>NC_092044.1:104513579-105263268 GCF_003086295.3 Arachis hypogaea
GTTGGGAACAGGAGGGAAGTTCCGAAAACGCCCCTTCCGAAGGACCCAAACGACGCCGTATGATCGTCCTGCCAACTCCCTCAGAAACCCTACAGCCGCCGCTCAAAGAAATAATGAAGGATGGTTCTACAAGCTTATCCGCGATCCCGCACAACGCTTCATCTTTCAAAGCGCCAACTCTTTCTTCTCCTCTATCTTCCGCAAACGCCTTCCCCCACCTCCTCCTCCTCCTCCTCCCCCTACCAATCCTCCTTCTCACCCTTCCTCCTCTAAAGGTTTGTTTTTTATTCTTTTTCCTCCTTATCTAAATAACTAATATTTTGTTTATTACTTTTAATTGAAGGGTTTCTCAATTCATTCGTTTCATTGCTTGTTTGTGAATTGGTTGCTCTGTTTTGTAATTTTTTAATTCCTTGCCTAAATTTTGTAAATTTGAGTGGTTATTCGTTTTTGAGTGTTTTTTCTTTTTGCTATGCTTTTTGGGGTTTTGTTATTTGACGAGGGGAACTTTTTATGCGAGCTTTGGTTGCTCGCATTGAATGTTTTAAATTAATAATTGATTGTTGTCGTTTCCGTGGTGGTGTCTTCAGTTCCTTAAAGCGCTTAAAGGCGGAGGGTAGGTTACTGATTGTTTTCATCATGCTCTTTTGAAGTAACCGAGTTATTCATTGTTGGTTTGAGCTTGGTTTGTTGATTTGCCTAGAAGGATAGAGCTTTAGTCTTCATCGTTTATGGAAATATTAAACATAGTTCGTTGAAAGTGAAAGAGAAATGGCAGACAATAGAATATCCCGTTTACTGCGATGAGTTGCCCCTTGCTATCTTGTTCTACTTAAATGTGAGAGAAAGTTTGTGCTTGCAGTCTCCAATCATGACTCTGCTGTCTGTATTGCTGATCATAAGGTCTCAAACCCTTGTCCATAAGATCTCCAGTCAAAGACTATTTCTTAGTGTTTGTCATTTTCTTCTAAAAATAGTGATAAATTGTTGCAAAACCGTGATATGGGTAATATTACAGAAAATTAGTATTCCATTCGAGTCTTTGTCCTGAAGTGTTTTTTCTACAACAAGTTTTCCCCAAATAAGTGTTTTGACCTCAAGTTTTTAACATTTCATTGGTGGAAGCTGGGGGATTCTGATGACTGTTTGAGCTGCATTGCACTTGAACTATTTTTTCGCTCTGGAAGCTAGGAATATAGCTCAATATGGATCTAAATCTGTTAACTTGTTTCAAATTTCCCATCCAATATTGCTCTTGTATGCCCCTGGCAGAACAGTTGCTTTATTTATTGCGAGTTTTCTGTGAATTTACCAAATATTTTGTTGGGTTGCTATCGTCTGAAGTGAAATAAATTAATAAAGTAAATCACTAACTTACAATTTACGGACCTTTTTTTTTTCATTTTCTTTTTAGACACAGAAACAGAACAGGTATTGCGGGATAATCATCAAGAAGCTCCATTTGTAAGTATGCATGCTTCTTATATGTTAATTTTATAATATGATATAACATAATTTGTGTGGTTGTTTTTTCCCGCTCGGGGGCCCGGGGGGGGGGGGTTTGCAATGATTTTGAACTAACATAACATGTATTAGAACATGCTTTTCTTTCTAACTATATACTGTATTTTAGTGGCATCTGAAGTTGATATTTTGTACCAAATTATAATAAATGAATAATAAATTTGTATCAGGTAAGTTATGCCTGGTGTATGGTTAATTTTGTAGTTGGCGCCATTTTTTAAATCCTCTCTCTGTAATATAAAAATAATTTTAAGAATAGTATTACTATGTACTCATTTGGTATTTCTTTATTTCAATAGCTAAATTTCAATCTGGATGTAAGTGGTTCCATGAAATGTTCATTGGTAGCTCGAGGGGTAGCTTGTTGCATAATCATTTTAAATTTACATTGGTTATTGTTCTTGGAGGTGAACTGTTTATTTCGCCCTGTACATCATTTTAATTATCATATTGAATTTAGTTTTCCTATATATTGTGTGGAAACAGGTTGGAAACAATTCATCTGGCAAGCAATATGTAGCACATCATGAAAGTGATGTTCAGATTATTTGTTCTGATGGAGAGAGTTTATCTGAACTTGAGAAACTATTAAGGCAGAAGACTTTCACCAGGTAAGTTTATTATTAGCATGTGAATGAGGAATTATTGTTTTCTTAGTAACTACCAGTTAGCTAGCTTGATTCGTATTTACCTCATGGTTTATGTGTTTGTATAATCAGTGATCTTATTTTAAAAAGCTTTATACATAACTTTTAGTTTTGAAAATCAATTTAATTAACTTCTTTTGAATTCTTCGTGCACTTTTGCATTCTGTTGATTTGCGCTTTTCGTATAATGGTTTTCTTTTACAGTTTTTTTTTTTCCGTTCATAAGATACATCTGATTCTACCTTACATTTATTGGCTGATTTTGATTTTATCTTACATTTATTGTTTCTCTATATATTTTTGTATGTCCTGTGTAAATTGAAGTTAACATTTCAATCGGTCTAATTTCATTCTTCCTGTTGCCTATGTACGGTGTATTTTCTTTATTTGGCTTTTTTGTTTGATAAAATTTTACTGTTCCACAGATCTGAGGTTGACCGGTTGACAGCACTTATGCGGTCAAGAACTGAGGATGCACCTGATGCACCTACCCAAGAGGGTGAGGAGAGGAAAAAGGACATCGCCATGGAGCCAAGGTTGCCTTGCGAACCAAAGGAAGAGTATCCCAAAACACTTCCTCTAGATAATGTTGATAAGCATCTTGCTGTAACCCCATATGCCACTTCAAGTGTATGATTACTTGTCCTCATACTCTTTCCTTTGATGCCATCTAATTGTGATTTTGTTGATAAACTACAGGCTTATCAATTGTGCTCCCTCTCACATAGATTGCTATGTAATGTCACTAGGTTCCTATTGAGGATGTTGCTTCACCTGCAGAGCTTGCAAAGGCATACATGGGGAGTAGGCCTTCCAAGGTTTCTGCAGCTATGTTAGGTGTCCGAAGTACTGCTCGGAGGGATGATTTGACCTTCCCGAAAAGTGAAAATTTCTCTCTTAGTTCATCTGTTACATCAATTGTGCCGAGGAATACTAGACATGCTGCGGTTCATGAAAATGGTTTTGTGACCCCAAGATCTCGTGGCCGGTCTGCAATATATAGTATGGCTCGGACACCTTATTCCCGACCTTATGTAACGTCAACCCTCAAGGTTTACCTTTTTCTCAATGACACTTAAGATTATAATGTCACTTGGAGAAATTGTTATATCTGCTATATTTGTGTTCAGGGTGGTCGGCTTGCTGTTGATGGTGAGCCGTCATCATCTACTCAGTCTGCATTGGATCGAGGCATGCTTTCTGGATCCATACCCGGGGTAAAAGCACTATTGGTTTTATGCCCTTTTCTCTTGTGTTATGCATGTTACTAGAATTCATTTTGTTTTTATTTCCTGACTTTTGCAGGCATTAAAGCGTAGCAGTTTAACATTGGATAATGATATAGGATCTGTTGGTCCTATACGCAGAGTCCGTCAAAAGTCTAATCTTCTATATTCTAAAGGTAGCAGCTCTCTGTCTATTGCTAGGAGTGGAGCTGGCGGTGATTATTCTCAGCAACCATCATCCTCAAGTCAGAATCCTACTCTGATGGATGAGAACGTGAATGACAGTAAGCCTGGTACGAGCTTCCCCGCTTTACCCACAAAATCAAGTGAGATGGCATCAAAAATACTCCAGCAGCTTGATAAGTTGGTCTCCCCTAAAGAAAAATCATCTGAATCAAGGCTATCAACGGTGAATGACATATCACCAATGAAATTGTCCCCTTCTATGTTAAGAGGACAGGCGCTTCGTAGCATGGAAACTGTAGATTCATCAAAATTGCTGGAAAATATGCAAGATAATAAATTAGATGGAAAAGTTGGAAATCTGTTTCCTGGTGGCCAGAAGTTAACCTTGCAGAAAGACCTAGTTGAAAATCGTCCGTTGAAGCTTAATGCTCCTTCTGATGTAGATGCCACAAACCCAAAGAACCAATTCATGTCTAGTGCAAAGTCTGTTGATTCTAGCATGATAAATTCCGTTTCTTTCCATCCACAGAAGAAGAGTGCATTCCATATGAGTGCGCAAGAGGTAAGAGAATCAGTATTACTTCCTATTTGGCTGTTTATATGGTACAGACTATGATATGAAGTGTTTTTATTATTTAGAGGTATAGGTTGAACTTGGATCATTGATTATTCAATATTCTTGTCATTCTTCACCCAGGATTTCTTGGACCTGGATGATGATGCATATCCTAATGGGGCTGTGTCATCTTTTCCTGCTGCTGAGAAAGAAACAAGTGGCTCAATCGCTACGGCAGAGAAAACTACCTCTCTGACAGGATCTAAAAATTTGGCAGTTGATGGTGAAGGTTATGTTGGGGCTGCTGCGACTAGGGTTGGTGAGAAGGTTGATATATCAACATCTATAACACCATCTATCCCTGGGGCAAATAATCCAGTTACAGTTGGAATTACAGAAGCTACAAAAATAAGTTTTGGTTCTGAGAAACCTGCTTCCCCAAATGGGTCTGTTGCTAATCCTGCCATGTTTAATTTTGCTAGTAATGTGGTTTCGTCCACTGCTACTGGTGCTCCAGCAGACAATCTAACCAAATCAGCTCCCATATTTGGTTTGGAAAAGGTTCCGCAAGTGCCATTTAGTTCATCATCGCCTGGCGAAGGATTCAGTCCTGTGAAGTTTGGTGCATCTGACTCAATGGCAGGAAACTTTGTCAGGTTAGTATATGTAATTGGTTACATCCTTTTAGAGAGCCTCTACTGCAATTCTTCAATTTGTTTATATGTCTATGTCATTTTGTGTGGGGGTTTGTGAGAAATTATAGGATGTTTTTAGGGCACATGTCGAATGCTGCACATCTTATTCACTGAATGTCATTTCATCCTTAGTAGGTTGGAGAACCCCCTGCTAATAGAATTATTAGTTAATCATAATTTTCACTCTTAAAAGAATATAGAAAACTAGTGTTTTATGCATCCAACACATCCTACTAGATGCTGTATGTCTGACTGTACTCCATTTCTAGGTTTTACTATATTGTTTCTGTTGGATGAATTAGATAAAAACTATCATAGCAAATTTATGGCTATGATTTGGTGAGGTAATATGTCTTAGGCACTTAATATGTTTCTGTTACATTTTGTTGGGGGAGAAAAAACCCAGCCTCTGAATGAGTGATCGCATTGGGTCTTGGGAGTATATCTTTCCTTCATTTTATTGTCCTTTTTTAAATTTTGGTCTATGGTACTGTCTGATTTCTGTAATATGTCATAGCGAATGTAGATTGAACTGTTCTTTGGTATCACATCTTGTATTTTGAATGTGTTAAAATGACTCTGTGTAATCTTCCTCTTGATTGCAGTTCAACGACAGTTGCTGGTACAACTGATTCTAGGCCCAAAGTTCGTGAGTCTGAAAAAGGTGGTACTGAGACCAACAAGGATATGGGATTTTCTGTAAGGTCATCTGGACCTGCTGTTTCTCCTGTCACATCAACATCACCCACAAGTATATTTACTTTTGGCCAGAGTTCAACATCAAGTCAAAATAATGGGTCTATTGCTTTAAGCCCACCAATGTCTTCACCCTTTTCTTCTCTTGGATCAAATAATTTTGCCAGTCAAAATATATTCAGTAGCTCATCCCTTGCAGCAAGCAGCACCAGCACTAGCAATGCTTTTGCATCTGCTGGCTCCATAATGACAACCAGTGCTGCTGCCATGACTGCATCAAACAATTGCAGTTCTTCCACCCCGTTGGTGTCATCTTCGACTTCAAGTTCAACTGCTTCCATTTTCAAATTTGGATCCACTCCTTCCCTTTCAACAGGTTTTCCTGTATCGTCTTCTGGCACAGAACCTCTGGAAACTAAGAGTATTAAGGATGGAGGAGTTGGTAATCTTAGCAGTTCTGCCTTTTCTAGCTCATCTGCTGCTGTTGGAAGCACTGGTAGTGGCATTTTTGGGGTCAGCTCTTCGTCAAATAGTCAGTCTCAGGGTTCTGTTCTAGGTGCTACTGTTAGCAGTGGTTCGATTCTTGGTGCTCAGGTGTCTCCTGATAATAGTCAGTTTGCGGCTTCTACACAGAGCCAACCTCTTTCATTTGGTTCATCTGCATCAACTCCGTCCTTTGGGTTGGCTGGGAGTACAACCTCTTCAGGGAGTTCTTTGTTTACTTCATCGAGTGCTGGCACCACAAGTACTGGTTTTACTTCTGGGAGTTTGTTTGGTTCATCTGGATCGTCTCCATCCTTTGGGTTAACTGGGAGTGCAGGCTCTTCAGGTAGTTCTTTGTTCACCTCATCCGCTACTGCCACAGGTACAGCTTTTCCTTCTGTGGGTTCATTTGGTTCATCTGCAGCAATCCCATCCTTTGGGTTGACTGAGAGTACAGCCTCCTCGGGAAGTTCTTTTTTTACTTCCTCCAGTGCAGCCACAAATTCATCCTTTTCTTCCGGGGGTTCATTGTTTTCTTCCTCAAGTCCTGCCACAAATATTTTCAATTCTGGTTCGACTTTTGGACTTGGTGCCTCGGCTTCATCCTCAGCAGCCAACTCTAATAGCTCCAATGGTGGTACAAGCACTGGTTTGTTTGGTTCTTCTACATGGCAGCCCAACAACTCGCCATTTGGTTCCACATTTAGTTCATCATCTTCGACCGGCTTCTCCTTTGGAGCATCTGCCATTTCTACTGCTTCTAGCAGTTCACCCTTTGGAGCATCCACTGGTTCTGTTATGTCTACCAGTTCACCTTCGATGTTTTTATCAACCAACAATGCATCAACTCCTCAATTCTCATTCACTTCAGCTGCAGCCTCTACCTCCAGTCAGAATGCCTTTGGAACTCCTAACCCCGTCTTCTCATTTGGTTCCACTCCTGTTAATAATAATGATCAGATGAGTATGGAGGACAGTATGGCTGAGGATACAGTTCAAGCAACTCCACCAGGGCCGGCAGCTCCTATATTCGGTCAGCAACCTCCACCAGCTCAGTCAAATTTTGTATTTGGAGCATCAACTCCATCAGGAGCCAGTCCTTTCCAGTTTGGTCAGAATACTGCTCCACAGAGCCCTTCTCCATTTCAGGCCTCTGGCAGTCAAGAGTTCAATGCAGGTGGGAGTTTCTCATTGGGCACGGGTGGCGGTGACAAGGCTGGTCGACGGATGGTGAGAGTTAAGAACAAGATGCGGAAGAAGTAAGACTACTTTGTTTATGAAGATGGTAACTTCTGCACTGCTGTGGTGCTGCAGACCTGCACCATACAACAAATAAACATGCTCCAAAGAGTGATTGCGGGATATTGCTGTTGGCTTTGCAATATGAAAGTGCTATTGAAAGCTAATCAAGATTTGCAGGCTTTTCAGAGTCTTCTTTCTCCCTTCCTTACTTCCTTATTCTTATAGAATGAAAGGCTAAGTTTTCCCAATTTTGTAACAGTATGATATGGTGAAACAATGTGCTGAACTGTAATGGTTTTAGGTCAGAGTTGATGTCTTGGTCAGTTATCATGTTCACAAAGATCCTTGTATTGTTCTTATTTGTAACATAATCAGAGTTAGGTATGGATTTATGTCTTTGCTGGTTGTAACTTTGCAGTTCCAAGTGAGCAACCTGTGAAATGATTATAACCGCTAGGCGTTCTGGTCTTTGTTTTGCCATTTATTTTGCGAGAATGCACGGTTCTCTTCTTGATTTTGGGTCCACAATTGAGTTTCGTTATCATTTTTTCCTATTAAGCTAAATTAAATCCTCATGAAAAAGGGATTTAGCAAATATTTGAATGCTAAATTCGTTTAACTTTGTTATATGTAGGTCATGGCAAAATAGATCTAGTAATATTTAACTTGTTATATGTAGGTCATGAATTAGTTTCTATCATTGATTATATATTCTTTGTAGGGTTGTTCCGATTTTTTATTTAATGACAACGTAATATATAGTAAATTATGATTTGAGAAGCACATTTGTGAACTATTCTGGACATGATTTATTATTTTGATTATTACCAAATGAAAATTTTCTTGTAGCCAACACAATTTGTTTTTCCTTCCTAGTGATATGGTGTGCTGTTATTGTAAACACGACCCGGGGGTAAGGGAACCCTTGCCTCGCTTCCTTGACTTCTCCCACTTGATAATGACATGGTTCGTTCTCTATCATGTTTATTATACTTGATAGCACCATGGAACATACTATTTGCTTCTGCAGTGAATGTTGAAGGACTTGTAAAGCCATGGTCATCTGGCACCGGCACCTTCATATGGGGTGAGTAGTTTCTTTTACTTTCTTGATACTGATTTAATCGCGCCTGAAGTTCCTTACGAAGAAACTCTTCTCGTCGAGTTGCTTGTAGATTTCTTAGTGCAGACAACTTCTCATGGTACTCTTTGTTTATCTCAAGTATTCTCTGCCACAACATGCATCAAATTTAAGATAGGCAAAGAATCTTATCAACAAGCATAAGCATATAACGTTTATTTGTTTTCATGATATCTTTGTTTTTATTGGGGAGATTGTTTTAAAATAGAAAATTATCAAAGTTAATACTCTAACCCCAAAGAAAGATTAATATTATGGACTACTCTAATAAACACTCTTCCTTTCTTTGTTTTCTCTAATATAACACTATCTATTAAATACCAACCTCGGTATGCCTCGCAAATTCTGCGTCCTCTGCATCACTCCGTTCTCTGGCTAGTTTTGTGATTTCATCTATAAATCTTTGTTCAAGGCCCTCATAAGTTGGTGGTGGCGGGGTGCCCTCTTCGTATCCAATTTCCATGTCTTGTTCATGACTTTGGTCGAGTTGTTGTGCGGCTTGATTCAGTTGGCTAAACTTGGCATCAACTGTCTCATCCTGTATGTAGGACCTTACCTCAATGTCCCCTTGAACTGCATCATATAATTTGCAATGTATAACACAATTCTGCTACTATACATTAAAACATAAATAGTAGCTAAGTTAGATCAATTCTGGTGCAATATTTGTAAGCAAATTCTTTCAATCCAATAGAAAAGTTAAACAGTCCTATAAATAACTACTGATTTTTATTTTTTGAATCTCGAGTACACTCGATTGCAAGTACACAGTAACACAGCCATCTCCATACCCAAACCTAGTAGGTTAGACCAATGAATCTGCACACAGCTCATGACATCATAGAGTAAGGTGTTACTATCCAAAGAAACTTCCTATTTTGCTGCACACAGTGCATTCCTTCAAATTTTTTACATCCAAAATCGATCCTACATCAGCTACCCCTTAGCAGATATTTTAAGATTCAACTAGTTCAGTTAAATACATAACGGTACAGATAAAAATTACATAGCTCACAAGGATGTACTTAAACAGCATTAGTTGATAATACATGCTCTCAATCATTCAGATACCATACTTACCTTCGCCATATGGAGGAACTGGCAAGCCATATACGCTTGATCTATATTTATTGCTCGGCAAATAAACCTCTACACTTGAAGTTTTATTCTCAGTAGAAAACAACTTTGGCTGTCCTGTAAGATAGTTTCTTACAGAGTTCTGCATTCCGAGTTTTGAATTCGAAGGAAGTTTACAGAATGGACTGAGAATCAACAGAACTTGCTTGTAGTTTTATTCCTAGTTTTATTCCTTCTTCGCCACTAAGCTTGATTGCTTGAACCCAGAAACCTAAATCTGAAATAACAACAATCAAATGTGAGAAATATCAAAACAAGAATGAAGTTTCAAAGCCATCAATGAGAGATGGCCCCAGGAATGAATTGTTCCGGAATCTCTCTACAAATCCCTATGATCCACAAGATTTACATTCACCAGAACAGTTCTGAATTAGAATAATTCTCTTTGATGCATACATCTTATCCTAACATTATCTACTCATTTAATGCAACATATTATCTCAATAAAAAAATGAACTTTATCCTATCACAGTTTCAGGTTTCATTTCCTAATTCTCAAACTAGGAAATACAATTTCCCTATCACAGTAAAAAATTGAACTTTTATCATAAAATGTGGGTGCCCTAAAAAATTAACACGAGGCTAAAATGTTTCTTGTTTTTCTTTCTCATCTTCAAGTATTTAACTAACCAAATTAAGCTTAAGGAATAATTGCTCAATTAACATGGATCAAATTCAAATAGCAGAGTCCCAAAAGCAGTTTTTGATCACACAAATTAAACCAATTAAAATAAGGAAAGAAAAAAAAATTAAAAAAATAAAGTGAGAAAAGCATGCCTGAGTGGGTCGTAGCGTTTCTCTTAATCTTCGAATTTTCAATGTTTGTGCGAAGAAAAAACGTGAGGAGTGTGAATTATGAAACGAAACTAGACAGAGAAAAATATAGAGCTACAAGGACCAGGGTTTTATCATTTATCGCTGGTTTATATTGTATGAATATTATTGGTTTGAATATTCTTGTGCAGTGTGTTTTCAAAAAAAGAAAAAGAAAAAACCTCATTACAAATATCCAATTTATGTTATTAATACTATATTAAAATTAATCTCATAGAATAAAATAAATAAATAATAGTTGTATTAGCGAATTAGTTCACTTTTATTTATTAAATATATATTAATAAATAATAATAAATACAAAATTAGTTAAAAGATATTTTATTAAGAATAAATAATATTGGATTAAGAATTAGAAATTCCAATTTTTTATGATATATACTTAATATACTTAAATTGGGTTTTTCCCCAACTAATAAGGGTGACGTGTCGATCTCTCATGAGTCCGTTTTTCCTCCAAAACGAATAAAATTTTTCATCTATTCTAAATTATTTTATAAAAAATACCTTTATTATAATTATATTATTATATTATAATTAATATTTAATGAATAATATATAATTATACTAATTTAAGAACATATCTTCATTATAATTATATCAAATCAATATTTAATGCACTATTAAACTGCCTATCAATTATAATACGTAATTACTGTACATAATAAAAAATTGCCTTAATAATAAGTAATTTACATATTTATTTTTGTTTTACTAAGGTCTATAAATAGTATTTTTCTGTGGTATATGAATCTAAATTTGAGAGTCAACTCATAATTTTATATTTAGTATTTTTTTTACTACTTCATAAAATAAGAATGTATTCTTCGTTTTTGTTGATCCTTTTAAGGTACAATTTATAATTTTTTATAATATTTTTCATATACTCATTCTATTATATTATTTTTTTAATAATTTATTAATTGTTGTTACTCTAAGTTATTCTTATCGTCTAATGTTCCAGTTCGATTGTCTTTTACCACAATCGTTTACAATGTATCACATCCATGAAATACTTCATCGAGTTGTCTTCACTGATTCAGGTTCCAACTATATGGATGTAAACGTTCAAAGAAGGGGCAATAATCTCTACTTTACCGAAAGATGGTTGGATCTACTCACCTATTATGACCAACCTAATGGAATGTGGTTAAAGTTAGCTTTCTTGGGAGGAGCTCGATTTTTGATCGAGGAATTGCATCCACGGAATTTTATAGGGCAAGTTCAAGTTTCATCCCTTCCATACTTTTTACGTCTGCCCGAAAATCTTCAGAATGGAGCACATAATGAGATTGAATTCTCTCAGTTTAAGTTTAGTTTTGCTAAATTCGTGACTTACTCGGATATGCAATTTCAACGATTGTTAATATATTTAAATTTTCTTATTTTAAGTTATTCATTATTAGAATCATTTTATAACATATTGTGATTTTTTTCAGAAATTACCGATTTTCTTTTGCATGCATGCAATGCCATTGAGAGAAATAAGGGTTAGTTTGGTTTCTCGGTGTGGCAATTATATACCTTGCCGCATTAATGGATAGCAGATGATGAAGCTTATTTAATAAGAGAATGGTTTGAATTTGCACGAATTCTAAATGTTGATATTTACGATGTTATTTCAGTTGGTTACCGTTACGAGAATGACTCTATATTATACCTGACTACGAACTAGAATAGATTCAATATTGTTTAAGTAATTTGGTTTTAATATTAGTATTTGATTAAATTATAATTAGAAAATTTTAAATTATTACCTCAATTTATATATTATGAGTATTTTTCGTGGATGTACTATTTTTAAATAATTTAATAATTAATAAAATAAAGTGGTGCCAGATATATTATTTAAGTTTATTTTTATCTTTTATTTCTTTATTTGTATTTTCATTATATTTGACAAAAAATCTCTGCCTAAACATGTAGTTTTTGTTGACCTAAACACAATTTAGTTGCCAATAAAAACCGATTTTATCTATAAAAAATAATGAAACATGTATCTTTGATATTATATTAATATAGTAAGTAGACATTATGATATAATAATATCTTTAATTGTATTATAATTAGCTCATAAATAATGTATGATTATATTATTTTAGGAAACTTTTTTCATTATAATTATATCAAATCAATATTTAATTATGATAAAATATGTTAATTATAATTATATCATAAAATTTTAATAATTACGATAGTTATGTTATATATTTTAATTATTTATGTAAGTAAATAAACTAGAAAACAATCAAATCAAATCATGATGGTAAATAAATAATATAAAATAATATTATATATTTAATTACATTATAATTAGCTCATAAATAATGTATGATTATATTATTTTAAAAAAATATTTTTATTATAATTATATCAAATTAATATTTAATATATTATTTAAATCTATTTTTTATATAACAATAATATTATATATATTTTATATATCACTTTTTTAAACTCATTCTTACAAATATTGGCATATAATTAATATAGATAATATATATACTTAATAAATATTTTTATGAAATTAATTATAACGATTAATATAAGATAATCCCATAAGTATAACCTAATTATAGCAAGAATTTTCATAAAAATAATTGACTACTAATTTGAATATAATTGATATAGTTAAATTAATACAACCGATAAGATTGAGAATATGTAGCAATTATAGCAATTATTATATCAATTATAATAATAATTCACGTGACTTCATATACAGTAATTTTTGAATTATAATTATCACATAATTATACTTGAATATTATTTAATTTTAGATGTTTTATAGGTAATATTCATTAACACATGAATTATTATCATTACTCAATAATAATAATAATAATAATAATAATAATAATTTTAAATTTATATAATTAATATAATTGATATAGTTCTAATTTTCATTTGTATGTAATAATTTTATTAGTATATATTCACATTTTTAATCAATATATAATAATAATAATATTATTATATGAACATAAAATTAATTAGTTAACAAATTGAATTTAGTTTATGGATTTTTATTTTCTACTCAAATTTTTAATCAATAGTGATTTTATTTTTTATATTTACAATAAATTTTAACTATAAAAAAAATTAGTTTTGATTGTTTCTTATTTTATTTATTTACAGTCATAATTAAATTTTATATAATTATAGTAATATAAAACTGCTTCATATATAGCAATAATATTATAAAAAATATTATTGCACGATTGTAGAATAAAAAATAATCATATATATAAAACAAAATAATTATAACAAAAAAAATTAGTACATGTGATTTAAATATTTTTAATAGCTAGTAACTTAGAATTTAACAAAATATAATTTATATATTTTTTATTTATATATATATATATAGAATTATTTAACAAAATTAATATATATGTATATATAAATAAATAATTATTATAATTTCTAAAAATTATACATGAATTTTTTTTCAAATAAATTTATTTTAATTATATTACAATTAGCTCATGAATAATGTATGATTATATTAATTTAAGAAAATATCTTCATTATAATTATATTAAATTAATATTTAATGCATTATTAAACTACTTATAAATCATCAATATTTTTAATCATTCTAATTATATCAATTGATATAGTACTAATTCTCATTCAAGTGCAATAATTTTATTAGGAGATAATTGATGCACACATTAATAGTGACTCATTTAATTTGATATCAATTAATTAGTGGATAATAATAATAATAATAATAATAATAATAATAATAATAATAATAATAATAATAATAATAATAATAATAATAATAAAGTCTACATGGTACATGCATTATATTTTAAAAAGGTAAAATATATTTTAAAAAATTAGAGTATTAATAATTAATTATGATTAATATCAATATCAATAATTAATTTTTTGTACTACTAAAGGCTACATATAGTGTTTTTCTTTTTTGTAGAATAAAAAAGGTTGTGATTCATAACATTTTTGTAAAGTTATATCGTATGGACACAAAATTAATTAGATAACAAATTAAATTTTAATTAATATGTTTTATTTTCTGCTCATATTTTTTTATTAATTATTTTACTTTTTATATTTACAGTAATATTGAATGTAAAAAAGAAAATAATAATATTGAATGTTATCTATTTTATTTATTTAGATTCATAATTAAATTTAATATATTTATAACAAGTAGCTAGGATTAATAATAACATGATAGTATAATTTTAAGTTGTATAACATAATAAAAAAATATAACAATTTATGTATGCTTCCTATATAGCAATAATATTATATATATTTATATATATCCTCTTTTAGCTCTTTTCTAAAAATATTGGCATATAATTAATATCGATAACATATATATTGAGTAAGTATCTCCATTGAAAATATTTGTTAACTATTACCTTGTATAATTAGTGTGTGTATATATATATATATAAGGATTAATAGTGAATTGTTACAATTATTTATCATCTAGAAAATTCGTACCTCAGACATAAAACTTCTTCTGTTTATTATTTTTTATACCTAAAGGATACTAACTACGATTCTATCAACAGTATTACCTATGATAGATTATGTAATGAAAAAGTTTGAAAAATAAAGGCAAGAATTATAAGGTTATGAAAAGTCTCATCCAAATTTGACAAGAACAACACGACTTACATAGAAATTGTTCTTATGGATGATAAGGTAAGTTGATTATTTTTCATGATTCTTTCAAGTGATGCTAGGTCCATTTTATAAATATTTTTTGTTTATATTTTAAGTTTATTTGATAAATAAACCCTTACACGAACTAAATACAGTGCGATTTTATAGATTTATAAGTGCGTGCTAATAGCCTTTATATTTAATTTGTTTTAGAGTGTGATAATAGCCAATATATTTGTGGGTAGATTTAACTATTAATTACATTCAGTATATATATATATATATATATATATATATATATATATATATATATATATATATATATATATATATATATATATATGATTTATTGAAAAAAGTAGATTATTAAAATCGATTAATAACTATTTTAAAGTTAATCTAATTAATACTAAATTTAAAAAAAACAAACAATGCATAACATATTAATTTTTTATTAATCAAATTATTATAATTTAAATTAATTTTAAAAAATAATTTAAAATTATAATTTCAATTTTATCACGTACATAGCACAAATAATTACACTATATTGGCAAATATTACAGTTTTACATTAATATGAACTAAGATTACACATTTTACATTTCAACTTCATAAATTTATTATTCACTATGGCTGTATAAAAATATGTGAATGGTAATAGACCATTATCTGAACCAAACTATAGGAATGAGCAACTTCAATGGGAAATTCTTTCTGATTCTCATTTAAACCCTATTTGTCATAAAAAATAATTTATATAATTATCTGCGTTATAAAAAATAAATAAAGACTAAATGTGCGAGCCTCTTCTTCAATAAAAAAAAAGGCAATTTCGATTTTCATTGTGATTCTATATTTAATTAAGAATTATGCTATATATACAAGTTTTTTTGGCTGACAAGTCTTAGACTATATTTAGTTTAGTGTTAGAAAGAAGAGAAGTACGTTTGAGTGCATTGGACGCTTTCTCTTTATGTTTAGGTATTTTTTTTCTCTAAAACGCCAACGTAAAATTGTAGCTTCTACATTTAAAAAATTACGTTAGGATTGAATTTATTTTATTTTTATCAATTCTACCCTTTATATTCTTATAGTCTCTTTAGTATTTAAATATTTTAAATATATAATTATATTTTTTATTAAATTTTTACTTTTAATTTTGTATAAAAAAATTATTTTTTGTTTGAGTCTGTTAAAATTTGTAAGTATAATTCTTTTATATTAATTTATTATTATAATTTTGTTATAATATAAATTATTAATCCCATTAAAAAAGAACAAAGTAAATAAAAAACTAATTATAATTAAAATTTATAGTTTAAAATAATATTAAATAAAAGAATACCGAGAATATTAAAAAATTATAAGTAATATAATATAATAAAGTATATTTTGATATATTTTTTATATATTACTTTTGTTTTTGATATAAAAATATATTTTACCAATTTTTATATATTATTTTTATTTTAGTAAGTAAATATTAATTTTATTATAAAATTAATTAATAATATCTATTTAAATATCTAAATTAAAATAATAAAATAATATAAAAAATTATTTAAGTTGATGTCTATTTTAGTAATTTTTTATCTAAAAGTAATTTTAAGTAGTGTAATCCAAACAATATTTACTTTACTATAATCCATTTTGATGTAAAGATTACCAAACATAAATTATTTTAACACAAATTTACTTTTCATCAAAATCAAATTTGTAAAATCAATTTTATACAAACTCCCATTTACAAAATGAAATCCAAACACACACTTACAAGTTGAGTCAAGTCTAACAAAAACTACATTCAGCGTGATAATACGCGCATCACTCAACCGTTTCTAAAGCGCGCTCTCACTCACCATTATGGAAGACACTTCTTCTTCGCGTTCCTTCTTCTCCTTCTCCTCTTCATTCTTCTTCTCCTTCTTCTTTGCGTTTCTCCTCATTTTTTCTTCGCGTGTTTCATTTTCATTGTTTTTTTATTACTGTTGTTGCTGCATTTTTTTCTCCTCTTTCTATTAATTTTGTAATATTATGTATTTTTTTTCTTTGTTTGATTTTTTCTCCCAAGAAAAATTATAAGAAAAAGAAATAAGGAGACGAGGAAGAATAATCAGTAGAAGACGAGGAGGAGGAGGAAGAAGAAGAGGAAGAGTTTTAAATTATGCAGCATTTATCATAATAAAATTACACCTAAAAATTCCTAAAATACTCCCAAATATTTTCGTGTTACACCCAAATATCTTCGTATTACATCCAAATTTGCTACAAATACAGAAAATATTTTCTTTAATGCTGCATTTTTTTCTTATTTTTTTCTTATTTCTTTCTTTCTTTTATTTAAATGAATGTAAGTTCATCCTCTTCCAAATAATTTTGCAGCATTATGTGTTTCTTCTTCTTTTTTGTTTGATTTTTTGTTTTTATTCTTGTTAAGAGAGTCAAATAAAAAGAAACTTGAGAAGATAAAATAAAAAGAAAAAGATGAATAAAAAAGAAGAAGAAGAAGATGGTGATGATGATAAATAAAAAAAGAAGAAGCAATAGAAGATGAGGAGGAAGAAAAGGAAGAGTTTTGAATTATGCAGAACTTATCAGAATAAAAATACACCAAAAAATTATTAAAAGACACCCAAATATCTTCTTGTTATACCTAAATATCTTTGTATTATACCAAAATTTGCTGCAGAAAAATGTTTCCTCTAATGTTATATTTTTTCTTCTGAATTGAACCACACATTAGCCACTTGATTGGATTCAAAACAATAATTAATTTCGTTCTGATTCAATTGACAATTTGAACCTGAATTATTTATTATCTTTAACAATGAGATAACTGATGATGGATGAGAAAGAGAAAAAGAAAAGAGGAGAAAAAATTTCAATGAAAAAAGGAGGAAGAGGAGGAGGAGAAAGATGTGGTGTTGATGACAACGATAACGAGAGAAAAAAATTTCGAAGAAGAAGAAGAAGAAGAAAAGGCACGGAGAGAAATGTAAAAACGCATGAATATAAATTACTTGTATGACTTGTATGGGAAAACACTTGTACGTGAAGAATAACTCTTTAATTAATTAAGATAAAGATAAAATAATTTAATTTTAAATTTTTTTATTTAATTAAGATGATGATTGTTTTTAACAAATAAATAGCCTTGTAAATTTTAACTAATGATCAAACAGGTTCTCTTATATATAAAATTGTTTGTAATTTTTGGATGTTTGACATGATTTTTATGTGAGCTTTGTTGATATCAGGTGTTGAAAAATACAAACATTTAAAGAGTTATTCTTCACATTTAGAGAGTATAGTAATCGAAAGAAAGGGAGAATTTCAAATCAAAAGAAAATGTCAAAGAGAAGTTTCAAAAACTCTTTTTAATTTTTTTTAATTCATTTCATAATGTTTGTCATCAAGAGAGAGATTATTGAGTTTGAAGAACTAACAATATATTATAGATAATGACTAAACATTATTATTGGGTTAAAAAATCAATTATATTTGTGATTAGTTTGTTAATTGTGTTAGAAATTAAATTGATAAAATAGGCCCAACAAACTAGTTAAGCCCAACATTGATTCAACTTAAATAAGTGTTCATACCATCGCTCTTTTTTTTTGAACACAAAACAAAAGACTCAAACTACAAAGTAATAAAGTAACCTGAACACAATCCTTATTGTTACTTTCGGCATTACCATAAATAACAAAAAAATTCACATTATTCCACTCTCTATAATTGGTAAAAGATTTGTGAAACAATTGTTGTACATTGACTTTCTTGTTATTAAATATGCGCCTGTTCCTCTCAATCCATACATTTCATCTACCTACAAAAAATCCTATGTGCTACTTGTTGCACTCTACCTTCCTGCCATTGACACCTGTTCAACTCTCAATCCAAAGAATGAGTGGCTGAACTATAGAAAAGAAGGGAAGAAAGAGTATGGCCCAAGAACAATTACAAATCTAAATCAGTGGTCAAGCCCATTCACTTGATTGCTAACTAAAGAGAATGAGTTTCCTTTGTTTCTGAACCATATCACCTCATCATTGAAACCAAACTCTCTATTCTCTCTCATCTCTCTCTCTTCCAACACCCACGTGAAAGCTCGGAAGAAAAAAAAGAAAAAGCTCTTGGCAAAATCAAAGAACAAAAGGGAGTTACCAAATCCAAGCAGAGTTCTCTTGAACACACAAAAGAGCTACTTGCATGCATCTCATGAGTTTACATGCTGATGTTGTATCATCTAATGAAGGGTCTAAAAATTCCACCCCTCTTCCCTCCATCCACAGCTCATATGCCTGAAATGATGAATCAAAACCATTTTGTGGATGATAACACAAGAAACAAATATTAGTCACAGAAAATAAAATATATAATCTAATAACTTACATATTCCAACAGGTTCATATTTTCATGTGGTCCATAGTAACATGAAGTCCTCTTCCCACTTATGATTTGCAACAGAAGAACTCCTACATAACCGCTGCAAAAACAAGTATGAACTCATTAGAGACATGAAGGATTAAGCATGATAAGTCATCATCAGTTCTAATTTTACATACTATGTCCCAACAATCCTGCTTGTGTTTGCTTCAAGGTCATATTTCCTGAAAATTCTTGCCATCCCAAAATCCGATATCTTGGGATTCATATTATGGTCTAATAAAATATTACCGGCTTTGAGATCTCGGTGGATTATGGTGAAATTTGAGTACTCTTGGAGATAAAGAAGGCCTTGAGTAACCCCTTCAATGATGTTGGCGCGCTTGCTCCAGTCTAAAAGAATTGATTTCCTTGGATCTGCATTGAGTTTAATTCTGAATTATTACTCTACAGAATATAGATGCAAAAAACACAGTCTAGAATAAACTCTGATTTCAACTCTGATCGAGTTTTCCAGCAAGACTAAAAGAATAAGGTATACATGTAATAACTTAATAGGGGGGCAAGTAATGTAACAGACCAAAGAGAAAATGATCTAAGCTTTTGTTTGGTAGGTATTCATAGATCAAAATCTTCTCATCCCTTTTTGTGCAGTAACCCAGAAGTCTAACCAAATTCACATGTTGTAATCTTGCCGTAAGCGCGATTTCATTTTTGAACTCTTCTAGGCCTTCTTTTCACAGCTATCTCCTCCCCCTTTCGTAATTTTCCCTAAAAATATTAGCATATAAGTATATGAATAGCTAGTTATCCAAGAGCAGAAGAAATGGGGGTAAAAAAGACAGTTTATTTTCCAGGAAACAGAAGCAGAAGTGCATTATTTGAAGGGAAATGAAAAACCTGAAGTATTCAAATTTTACCTTATAAACCGTGCCAAATCCACCCTCTCCAAGTTATTTGTTGCCATTTTGATTGTGAGATAACTGAATGCAGTCAAGTCAGAACAATTCCCTTCTACATGATCTTGTTCAGCTCCTGATAAACATTTCCTTATTTTGTATAATGCTTTTGTAATGGTGGCTGCGGTTCCTGCAAAATACAAAAGAATGAGAAATTGCAAAATATGTCAATCTTGTGATATGATTAATAGGGTGTTACTTTGCTTCATCCTTACCTCTGTGGCAGTAGCAAAACACTATTCCCAACAGAACTATGACAGTTATCAACAACCTCCTCTTATGATGATCTTCATCTACTTCTTGAGCTGCAGGATATTGTTACAAAATGAAGGGATGAAAATGTTATTGTAGAAACTAGGAAGAACATTGTACACACAGCACCACGAATATACAACCAATTATTTGCTATGCTGAAAAACATGATCATCATCCAATTTTGAGCAATGTTTTTTGATTGTCATCGTTGGCAAGTTGGAACACACTGTAGCCAAGAAGTCCCTTTTCCTTGGCATAAGAAACTTTGGCTCTGATTGAATCCACATCATCAAAATCAACCCAAATGGTGGCTGCAACTGTGAACTCATCCACCACAAAAGTGTTATTAAATCTTGAAACAACACCATTATTCCCGAAGCTTCTAAGAAAACTCTTTATCAACTTATAACCCATGGAACCGTCCCTTGTAATGGCAGGTCCTGATGCTGGTGCCGCGATGCAATTCTCCCCTTGATTCACAAGTGTCCATGCATATCCATGATAAGGCAACCCAATTACAAGCTTGATAGATGAGAATCCCCTTCTTCTCCATTCTTTGATACCAGAATCAGTGTTGTCCCAATTAGTTGGACCATACAAAGCTGATATTGTTCTTTGTAGGAACATAGTAATCATATGCCAGAAAATGCACCCAATCCAAGTTCCTCTGCAGGTCTAAGGTAGTAACCCGCCATCACTAACAATAACTCTGGTTTACTGGAGTTTCTTGCCTCAGAAGTTATGGCAGCTCGCCACTCCTCCAGAAGTTTCCCGAAATCGGCAAGCTCCGAAGCCGGTACTGGGGATGCTCCATTAAGTTCTAAGCCTTGAAAACCATGTAACCTTGCTGTTGTAATAGAAGAATGAATGAAGGATTTTCTATGAGAAGATTGGTTTAGCATTGAGAAAACCAGCCCAGATGGATAGAAGCGTTGAAACGGTTGGGTTTTGGAACTTAACTGTTTGGGTGAAGGCTGAGAACTTGTCAAGTTCAGAATAAAAATTTCTGTTGCCACTACAGTGCATTATTTTTTACATCATATTCCCGTCCTTCCATTATGCATTCATCTTATCTCTGAATTTCCATATTTGCTTTCCTTTTCCTACCCTTTCGATCCTCAAATTGTTTTCTGTTTTTCCTGCTTTCTGCTAATTCATTATCTTTAATTGTAGCCCCCTCTTTCTCATTTCTCCTTCAATATCTGCATTATAGTAGGGCCTGTTTTTGCTGTCCCTATATACTCTGGGCTTTGTCTTTCCTTTAATTGTCCTCACCATGTGTAGTCCATTATTGTTATCTTTTGGTGGGTTTGGCTCAGTTTCCATGTAGATTGTATTTTTTGGTTTAATGGGCCTATTGGCTCATTTATTCCCAACCTTTCTATTTAACTTTTTTCTTATTACCTCTTAAAATTTGTTTATAACTCACCTAACTTCAAAAAATATCTTCCCAATTCTCCTAACTGCTCCAAAACTTCATTCTCTGACATAAATCCTTTCAGCTGCTGATTTTCCGAACCTTCTCCTACTTGCTCCTCTGCACTATGACTTTGCGCTACTCCATCTCCTTGATTTTCGCGCAACCTCCTTCCCTCTTTGTTTTCCAATGCTTCCCATTCCACCAGCTACACTATCAGCTGAGAACTGTAGATTCTCACCTTCCTTTCCAATCAGGTTGAGTGCACGCGCCTCTTCTTCTTTCACTTTGTTGTTTGAAGTTTTTTTCCCAGATCTCTATGCTTCCTTGTACATGAGCGGTTTCGCCTTGTTAACTCCAAGGTCAGTTAAATATTTGATTTACTTGGATCTCAACTTGCCATAACTTGAGGCCTCTTGTAGTCCTTCTTCCCATGTTCCAATAAGTTACACTTTAAACAGTAGTAGCTTTCCTAAATTCTTTTATACTTAAATTCAATTCAGGTATTTGGTAAGCTTTCTTTGGCCAGCCATAACCCAGTTGGTAGTGGCTAGGGGTTAGGAATGGAAAAAAGTCAAGCGGTCTGTCAGAGGCCTGCAGTCTAGCTTGTGTTTGACCTGGCTTGACCTGACCTGTTATAAAATAGGCACAAACTTAACCTCTTATAAAAGTCTTATTATGTTAATAAGCCAAGCTCAGACTTACTAATTAGCTTTATTGGCCTGTCAAGTTGCCTGAACTTGTTAATACATAATTACATATATAAATAATTTTTTTATTATTAACAAAATTATAAGATATTTTAAATTTATTATATTTAATTATATAAATAATTTTGTATATTTTAAACACTTTAAAGTTTAAATTTTTTTATAAATATTAAATATAATATTTTATATATAAATATGTCTATTAAAAAATATTATTTTTAAATAATATTTTTTTATAAAAAAAAATTAGCAAGCTTTTTAACAGGTTTTAGGCCAGGTCAGACTTAATATTTTGAAAAAAGCTTATAACAAACTGCAGGTCAAATTCAGGCCAATTTACTATATGACAGGCCAGGCCTGTTAAGAATAAAGCCTGACCTGTGACCTTATTATATCCATGGTTTTAAAAATCAGATTAGATCGGTCAGATAAACCGATTTGATCGTGAACCGAACATCTTTACGGTTCAGTTCTACATAAAACCGTAAAAAAAAACGCTTATAAATTGTTGAACCGGCCAGGCAAATCGAACCGGGACCAGGCCGGTTTTCAAAAAAAAGAAAAAAACGCAGCTCACTCCTCAAGTCTTCAATTCAATCTATTTCCCCCAAAATCCAAAACAAAAAAGAAACCTTAGCAGTAGCCTCCCCCACCGCCGCTCTTCTGCCGGCATCTGTGGCGCTCAACACCACCGTCTTCGTCTGGGCGTCGAGCCCGAGTCTCCAACCCCTCTCTTCATTCACCAAGCGCAACTTCCATTCTCGAATTCGCCGTCCGCCGTCTTCTCTTCGTTTGCTCAGCCACGCTTTTGCCGCCGTTCGTCGTCGTGCTCGTCGCGTGGTCTCCGACTCGGTCGCGCTTTAGAACGAAGGCAATGACTTCATTTTTTTTCATTCTTTGTTCTTCGTTCTTTGCTTAAAAATCATCGAATGATTATTGAAAATTTGAATGTTTTGTGGTTTTAATTTTGTATTGAGTGATTATTTGATTATTGATTAGCTCTGGTTCTGTTGTTTTTCTGTTCTGCTATTCTCCGTCAGTAGGTGGATTACTTTGTTTTTCTATTTTTCTGTTTTTGTCTGGTAAATTAGAGAAGGATAGTGCATGTTGGGTTTCTTTTTGTTCACTGCTTGGAATTTCGTTGCTGAGAATTGTTCATGTCTAATGATGTGTCTTCTGATAATATGTAAGTCTGTTTCAGGTGGTTAATTATTATATGTTTTCTTTCTGTTAATTTTTAGTCCCTTCCTCCTCAACCCTCCCGACCAGAAACCCCTTCACCTTTCAAATTTGTTATTTTTGTCCCTGCCTGTAGAAAGCTATTGTAGAAGAGATTCAGCTTGATTCCTTTGTAGGATTTATTGGGTTCCTTTACCAAAAAGTTTTAATAGATTGTATTAGTAACTAATACCATTATTTAATGAAGTGATATATACTTGATCACTACTAAACTGGTCCAGCAAGGGGGATTATTCTCATATCTTGAAGGTGATTTTTCCATTATCATTATGGGGGATTTTTGTGGCATGTATGATTCCCTTACTTGCAAGAAACTGTTACTGTCATATTCCCTTTCAATGCTGTTGCCAGTCCTGAATGCTCAACATTAGTGGTTGCTGGGAGGAATGGGAATAAGAGTACCTATTCAGAAGACTGGCTTGCAATAATGATTTGCTAAACTGTGTGACTTTTCTGTATTAGTCTAGCTACATTGAGAAGCATTATGTTGTACTATAAATTTTTGGATTGGTTTCAACTTTCAAGTTTTCTCCAATAGGATTTATTTGAGTGAATTACATGATGCTACACATCCTGATGTCAATTTTAGCAGTTTTTGATGGCTGTAAGTAGTCTAGGGTTGTAAAGCACCACTTTGATATTAACTTTTATCTTAATCACTCCTGTTCAGGCTTCTCTGTGTAGCAGAATATGATTATCTTATTTATTTATCTTTTGAATACAGGTGTGATTTTGGACTTTTCAAGTTTAATTTGGAATTAAGAGAGCATTGTGTATTCCAGGATTTGTGTTAAGGCAATGTAGTGGGGAACAGTGGAGCTTTTTCTTAAATTTCGATTAGTAACAAACTGAATGACAAATTGATAATCATAAGGGTAAATACCTTTTCAGGTATCAATAGGCCTTGTGGAATAATAGAAAATCATTTTTGTCCTATTTTTGTTTTTAGTGTTTATTTATAATTTATTTATTATTTTATTATAAAACGGTTTTTCTGATTGAACCACGGTTAAACCAGTTAGACCAATAAACTAGTGAATCAATAACAAGCGGTTTGATGATCGGTCCGGTTTTCAGCTTGGTTATATCCAAAGCTACTTTCACCCAGAGAAATGATTTCTCCAACATATTGCTGCTTCTTGGATCCTCTGTTTCCATTGTTATTCCCATCTTGGCTCCAATGATTTTTGCAGTGTTATTGTTGAGATATGCCTGTGGAAACCCATGCATATGCACCCATAACTCTATTCTATCATGGTTTACTTCATGTATGGACTCCCTCTGGTTACACATCTGCAAGTTAACTAGCTGCCCTCTTATACTCCATGGTCCTCCCTTCAATATTTGAAGCCCTTTCCTCTGATCTTTGAAGCTGATAAGGACCTTGTTCCTTCCTACCTCCGAAATAACAACTGCTTATGGATTTTCCCATAACCCCATAATAGCATTCCTTATCACCTTGAAACTTAGTTCCTTATCCGATATCATCTTGCCCACCAAGTTGAAGCAGTCAGATTTGTGTTCCTCTTCTATTCTCTGGTTGATTGCAATCACTTTTCCTTTTATTGGTTCCAAACCAAAGGTTGCCATACTTTTGTGCTGTGTATTTTATGTGTGGTGTGTAGATATGCTAGTTGTGTGAGTGTTGGTGTGTAATACTTGATGATTCAGTGTTATATGTGGGTAAAATCTATAGCTAACCTAAAATATTTTCTTGTTGTAGGTTGGTTTTGCTGAAAGAGATGATATCAGAGTACGGGATCCACTAGAACCTTACGTTCTAAGAAGCTCTCCTAATGAGAGAACTCGCTCTCCTGCTGAGTGAGGGTCATGCGTTAGGACTTAGGACCTTCTTGTTTATTTGAATGTGGTCAAATGAATGTAATAAGATGATTTGGATCTTGGAATAAGGTGAGCGAGTGAGTGGAATTTTTTTTGGTGTAGTAAACGGGGCCTAGGCCCAAGAAAAGGATTAGACAGTAATATTTGAGTGAGTGGAATAATATGGTTTGCGAGAGTAAAGTGAACATTAAAAGCCCAACTTAATTGTATGGGCCAAGCCCAAGAAAAGTCAACATTCCTTAACACTACAGCTTCGAATTTCGATCCATTGGATCCCGGAGTGGCAGTGTTCTCCTCCATGGATCGCCGGAAAAAGAGAGAGAAAACGACGGTAACTAAACCCTCAACGGTAGATGCCCCCTTGCCACCGAAAATCTCACCTTCAGAGGCATTCATCGTCACACTTTCTTCCGTTTTGGGGTTAGGTTTAGCGTTCTATGTAGCTAATAGTGGCTTCTCTATAGACCTCGTCACTGATCCTTCTCGCACCATCTTCTTCATCTGGGTACCTTCTATTCCTCCTTAGTTATTCTCTTTTCAATGTTTTTGTAATGCTCCGTTGATTCCTTTTTTTGGAAGAAAAAAAAACTTTCTTATTGCCTTATTCTGCATCGTTTTTCTTTTTTAAATCCCAGCTTGTGGAGCTTCCAATTGTGATCCTTCTCTACAGTCGCTATCGACAGAATCCCCGGCAGTGCATGGTAGCTTACATTTTCTTCAAAATTTTCCCCCTTATATGATTGTCTGAACTTAGTCGGAAGCATATGAGAAAAAAAGAAAAAGAAAAAAAAATTGGAAAAGGCCTTTATCTTCATTTGATAGTGATAACAATGTAGTTGGGAATTCATGTTCATTGGACTTCAAAATTAAAATATTTTTTTCTATATTTTTTATATATGTTTGTTGTTTAATTTACCAATAATACAGCAATTTCGAGCACATGCGGTTTCCTCGTCTGGAGGATCTAATTTCTTAGTGTTTGGTTTTCGTGTGTCATGTGCAGTACCTGCGAGCCGTTGGACGTGGCTTGCTAGCAGTTCCAATAGGTTAGTTGAAACTTATGCTTCCTCTTTTGTCTTTGTTCTTGATCAATTTGGATGTCATTGCTTTTTGTGTTTGTACCATCCTTTTTGAGTTTTTCTTCACAGCCACTGCACTGCTGGCCTGTTATTTCCTTCAATAACCTGAAATAGTTTTCTTTTGGGCAGTCAATGTATTATAGATTGAGCCATAAAAGTGTTTTCTGGCATTAGAGTAGTTAAATCAAGGTCATAGGTTCAAGCCGTGTAAAGGCCACTGATGTGATTATCAGGTTAGGCTGCATATATTACAATCTTTGGATGCAGCCATTCTCCGGATTCTGCATTAATGCGGGGTACTTGTATACCAGACTGCTTTTTTTTAGAGTAGTTAAAATTAAACAAAGTTATTAAGAATCCTTTCCTCATTTTTATTTTACCTGTGTATTTTCCTCATCCCTATTTGTGTTGTGCTCTTTCTTTGCTGACTCATTTTAATTTTTTTTAAGCTAACTGATTCACTGTTTTTATTACAGGGGCACTACTAAATTGTTTAGGAGCTATTGCTTTGGGGGCACCTGTCACATTTCAGTATGTGAAATAAGTGGTATATACAGTTTTTTGTTTTATGTTATTTCAATCTGCATAAGACTGCAACGCTATTGCTGTTGAGGAGGAAATAAGGGGTTAAAAGTATGTATGTATATTCTAATTGAAGCAAAATGTGTGGTATTTTATATAATTCTAACTTCCGCCACTCAGGTTTCTCCCAAAGACTGTAAATTGGTCTCTTATGATGTCATTGTTCACAGTGAGTGTCTATTTTATTACCATTTTCTTATTTTACATCTTCTTGAAGACTACTCAATTGTTGTTTTATATTTGACTTGTGTGGTGTAATGTATTTTTGTCCATTGATTTTGTGGGGGATACTTTGCATTCTTGAAAACAGTTTTCAGATGTATGATTACCAGATTTCTTTTAGGCCTGTGGCTCGTGATTGTGTATAAATTAAGTGTATAAACTCACATTTTGTACTATAACAGACAGTTCCAGCATCATGTGTTCTTGGTTCATCATGGGCTCATTGGAAGCGGATCTTTGCACAAACACAGTATGATTCTTGTATTTTTTGTTTCCTTACCATGTTTCTTCATTAAAAACAAAAGAGAAAAAACATTCTTACCATGCTGCACACAGACATTCTTGTATTTTCCTTACATTTTCCCCCCTCTCCTTGTATTCACATTTAGGCCAAATGGATCTGTAGAGTATTTGATTTGTTTGCCAGCTCATGGAGCAGTTATTGGGGGCTGGTTTGGGGCTTGGCCAATGCCACTTGACTGGGAGAGGCCATGGCAGGTAATCTCCTTTTTATGAACTCTTCTCCCATCTCAACTCACAAGTTACTTACCACTGGTCATGTGTCTATAATTTCTTCTATTCCTATGAAGAGAGTTCACTTTAGATGTAACACTACTCTTATACATACTAAAACTATTTTTAATCTGTTTGGCCATCATGATCTTAATAATGTTCCATTATTTGTTAGGAATGGCCTATTTGTGTGAGCTATGGAGCAATAGGTGGCTACATGGTGGGATTGGTAGCATCATGTGTCTTTGTTCTTGCTCATGCTAGATCGCAGCATGTCAAACAAACGTGAAGTCCCGATTGGCCACAGGAAATTTTGATTCATCTTCTGAATGAAAAATGGAAAAATTAACTAGTATTGGTTCAAATGCAAGTTAAGCGCAAGGAAAAAATGTTTGTCCCCTAACATTTCTAGTTTTTTTTTTTTGGTTGAATTTAATGTATTTTTCTAATTGAAATCATGTACACATGTGGACAATTTCTTGTGCAAGTTTGTTCTTGGATATTTGGTTAAGTCTTAATTCAGAATTTTTGTGAAAGTTCTAATATTAGTCCAATCCAATCAATCAACAAACTGAGAATTGTAAGCAAATCTTTGCATGAACATTACTGACCATTGTACAAGAATGAAAATAAAAAACTACACGTCCAAAAGTTTTTTCCAGCACTATCTTGCTACAATCTGAGACAGTGTTGCTTCGTTAACCGAATAATGTTCTTGCTTCATAACAAATTCACCTTGCTCCTGGATATCTTTTTCTGTTGAAAACGCTGGCTTCTTTATTGTAGCAAGAATAGTTTCACTTCTTAACATAGAAGAAATTTCCAACACAGAAGGCCTGTCATTGGCATCTTCTTGCACACATAATAGACCTATTTGTATGCACCTCAATCCGCAAACTCCGTGCCTCTTCCTTCTTTCCACAATTCATAAGCCTGAAGAAACCAATTCCTCATTAGTCACAACCATGGACTTCTTCATTAAAATCAAACGAAACTATATAAAACATTAATCACATGCTATAGATAGTATCTTTACTTACATATTCCATCAAGGTTAAGTTTTCGTGCTCGCCATAATATCTTGTTACTTTGCCACCTATTATCTGCAGAAGTAGAACTCCAAAGCTATACATATCGGATTTTACTGAATACAAGCCTTTTTTAAGGTATTCAGGAGAGACATAACCACTGCATTAGAGAAAGAAAAGCAATATGATGTATTAGAAAGCTAGATGAAAAGAAAAAATCTTCTAGAAGAAATGTTTTAATTAAGTCCAATAAAAAGCTTACTATGTTCCAACAATCTTGGCCGTGTTTGCTTCTTGCTCATCTTTTGAGAATATTCTTGCCATACCAAAATCTGAAATTTTTGGTTTCATCTCACCATCTAACAGAATGTTGCTAGCTTTTATATCTCTAATCTAGAATATTCTTGTAGATAAAGTAGTCCCTGAGTAACACCCTCAATAATAGCTACACGCTTGCTCCAATCCAGAAGAAGCAATTCATGGATCAAAATGCTGGTTAATTGTCTTGTCCATAATTTATCCTTTGATCGTATATCATTTATATGAGCAGCTACTAAAACATCAAAACTTGAAACAATATGTTACATATTCACTCATTTAGCGTTTAGACAAGTGAAGATTACTGACCAAATAGATAGTAGTCAAGGCTTTTGTTTCGCATGTACTCATACACCAGCATCTGTTCTTCCCTATCAAAATTCAGTTCTTTGATTATTATTGTTGGTGGAGTTTATTGCCTCAGATTTTGCAGCTTCTCTCCACTCTTGAAAGAGCAGTCCCATGTTTTTCAAGTCATTGGTAGTGTTAGCAGAAACCCATGAAAGATCAAGGCCTTGGAAGCCATAGGTTCTAGCGAGTGTTATTGATACCATGGAAGATAAGACAGTGTAGTTAGCAGCACCACCACCAATGAAAAGAAGTGTAGAGAGAGATGGATTGGTGTGCTTGAGAGTGGCTGTGAAAGAAGGAAATGATGCTGCAGCATCGGAAGGGATGGAAAGTTCATAGGTTGAAAGCGTTGACATCAGCAAAAGCGCATAGGAGGTGAGTGTAGAGAGAAGTTTCTATGTTAGAAAACCGTAAAACCAGTAACCAGCTTTTATCCAAGAGTGTGCTTGGTAGAAGAGAATCTGGAAGAACATAGAATAGCGATGAGAAATAAAGGTAGATGCATGGTTATTACTTAAGGAGAATTGGACAGAAGAGCAGCTTCATTTTTATTATTATTATTATTACCTTTTAATTTGTTGTTATTCAAGGATAATTGGCGGTGTGGGAATGTTTCAAATGTGATGACCGGGTCTATCTCCTTATTCTTTCGTATTTGAAGTGGTTAGTTAAAATGTTCAATAATCTATATAGTATCTCGTATTATGTATGTATTTTATTTTATTTATAATTATTCAAATAAAATTGGTTGAAGTAATTTGTGTATAAAGAAAATATAAATATTCAGCTTGCCACTCTAGTACTCGATCACTCTATCTCTGAGGTTCTCTTAACAAGAGAGAAGCTACATACACTAGTTGACATCCGTGGTACGTGCTTAACAGCCATAAACAAGTTAAGTTAAAATAAACAAATTCAGATTTCAAGATCTTTTCTCTCTATTATTATTTAGTACTTTTTTTGGTGTCGTATTATTATTTAGTATGATACATTGGAATTCACCAAGAACTCTTGACTTTTTAGATCCAGTGTTTTAAAATCATGTCATGATACCATTCATCCAAAAAACTTCCGCTTATGAAAAAATATAACACTAATAATTATATTTCTAATATTCCATAAACTTCCATTATACACATTGTATAAATATTTCATTGACTCCTCGTACTTTTCCATTAACTAAACATGGCTTAAAATATATTTGTGTATATCAGCCAACCAATAAGAGTCTTATATGTATGCAGAAAATACGAGAAAAGAAACGCACCAGTTTATCAAAAATAGATCTTCTTCAATTTTTTTAACACTTAAAAAAATAAAATATTTTTTACTATTAATTATATAAGTGGGATTAAAATTAAATATAAAAAAGAGAATAATAAAAGATAAAAGATTACAATTAATACCATCTAATTTTTTTTACTAGAAAGCATCTATTCTCCATATAATATTCATTCTTGTTTTCTTACTAATTAAGTAATTAATTGGTGCATTATTAAAGGATTGATGGAGAGTTTTGGATAAATTAATGTTGAGCATCATTGTTTTTATTAATAGAATATGTACTTCCTCATACATTATTAGAAAAATAATTAAACTTATTATTTGTATATGTATCGTAACTATTATTATTTATTAATTTGCTTTTTGGTAGGAGATTTAATTTCTTTGCAAATTTACTTTTACGGTTGAGTGGTAACACTTGAAACTTCATTTAATTATTATATTGAGGAAACGAAATAATAAATGAGTGGATATTTTTATGATAGTATTTTTATATAAAAATATTATTAAATAATTTAATATATTTAGTTAAATATATTTAATTAATTATCTAAAAATTTATAATATTATTTTTATATAAAAATGTGAATCAGGTAAGTATTTCTCTAATAAATATTAAGTCAAAGGAATAAAATGTGCCTCCAATAATAATAAAAGGCTTGCTTATGATTATGTAAAAGAAAAACACCCACAAGACCACAAGATATGAAACACAAATACCTGTTGCTCTCCGCGTAAGCTGCTATCCCAAGTATTATAATTAAACCATATATATTTCATATTTGATAATAACAAAAAACAATCAAAATTTATCTTATTTAAAAATCATTAATTAACAAATGTTTGGATATTTATATTAGTATGTATTGATTGAGAAAAGAGAAAACACTAAGCGGTTGTAGCAAGGGTGGAAGAGGTGTCATCCCCACTAACATGCCATGAAAAATATCCAACCATTCCTCTACCCTTGGCGTATGTGATCTTAGCAGAGACACTCTGAGTATCATCATAACCAATCCAGGTATTCCCTGCATAACAATAATTAGTCACATAAGCTGAGTGATACACTTGATTGTTTATGAAATCTCTAATCTGCCTATACGTCAGCAGCAGGAGCAAACAATCCATTATTATTAGCGGCAATTCCGAGTACACTCCTCCAGTCCATGTAGTCGTTAATGGCGGCGATAGGGTAATACTGCAACGAAGATATCTGGTTAGATCCAGCAACGGCGCTCTCCCGGTGTTTCTAGAATCTTCTAGATTAGCTGCTTGCCATTCGCGGAGGAAGGGTACTCCCAGTCGAGATCCACGCCTCCGAAGCCGTTGGATCTGGCTAGCCGGATGGTGGAATCTATAAAGGCCTTGCGGGACAACTTAGGGTTCCGGCGCTTGACGGTGGCTTGGAAGGTGTTGGGATCAAGGGCGGCGAAAGCACAGTAGAGGTGCATCCACCCCACTGTCATAGTACCAGTAACCTCCCTTAACTTGTCCCCATGCTTACCAAGTTTGCTGGAATAACAACACAACAATGGTTTTGAAGCTCGCTATATATTGCTATCTTTTTGGTGCCCATTATTTTTCTTGTTCACTTAGTAAGAAGAAAATGAAATCAATTAATTAAGTAAGCTAAGCAAGTGGATGGATTTGAAAATTGTAGATCTATGGATAATGTAAGATACGCACGGTAAGTTAATTGCTTGAATCTCTGTACTTATCAAATAAGATTAGTTATGGTCCTTGTCTTAAAAGTGGTAAAGTAAGGACATTATCTTTAGATCAATAGAATACATCACATGCACATGGACATGCATGTGAATGGGACTTAGCTAGATATGAAAATTTTGTGTGTAAGAGAGCAAATGCATAATCTCGCTGTGTATTATTTATTATTTTGTCAGTTTAATGTTTAAATTTTAGAATTTAGAATTTAAGATTTATAATTTTATTTTTATTAATATTTGTTCATTTAAATTAAAAATAATGGTAAACTTATAATATTAATGTGAAAGCCAATTAATTATAAGAACAAAAACACTAATTTATTCTTAGATTACCTAAGAATTTTTCATTACATGTGTAATTTTTTGTTATCAAGTTGATTTGAACAAATAATATGGATCACTTTATCATTATTACTTATAAGAATATTTCTTTGAAAAATTAACTTCTATATATCTTTAAAATATATATTAAGACTATTCTTAAAAAAAATTAAATCTATTTATTTTAATAAATATAGAATAAATGTTTAAAAAAATTAAAATTTTGTATATTTTATAAAAATATTTCTTAATTAATAATGTTGACGTAGCTGAACTTTTCACTTAAAATAGTTTTTATAAAAAGAGCTAAGCTTCTTGTACGAAACATTATTATTGATTGTGTAATTACATGATATATATTAGCATTTTAAATTTGTGTGTGTGTGTGTGTTATAGATGCATGTGGACAATCTGTTATTAAACAATCCCTACAGCAGCTTCAACAAATTATTTGCTAAACAATATTTTACCCTGAAAACTAAATTATTTAGTAATAGTTTAATTCATCGAACTTAATAAACTTACACAAAACTATAGCAATTCACAATTTCACATGAACGAACCAAAAGAAATAATATGTATCAGGAATCTCTCTTGTCTGCCGTTGCACCTTTATTTGGCTTCTTCCTTAATTATTATTTGAAAATAACGTTCCTTTTTTAAAATCTTTTATAGTATAATATATATTTTTTTAATAATTTTTTATTTTTATCTCTCTCGATTTTATGTTTAATTTTATTCTCATTTTAACCTTGGATGAATACCTAATAATTTTTTCAAAAAGCTACGAGGTTCTCAACAAAAGAAATATTCATTCCAGTCTTGATATTTAACTTCGTGAGATTGGTTAGTCCCTTTGTCAATGATCTCTTTCTAAATCAAGTATATCCACAAATGTAAAAGAAATATTCATTCCAATTCTCGTGTTTCTAGCATATCCACAAATGCAAAATCAAATATCCTTGACCTGAACGGAGTGTTGTATTTATAAAACGAGTCATACTTGAGCATATCTTCCAAATATTTTGCCTATATATAGAAACAAGAGAACAAGCTCCTGGCTCGTAAAGAATATTTGTATTTGTATTTTTCTCTTTCAAATTTTTATCTGCATAAGTTAACCGCGTCTTATTTAACATAGTAATGATTGTGGGTATGGGTGGCAACCTGGATGACAAACTACAAAAAGACGTATAGTTATACAATAAATGTAATTTTTTTTTTGCTAAAAAAATAGTACTTCAATTGCTAATGTGTATGGTTTTGTTGGTAACCTAAAATATTTATATTTTCCAGGTTAATGATGGTACAAGGATGTGACTTGCGTTGGATTTGATTCTAAGGCCCCACAACTTGATGCTGCGTAATGTCATTGAATCTGCTACCAGGAATTACAATAAGTATAAACAAAAGGAATTACAATAAGTATAAACAAAAGGAGTCAAACAAAAATTAAATAATCGTAATTGTCATGTAGTCATATTTAGATTATATTAACTACTAAGACTTGTTAGTTTCATCTCTTTTACTTAAAAAATTATTATGCACTATATTTTTTATGGACTCTTCTTGAAAATTAATGTTTCTATCTTTCGTTCGATTATAGTTGAATTTAGGTGAAGCTTAATTTTCACTCTAGTATTTTGATTCCTTGAACCACTTCTGTGTTGTAAGCTTAATTGAAAATTTGATACTAAAATATATTAAGCATTTTAAAATAAAAACAACATGAGAGAATGGTTATAATCTATTTTCTGAAAATCGGTTCGGATCGGCCGGTTGAACCAGTTAAACCATGAACCGTTACAAAAAACAACTCGGACAAATGTTAAAACCCCCAATTTCAAAAATCGCATACCAGCCAAGAACTGGTTGGTCAAACCGAACCGTCTCTTGGCCGGATTTTTGGAATAAGGGAAAAATGCAAAACTAAAAATGGTTCGAACTGACTGGTCAAACCGATCAAATTGTGAACCGAAGGGAAAAGCGGTTCGAACCAAGATTCTAAAAACCCGTTCGAACCAGTCGGTCAAACCGTGAACCGGTATAAAAAACAAATCAGTCATATATCAAAACCGAAAGATTTAGAAACCGTCGTTGGACCATCGAACCGGTTGAGAACCGGTCGGTCGAACTGAACCGGGACCCGACCGATTTTCTAAATTTGCTCAAAACGGTGCCGTTGGTTAGAGGAACCCTAACCAGTAACCAAAACGCGCAGCACCTCCTTGGCCTCTCCTCTTTCACAGTCTCACTCAGCCACTCTCCTCCTTCCTCTCATCGAGCTCCTCCTCACTCCCTCACTTCCCTCTCTCTGGCCTCTGAACGAACACACTGAAGAACGCAGAGAAGACAGAAGAGAACTCGGATGCAGCTTGGAGGAAGCACCAAAGCAGCCATCTCTCGTCGCCATTCCTCAACGTCCAGCCACCGCCGCTGCTACAGCTTTGGCGCAACGTCGCCCTTGTTCGCCGCGCATCCGCCTCCTTTTTGGCCAAGCTTCTGCGTCTGTTTTTTGGCCAACCCTTGTTCTGCCCTTTTTGGCCAACCCTTGTTCGAGCTGCTTAGCCCTCTGTTCAGTCCTCTACGCCGCGTGTTCGAGCCTCTGTTCCGCGGCCTTTCAGCCACCGTTCCGCCATTGTCTGCCTCTATTCAGCCATCTCCGTCGCGATTTAGAGCTCCTCCCTTTCTATTTCTTGTATTTGTAATTTTCTTGTTCTGCTACTAACTGGAAACTATTTAACTGGGTTGATGGATTCTCACGCTCATACATAGTTGCTGCCTCTCCAGAAGTTGTTAATACAAAATACTGACTTCATGTGTTGTTGGGCTTATTGAATGCCTGAAATAATGATTGCTTAACTTAAACTTAGAAGTTCACATTTTGCTTGGGTTGGGAATGGTTCTTATATGTGGTATACCTCACATAAGTAGAAGTTGTTTAGGCTTGAAGGATGGATGAAGCATTGGCCCCTTAACCTTGTATTGAAACATAATATGTCTAGAATCAAAGTGGCATTTCATGCATTTTCTTAGAGTATAGTCTTGATCTAAAAGTAATATTAGAGTGCCCACAAGAATCCGAGGGTATTAGTCTGCTCATCAGCAGAAAGTTGCTGAAGCTGATGTAATTAGGGTAATTTGGTTTGATGTATGTGATTTGATATTAGTTGTTAATTTTGACAAATTGTTTAATTCTTAATGGATGCAGCGCTTTGAGATAGTTAATGGTGTCATTGAAGTTGAAGGAATAGCAGAGGAGAAAACTGCAGGTGCTGAAGAGGATGAAGGTACTAATTACAAGATCACACATTTTCTTTAAATAGCATTTCAATTCATTCACTGATAACATTTTGATTTGGTTTTGTAGAAAAAGGAGTACCTGCTTTTTGGCTCAATGCAATGAAAAACAATCAAGTGTTAGCTGATGAGGTTAGTTGGTTCTATCAATAGTAACTCCCCCTTTTTTAAATGTGTATTTTATGTCTTGCAAGTTAGTTACATGTGCAGTTTTCTGCTGTTCTCTTATTCTTATGTTTAACAAAATGAAAAATTTGCAAACTGCATTCTTTTACCTCGACTGAACAAGTAGAAAAATTCTGCTTAGCAAATGCAGCCAAATAGTGGGAATTCTTGCAAGGGTGTTTTAATAGTAATCTAGTTTAAATAGCTTTTGTAATTCCAATTGTTTAATAAGAGTAATTAACTGTTGGAATTTCTGTACAAGATCTTGGTTAGCAGCTTGAATCCCAAATAAACTACAACAGCAGATAGATACATCAATCTATGGATCAGAAACTACAGTAACTCATAACATTAAGATGGAATTGAAACCTACAAATTATAAGATGGAAGATTACATTTACCTGAAAGAACTATTCTAGAGTGTTGTCAGCTTCACAGGGCAAGACTCCTTTTAGTAGCTTCCATATTAGATAAAAGATCTTTAATGTCTGCCTCCATTCTCCTTTTCATGTTGAAATACTCCAGATGTGCTCGTTCTAATGCTTGAAGTTCTTCGAGTTTCTGCCTATGCATTTTCTCTGTCTCACCCAGTCTCAGCTTCGCAATTCACTGAGTATACTCTTCATCAATTTTCCCACTCTTTGCAAGGGCAATACATTTCAACCCTTCAGCTTCTCTTCTTGCATCATCAGCACGTGACTGAAACACTTTAGCCTCTGCTTGTTTGATTTTAATTACACTCTCTAATTCATGAAAACAGAAGTCTTTTGGGACAATACTCATTTGCAGCTCAGGCGCCAGATTCCTTTTATCACCTTGATCAAAGCTGGTAAGGATGTTTGCTGGCCTTTCTAACACAGGTTTCTTCTTCGAATAAGTAGATTTCAGCCAAGAAGCTTCCTGGCTTGGCCCAACTATCCCTTTGATTTTCTTACTTCGTTCCTTCCCAGATAAGTTTGTAGCCATTGCTAATTTGGAAGAATCCCCATCTGAAATATGGACAACATGTAGGGTAAAAAGATGCAAACACAATTTAGCTTGAAAGCACTAGGAATTTAAACAGGAAAAAATAAAATCAAACTTAGGAAATAGCACAATCTGAGATCTGAAATAGTATGCTTTATAGGCAATTAGGCATGATACAAATACGAAAAACTGCAGTATTTGATATCTATCATTTGCTAACATAACTACATAAGTGCAAATGCTTTCAATATTGATGCTTTGATTTGAAGATTTCTGCTTTGCTTCAGCATTCTTGCTCTTTTCCTACTTGAAGATTGTTGATCTCCTTGCTTTATTTATATATAAATAATGTATTTTGATTAGTTTTCTCCCCAGTTTATGTATTTTGATCCCCTTGTATGTTTTGATTTTGCATCTGGAATCAGGAGTAAATATTTAAACTATTAGTCTCTAAAATTTGAACTATTAACTAATTTTGCAACAGGGTAATGGTCCAAGAGATTGAGATTTTAAAGATTGAAGTGATGCCAGGATGGAGAAAAGGAACAAAGATAAAATTTGAGGGCAAGGGTGATGAGAAACCTGGATACCTTCCTGCTGAGATTCCTCTAGTAGATGCACTCACAGGGTGCTCTTTACCAATTCCTATATTAGGAGGGGAGAAGTTGACTTTGTCATTTGAGAATACTGTTGTATACCCTGGATATGTTAAGGTTATTGAAGCTCAAGGCATGCCAACCCTTAAAAACGATGGGAAAAGAGGTGACCTCCATGTCAAGTTTCTAGTTGACTTCCCTAAAGAATTGAGTGATGAACAACGGCAAGAAGCTTTTAGATCATCTCTAGTAGGGAACTCATTTCAGTTCCTATTTATGGCCCACCTGTCATAAAAAGTAACTCCACATCAATTTTTGCGTCAAAAATAATAAATAGAAACTCAATGAATCTCTCTTTTCCATTAGAAGGAACTAACTTTAATCTCTATTGTGGTCTCACTTAATTAATTAATTAAAGTAATTAAAATTAATATAATAATTATTTTTTTATAACAATATTATTTAAATTTATAAATTCAAAATAATTCAATATTATAAAATATTAAAATAAATAACTTAAATTTGGTTAATATTTTAAATTTTATAAATAAAAATAAATAATCCAACTAAAAATTATTTTATAATATGTAAAAATTAAATTTATTTTTTATGTAAAATAAATTTAATTAATTATGATTTAATATAACAATATAAATAATATTTGATATTGATTTAACATAATTATTTATATTAATTATAATTTAATATAACTAATTATTAAATAATTAATATAAATAATTAATTAAATAGATATATAAGTATTTAATATAATAAATTATTATAATTATTAATAAATTAATTATAATTTAATTATTTAATATATATTTAATATATTTTTTATTTTTTTATTAACTTACCACATGACATGATTTTATTAGTTGTTACAAGTTCCTGTTTAGAAGGATTTTCAACTTTGATCCATATGAAGAGTCTTCTTTCCCTTTTTACTCCAATGGTAATTGAGTCTCCATATATCAGAAGAGAAACTCTATTTCTTAGCATTAGAGTTGCTCTTAGAATCTTAAAAAATTGTTGTTAATAATGACCATAGTTGTACATTTGTATATTTTATATATATTGCAGATATGAATGCATTTGCTATCACTTAAAGACACAAATTTTCTGTTAATGATAGATATACAATTCATAACTCAATGTTGGCATTGGATTATTTCTCCATAAGAAATAGCTGATAATTATATATATTTGTGTATATAGAACCTATAACCAGTTAACCACTATTTTATGAATATCTTACTAGACTTCGCTATAAATTTTATTTTATTCTGCATTCAGCTCCTAAACTAAAAAGTTGGTAAAATAAATAAAAAATCTAATTATTCTTGAATGAAAATGATAATTAATTTTTATTTTATTATTTTAAAATTTTTTCTTATATTAGAGAATCTTTTTCCTCCTACTTATATTCTCATTGACCTTTATATTTCGACAGCCAGTATCTCGTTTGGAACTGTACATTCTTTTAAACATCTTTTTACCCCGTCCTTGATCATTAGACCCTCGTCCACGTTTATTACCACTTCGAACAATTTTCTTTGAAGCAGATTTATCTTTAATGAATTCACCATGCCCTAACTCTGCTGGTTTAACCTCTCTATTGCATTTGAAGGACGTATATCTTGAAGGAAGCTTCTGCTAGAAAGAAAGAGCGAGTTAAATACTTTGAGTTTTCATTATATATCATAAAAGATCTCCTGCCCTCCACCCATATGCTCAAAAGTAAAAAGTTAAACATCAGGATCATATGTTTAAGGAAGATTTAGTATCCACTATATTTCTTGCATTATAGAAAAATAGATCAACCTTTTAAGACCAAAATGAGGATTTAGTCGAAAAGAAAGAAAGAGAAAAAGGGAATCGGCTTCCATCTCATCGCTGGATCCCTGTTTTTTTGCTTGAAAATTTATGTCACAAGGAAACACCTTTTTTATTAGTGATACTGAAAAATAACCCCTTCTTGAGAAATAACACCAGCTTACATGCGGTTTTAACAAACACGATTCAGAATGTTATACACAAACCATATATCAACAAATGTGTATTCACATTTAAGCTTTGACCGCAGAATCCGAGATGGCTTCTTGACTCGTTTTGCTTAGACACCTACGAATAACCTGCATTGTGATTTCCAGTGTTCCTTTATCTGTTTAAGCCTCTCTACCGTTTCTGATTGAGCCATTTCCTCCCAGTATTTCTGGCAGCTGTACAAGTATTTCAAACATTAGCTTATTAATAGAGTTATAAAGGATACACTGTAAGCACTACTCCAAAATTGAAAGTTAAATTCTTTAGAGCTATAGATTCAAAAATTATTAGATACTATTAAGGGTCTGTTTATGTTAGACTCAATGAATGCAAAATATGAAAATGCATTGAAAGGTGAATGAAATAGAGGAATTAAGCAAAATTCAACAATCACCAGTAGTTACAATGACGCTACCCCCAGCTTCGAGTCCTGGGAGAATGACTCCATTTCATACTTTGGTAATTCTCTCTCTCTCCTTACCCCTTACCTTTTATTCCTCTGAGATCCTAACTAACTGCCTATATGGATTGACTATCATGCTCTCCCTCTATTAGTTCATATGGTAATCCTTCATCCATGATGGGGCTCTTCTTTCTCTCTTACTTGTTGGGCCTTTCTCAGTGGCTAGCGCATCTGTTGCTTCAACATTCTCTTTTGGTTCCTCAATTGGGCGGCTGCTATTTTGAGTTTGCTGGCTGGGTTCCTTGTTAGGCGTATCAACTACACCCTCCCTGAGAACAACCTTGTCCTCAAGGTTGAGTTCCGGAAACAACTTTAGTAACTCATCCCAATCCGCCCATGATGTCTCATCTCTTGGCAAGCCTTCCCAGTCCCCCAAGACTTGCATCACTTGCCTCCCATCCCTCTCGACTGAGCGCTGTCCCACAATTGCCATCGGCACTGGCTGGAACGATGCAGGAGCCACATCGAGGATGGGTGCGTCATCAGTTTGTGCGCCGTGGAACTCTTTCAGCATGGATACATGGAAGACGGGGTGGATCGTACTCCCCTCTGGCAGCTCCAAGTGATACGCAGTCTTCCCCACTTTACTCTTCACACGGTAGGGCCCGAAATATCTTCGGCCAAGTTTAGGGTGTTCCCGGCGAGACAGCGACAATTGCCGGTAAGGTTTGAGCTTGAGCAATACCCAATCTCCCACCTGAAATTCCTTATCTTTTCGATTCTGATCTGCTTGCTTCTTCATACGCTTTCTGGCTTGGTGCAGGTAATACGCGAGTTCATCATTCAAAATCTCACGGGTGCGTAAAAACAAGTCAACTTTTATGACTGGAGAGGACCCCGGTGTATATCCTGGTGGTAGATTCATTGGAAACCCATGTAAAGCTTCGTGTGGTGTCATTTGGATTGCTGAATGGTAGGAACTGTTATAACAAAACTCTGCCCATGGTAGGAAGGTTGCCCATTGTTGTGGTTGAGAATGGGAAAAGGCACACAGATATTGTTCAAGGGAGCGATTAGTGACTTCCGTTTGGCCGTCAGTTTGAGGGTGATACACCGTACTATAGTGGAGGTGAGTGCCACTGAATTCGAAAAGGTTGCGCCAAAAATGACTGAGGAACAGGGGATCTCTATCGGATACAATGGAGGAAGGGAACCCATGAAACTTCACTACTGACCCAATGAAAATTCTTGCCACTGTACTAGCAGTGAACCCAGCTCGCAATGGTTCAAAGTGTGCCGTTTTGCTAATGCGATCCACAACCACCAAGATTGCAGAGTATCCAGCAGACTTCGGCAGTTGAACAATGAAGTCCATTGAGAGTTCCATCCACGGCCCACTTGGCACAGGTAACGGTTGCAATAACCCTTGTTGCTTAGAAGTCATATATTTGGTTGATTAGCAAATATCACACTCCTGAATAAACTTATGAATATTTTTACGCAGGCCCGGCCAAAAGAAAAGCTCCCCAATAGCCTTATACGTCTTGAGCTCGCCGTGGTGTCCAGCCATTGGGGTGTTATGAAACTCCTGAAGCAGTTGTGTGCGGATACCTTCGAAATCTGGGACCCAAATTTTGCCACGATAAACCAACAATCCATCTTGAAAGAAAAAATCAGAGGGCAATTCTCCTTGCTTATATTGTTCAATTAGCAATTTTGTCTCTGGATCTTCTCTAGTGGCACGCAACAATGTAGGAATTAAAGCTGATTTAACTGATGAGAAAGCTTGGAAGCAAATTGGGGGTGCAGCTTCCTCCCCTTGCCGAGACAAAGCATCAGCAGCTTTGTTCAGGGAGCCAGACCGATACACCACCTCAAAATCATATCCCAGCAGCTTAGTGAGGTAATATTGTTGGCCAGGGGTTAACACCACTTGATTCATAAGCTCACGAAGGCCTTGGTGATCAGTTTTAATGACGAAATGGCGACCAAGAAGGTAATGCCTCCACTTTGCAACAACTTGTGTGATAGCATAAAGTTCTCTAACATATACCGATGCCATCGACAACCTCCCGCTGAGTTTCTTGCTGAAATAAGCAATGGGATGTCCCTTTTGGGATAAAACAGCTCCGATTCCATGACTCGAAGCATCTGTCTCCACTATAAAGGGTTGAGAAAAATCAGGGAGGGCAAGTACTGGGGGGTGTGAGTAAGAGCAGCCTTAAGCCTCTCAAAGGCTAAGTCAGCTAGATGATTCCAGTGAAAGCTGTTTTGCTTGAGCAAGTCCGTCATTGAGGCAGCAAGATGCGCATACTGAGCTACAAAGCGTCGATAGTATCCAGTGAGACCGAGAAAACCCCGTAGTTATTTCAAGCTGGTTGGTTTCGGCCATTCAATTATGGCGGCTATCTTGGAAGCATCTACTTGCACCTCGGCACCACTGACCACATGACCAAGATATTCTACTTGGGTTTGACAGAAGACACATTTCAAAAGTTTGGCAACAAATTGGTTCTGTTGCAGCACTGACAGGGCAGTGTGCAAGTGGCAAAGGTGTTCTTCCTTGGACCGGCTATAAACGAGAATGTCGTCGAAGAAAACCGCTACAAATTTCCTAATATAAGGACGAAATAGTTTGTTCTAGTAGCCTGGAATGTGGAGGGGGCATTGGTTAACCCAAAGGGCATAACGATGAACTCATAATGTCCCAAGTGTGTCCGAAAGGCTGTTTTTGGAATGTCACTTTCACGCATTCTAATTTGATGGTAGCCAGAACGGAGGTCAATCTTGGAAAAGTACTCGGCACCACCTAATTCATCAAGGATCTCATTAATATTTGGAATCGGAAACTTATCCTTAATGGTAATTGCATTCAATGCACGGTAGTCCACGCAAAAACGCCAGCTCCCATCCTTCTTGTGTACGAGTAATACTGGGCTGGAGAAAGCACTGTGACTCTCTCTAATAACCCCTGCTTGTAGCATTTCCTCCACCAATTTCTCAATCTCTTCCTTCTGATAGTGTGGGTAACGATAGGGGCGTACATTTACCGGGTTTGCTCCTTGTTGGAGGTGAATTTGGTGCTCAATTTCTTTGGGTGGAGGTAATTCGGTGGGTTCTTGGAACACCTCTTGGTACTCTTCCAATACTTGATGCACTTGTTGATCTTGCTGTTCTGGTGTGGCTTCAAGTTCATTCGGTTCCAGCACTCTTAAATGAAGGAAGGAAGCGATGACATCGGCAGTGACCATCTTGTTAAGAGTTCTACCTCTGATTGCCCCTGGCTGGAACAACCGCTCACCTTGCAGCTTTACAGTCTGTCCCCCTACCACGAATTCCATTGTTAATAATTCATTGTTACATCACCTAATTGCATTAACCATTGTGCCCCCAAAACAATATCGGCTCCCTTGATATCCAGAATGAAAGTTTCTAACCGGAATCCAAATCCTTGCATATGCAGTGGCACCTGATTGCATTTGGAAACACAACCAATACACTCGCCATTACCAACATATACATTCAACTGCGGTACTTGAGCGATTGGTAAGCCCACTTTCCTTGCTGTCGCTGATTTCATGAAATTATGGGTGCTTCCCCCATCCACTAATACCATTACTGGGTTCCCTTCACAGGTTCCAGCAATTCTGATAGTTTCTAGGTGGTACACCCCTACCATGGCATTGAAGCTTATCTCCACCACGCCTTCCTCCGGAATGGGTGTTCCCAAGCTGGCCGAGTCTCCCTCTGGATTAGTCATTTCAGTTTGCCACCCATGAAGTAACTCATCCATTTCTTCACCTCCCACCAGTAGTAGAAAGGATGATTTGCACTTATGTCCCACCGAATACTTTTCATCACAATAATAACAAAGTCCCTTCTCGCGCCGCTGTTTAATCTCGGCAGCTGTAAGTCGACGATGAGGAGTATTGCTCCCGCTTTGTGAGCCAGGGGGTCCCTTTTCAAGTATTGGGGACTTCAATGATGCGGATGATGAGGGTGGTCATAGCAATGGTGGCCAAACATGGCTGAGAGTGGTAGGAGTACCTCCGGCTGTACGGTGGCTGTGTGGTCACAGATTGAGAGAATTTGCACTATGCTTCTGCTCATGCAGTTTGGCAAGGGCGACCGCTTCCACATATGTCTTAGGCTTCGCAAGCATGAGCTCGCACTTGAGTGCATCGTTCAACCCAGCCGTAAAGAGTGACACTAGCCAATCCTCCGTCAGTCCCGTGACTTGGTTGGTTAGATCTTCGAATTGGGACTGGTACTCTGCGACCGTGGAATGTTGTTGAAGATCTTTCAACGCTGCTTTTGGGTCATGAAAAATATTGCGACCGAATCTAGTGATTAGCGCCTCCAAGAATCCCTTCCAAGTATACATGATGCCATTATTTACGCACTATCGATACCATGTATATGCTGGGCCGGTGAGGTGGAAGGACAAGAGCCGCACTCTCCACGCCTCTGGTACCGCATAAAGCACGAAATATTCCCTGGCTCAGAAGGTCCATTCCTCCACTCCCTCGCCGTTAAAAACTGGTAGCTCGGCCCGAACTCCCTTCGGCCACTGTGACAGATGGAGATTCCCCGTAGAACCTGCGGAATCGAAACTCTCTCCATGTTCCGGTATCGTTTGCTTGAGCTTCAAGCTTTCCTTGAGCATCTTCTCAATGCTCTTAACCGACGTTTCCACAGATCCAAGTCGGCTTTGGGTTTCCACAACCTGAGCGATGGTTTTGATCTGCCCTCTCTGAAGCGCTGCGATCTCGGACCGATGTTGTTGGTAAGCATCCTCCAAGCGGGACAGTGGAGTTCCTGATTCTATTTCCGAATTCTCTCTACGAAAGCACCAATTTGTTAGACTCAATGAATGCAAAATATGAAAATGCACATGAACGGGATGAAAGGTGAATGAAATAGAGGAATTAAGCAAAATTCAACAATCACCGGTAGTTACAATGACGCTACCCCCAGCTTCGAGTCCTGGGAAAATGACTCCATTTCACACTTTGGTAATTCTCTCTCTCTCTCTCTCTCTCTCTCTCTCTCTCTCTCTCTCTTTCTCTCTCTCTCCTTACCCCTTACCTTTTATTCCTCTGAGATCCTAACTAACTGCCTATATGGATTGACTATCATGCTCTCCCTCTATTAGTTCATATGGTAATCCTTCATCCATGATGGGGCTCTTCTTTCTCTCTTACTTGTTGGGCCTTTCTCAGTGGCTAGCCCATCTGTTGCTTCAACATTCTCTTCTGGTTCCTCAATTGGACGGCTGCTGTTTTGAGTTTGCTGGCTGGGTTCCTTGTTAGGCGTATCAGTTTACTTCTTTTCAATGATAGTACTTTTTGTTTCCAGGCTAAAAAGTTTTATTATTTTCATTCTTTTCTAGTTTTCTTCACAAAGTTCTAAAAATAGAAAACAGTATGCAATCATATAGAAAACAGTTTATGAATTCTGAGGTAGTATCTTCTACATTTTAGTGAAAGCTAAAGTTTTTCCTTGGGTTTAAAATTCTGACACAATCTCTAATTTGATTAGATCTATTTGCATGGCTACATCCAAGCAACAGTAATCTACAAATAAATAACTATAGTGGGACTGCAATCTGAATGAAGATGCTCGGTATGTGAATAAAGCACAAAAATTTAGTTCCAATACACCCAACAACTAATAATGAGTTAACTTACCAGGCATATAGAACAAGTCAAGTCGATATCAATTTTGATGGAATCAAGTAGCTCACAAGTGAGTGCTGGTTTTCCATCCTTAAACGTTAGAGAACATCCATCAAAGAAAGCATGTGCCTTCCTAGACTGGACCTTAGTTTCCCTCAGATTGATGTGGAAGGCCATAAGCTCACAAAGCCAAGGACTTTGCAAAATTTCCTTGTGCATACTCTGGACCTGTGACTTGAACATTTGTCCTTGCCTGGAATAATGAACCTGCATGCAGTGACAAATACAATTGAATTAATTAAGTACTAATCATATACAGATTAAAGAATTAATTAACACGCCTCATAATAATTTTTCACCTGAATTGTCCAAACATAACAAGCAAAAAGGGACACAAATAATGCAATACCTTATCATATTTCTTCAGTATTTTTCTGTTGAAGGTAGTACTATATGAATGAAGAGCATACTTTATGAGCTAACCCACTGTGAAAGAGTTTTTCGGTGACATGAAGTTTCCAATGTATCATTCCACTACACCCTTTTGCTTGTAGTACCCCTTCTCTGCCAAGGCCTTGCTCATAACCTTAACAATGATTCCTTCACGCAACCAATAGTCCTTCCTGTTGATTTTCTCCTTTTTCTTCTCCTCTTCCCTTATCAATTCTTCCAAGGTTGACTTTCCTCCACTGCCACTCTCTTCTCTCTTCAAACTATTTTCCAAATTCCTTTCCTTGTATTTATCTTTCTCATCCTCATCAAACACAGCCTTCTTCGATGAATTATCAGAATCATTAATAATGGAGTAATTCACAGTAAAAACAGTAAGATTTAGAGATTAATTAACACTTATTCAACAATTATTATTCAACCCATAACAAGTTCACAAATTAACTAACAATAATTATTCAATAATTGTTATAAAAAAAATACCTAGAAGCTAGAAGCCCTAGAACAGAACAGAGCAGAGCAAATCCTGAGCAAGAGGGAGACAAGGGCACGACCGAAGGGATGGCAGGTGGAACAGAGATAGTGCCGGTGACGATGGAACAGAGCTGCGCGACGGAAAAAGGAGGTAAGCCCGGCGACGATGGAACCGAGCTGCGCGACAGTGCTTTCAAAGCTGAAACAGTAACTGCACGACGGTGGAACAGAGCTGCACGATAACGACAGTGACTTCGAAGCTCGTTTCGGCGACGGCGGCGGGAGATGGACGGAGGTGAGGGAGTGAGATCGATGACGGAGAGAGGAAGGAGGAGCTCGAGGCTGATGGGAGGGATGGGTTTGCGTTTAACCGTTGTGTGGAGCTAAGGTTCCTCGGTTGGGTAATCGGTTAGGGCATTCTAGCAAAACAATGGCGTCTTGCACGCACATTGAGACAGATGAGAGAGATCAAGGAGCAAAGAGGATAGGAAGAGGAGAGAAGAAGATGAAGAAGACTGAATCTTTCATAGGCGTGAACGAGAAGGTTTCTGAACTGAGATGAAGAATAATTTTGATTTTTTATTTTTTTAATATGTTTAACATAGATAAAGAACAATTTTAATTTTTTATTTTTTAATATGTTTTTATTTTGTTGTTTCAATTATTTGAAATTATAAAATTAGGATTAATTGAATTCTAAAATTTAATTAATTTAAAAGGATATTTTTGTCTAATCAAATAAAGGAAGAATGTTTAAGTCTTTTTATAAAATTAAATAAATAAATATTTTTTATTTTTATTTAATTAAAAAGGGTGTTTTAGTAAAAATAGTGATATACTATATATTAAAAAAAACCTTAAATGCTGACGTGAAAAATAAATTCCACATATCTTATTGTTATTTATCCATATTTTAACCGTATCGGTACGTATAAATTTATTATCGTACCATAACAAACACCATTTTATATTATTAGATATAATCTAACACTATTAAAAATACTAATAATAACTAATTAATTATTACAAATCATAAAATGTACTTCCCCTAACACTACAGTTTAGTCATTTATAGATTCTTCCGCAACAACTAGTTAGTAATGTTTACTCTTCTCAACAACTAGTTTATAATGACAAATTTGTAACGAGTTTATAACAAGTTTTGCAATGACTAATTTGCACAACTACCTTTATAAATACTAATTCATAATAACATTGAGTTATTTTAAAAACTATACCATAAAAAAATAAAATATTTTATGTCACAAATGAAAATACATAACAAAAATTAAACAAGTTATGCCAATTCATTGCTAACACTAACCGAATTAGATTTTAACGTATCGAATTGAGTTAAAAAATACTCTAAAACTTACGAATATATATCGAACTAGAAAAAATTTACCAATGTACACATAAATGGCATTAGGAGTTGATGGTGAAATCTGAAATTAAAAATAAAATAAGTATAAAATAATATATCTGAAGATATAAATGTAATATATTTTCTATATTTTAAAAAATACAAGATAAAAAAACACCAAATTCTTTTCTCTTTCTCTATCTTTGTATTGTATCCTATCTCTCAAACAAAATGCAGCCATTAAAGTAGAAATTAATAAAATATGTCCCTATACTTATTTTGTTCTTTTAAGTGTATATCCCTCAAAAGATACATAAAGGGGAGTCAAAGAGAGATTGAGGTAGCACTAAGAATCTGCCTCCTTGGAACAAGAATGGGTTAAAGTTCATGGTTGAGATTAAAGACAAGTTTTACACATCATTACTCTTGTCCTAGGATGTTTTGAAGGGCCAACACCAAGAGTATATTAACTCACCTTGGTTCGGATATTCCCTAAATATTCAAGAAACCAGATTAAACAACTTTATAATGACATGAATCATATGCTTGCTAATTAATAATACATTTAGTAGTCTCACTTTTTCTATCTTTAATTTTTGTTAGGTAGATCCAAACACAATAAATAAAGCTTCCTCAACTATTATTACTTTCAAATATGTTTGCCAAAGTGCTTTAATTTATATATATAGCTTTCAGTCTTCTTCTAAATATCACCATTAGTGTTCTAGTGCCTTGGAGTTTTTGTCATCAATTCCAAGAGAAATTTTAACTCTTTCAGATGGAAACAAGTGCTCCAAATGTAAATGTCTTGAATTTTAGTTCTTCTTTCTGTTGTGGAACGGACGAATGCGATTTTCGATGGATCGGAGGCTTTCGCCCTTCTAAAATTTTGCAGGTAGTGATGCTTGTTTGCTAGAAATTAAATGAGATATTTATAGATTCATGCTGTGTCCAAATATATTGGGTTTTTTTTTCATTCTCATGCATATGGTTGTATTTATATTTTGTAAAGAAAATATTGGACAAGATCATTTTACTAAGGGAAATCATTAAAATTTTATCAAATAAATACTAAAATTAAGCACCCTATAATATATATTATTTACTTTGGATACAGGTTATGTTGCCACAACTTGAAGATTCATGTAATTCCCAGGAACAAGTGTGTGATATTATAAAGTTTGGAAAATCATGTGAGGAAGCAGAATATGCTCTTTCACAAGGCATGGAAAAACTGCATCAACTGCATGCCAAAGCAACAGCAGCAGGTGACAAGGGATCTCAACTGATTTTTGTCTCTCAAATGGTTAGCTTTCTAAAGCAGGTAAGTAGCAACACTTCCATATTTTCTGTCCATCTAAAATAAAGTGATAATAAAAGAAAGTAAACACATAAATTGTATTTCAGAACAGATATTTTGTTCTTCAACAAATTTTTTATTTCTGGAAGTCTTTGAAAATTTTTCTCATTTGGTCTCTTTGTTGTTATAAAAGTGAATTAATAATGAGAAAATGACAAATTGATCCCTGATTTTTTTGGTCTACGTACATTTAAGTCTCTGAAGATTTAAAAATATATTTAAATTCCTGACCTCTTCAAAATCTTGACATATCGATCATTGAATCTAATTTGTTCAATTTTAAAAACTCTCTTACGTGTGCATCCGTATCAAGCAGTTGTACAACGAGAGTTATGTTTGATTTTTCCGTTGAGTCTACAGACCCAAGTGAACATGAGGAATCAATATGTCTAGGTTTTAAAAAGGTCAGAAACTTAAATGTATTTTCAAATTCTTGAGAACTTAAATGTTGCCGATCAAAAGGTCAATGACCTATTTGTCATTTTCTCATAATAATTTTTAGACCTAATTGACTTGTAATAAAATTTGTTAGGAACTCTTTTGTTCAACATGTATGTTAAACATTTAATTGAAGCGACGAAAGACTAATCTGTTTGGCGAAAGTAATTTTCAAAAAATTCTAAAAATAAAAAATTTGTTGAGAACTAAAGTGCCAAAAAATTTCGTTGAAACCGATTTGAGTGTTATTTAAAAAAAGAATTTTCTTTCTCCCTTCTATGTTGGTGTCTTTGTATTTCATGATGTGAAAATAAAGTTAGTCATTAAACAGAGTTTTAACCATAAATCTTGTGTCCTAGTTAATCTAACTTATATAGTCTCCAATGTCATAAAATTATTTATTTCAGATTTAACAGCTAATGGATACTAACAAATGAAACTTGTTTTTTTGTTACAACAGGCTAATTATGTTCGTCAAGAATTCTTGCATCAATTCTCTCGTTTCGTTACAGTTTCCCAACAAGCTCAAATTTTACTTGCCTTGGGGATTAAGCTTTCCCAAGATATCTGAACAATACTTTCTTTGTTTTCCTTTAATTCTCACTATGAAAATTTGGTGCATCATTGCCGAATATTCAGATGCACTACTCTTCTAAAAATGCACCAAATTTTTATAGTGAAAGATAAAAAAAGAAAAATGGGAAGAGCACTGTAATATCAACCAATAAATATTGAATCCAAATAAAAATTAATGTATCTTGTTTGTAATGCAAAACAAAATATTAAGGTTATAATATTAGAGAATTTTAAGTTAAATTGAGATTTTGGGGAAAGTAAAAGTTAGATCTTTAAGGTCCAAAGTAAAAGATGCTATATGAGTGAATGAGAAACAAATTGTATGTGTATAGAGTTTTTAGGAACAATTATTAAGAATTTAAGTGGCCATGATTAGGAAGAATTTGTAGTTTCTATTAATATTACTTGGATTAAAGGGTTGAAAGTGGTCACGTTTAAAGCACGTGACTGTTTGAAAGCTCAGTCAAAAAGGTAAGCAAACGAGCCTCCCCAACCTCCCTTTCCCAAAAATGAAAACTTGGCTATTAGAGATTGCATTGGAAACCAAGGAATGAAAGAACTCTGTATATTGCTTTCATTGATTTTACTGTTCCTTCTCACGTTAACTTTAATTGGATTTAAAGGTTATAATTTTCAGTCCACATCAGCGATAAACAGAGGCTAATGCTAAATTATCATATTTATAAACAATTCTCAAGTTTTTCACAATTTTATAATGTATCCTAAAAATACTTTTACCATCCAAGAAGCTTCCTAGTTTAATAGGATACAACTATGTTATGCACAAAAATAAATAATTATAAATTAGTATTTTTATAAAATATATGTTAAAATATAAAATAGTATTAAAATTATGTTAACCAACCCATATATGTTTATATAAATATATAGTTCTGATATAGGTTTTGACTAAGATTGAATTTGGTCATGTGCTACGAAGCAAAAATTAAACACTAGGATAGCATTTGATAAATTGAGATTGGAATATTGAGATTTAATATTATATTTGGTGGTTAGAGATTAAAACTAAAATTTTAGTCTTTATTTCAAAAATTTTAATTTTTTTAATATTTCTAAAAAATAAGAATATAAAAGACTAAATTTTTTTTTTGAATAAGAGAGCTCAACACAATAAGTGGAGTAAGAATAACAATAAACAAATAAAAAAGTTAAAAAAGAAAATAAATTAGTACACACTTTTTTTTTTGCCTGTAGCGTCTTGTTTTCTCTTTCTATTTTGCCAATCTTTTTTTCTGAGCAATTTCTTCATTCTTTTCTTGGAGAATAGCTATAATATCATCTTTTTCATTGTATAAAATTGCACCTGATTCCAACGCTAGGTCCCAAAATTTTCTATTTTCAAGCATCTGCTCCTCCAAAATATTATTTCTGTTTCCCTTACTTTCTTTATTCTTGTCCGAACCACCATCATCAACCACCCTCTTCCCAACTACTTCTTCATCGTGTTCCGATAGCTCCCCATGTCTCTTTATCAATGTTGTTCCCTTTGTGCCGAAACCCATGCCACTCTTATTCACAATGTCATCCCTATAACGCTTTTCTTTATTAATGTCTTCTACACCATCATCATCAACATACACACCCAACCCACCAGTCCCTCCAGTCAATGTTACCGGCCGGAGAGTAGCGGCTTGGTTTTCTGCCACTAACTCTTCCTCGATCTCATGACCCAACATAGGTGGCGTCAGGGTTGCGTATTTTTCTTGCCACGTTGAACCTCCTTTTCCGTGGCCAGTCTTTAGCTTTCTTCCTTCAACACTGATTCGGTCTCCCTCGATCTTCTCTGCACTGGTTTCTAGCGCAAGTTTTGCAGATGCAGCTTCCTGCACACTTGTCCTAGACCCTTCTCTAGCGTGCGCATCTCTACACTAATTAAAATTTTAATAACATTTTATTCTTAAAATATTCTCACATTTCACCCCACCTTTCACCCCACCACCACCCCTTGCCATCACCAAATTTCACCACTAATAACAACAATAATACTAAAATTAACAACAATCTCATTGACATATATTAAAATCAGATTTATCAACATATATCAAAATCAGATTCATCAACTCATAACAAGAGAATTTCAAGATTAGAATAAAAAAAATAGTTGGAGAGATTGAGATAGCGCAAAACTGGAACTGAAGCAGCACGGCGAACACATCAAGGAACAGAAAGCGGCACAACGGACCTGAATACAGTGACACGACGTGACGTGAAACTATAATTCGAGAAAGAGCGCGAGAGAAAGAGCACGACACGACGGTACCCAAGCAAGGCGATATGGCACGGCACGATGCGGAATTGTGACTTGAGAAAGCGCACAAGAGAGAGAGAAAGGGGAGGGGAGAGGAGGGTTTTATTATAAAGGGTATTTTGGTAACCTCATTTATTTAAGTGTCTATTTTTATTTTAAACCAAATAAGATATTGAGACATAACTTTCCTGATTTTTTGATCAACTAATACATAAAAGTAGGTATTTAAATTAATTAAATAATGATAAATTCTTAAAATCACAAACTAAAAGCTGAAAATTAAAGAACTACCAGTATTTCTCTTAAAAAATATAGGTAAATAATAAAGTTGGATGCACTAGTAATATTTAAATGTGTCTAAATTCATTTTTAAAGTCAATCTTAATTACATGTCAAAGTTAAATTACAATGTTAGTCTTTATAATTTATAAAATTTGTAATTAAGTCCCTGCACTCAAAAGCTTTTAATCAGGTCTTTATAGTAGTTTTAAATTTACAATCACATTCTTTCATTCAACGGGATATGATGAGGCATATTCGTTAATAGTGTAAGATGAATAAAAATATTTTTGTAACGTTTACTATTAAAAAGGATCTATTTACAAATTTAAAATTAATATAGAAATTTAATTGAAAATTTTTCAAATGTATGGATTCAATTAAAAGAGTTTAATTTTAACATATTGATGGTGTAAAATATTTTATATAATCGTCAAATTACATTTATTCGTTTGAATGACCATTCACATAGTTAATCAATAAGATAATTATTTTTATTAATGTATTATTACGTAATTAAATGTATGTATAAAAAATTTTTTGACTAATAATTTATCAAAATTAAATTTTTACAAATTTAGAGAAACGAAAAAAATTAACAGAATAATTTAATTGTAACAAAACTACCACCTATACTAAAAGAAGACCCAGATGCTAAATGTAGGGACAGACAAAATATCCTTTGCAATTGCTTCCAAATGTGTGAGGGAATTTAACTTCATTTGATTTTCATGAATTTAGGATATCAAATTCATCTTGAGATTGTGGCACTTATTTTTTTTTTCTAGGATAATAATCTATCTCACTTTTTGCATTGATGAATATAGATTCATCGTTTACATGCATAGTAACAAAATCAACCTTCAAGATTCATGATGAAAAAATCGTATTCCCCTCTTATTTTGTTGGGCTCAGATTCTATGTGTCGTGTGTGTTTGGCGTTTTGGTGTGTATAGCATTTAACTTTGGCATATTGGTGCGCTAAAAGACGAGAATCGTTGGATTTTTTTGTTTTTTATTCGACGGTATAGATCACTTGTTACTTCTCTCTTTTGATTGGCTACTAACTGCTTTTGTGTTAGAGGAGTTGTTGTTTTGTAAAATTCAAATTTTTATTGGTTTTTTTGTTAAATTCGAAAACTAATGGGATTATATAAAAAAAATTATGAATTCTTAAGTTGAAATTGATTACCGTTAATGATAGTGTATTTTGTTAACTAAGATTCTTTCTTCTTAATTACCAAATTGGAACAAAAATGCACACTCTCTCACCGCCGTATTCCAACGCACTCAGCTACCTCCACTGGAGGAGTGAGCCCACATTTCGGGTCATTCCAACCCGAATAACGGTTAAATACGGTTACGGGTTCGAATCATCAAGCTTCTCGCTGGGAGTCGGGAGCACATGCGCCATCCTATCCAGCAAGGTCGACTCTCAGAACGAGGACTCAAATCCCGTAGCTGCCGGAGAGAACATAGCCGCCGTGAACAGTCACAAATCCACCGTAACAGACCTGAACCTAGTCCACGTCGGCGCAAAAAAACGCTTCCTCCAAAGTCGCTCACGATCTCCGACCTATCGCCAGCACCGATGCACGGCTTGCAAGTGCGCATGGCATACGAGGGAGTCCCCAGTGCGTACTCTGAGGCTGCTGTTGGCAAAGCCTACCCTAACGGAGAAGCCATAGCTTGCGATCAGTTCGAGGTTTCTTTCCAAGCCATTGAGTTCTGGATCGCCGATCGCGCCATTCTATCCGTCAAAAACTCCTTCGGCGGCTGTGTATTGCGTGTTGGAAATACACAATTATTGTACGAAATTCTGAAAAAGATCCAACAAAAGCATGCATTTTTATTCTGGCCTTTTCTAGCTGACCAATGCGCCAAACATCAAAATGGCGTTTCGGTGCGCATAATCGTCCTGTGTATCGAATCCGTGCCCTATTTTATTTGTGTTTCTTTCTCTCACGTTTTTCTTTGGTCAACAACCAAGCACAACCCAATTTTATTCACTGTCAAAAGAGTAAAGACAGTTTAGATAAATAATTTAATTAAATTTTTTTAAAAATAAGTAAGATAAGAATTTATATAAAAAATAATTTATAAATGAATTATTTTATATTTAATTTTTTAATTATAAAAATATTTGTTTTAAAAAAATAATAAAAAATTTATTATAAAATTATTTTTTTAATTAATTTTCTATAACTATTTTAAATAACTTTTTAAAAAGTCTCAAGTTAATTTAAAAAATTCTAAACATTAATGCGATAATTTTTAAAAATTAAAGGTTAAAAAAATCACTTATAAACCTATATAAACTAGTCATAAATGATGTTCTTAGAGGCAAAGTTAATTGAATAGTTTGATCTCTTTGTAGTACCAGTAGTTGTATTATCCAAAACCAAATATTGCATTTCTACGTCTCTTTCTATTTTTCCTCCATTTCTCTTCCTTTTTTTTATGTCTTCCATTATCTTTGCTTTTCGCTTTCTTCTTTTAATGTCACTGTCACCACTTATCATCATTTTTGTTCGAATTTATAGATTTGTACTACTTCTATCTTCGTCACCTCTCTCACACATTTGAATTGAATTTTTCTGTCTTATACAATATTATTAAACACATTGAAAATTGTATTTGTTTTTATATCTTAATCTATTTGTATTTGTGTCTGCCTTTATATCTAAAAAATACTAACCAAACACTCTCTAAAAGCGAGTATACTTACATTCATAGAGAATATACACACGTGAATCATATTTTGTATCTTTTTGTAGTTTTATATGAAAGAAATTTTTTTAATAAAAAATAAAATTAAAGGAAGTGTGAATATCATAACTAACAACTTTGTTAGGGAACCAATTAGGATACTAACTAACTCCAGCCAACTACAATGTGGATCGCAACAAAAGGCCCGATAACACAAAAAAACATCACATGACTTTACCCAAACCTAATCTTATTTCACACCATTCACCCTTCCTCTCCTTTCTCTCCCACTCTCTTTCACGATGTTCACCATTTCTTTCCTCTCCTGCTCCAGTAACACCATTGCACCATATCCCAAACCGGTGCTGATCACTCTTTGTCGTAGCAAGGAGCCGCGTCTCCTCCCGTCGAAGACGATGACCCCAAACCCGACGATGGGATCTCCGAAGTGTAGTCACTGTGTCGCGCAGCTTGACGCCCATCCTCGAACTGGTGCCGATCATTCTCTCGCCATCGCAAGGAGTCGCGTCTCCCCCCTGCGCCAAAGACGACGTCCACAACCCCCATGAAGGGGTCTTCGGAGCGTCGTCACTGAACCGTGTAAGAATCCACTTTTTCAAAAAAAAAATCTGAAAATAATTTTTAATTAAGTGATTTTAGCATCATAATTTTATCTGTTATCCCTTTTATGATATCCTGAAGATATTCTAGAAGCAGGAATATAATTAATACTAATCAAAGTCAACATCAAACTGAGTTAATTATGGTTTTTGCGAAAATCCGTAAAAGAGTAGTTAATGGATTTTAACTACTTTTTTTGGCTTTTCCAAAAAAAAAAAATTTCAGCCACATGTTTTATGCATATCTTCAAGAGCCATTCTTGATCACTCATATTTTTATGATAAAAATATTACCTAAGTCTAGTAAGATACACTTAAGCACTACATTTTATCCTTTTTCTCTCTCTCTTGGCTGAATCTTCTCTCTTTCTAACATCTCTAATAATTAATTTTACTTTATATCTATAGTCATTAGAGATAAGATTTTCTACTAAGCTATCATTAGGATATGACTAGGCTTATTAATTACAACCTTATCCATTTTACTTTAGGTAATTATCCATAATCATTAGGAAAAGACCAATTATTAGGATATGATTAGGAATTCACTAAGCTCATTAGTATGCTCTTATCAACTCTTGTTCTCATTAATGAAGAACATTTTTTTCCATCACTTCATTGAATCACTTCATACCACACTAAGCAAACTTAGTAAGTTTTGATATCAAATAGACTTCTTTTAGGACCCAATACAGCCACTACGATATTGTTTGGATTGAGAGAATTTGAAGGAAAAGAAAATGGGGGAGGGGAAGAAATGGATGAAAAAGTGAATTTTATTGTTATTTGTATAAGAGAAAATGTAGTGGAAAGAAAAAAATAGTAAGTGAATTTTTTTTGTTATTTGGATGAGAAGAGAAAATGTAGTGGAAAGAAAAAAATAGTGTGGGATCCACTATAATATTTTAATGAAGAAAAATGTGACAAATTTTAATAAAATTACATATTTATCCCTTATCATTAATAAATTATAATTTACATATAATATAGACAAGAGTATTAATGTAATTTTATATTATTATGATTTTCTTTCTTCTCACTTTTTTTCCATCTAAACAAAAAGAAAATTTTCTCCCTATTTTCTTTCTATTCATTTTCTCTTCATCCAAACAACACACAAATAACTCCACTTTTTTTCTATTTTCTCTCATCTTATTTTCTTTCCTCTTATTTTCTTTCGAGTAAAGTACTAAATTCGTCTCCTACGTTTGGATGCAATCCGATTTTGGTCTTTAAGGTTTAAAGTGTTCTATTTGAATCCAAAAAAGTTTTATTTAGCTTTAATGTAGTTCCACTGTGAGGTCAAAGTTAAATAATTAACGGAATGTCATACATAATAGCAGTACAAGAACAAAGTCGATAATCTGGAGAACAAATACAAGCTCCAGAGGGACAAAATCAACCGTGGATCCATCAATGCATCAATGCATTTTTCATTTAAATTGTAAAAAAAAATGATAAATAGATGTATTATTGCATCCACAGTTGATTTTGTGCCTCTGGAGCTTGTACTTGTTCTCCAGATTATTGACCTTATTTTTGTACTGCTAAATTAAAATTGTCATATAAGACATTCCATTAATTATTTAACTTTGACCTTATAGTAGGATTACATTAAAACTAAATGAAACTTTTTTGGATTCAAATAAGACACTTTAAACTTTAAGGACCAAAACAGGATTATGCTCAAATGTAAGGGACCAATTTAGTACTTTACCCTTTTTTCCTTCCATTTTCTTTCCTATATCTAAACATAGTGTACGAGTATATGGTGATGCCCTTTGGACTCACGAATGCTCCTGCTGTATTCATGGACTACATGAAACGAATCTTCCACCCTAATACAAATTTGTAGTAGTATTCATTAATGACATCCTCATCTACTCAAGGACAGAAGAGAAACATGTGAAACACCTGAGGATGATACTAAAAATTGTAAAAGAAAGAAGCTATATGACAAACTCTCCAAGTGTGAGTTTTGGGCAAAGGAGGTGAAATTTCTTGGATATGTAGTGTCCCAAGAAGGTATAGGAGTAGACCCTGTAAAAATAAAAGCTGTGTTAGAATGAGAACAACCCAAGTATGTCATCAAGATCCAAAGCTTCTTCGGAATGGGTAATAATTAACACTAGGATAATTAATTATTACACATAGGATTAATATGGTCAATTTGAGAAAAGTAAGATTTAAAATAGTTAATTAGTAAGTCTCAAGAGTAAAAAGGTCTTTTAAAAATATGATGAAAAGTTAGTAATGTGTCACTTCTAGAAAAATTAAAAGTATGAAAGATACATAAAACTTAAGGAAAGTCGGGTAACGTCGTATCGATGGTTGAAAGGCTAAGAGTAAGAGAATCTCTTGAGCTATAGAATGATACCATGGTAGTGTACTGGGTGAACAAGAGTATCCCCTTCGGTAAGTCACTATACTATACCCAAAAAGAAGCAAAAGATCCAAGATGCGAGATGACCACCTGGTAGAGCAGAATTGTAGTTTACCTAACCAGTGAATGTGGAGACGCGTACAGATGTCGAGCCATTTTTTAGTTGAAGAAACATTTGACATGGTGATGCCTAGGCATCTTAGGCTAGTTTCACAAACCTTTTTCATATGTTTTTATTTGGTTTCATGCACTTTCTTAGACAATAAGTAAGAATTTGAATGATAAATGTATGCATGTCTTGACTTAATCAAACATTGTTGTTTACAAACATTTTCATGATATTAATGCAAGAATTACTTGATGCAAGGAATGATGCATTATCTTGAGAATATGGCAAGACTTTGATGCATTTGTTTGATTAATGATAGGTAAAGAGAAGCACGGGAAGGGCAAAGAAGAAGTAGAGAAGGCAACGTTGTCAAGGAAAAAGGAAGCAACGTTGGTGGCTAAAGTTGGCTCACTAACGTTGCCCATCAACGTTGTCAAGGAAAAAGGAAGCAACGTTGGTGGCCAAAGTTGGCCTACCAACGTTGTCTATCAACGCTGGCTCAAAGAGAAAGGAAGCAATGTTGGTGGTCAAAGTTGGCTCACTAACGTTGCTAACAACGTTGACAAGGAAGAGGGAAGCAACGTTGGTAGTCCAAGTTGGCTCACCAACATTGCCCACTAACGCTCCAAGCATGACAAGCAACATTGGTGGCCCAAAGTTGGCTCACCAATGTTACTAGCAAAGAAAAGGGTGCCCAACGTTAGTGTGCTAACGTTACTCAAACTTAGCACACTAACGTCTTCGACAATTTCAAGAGGAATGCATTGGAAAAATCGGCGGCAACGCGTACGCGTGGACGACGCGTACGCATGACTGTAAGAATGTTGGTTCACCAACATTGGTGCCCAACGCCAATGGCAACGCCCAAAAGTGGATTTAAAGGCAACGTTAGTACACTAACGGTGGTACTAACGCCAATTCTAACCTCAATCTCAATGGCACCCATGCAAGTGTATGAACGTTAGTGAGTTAACGCCAATGTCAACGTCACAAAGAGTCACTCCAAGCTTACTTCAACAAAGGCCAAAAGCCCACATCCAAGTACTTGCAAGACCCATTTTGAAGATGAGAAGAAGAGTATATATAGGAGAGTTTTAAACTTGAAAATTAACCTGGAGGATTAGAGACTCCATAGTGCGTAGTTTAGTTTTTTTACATTTTGCAATTTTTTTTCGTTTGTAATACATTTTGATTTTACTTTCATGCAATTTAAATTTCTTGCAATTGTTCTTAGAGCGATGATGAACTAAACCCTAATCATTAGGGGGAGGAGCTCTATTGTAATTCCAAATGGATGAATGAAATTCTCCTTCTTCTCAATCCGCTTGTTGTAGCTAAGGGATAACATCTATATCTATTGTGATCTATTCACTCCGGAAGGGGGTTTAGATTCATTGAATTCTTATGTGAGCCTCGGAAAGAGAATCATAAGAATTAGATTGAACTTCTATCTCTCACAATTCTCTTGATTAACACCATTCGGGAGGAATTGAGATCTTGAGAATTTGTGTGGCTCATGGATAAGAGAGATGCACTTAACTTCTTCTCATGACAATTAGATCAAAGAATTGGCAAATTGATTCTGTTTAGAGAAATTGGGTTGCCAAGGAATTGGGACTCAATTAATTACAATTCGCTATAGATCTACTTCATATGATTGAGGATGAAGTTGAGAACCATCGATTTATGATGGATTATGATATCTCCAATCCCTAATGAAGCTTTCTCTTTGTTATTCTTCACTTTGATTACCTTGAGTTTCATTTAAATGCTTTGAATTTATTGCTTCCTTTAATTCCCAACACCCAAAGCCCTTTTACATTGTCATTTACATTATTGCCTTTACTTCCTTGTCATTTAAGTGTCAGCTCATTTAAGTTTCTTGCAATTTAAGTTTTCGTTCTTTAGTTTCTTGCCATTTAAGTTTTCGCCATTGACATTTTGCAATTTACTTTCAGCACTTTAAATTTCCTACAATTTACATTCCGTTCAATCAATTTCACCAAAACCCTTCAATATTTGCTTGACTAGACTAATCACCCAACTTAAGTTGCTTAATCCATCAATCTCTGTGGGATCAACCTCACTCTTGTGAGTTTTTACTTGCCGATTCGGTACACTTGCGGAAGAGAATTTGTGCTGTGCAAATTTTCGGTGCATCCCATTGCGATAAGCTGTTTGTACTTGTATTTGACATGATGATCAAATATCTTTATATATCTGTGTGATAAGGTGCAACTTCTGTGTGAGACCGCACACCGGCTGAAAAACCATATTCGGGACTTATGTCTGGTTAATGTCAACAGTGAATAAGGTGAGGCATGCATCATACTTATAGTGCATTTTCTTGTAGTTACATTGTATCTTTGTAAATGCCTGTATTATGTTATTTAAATTACTGCTTGTATATGTATAATTGCCCTGAAACGTAGACTTCAGACTCAAATCCCCTGAAACTTAGGCTTAGCACGCAAATCTTCTCTATTTTTCGCCATCACCTTGCTGTGAACCATTAGTTCTCACCCCTCTTCTTCCTCTACTCCGCAGATGGGATCGGGAGTCATATTTTTTTAGATTTCTACTTTGAGCTACTACTCCCATATGGGGTGGAACAGTTATATGGGGCGACATCCAAATCCCGCATGTATGTCCTTTCTGAGTGATCTTTCTCTTATCCCCTTTTTAGTAAGGAGTTCGATCTTTATTCACTGTATAATTTTTTGCTATCTAAGATACACCTTGGAGGCCCTAACTCTTCTTTTCCTCCTCAGCCGCTGTACACGATGGAGCCTGAGTCAGAGTCATTTTTTGACATCCAATGCATATATCCAAAGTGGTTTGACCCTGTACCTGAGTCATTGACACCGGTGGAGCCTGTGCCAGGCTATTAGCCTCTGGAATCGAAGGAGAATCAGTTCGGTTCTCTAGGAGATGTCTTCATGCCAACCATGCCTAATGGCTTCTTGTCAACTCCTTCCGACGAGATACCATCTGATGTCATTCCACCTTGGGAGGATGCGATGATTATTGACTTGACATCTAGTCCATAGGAGTACTCTACATCAGAAAGAGCGTAGCTAGATAATAGTATAGTTTATTTTCTCTCACATTTAGTATATTTTATAAGGGTTAGGATCTTTTGTATATTGGGCCAACTCTAGTCTAGAGTGTTTTTAATGAAGCCGAAGCTCAGTACCTAGTATAAGAGTCTGTATATATAGTTATCTACTATTCGTATCTTATGTAGTTTATGATAACCTTATGTATGAAACTTCACCTTTGGGCATATCTATGTGAATACATCTATTTGTGCTTTCCGCTTTTGTTATGTATGTGTTATGTGCTTAACTATCATAAATAATAACGATATAACTCACGCTTAGAACTTAAACTACAGGCTCATATTAATATAAATAATATATAGTTTAGAGTCTTTAGGTTTAACTCGATCCACCCTCGATCGATCCCCACCCACACAATTTGTTTGCCGTGAAAAGTACACAAAAAATCCATCGTCGCTGATTGCAACGACAAAATAACGCTGCTTGTGTCCATTTCTGGTATATTTTTCCTGTTATTGGATTTTTTAAGCTTTTTGGATGTTTTTGGGTTGAGATGGAACCAGATGTTTCTTTGTGCCTCATTTAAATGTTTCTGTTGTGCTTTAGTGAATGTTTCTTTTCGGCTCATTCAGATGTTTTTTTTTTTTTTGCATTAGGGGATGTTTCTTTTCTAGGACCTTGTAAATAAATTAATTTGCAAGTCTGACAGTTAGTTGTGATCGACGTCGAGCATTTAGTAGCACAACAAGAGGGATGGTATGGAGAGGGAAAGGACGATCAGGATTGGATGTGGAGGAAAACAGCGGCGCAGGGAGAGGTGTTGCACAAAGAGCTGTCTGCATCGAGGCAAAAATGTTTGGATGCGGAGGGAACTGCACAGCGCAGATAGCAATTAAGGGAGGACGCGTTAGTGGGTGATGGTTGATTCATGTTGAGGGAGTTCGAAATGAATATCAAAAGGGTGATGTGGCATTACCGATAAGAGAAATTGCCCTATAAATCGATTTTTTCAGTGATGCGTATAATCCTAACTTTTAAAATTTAAAAAACGAAATGACTTTAAAAAGTTGATCAAATTGGCTTAATGCATAATTAGTTTTTTAGACTTTTTCAATAACTAATTCTTTTTAAAAAACTATGTATTTTACATAATATCTTTATTTTTATTTATATAAAAAAAGTCTTCACGCTTCCCAGTGTTATTAACCTTACATAAATGGCTAAAATAAGCGGAAATGATGTCAAGCAAGGTTACAGATTATCCGTTGCTATTGTCTAATTGATTTGTTCTTAATATATTCGTCTGATTTGTGATATTCATTATAACACTGTCTTCGGATGTAACTTATATAAGTTCTTATTGATTTTTTCTTTTAGAAAAGCAAAGCACAGAAATTGCCTCACTGTACATGTCCAAATTAAAGCAACACCAATTTGACCTGCCTTACTTCTTTCTTTATTTCAGTTGCTCAAATTTTTTGTTCTGTTATGATCTGAGTTCAATTCTATCGAATATATTATATATTGGTTCTATGTTTTGATTTTGACTTCTGTGAAATACGCCTTAAAATAGTAAAGATATATTTACAACCATTTGCTTCTTATTTTATTACGAAAAATATAACAAAAGATATGTATAAAATAGGTCAAATAAATATAAAAGTAAATGCGTTGTTTCTATTAATGCTAATTAAAAAAAACTATATGTCTCAAAAATTGAATAGTTAAATATCATTTTGTTATTTATATTTGTTAAAGTCTTAAATATCATGTGGACTTAAAATAGTAAGAAATTGAATTGGATATGCACTCCTAAATTAAATATTTTTATCAAAAGATAACTACTATAAATAAGAAACTGTTGTGATAAGGATCATTTCATACGCGTGGATATCCATTCTCAAAAGAGAAAGAATTTAATAAAGGTTGAAAAGTCATAACAATTTGTGTGTATAAATAGAGAAAGCATTAATCTGAATAAAAGCACACAACAATAACAAAATATTCTTTCTTTTCTCCATACATTATAATAATTCTCTCTTTTCTCTATCTATTCGAAGATCTTAAGTTTATAATATATTAGTAAATATAATAATCATCTCGATTATATTAAGATAGTAATTGTGGTGAATATTACTACTAGAGTTCTATATTTATATTTCTCTATCTTATATTTACATCTTCCTTGTTTATTTATTTATTTCACAACACGTTATTAGCACGAGACTCTGATCAAATTTTTGGAAGATTCAGGTAACAAATTTTCATTATGTCGAAACTCTCTCATCTTGAATTTAATGCTCTTGATATATCTAGAAACAACTATTTATAATGAATACTAGATGCTAAAATCCATCTTGATTCAATGGATCTTGGAGATACCATTAAGGTTGAAAATGATGTATCCCAGAAGGATAAAACCAAGGCCATGATTTTTCTTCATCGTCATCTTGACGAAGGATTGAAAAATGAATATCTCACATTAAAAGATCCTACAGATCTGTGAAAAGACCTTGAAGAAATGTATAATCATAAAAAATGGTGATACTTCCTTAAACCCGATATGAATGGACGCAATTGCGTATACATGATTTTAAGTCTATAAATGAATATAATTCAGTAATGTTTCGAATTACCTCACGAATGAAATTATGTGGAAAAAAAATCTGATAATGATATGTTGGAGAAAACTTTCTTGACCTTCCATGCCTTGAATGTGCTCTTGCAGTAGCAGTATCAAGAAAAAGGATTTAAAAAGTATTCTGAGTTAATTTCTTGCCTTCTTGTTGCTGAACGCAACAATGAATTACTTTTAAGGAATCACGAAGTGCGCCTAGCTGGTGCCGCCCCATTTCCTGAAGTAAATGCGGCAAATCATTACCCTATAAGAGGTAAATGGCAAGGTTTTGGTAGCAAGAAAAATTATGGAAGGAAAAAGAATTATGTTCACAAGAAAGGATCTCACCAGAAGTGGGATAAAGAAAGGAATAATGGGCAAAATAAATCAATAGATGATAAGTGTTTTTGTTTGTGGTAGAAAGGGCCATTGGTCGCGTACTTGTCGTACCCCAAAGCATCTAATCGATCTTTATCAAGCATCTTTGAAAAAGGATCACAAAGGAAAGAAAACAAATTTTGTTTCAAATGATGCTGAAAATTTCACCACTCATTATGATGTATCTAATTTTTTTGTGGATCTTGAAGGAAATATTGGTCATTTGATCAATGATGGAATAGTTTAATATGTGAGATTGTTAGTATTCATGTAAATAAATAATATAAGAAACTTATTAAGTTTTATTTTCTATGTATTTAAATTTTAAATATGATGTATATAAATAATGAAATATTAATGTTTATGCTTTGAAATCATTAAATGTGTCAAGTTTTAATAATAATAGTGATAATAATAAAATTTTAGTATATGACATTATGTACAGTTTTTCATAGACAAATAATTCCAATGAAGAATTCAATTTGGTTGTGCATATATTACTACTCATTTTATTATTATTTATCTTTGAAGAAAATGGTAAGGATATATAATGAAGATGTATGCCTTGCGGATAGAGCAAGTTCGCACACCATTCTTAAAAGTGATATATATTTTACCTATCTTTTGCCAAAAGAAGAATATGTTAATACTATTATTGACTCAGGCAATGTGATAGAAGGCTCCAGAAGAGCTATAATTTTGTTTCCTGGAGGAACAAAATTCATAATAAATAATGCACTATTTTCTACCAAGTCTCTAAGAAACTTGTTGAGTTTCAAAGATATTCGCTGAAATGGATATCATATTGAAACCATGAATGAGGGGAATCATGAGTATTTATGTATCACAACTCATGATTCAAATAAAAATGTTATATTATAAAAGTTACCCTCACTTTCATCTGAGTTATACTATACCAAGATTAGTGCAATTGAATCACATGCCATTGTAAACCAGAAATTTACTAGCCCAAATGAATTCATAACTTCGCACGATAGATTGGGTCATCCGGAAACAACCATGATGCGAAGAATTATTGAAAACTCCCATGGACATTCACTAAAGAACTAGAACATTCTTAAATCTAGTGAATTTTGTTGTGCTACATGTTCTCAGGGGAAGTTAATTTTAAGGCCATCACCAATAAAGATTGGATTTGAGTCCCCTGAATTCCTATAAAGGATTCAAGGCGATATATATGGACCTATTCGTCCACCATGTGGATCTTTTAGATATTTTATGGTCCTAATAGACGCATCTTTGAGATAGTCACATGTGTGCTTATTGTCTTCTCGCAACTTGGCATTTGCGAGGTTACTTGCTCAAATTATTCGATTAAAAGCACAATTTCTAGAAAATCCAATCAAGGCCATTTGTCTTAATAATGCTGGTGAATTTACTTCCCAAGCCTTTGATACTTATTGTATGGCTAATGGAATAAGTGTTTAACATCCAGTAGCTCATGTTCATACACAAAATGAGTTAGCAGAATCACTTATTAAACGCCTTCAATTAATTGCTAGACCCTTACTTATGAGAAAAAATCTCCCAACCTCAATTTGGGGGCATGCTATTTTACATGCCGCAGTACTTATTCATTTGAGACCAACGAGTTACCATCAGTTCTCTCCTATTCAATTAGCTTTTAGCCAGCAGCCAAATATTTTCTATTTAAGAATATTCAGGTGTGCGATATATGTTCCCATTGTACCACCTAATCGCACCAAAATGGAACCTCAAAGAAAATTGAGGATATATGTTGGATATGATTCTCCCTTTATAGTGAGGTATTTTGAGATACAAACTGGAGATGTATTTAAAGCCAAATTTGCAGATTGTCATTTTGATTAATCAAAATTTTTAACATTAGGGATAGAAAATAAGCTTCCTGAAAAGAAACTTAATTGGAATAATGCATTATCCTTGATGCATTTGGATCCTCGATCAAGGTAATTTGAACTAGAAGTTCAAAAGATTATACATTTGCAACGAATAGCAAATGAATTGTCTGATGCATTTTCTGATACAAAGAGGATAACAAAATCTTATATACCAGCGAAAAGTATCCCAATTCAAATTGATGACTCAGTCAGACAAATTGCCACTGAAACAAATTCACGCCAGTCGCCAGAAGCATGGCAGGCCTATCGGTTCCAAAGACAAAAATTATCGAAAAAGAAAAGAGGTAAATACTAATCCTGCAGTTGTCCAAAGTTCTAATATGATTTTAACGTCATAAGACGTTCAGGTACTTGAAAATTATGAAAATGACGAGATATCAATAAATTATGTCTTTACAAGAGAGAAATGGGACCGAAATAAGACAATTGTCAATGAAATATTTGCATATAATGTGACATTAAATATCATGCACGAAAATAAGGATCTTGAGCAAAGATTAGTCGAAGAATGTCGATAAAGAAAGGATTGGCCAAAATGGGAAGAAGTCATGAAGGCTGAATTAGACTCACTTGCAAAACGTGAAATTTTTTGGACTTGTAGTCCATACACGAGAAGATGTAAAACCTGTTGGATATAGGTGGGTATTTGTGAGAAAACAAAATGAGAAAAATGAAGTTGTGCGCTACAAATCCCGACTTGTGGCACAAGGCTTTTCACAAAGGCCCGGTATAGATTATGAAGAAACGTATTCTCTTGTAGTGGATGCGATAACATTGCGTTATTTGGTCAGTTTATCTGCGTATCATAAACTACATATGCATTTAATGGATGTGGTAACAGCCTTACTTATACGGCTCATTAGATCAGGATATCTATATGAAAGTCCCTTACAGACTAAAAATATCTAAACCATCCAATGAATATTCACAGGGGTTATACTCAATTAAATTGCAAATATCTTTATATGGTCTAAAGCAATCTGGATGAATGTGGTATAATCATCTTACTGAGTATCTGACTAAAACAGATTCAAGAATGATGATATCTGTCCATGTGTTTTCATAAAGAAATATGCATCTGGGTTCATTATAATTGCTGTGTACATTAATGATTTAAATATCATTGGAACTCCTGAAGAGATTCCAACAATTATAAAAACTCTAAAAGAAGAGTTTGAGATAAAAGATCTTGGAAAGACTAAATTTTGTCTCGGCCTGCAAATCGAGCATACAAAAAATGGATCTTCATTCATCAAACAACATACACAAAAAAGATCTTGAAGAGATTTTATATGGATAAGTCACATCCATTAACTACCCCAATGATCATAAGGTCTTTGGATGTGAAAAAGGATCAATTCCGTCCTAAAGAAAAAAAATGAAGATATCATTGGTCCTAAAGTACCATATCTTAGTGCCATTGGAGCGCTAATGTATCTTGCTAATAATACACGACCCGATATATCATTTGCTGTGAATTTACTAGCAAGATATAATTTCTCTCTAACTGAAAGACATTGGAGTGGAATCAAACAAATCTTTCGATATCTTCATGGAACAGTTGACATGGGATTATTTTATCCATATGGATCTAAGTCACAACTAGTTGGCTATGTAGATGCTGGATACTTGTCTGATCCACACAAAGGGAGATTTCAAACAAGATACCTGTTCACATATGGTGGTACAGCTATATCATGAAGGTCCACGAAATAGACGATAGCAGCAACCTCCTCTAATCATGCTCAAAATACTAGCGATACATGAATCAAGTCGCGAGTGTTTTTGGCTCAGGAGTTTGATCCAATATATTCTGTTATCATGTGGACTGATTGATCATAAGATAGCTCCAACTGTCCTGTTTGAAGATAATAAAGCATGCATTGCTCAACTTAAGGGTGGATACATTAAAGGTGATAGAACAAAGCATATTTTTTCTAAATTCTTCTTCACTCATGATCTTCAAAATCAAGGAACAATGGATGTCCAACAGATCCGCTCAAGTGACAATCTGACAAATTTATTTACAAAGTCACTCCCAAAATCCTCCTTTGAAAGATTGGTACATGAGATTGGGATGCGCCGATTCCGAGACATTAAATGATGTTGACAAGAGGGGGAGAGACTGTACTCTTTTTTCCTTGGTCAGATTTTTTTCCATTGGATTTTTTTTGACAAGGTTTTTAATGAGATAGTCCCCATCACAAAGGATATTGTACTCTTTTTCTTTCACTAAAGTTTTTTCCATTGAATTTTTTTAGTAAGATTTTAATTAGGCATAATCCTAAATGAACATCCAAGGGGGAGTGTTGTGATAAGGATCACTTCATACGTGGATGCCCATTCTCAAGAGAGAATGAATTTAATGAAGGTTGAAAAGTGATAACAATTTGTGTGTATAAATAGAGGAAGCATCAATCTGAATAAAAACACACAACAATAATAAAACATTCTTTCCTTTCTCCATACATTATAATAATTCTCTCTTTTCTCTATCTATCCGAAGACCTTAAGTTTATAATATATTAGTAAATATAATAATCATCTCGATTATATTAAGATAGTAATTGTGGTGAATATTACTACTAGAGTTCTATATTTATATTTCTCTATCTTATATTTACATCTTCCTTATTTATTTATTTATTTATTTATTTATTTATTTCACAACAGAAACAAATGTAGTGAGTGCATGGCGTTCGGCTCGATGCTTATAAAAAAATAAAAAATAAAAGTAAAAAGACAATTAAATTCTCGAAAATTTTGATTTTGGATTAATTAATTTTTGAAGAAAAATATTAATTAAATCTTTTATGATAGTAAACAGTAGACATATATATTTTTCTGTCAATAAATAGTACGAAACAAAATGAAATTATTCATGTATTTCGTTATTTATAGTGGTGCATATCTCGTTACTGTCATATAAAAATGAAAACGATATAATTTTGGATAGTGAAGTATTTATTATCTTTTGAGTTTTCATATGCCTTTTATTAATTGCTCTCTATTTATCACAAATTAAAACAGTGAAGTTTCGCTTCAAAAATTATTATCTGCATGATTATCTTTCGTAAATAGACATATCAAAGTAGCTAATGTTATATATAAGCATCACTATTAAGTTTTAGTTGATAAATTGATAGAAGGACATCATGTGTCTACTTTTACTATATTGGAGGGCCAAATTGGTACTTTTTTTTCATAGACTAATTAATACGAAATCAAAATCTCCAAAAACCTAATTGTCACTCTACTTTAAAAACAAAAACTTAGTGAATGTGCAATACATAATTTTCATGGTTACTATTTTAGTGTAACATTTTTATATAAAGATTATATTGTAAATTATTAGATAGTTTAGTCAAATATGTTCAATTAATTATGTTTTCTTATTGTTTACGGTATTTTTCAATTCGACAGATTAAAGACTAATCCACTATGGATGTAAGCTTTATTTGAGGTTTTGTCGCTGGTCAATAGGTTATTACATGCATAAGGCAAGATCCGAATTCAAGTTGATTTGTTTAGTTAAACATGTTAAACTATCTAGCAGTTAACAATATTTTCTAACTCCCAATTTGAAATTAAAATTGACAATGGGTTAAGAGAAAAAATGGTTTAGATTGAGTAAACCCCCATAATAGTCCCTGAGATTCACAGGATTACTCAATTTAGTTCTTGAAATTCCAATTTCACCATAATAGTCTCCGAGATTGAATTTCGGGCACCATAGTGGTCCCTGAACATTTTTTCGATGATGACTCAGCTATTTCAATGATGACATGGCAACTATTTGCCATGAAGGTGTCTGCAATGATTAGGTTAGATGGCTAGATTCCAATTTGAACTCAATTTAGTCTCTCCCACTCTATTTAACCCCAACCCTCATTATTCTTTGCCAAAACTTTTGGAGGGTAACTTTTGCTATTTCTTTTTCTGTTCTTCCCATTCTTCTTCTTCTTTATATCAATGGAAGCAAATTATTCTCTACCCCTTTATCCTTTAATACCTATATAAATAAGTGAAAACCCCTCTTTACCCTTCTCTCTCAGATTAACAATCACTCTTACACATTCACAAGTATTTTATATATATATATATATATATATATATATATATATACTTGTTGATGACAAGGTTCTCTTGAGAGCTCATCCTTTGTTTATTTTCTTTCCTTAGAAAAAAGAAACAGAGGATATATGAAACCCAAAAAAATGGGTTCATTGCCATTGTTCCTAAAATAGTTTGTTTCTTCATTACTATTGATTCAGTTGTTGTTTCAAATTTGCCACTTAACAAAAGCTTCCAGCTTCAATGAAAATGAAAATGGACCAAATAGAGAGCTTGTAGGAAAATGCAACATGTTATGTAAAAAATGGATACATGACCCTTGTGACCCTTCAGAGTGTCCCTTCACAGATCCACAATTTAATTGATAGAAGAATGGAAGATCTGATAAAATGTAGTAGAAGTTTAGGTAGACCGAATTAGGAGAAAGTAAAGAGAGTTAGAGTTAAATAGAGTGGGAGGAACCAAATTAGGTTTAAATTAGAATTTGGCCACCTAAACTAGTTGTTGCAGTGCCAACATGACACATTGTTGCCACATCATCACTGAAACGGTGAGTCATCACCAGAAAAATGTTCAGGGACCATTATGGTGCTCGGAGCTCAATCTTGGAGACCACTATGGTGAAATTAGAATATTGAAGACCAAATTGAGTAATTATGTAAATCTCAGGGATCATTATGGGGATTTACTCGATTTAGACTCTACCCTAATACAATGAACTTAAGTTCTCTTTACGATTTAACTCTATTCTACTGACAGATTGAGAAATTTTTCAATCCTAACTTTACTCACACCTTAAAGTTTCAAATCCAATCCTATCAACAACAAATCAAATTTTTTTCTAATAAAAATAATATTTAATCGTTTCATGTTTCACAAACATACTAATAAAATAAAAAAGAGGTAAACACCAAATCAGTACCCGAAAGGTTCTGGCACTGGCAAAATGGTACTTGACTTTTGCTATTAACAAAAATAGTCCCTAAAAGATTTTAAAATTTGACAAGCATATCCTCGAGCTCGCCAGAAGAAATCTCCGACAAGCATAATGCTGACAGGACCATCGTATTCTGGTGACCTGGCAAACCATCCTCCAAACCTTAATCCCTTCCTCCCAACGTAGACTCCCCATCCATCTCCCTCCCCATACCCAACGCAACCCCTCTCTCTTCCTCCTTATCGCAGCCCCCCTTTTGTCTCCCTCCCCATCACAGCCTCCCCCCGAAACGCACATTCCCCCTCCTTCTCCCTCCCCCATCACAGCCCCCTCCCCAACACACACTCTCCTTCCCCTCCCTCAACACCACAACTCGCAGCAACAATTACCTCAACATCAACAGCAACAGCAAGCAACAACAACAACAACCCCAACACACACTTTCCCCTCTCTCCCATCGCAGCAACAACCTCAACTGCAAGAGCACCATCAAAGACCATCGCCACCACCATCGAAACCACAACAAGGCCTGGAATAGTCGCGTCCCCTCAACTCCTCAGCCTTTTTCTCTTTCTATTTATATATGTATGTTACGTGTTTGTATAAATATATGTGTGTGTGTGTGTGAATGGATATTGTTATTGTTATTATTATGGTCCTCCGAGAAGAGAAAAAAGGAAGGAGGGAAAAGAGAGAAGGAGGAACAAGTAAGGTTAGGTTCTGAGTGTGCATGTTCTTTTGTTAGTTCTGTTTGGGATTCTGATGATGTTTCTGCTGTTATTCCTGCTTTTGCTGCTGTAATTAGAGAAGCAGAAGGAAAGGGGAGTGTGTGTTGGGGAGGGGGCTGCGATAGGGAGGGAGAGGGAAAGGGGTTGCGATGGGGAGGGAGTATGCATTGGGTAGGGAAAGGGCTGCGATGGAGAGGGAGAGGGAGGGGGGAGTGTGCATTGGGGAGGGAGAGGGCTGCGATGGGGAGAGAGATGGAGGGGGAGTCTACGTTGGGAGGAAGAGATTAGAGCGCTAGAATCTTTCGAGTATCGATTTGGTATTCACCTCAATAAAAAATATAAAATTAAGTCTATATTAAAATTTAGAATAACAAAAAATAATAAAATTTATGTCAAAATTATTAAAAAAAGATGTGGGTTCGATCTCTATTAACTTTATCATACATGTTAATAATTTTTAACTACCGATTATAATATATAAAAAATGCGAATAGATCACATAAAGAGGTTTAAATTTGTACACCCGCTCACTTCTCAATCTAACTCGTTGTGGATCAAATTGTCAACCCTATCCCAATAAATTGGATTGGATTAGATACCGCAGATAAGGGTAGTATTATTAGATCTATTTGGAATACTAAAAATGACGAGTTGTAACTTGTGAGACTGGTATTATATAACTGGCAAGGAACAGCAAAGGGTGCTGTCCTTTTGCTTTTGGGGTCTTACACAGCAAGAGTGACATAATTATGTAAAAAACCTGAAACGGTAGTAGAAGTTAAAGTAGTACAACATTGGAACTTAAGTGTACATTTACATTGTTTGAAGCCTGGCCGGCACACCACATTTCAATTTTCCAACTGTAACATGAACAACAAAGTCCACCCTCCACCTTGGATTTTCAGAATCTTGTACTTGTCACTGTGGCTCTCCTTTTTCCACCCAAAATTTTAATTAGTAAAAAAAAGAAAAGAAAAGAAAAGAAAAAAACAAAATATTTCATATCATATCAAATTCCAAAGCCCCATCATTGGTTGTACCCTCAAAAAAACTTTCACTCCTTTATAAAGTTTTCAACTGACTTTCAAAAACAATGCAAGTTATCACTCCCATTAACTGTTTGACAATAGTCCTGTGTCAACTTTACTCAACTACTATACTTACTTGCCATTGGTTTTCACTTTTCAATAGTCATTTCTTGAAAGGCTAATTGATAATGGGGGTGGTGAAGATGAATATGAGATGGCCTCCATGGCCACAACATCTATGGCCCAAGAAGTTTGAGGCAATTGTGATTGTACAAAGGCTTGAAGGAACATCAAGCTTGGTGAAGAGGTTGAAGAAGAAGGCTCATGAGGAGTTGGGATCATTGGTGGTTGAGATCAAATGGAAGGGCCAGAAGAAGGGTAGTGTATCCTTGAGGTCCCTTGGGGCCTCCATGAAGAGAAGCTTCACCAGTGTTGTTGCTCTAATTGGTGGTGAAGGTGAAGGTGAAGGTGAAGGAGTGGTTCAATGGAACCAGGAGTTTAGAAATGTTTGCACCTTTAATGGCTACAAGGACCATGACATGTTTCATCCATGGGAAGTTATGTTCACTGTCTCCAATGTGAGTCTCAATAACAAATCCATGATAATATCCATTCTTTCTTCTATTTGATTTTTGGGTGTGGGAAATATTATATATTTAATACTTGTTTTAAAGACATTTATAGTCATGCATTCACATTTATTTGATACAAATGAATTTCTTTTTTTTTTTTTTTTACCAAACATCAATATTATTTGCAATAAGCCATGTTTCTTATTTGTGGCCAGAAAGAACTATATTTTGAGAATGAATAACTTAGGTTCAATTTTATTTCCTTGTTCTTATGGATCCTTTTAGATTCAATGTTATTTCCTTGTTCTTATGGATTCTTTCTTTTTGTACTGAATTAGGTTTATAACAAAGGGCCCAAAACAATGGCCTCTGTAATTGGAGTTGCATCAGTAGACTTAGCCAAAGACATGCCTGCAGCTGTGGATAAAAAGACCGAAATTCTAATTCCTTTGAATGTTCCTGGCACCACTAGTACTAATCTCTCACTTTGTGTAAGTTTCTTTTTGTTCCTTCTTTTTCTCCTTGTGATGCCCTTTAATTGTTGAAATTTCAAGTAAACTATCTCATATATCTTTTATACTGATAATGCATAAAAATTAAATTCATAGATATATAACCTTATTGGCCTATTACTTTAAAGTTTTAGGTCATAAACTCATAATGTGTCGTCTGACTAGTTTCGTGTTTCTCATTGCATCAAACATGATTTCTGTTTAACAGGTATCCCTCAGATTACTGAAATTGGAGACACTTAAAGAGTATTTGGATGCAGAGCATCGATCAATGGAGCATGTTCCTTCTTTGCCATCTTCTCCAGAATCTCCCTCAACGAGTAGAAACGAACCTTCTACACTTAAAGTAGGTCTAAGAAGAGTAAAAATCTTTGCTGAGTATGTATCTACTGTGAAAGCTAAGAAGGGAAACTTAAAAGATGAAGGAAATGATGTTACGAGTTCCAACAGAAGCGAAGATTCCGAACATAGATATAGATCCGACACAGATTCATTAGATAATGATTCTGCCATTGATTTGCATGAGAAGAACAAAGAAGGTTCATATGTTAGATGTTCTTCATTGGGTTATGGGACATTAGACTCCGTAAATTTTGTAGGAGGATCACCTTGTCTAAGTTCATTTTTCAGTAGTGAAGATGATTTTGGAGTAGCACATGTTGAGAATTACAATACACTTGATCAGATAGAGTGTCATGGTTCGAGGAATAGAATCATTTCTTGGAGGAAAAAGAAACTGAAATTTAAATATTTGAAGGTGAAAAAAGGGGAGCTACTTCTGAAAAGGGATAATGGAGAAGTGGGCGGAGATGATATTGATTATGATCGCCGCCAACTTAGCTCTTCTGATGGGTATCCTGTCAAGGTATGTGTCATGTGCATAGTTTTACAAATTCTGTTTCAAAAACCATTTATTCCATGATTACTTGTGTTTCAAGCAACCTTTGAAAATCAACTTTTAGTGTGTATGTTTCCTGTAGTGGCATAAAATAGAAGAAACTATCGCCCCAAGGCAATCATTTGTTCCTGAATTCGAGGGTAACAATTTTATGGTTGGAGGTTGGGAGTGCAAGGAATTCATCAGCCGAGACAAACGAACAAAGCTCCATACACAAGTCTTCTTTGCTTCATTTGATCAAAGGAGCAAACACTCTGGTGGGGAAGGCGCATGCGCGGTCCTGGTTGCTGTGATTGCTGATTGGCTAAAAGCAAACCGAGTCGAAATCCCCATTAAGTGTCAATTTGATGGCCTTATTAAAGATGGATCATTAGAATGGAGAATTCTCTGTGAGAAAAAGGAACACATGAAAAAATTTCCTGACAAACACTTGGACCTTGACACTGTTCTGCAGGCCAAAATCAGTTCAATTTTCGTGCTGCCAGAAAAATCCTTTGTTGGATTCTTCATTCCAGAAGAGGGAACAACTAAGAGTGGAGGCTTTGAATTCCTTCAAGGTGCTATGTCCTTTGATAGAATATGGGAAGAAATAAGCATTTCTGCATCAAAATTGAACATAAATGATGACCCTTTGGTCTACATTGTAGGTTGGAATGATCATTTCTTTGTACTAAAGGTTGAGCAAGATGCTTATTACATCATTGATACTTTAGGGGAGAGATTATATGAGGGATGCAAACAAGCATACATATTGAAATTTGATGCTTCCTCAACAATTGAGAAATTAATGGCCAAAGAAAATCAAGAGTTGAATGAGATTATATGCAGAGGCATGGAATCATGCAAAGAATATATCAAAAGATTTTTGGCTGCCATAACTGTAAGGGGAGTGCAGCTTGAGGTCAAGAAAGGCTTGAAACCTTCAAAGCCTCTTCACCATAGGTTACAGATTGAATTCTACTATACTCAATTGAAGCAACAGTAAAATGCAGATCATGCATCAACAAACCAACACTGGCTTAGTTGAGTAGTAGGCAAGTTTGTCATTTTTCCACCGGGAGACTTCGAGTCTTGGAGAAGGAAAAAACAATTATACTCAGAGAGGCAGTTATAGTTCTTCGAACTAGATTAACTGGATTTGAAGTAATAGGGTCTTGATTCAAGTGCAGAGGAAAAAAAAGATGGTGCATCAACAATTGCTTGGTGCAATTCAATAGAGATTTCATAGTTAGTTACTAATATTGTTTTTTCCATGAGATTGTTTTACACAACTTACTAAAATACACTTGAGTTGTTTAAGCTGAGCTGTAGATTTGGTATTTTACTTGAATTTTCATGGCTTGGCCTTCTGATCAATAATGTTGATTATTATATATGTTAATCTAAGCTTTTCAATTTGGAATTCAACACAGTGTCTCAACAGTTACTGAGAGATCACATTTCCCTCCATTTGCAATTCGGGTCCAGCTATTTAAGTCTTATTTATATCTTTTTATAATAAAACATAATATTTAATTTGAGGAAATAATTATTTGAAAATGAAATGATAAATACTCCCATGTTTAAGAAAAAAAATTGAAAAATAATTTTAAAAAGCTTGGAAGGTGTTTCCGATAACAACTTTCGTCATACATTTCCCTTTTAAATACCTTAAGAATCAATTTGATACAAGACATGGATAATATTTGACTCTTAAAAATGTGCTTCACCTTATTAAAAACATAGGTTGTAACATATAACTTGCCCGTAACATAGTATTCTCTAGTATATGTTGCTAGCTCATGCATAAATAAACAAAGCCAATAACGGTATGTTTTATTGGAGTAAAAATGGGAGAAATTTTACTCACTTTATTTTAGTGTAATTATATTTCATTTAAAGAGTGCGTTGAAACAACAATTAAGTTGTCTTTATGTGACCTGAAAATTATAAATAGTGAATCAGAAACTTGCATTAAGTTAGACTGCATACATTATGCTCTACACTCTTTGGATGTAATCCTTTCAAAGACTCTACATATTACATAATGTGAGATGCTTTGCATCAGATTGTCTATATTTCATTGTTTAATGTATTTATCATTAAGTGAAGTATATAACTGGAAACTTTGAGATCAATACATGTTGTTAAATGAATGGTAATCAATTTAATTTCTAGAAAAGCTCATTTAATTTATTAGGAGAAGTAACCAAAATAAATACTTCATCTCCCATGATTGCAAAAGCATTGCCTTAATTTTTAGCAGCCTATTTATAAATTATGAAATTAAGGCAATTATTTTTTAGACACCAAAAGAATTGCCTTAATTTCATAATTTATAAGGAAGCTTACAGTTACTTGAAAAATTTATAATCAGCTCTCAGTTGAACACATCTGAGAAACCAGCTTGATTACTCCCCACATAGGTGCATCATTCTGCAGCAAATAATTTTCAAGTTACAATTATTATAATTTGTAGAAGTCAACAATAAATAATAAGCATTGATTGCTCTCATACAAATTGGAAGGAACCAAGAATGTAAAGAGAGTTTACTTACCACAAGAACAACATCAAAAGCTTCTTGATAGATGCTAAGTGAGTTCTCAATGTTGTGGTTCCTGCAGCAGTAATTTCATATCATTACTTATCACGTATATCAGTAATATCCAGTTTCCTTTCAATCTATGCATACCTATTGACTAGACTAAAAAGGAAGTTTTTCGAAGATGGATTACAAAAGAGAAAAGAGGAATAATCATTCTCTTCAAACAGGGCGCAAAGAAAGACAAACAGCATCGACAAGAACAAACTCTTTTCGCACTAGACGGCATCGTCTATGAAGTAAACGATTTCATTGTATCCCTAAAAAACTTTGATATACTTATTCATATGGTTTTACAAATTGTCACCAAATACTCAATAACTAAATATAGAGAGCTCAAGCATCATTCATAACCTGGCAGTCAGAATATATGAATTGCGGCAAAATAAAGTTTTAACTTACAAGAATCCCACGGATATCCGTGTCTCATAATTCAAGCCATCAGACATTCCCAGGTCTCCAAGGTGATCGCCAAGAAGGAGAACATTGGTTCTCTTCTTGACTGAAGCATTGTCAGCAGTTTGATCATCTGTATCGCCCAATTGCTCATGGAGAGGCGCAGCCATGTCAAGGGCATGCTCATTTTTATTTAAGCTGTGAATCACTTTCCCTGAATTTGGAATTTGCAACAAAAAGTAAGAAATGATTCTATGAAGCAAATACGTTCATCCAAATCATCCCTTAGAAGCTTCGTACGCATTTCATTATATAAGATAATAAATTGGTTTAATGTGATATCAATTTGTATAAAGAAAGAACCCAACATATTAATTTCAAGTATGTATAACGAATCACCTTTAAAAGATACAAGGTGACCATCATTATCAAATACCATCCTATTGGATACTATCTTCACATTTTTGAAGGATCTATGAAGTTTCTGCCTTAAAACCTGTTATATCAGGAAGAAAAAAATAGCAACACATTGCAATTCAGAAACACAAACAATAACAGACACAGATAGTCCAGAACACAAGCTTAAGACCTCTTCAATGATATCAGCAAGTCCTGCGGAGAATATCAACACAGGAATGTCTCTTTCCTGAAAGTTATAATAACCGAAAACAGGAACCGGTATCAGAAATTTTTTCACATGCCTAATTCCGTCAACATATTGAAAAACTCAGAACTTCAGCACTTCACACTAGACGCTTTTGAAAAAAGGATGAGAAATATACCTCTAAATATTCAAAGAGTTCACCAACACCTTCCCTAAAAGCAATGTTGGCATCAGCAACTGATTGTCTTATCGATTCGAATGTAAGTCCTCCCTCAACGAGAAGACCATGTGTTTTTCCCCACCTGGTGCACCAGAATAAGAGTTTCAGCAGCTGGCATTAATGTTCTTCAGGTTAGAGCTTATATCTCCACCATTCAGAAACTGCGTGACATACCACTCTTCCATGAGCTTCGTTTTCTCTTCAAGTCCAATAGTTGGTGAAAATTCTAAGGGATGGTAATGTTCAAATAACTGCTGCCTTTTCTCATCGTATTCCGGATTACCTTGCTTCAAAAGGCCATGACTACCTAAAAGTGATTCTATTAGATATAAACCGGAAAATCCTACTGAAAAAATATACTTTTCTTTTTGAGTTTTTTCCATCATAATTAACATAAAAAAGTATAAATAAATAAATTGTTCAGGGAACATACTTTGCCCACGAGTTCCATTAATCCAAAACTTCGTTAATGTGGCATCAAAATCAGCAATCACCTGATACCAACAATCTGAATACAATCATAAAAACAGAAACATGTGCAAGAAAACTATAAAAAAATAAATAAATTACATTCTCCCGAGATACGATTCGATGAAATTCAACTCGACCCCCTCTATTTCTAAAAGCATACAACGACCACTTCTGAGATTTAGGTAACACTTAAGTACCCTTGTACTGTGTAAAGTATAACATTACTGAATTTCCTATGAATCAAACCCTAATAACCAAATCTCACGTGAGATTAATGTAATTTACCCATTTTTCCACAGGTGCCAATTTTGTAAGACACTGAGTACCTATGGAATATACAATACAACATGCAAGTCTTTGGTTCAAGTTCAACCAAGTAAAAAACATTAAAAAATAAATAAATAAATAAAAAGAAGAACATGAATGTTTCAGTTTCACCTGAAGCTTGTGGGGGCCAGCAGAACGAATTGCAGCAATCTTGTTGTCCAGCAAAAGAGGATCCCTCACCAACAATTCCGAAGCTAACTTCACATCCTTCATTTCCAAATCTTTACCACAACAGAATGATTCCCTTCAAGCAAAAACATGACAACAAAGATAATAAATAAGCAGAAAAATAACTATTTTCAAATTATATATTTGACAATTAATAAGAATTTGACTAATTTGATTCGTATTGAATTGAATTGCACAAGAAATTAGAAAAACTGTTGAAAGAGACGAAAAAAAAAAAAGGAACCTTGTGGAGTTGAGAAGGGAAAAAGAAGAGAAGGGAAAGTAAGGTGAGCGAAAGGTTGTAAGAAGAATCGATTGGAGTTGCAGTTGGAAGCGATAACTCATTTGAAGGCTCCTACACTCGTCACTCGTCTTTTTTGCTTCTTTAAATTCAGATTCTTCACTCCCTTGGGTATCAAATTTCATATTTTTTTAATTTATTTTCTTTTTTTAAATTAATCAACCACATATTGTCATATAATAAAAATAATTAATTTTTATTTAAAATGTTATTTACATACGTGAATTTAATTGTATAATTGTATATAATTATTTATATTGTAAACACATTGAAATTTAAATTTTATTTCTTTTAATTATACTTAAATTGACACTCCAAAAATTTTAAATCGAATAGTTTAATTTTTAACAAATTTTTGTTGTTTCAAAAATGTTCGAATATTATTATGATATATTAGTTTTTTAGTTTTTTTAAATGAAGATTAGTTGATCTTATACTGATATTTTTTAATAATTTAATTATTTTATAGTAAAATTTATTAAAAATTATTGATATTAACAATTCATAATATTTTTTATTTAAATTTTTAAAATGTTTTTTATTTGTTATACTTTATATATAATATTTATTGTTTAAACTAATAATTTATTCATTAGATTGATCTTTTTACAAATAATAAATAAAAATTTAAAATTTATTAATTTATTTGTTATTTCTAATAAGTAATAATAGATTATTTATAAAAATTTAAATTTAAATATAATTAATTTTATATAAAATTATAATTAAAAATTATTAAATAATTTAATATATTTAATTAAATTATTAATAATAATAATTTCTAACTATCAAATTTTATATGAAGTTCAGGTGAGTTTTTACTTTTTACTATCTATGAAGAGCGAATTAACGTTCACCTCGGACAGTAAAGAATAAAGATAGAAATGATAGTGGAAGAAAAAAAAAAACAAAAGCAAAAGGATTTTTGTCCCACATAGGCCGTAGCCATGATTAATGAACGTTAATCCTCTAATCGTCACTAGTCATAACCCAAAATTGTGGGACCACAAATAACCACTAAAAAAATCCCCGAGGTAATTAGATTACCACGTGGCACTCATTAATTGGTGAGAACAACTTTGTACCATGCTTTTCGTTGTAGACTAGTGTGGCTCTTGCATACCCATTACCCACTAATAATAACGCTTTAAATTTATTATAAAAAAATAGAAAACAAAAAACGAAGTTGAAAATTAACTAGCCGTTGGAACTGAGACTCTCAGAGTCCCTACTATTCTCTATCACTGCGCCCAAAGAAGAATCCAAAGACAAAGAAGAAGGGAGTGTTAAGCTTTGTTTTCACAATCTTCACCCTAATTTGTTCAGACAACAAAATCAAATTCAATTTTTTCTTTTTTATTATTTTTTGATTCTGTGGCAGAGAATGAGGGGGGTGAAAGGAAAATTGCTGAAGAAGCTGAAATCAATCAAGCCAATTGAGTCTCTGAGGCATGATCGAATTCTTCAGGTGAAAGCATCAGATGGGTACGTTGATTTTCTCCAAAAGATTCCAACTTTCAACCTAAGTTCCCCTTTTCTTTCCCGAGAAAATGCTCCCAAGAAGGTGGTTGTTGTCCAGAAAAAGGGGCATCAGGAAGAACAACCAGAGGTAATTGATGTGTCAGAGCTCATGAAAGACCTAAAAGATGATGATGAAGAAATAGATTTGGATGATTACAATGACAACAAAGAGAACATTGGACCATGTTCGTTGAAATCAAATCACCAATTTGGACACAAGGGAATTTCTGAGAATGGGTTCAGAGAAGAAACAGAGCGAAACCAGAGCAAAAAGCAGAGTAAGATTTTGGTGGATTTAAGATCATCTGAGCCAAGGTCTGATTTTGATGGAAAAAACCAAACTCCATTGTCTGAGATTGATGTCGCGTCATTCCGGAGGCCGGACTTGAATTCTGGCAGCTTGTTCGACCCAAATCTACTAGCAGCATTTGAGGAGGCCGTGAGGGAATATGTTAGGATGACAGAGGAACAGAGGAGAGCCAGAGCCGAAGCAGAGCTCTTAGAGAAATCATGCAACATTGTGGAAGAAATTGGCAATTGCAATTGCGACAGCAATGGCAATGGTGACGGCGATGATCCTTTGTTGTGCTTTGAAGAGAAGTGTCCGCCCGGAGGCGAAAGCTGTGTGATCTTCTACACAACAACTCTAAGGGGAATCCGGAAGACATTCGAGGACTGCGAAAAGATCCGGTTCCTTCTCGAGAGCTTCAAGGTTCTGTACTTTGAGAGGGACATATCAATGCACAAGGAGTTCAAAGCAGAGCTTTGGGAAACTTTGGGTGGCAAAATTGTGCCACCAAGGCTCTTTGTTAAAGGAAGGCACATTGGTGGAGCAGAAGAAGTTGTGACATTGCATGAACAAGGGAAATTGAAGCAAATCTTTGAAGGAATCCCTAAAGATTGTTCCAATGGTCCATGTGATGGATGTGGTGGAATAAGGTTTGTGCTTTGCTTCATTTGCAATGGAAGCCACAAAATCATTGAAGAACATGGAGAGAAGATTCAGTGCTCTAAGTGTAATGAGAATGGCTTGATTACATGCCCCTATTGCTCCTCTTAGTTTGTAAGAATATCAGTTCACAATTTGTACTCTATCTTTGAGTAATAGTTTCTGTATGTAACTGAATTTGAGGGAAGTTGTTTGTTTTTTTTTTTTTTTTTTTTTTTGGGGATCATTCTTTCATTATTTGTTTCAATGCTGGTGATTTGGCACCTTAATGGCTATTTGTTCTGGTTCTTGGAACAAATCTGAAATAGTTCAAATTTCAGATTCAGTGTGCTTTACAATGTATCTATATCTATATCTACATACCATCAATAAAGAGGGCTTTTACATTACAAGTTGAAAGGTATACATATTCTTAAGAGTAATAACTCATTATTAGACAAAATTTTAGTATCCTGAATTTACATATTAAAAATGTTGGACTCAATATTACTTATCCAAAAATCAGGCATTTATAAGTATTTGATTATCTGATAGTATAAAATTACTTTGTTTGTTCACTTTTCTGTTATACAACATTTTCTTAATAACCAATATGTTACACATTAAAGTAGTCAAGGAAACAGAACAGTTACACATTGAATATCAGTTACCAACATTAAAAGTTGTTACGTAGTCCAAAATTTGCAACATTGCATCTCTAATTCATCATGTTCTGATAATTAATTTTCAGTTTCAGTTTCATGACATTACCAGAAATGAATTCCCAAATTGTGTTGAAATTAGTAAGGACATTAATTCATATAACGCAGTAACAGTTGCAGATTAAATGAAAGAATTAAATCCTTCTAATATTAAAACATACACACGGTTAGAGTTCCATATGGTTTAATTTGCAAGCATACATTTCTAACTTACCTATCTCTTTCTTTTGTTCCTCAAAATTGTGTCACATTCTCTGATCTGAGAAGTTGAAGATGATGCTGCTGAAGCACCAAAAAGGTTTTGTTCTGTCATTTTCAGCATTGCTGCTTCTTTTAGCAATGAATTGTCACTGTTCTTCTGCTCATACTCAATTCATAGTTGGAGATTCAGCAGGTTGGGTTATTCCACCTTATCCAACCTACTACACCAATTGGTCTCACAACCATTTCTTTAGAGTTGGTGATTCTCTAGGTACAAAATTAAATTGCCATGTCAAATTAATGTTCTTCAATTTTGGAGGACTATATATATTTAGTGCTTTCTTTTTTGCTTTGATATGTTATTTCTATCTAATCTTAACAGGACCATTATTATATCAGTAATTCTTTTCTTATTTGTATCCTTGAATCTTTTTTTTTTGCTTTTTTGCTTTTTTGCTTTTTTGCCTCATCAAGAAGACAATACAAGGTATGAAAGAAAGTAACTATTATTGTTGAATATATATGCTTTTATTGTTCATTTGTGTCATTTGAATGCTTAAAAGGCTGCAGGATTTTATTGTTATATTTTGTTCTTTAGCATATATGATATATTTGACATCATATGGTTCCCAAAATAATAATAATAGTTGTATTTTATATTTGATAAATGACAAACAATTTTTGTTTTCCAAATTAAGAAGTTTACAAGTTAGTTGATCATAAATAGTTAATTTTTGGCTATTTTTGAACACACGTGAATTGATTATACCCCTTAAAAAACTAACACCATAATAGCTTATACAGAATCAAATCAAATATATCTAAAGCACCATAAAAAAAATTTGGATGTAAAAGTATATAGGTTAAAAGATTATTGTTTTTGAGCTGATTTCATTTTCAACCCAAAACCGCAATCATCTCAATGATGAACAAAGGTTTAGGCTATCCCTATAGTATTAACCAAAACATGTAAACTACTTTTGTCACCCTTTATAACATATATTTGAATTACCATATCAAGTACATAGCAAAACAGGTATTATTTCACACTATACTTTTAGAAATAACAATAATATTTATACCACTTTTTATCTAATTTTTTTAATATATATTTATTTTTATGATATAAAAGAAAAGCTTTACATTCGCTTCTTATTGATTACTTTTAATATCAAAAGTAGCAATTATAGAAGGATAAAAATTTATATGTAGTTGTCTCTATATGAAGTTGATAATTAATAATTATTAGATAATAATAATTTAGTTAAATCTGTTAAATTATCTAATAATTTTTTATTATTAACTTCGTATAAAGACAATTGCATATAAATTTCCATTGTATAAAAAAGGTTGAAATATTCATAAAAGTAGTACATATAACTTGATATAAAAATAATAATTAAGAATTATTAGATAATTTGATATATTTAATTAAAAATTTAATTATTCTATTAATTTTTATAATTTTATTAAATTTATAATTAAATTTTTATTTTTTTAATTGAATTTATATATTATTTTTAATTTTATAATTAAATTTATATTATTTTATTTATGTAAAAAATATTAAATTTAATATAATATTTTTTTATTTTTAATATTTTAATAAAAAAATTTAATTACAAAATTAAAAGTGGTATAGACCAAAATTGAAAGAGAAACACGAGTAGGAAGTTAACGAAAAGATATTTTGGTGGTGCAAATAACTTAACTCATGATTTATGAATGTTTATTGGGTACGCAGTATTCAACTTCGACCCAAAATTCTACAACTTAATGGAGGTATCAGAGTACGAGTACGAGCACTGCACATCAATGGAGCCTCTCAAAGTGTTCAACAGCAGCCCAGCAATCATCCAACTCAACCAGAATGCCTCCTTCTTCTTCGTCTGCACCATCGCCAACTACTGTTGTCTTGGCCAGAAGCTCGCCGTCTCCGTCCACCAAAGAACTCATAACAACAAACCTCCGTCTCCATCGCCATCTCCATCGCCATCGCCATTGCCTTCTCATGCACCACCACCTCCCACGCCGCCACTGCCACTGCCTCCGTCAGCAAGTAATTCTAATGGTTCTGCTGGCAATCCTCCTCCTTCTTCAAATACGACAAATAATGCAGTGGCATTTGGAACTAATTTCAGTGTTCATCTGCTTCCACTCTTGCTCTTAGGGTTTTGGATGTTCTAGGTTATTTATTTTTAGGGTTTTAGATTTCGTTTTGTTTTCATAATTAGTAGTCTTTTAATATTGAGTTTGATGATTTAATTATTATTATTAGGGGTTTGTTTGCATTGGATTTTGTCGCTTGCTTTATAATGTTATGTTTTTCAGGACATATATTTAGTATTGTTTAATTTGTGCTTGAATTATCATGCTATACGTATACTCACTTTATTATTTTTAAATTTTGTTATATTTTTTATTACTATTTGTTCATGTAAAATATTTCATGTGATTTTCGGTAAGTTTTTACTTTTTAGGCGAGATATTCTTATCATATGAATTTTATTAAAAATCTAGGATTCGATCATATATAGTTATTTTCAAGTAAATTAATATTTATGTTAAGAATGATTGGAACATTACTAATATATCTACTCATGAATGAAATTAATGCGAAAAATATTAGAGTATTATTAGAATTTATTTTTTTGTCATTAATTAGTCATTAATATTTAAAAATATAAACTAAAATATGTTATGAAATTATTAAACTAATTAAAAGAATTAGATTTACAATTAAAAATGATAATAAAAAATAATAAATTCTAATAACTCTCTAACATTTTTTAATTATTATTTAGATATGTTTTTTTTTATTTTGGGGTTGCAAAAATTAATGTTTTTTTTTTTTGTCAATGATGCCAGGGCATCTTGGCCAGTTTTACTGACCTTTTCTTTACTGTTTTATGGTAGTTTCATGCATTTTCTTAGTAAATAAGAAAGTTTTAGATGAAAATACACTTACACCTTGATTCAAGCAATTATTGTGAACTTTACAGGATTTCATGAAGATTAGACAAGAATTGAATGATATAATTGATGATGCATAATCTCATGACTTGGAACAGAGCTTTGATGCACTCTAATTGCTTGATTTTAGGACAAAGGAAGCAAGAAGGAACCACGTTAGCAGCCACGTTAATCTAATTAACGTGACCACTAACGTGGAATGGGGACAAGCTTGTAGCGTTAATGGAAAAAGTGATCGCCAATAACGCTTTCGAAGCCATCATAGCCCACGTTAGTTGCCACGTTAACTATATTAACGTGGTAGCTAACGTAGAGGAGGAAGAGGAGCTCCAACGTTAGTGGTAAAAGTGATTGCCACTAACATTCCACAAAGGCACAATGAAGCCACGTTAAGAGTCACGTTAATCCAATTAACGTGAACTCTAACGTGGGATGAAGAACCAATCACCAACGTTAGTGACACTCACCTTTGTCACTAACGTTGGACCAACCCAAGAGTGCCCACGTTAGTGGTCACATTAAGACCACTAACGTGAGAGATAACGTGGAGCTAAGCATGATAAGCCAACGTTAGTGACACTCACCTTTGTCACTAACGTTGGAGATGGCAATTACTACCACGTTAGTGGCCACGTTAATCTAATTAACGTGAACTCTAACGTGGGAAGGAGGGGTGTTTGGAGCGTTAGTAACAAAGGTAAGTGTCACTAACGCTCTCGAAGCTTAGGCATGCCCACGTTAGGAGTCACGTTAGTTATACTAACGTGAACTCTAACGTAGGGAAAGGGGGCACAAGGCAACATTATTGGAAAAGGTGATTCCCAATAACGTTTGCAAAGGACCAAGAGGCAACGTTAGTGGTCATGTTAGTGCCACTAACGTTGAAGTTAACGTTGATCATTTTGGGTTGGAACGTTAGTGGAAAAGGTGATTGTCACTAACGTTCTCGAACCCACATCCTCATTTAACGTTAACGCCACTAACGTCCTAACTAACGCCCATGCCTAACTCACACTTTTCTGGAATCAAAGTTGAGCCCACTGAAGATTGTAACTGCTTCAACTCAATATCAAAAGCTCATATCCAAGACTTGAAGAACTCACTAGAAGATCAAGAAGAGTAGTATATATACGAGTAATTTTGAACTATAGAAAAGCTTGGCACTTTTGGAGAACTACACTCTATATATTTACTTTTTGTATTTTCTAGTTTGTGAAGCATGTACTCTTTCCTACCATTTTTCATTTCCAGATCCATGAACAACTAAACCCCTCTCATTGGGTTAGGGAGCTCTGTTGTAATTTGATGGATCAATTATAGTTTTCATTCTTCTTCCTCTTTCTTTTTTCTTGATTTACTAGAAAACTTTCAATCTTAATTCAATTGGTTAGTTGTCTTGGAAGAGAAACTCTCCATAATTGGATCTCCTCTGAGCCTTGAAAAAGGGATGAGGAGATCATGCTAGAAATGCTTTCTCATATTAGACCAAATTGGGGTTTGGACGGATATAGTGACACGTAATCCTCCCAACACTTTGATTTGGAAATACATGTGGTATAATCAGTGACCATACTTCATCTCTTCCCATGAGCAATTAAATCAAGGAATTGGACAATTGTTCAAGTTTAGAGAGATTGGATTGCCAAGGAATTGGGATCCAATCACTTAAGATTGCCAAGAAGATCAATGAATGCATTGATTGAGCAAGAGATGAGAATGAACTTGATCCGGAGAATGCAACATCTCCTAAGCCTAATGAATTCTCTATCTCTGATCTTACCCATTCTCTTTACTTTCTGCCATTTATTTCCATGTTCATCTCCCCAAATCCCCATTTAATATTCTGCAATTTAATTTCTGCACTTTACTTTCCCGCCATTTAATTTTCTGCAATTCTCAACTCAATTTCTGTTTAGCTCAACTAGCACATTCTTCCAATTAAAGTTGCTTGACCAATCAATCCCTGTGGGATTTGACCTCACTCTATTGTGAGTTTTTACTTGACGACAATTCGGTATACTTGCCGAAGGAAAATTTGTTGAGAGACAAGTTTTCGTGCATCAGTCAACGAGTTATAACTCAAATGACATAATTTTTTATATTCACTTAAAGGTTATAAATTCATGTCTCACTCTTATTTTTAAAAGAAAAATTAATTTTGTTTATTTATAAATTTTTATTTTGAATCTAGAATTTCGCCCCGACTAGTTTAAATTCGATTCGGCTTATACACTTATCTGTGGTGGATAAATCTCTTAACGGAAAGACCTGCATATACTTTACTTCAAACTCAATACCTTAAATATATGTCGCGTCTGTGACCCCCTATTTTGTGTCATCATGTCTCCTTGTTCTGATGTGTCTCTTGTCGTCGCGTCTCCTTGCTATGGTGCGTCTCTTGTCATCGCATCATCGTCCATTGCTGCTGTCACCTTGACCTTTGCGGTGCTTGGACATGTTGGTTTTCTCTCTCCTCTACATTTTTGAAACTCTTTATTCGCTTTTTTTAATTATTCAGTTAGTTTATAATTTGATTACAATCAACAAGATGGTGCTACTTGGGAGGCGCGACGAGAATGAAAAAATGGAGGAGGAGCGAAAGACCAAAAACCATTACAGAGGGTTAGGATACATCTTTTGAAAATGACTTGAAAAAAACATCATGTTTCAATCTTTAAAACTTTAAAAATTTGTATAGTTACTCATTTTAAAAACTAATTTAATATAAAATAATTTAGCCATGGTTAACTAATAACACTACAACAATTTTGATCTATGGCAACATATATTCGAAACAATACTTAAAAAATGTTGTCTAAAATAATAAAAAGCAACTCTTAATATTTGTTGCAAAAAAATAAGACTATTGCAACTCTTTTAAATCAACATGTTATAAATGTTATTTTTTAGTTAATTAAAAAACATAACAAAAATGTTGCTTTAATAAATTAAATAGACAACATTTATTATATTCATATATTACATTTTATAAAAGTTGCTTTAAAATTTTTAATAAACATCAACTTATAAATGTTGTCTAAAATAAATTAATATTTTTTTTTAAAATTATAAGCTTCTCTCGAGATATTTTAACAAAATATTTTTTTCACTTTAACTAAAAAGAAGAAAAACAAAACCCCTTTTGCTCCACGGGCCTTCATCATCTTCTTCTCCTTTTACCGAAAGAAAGACTGAGACAAAACCCCAACCCTAACAAGCACAAAATCATCTTCATCTTCCTCTCTTCGATAATGGCAATAGAAGAGACATTGACGTGTGCCCTTCTTTGCTAATTCATCCTCATCTTCATCTTCTTCAGACATTGACGTGCTACTAAATCATCTTCTTCTTCGTCTTCTTCTCTTCGAGGATGGCAATGGAGGTCTTGACACGTGTTTGAGCTTTGATTCTCTCTGCTTGTAGTTCGAGATTCAATCTTCTCTGCTCACAATCGAGATTCAATCCAATTTGTTCGCGTTTGATCTTCGATTGTCTCTGCTAGCAGTTCGAGCTTCCATCATTTCTGCTCGCTTGTTCATCACCGGGTACCTATGATTCTGCATATTCCTTTTTCTTTTTCATTTTGAATCCTAATTTTAATAATGTTGATGTTGCTATTATAGGGTTTTTGGTAATAATGTTGCTGTTTCGAGCTTGCCGTTCATATTTGTGTATATTTGTGTATTTTGTAACCAGATCTATAAAGTCTTTAGGTTTTGCTTGCCGTTCATCTATGATCTCTTCCAATTTGCCAGCGTTCTTCTGCTAGGGTTCATCACCGCTGATCATTGTTTTACAGGTACTCATGATTTTATCTCTGTTTTTCTTTTCTATTTTTGTGTTTTGAATCCTAATTTTTGGTTATATGAAATTTGTTGCTGTATGTGTGCATTAGTGTTGAAGCAACTCTACTGTCACTGTGTGCGTTTAATGGAATTGCATGTGTATTTTAAATCTTCTGGTTGAACTTAAACTTGTTTTTACATACATAGCTTTGTGCAGTACCATTTTATTTTGGTTTTTTATTATTGTGGGAGTTCTTGTTTCTGGACCCAAGGAAATGAGGCAGGAGGTAGCAGCTGTTTGCTCATTTAATTTGGCTGAAAATCTGCACTTTGAGTCCTTTAGCTTTTAACTGGTGATTTTACTTGTATTGCTAGAAAATGTAAAATGCTTAGCTATTAGCCAGAGTTGATCTTAGTTAGCTTATTTTGAGTTAGGATTTTGTTATTTTTTGATAGTGTAAATTGATTATGTAACAAATGTTAGATCCTAGTTCCTAGCTACCACCAATGACAATGCGTCTAAATTCTAATAGTCTCCTTTGCTTCTAGAAAATAAAATCTGTCATAAGGAACACAATAAAAAAAAAGAAGATAAAAAGGTTTTTTAGTTCCATATCTTTTTTTAGAATATTAACATACAAACAGTTTAATATTTTATAAATCTAAATCATTTCATAAATGGTTACATCAAACTCAAATTTATATAACACCAGATGCAGATTGACATGGACTAAATTTGTGCATTGCTAAGGCTTCCACAGCTTTTAAGCACTGATATTTCAAGTTTCCAGACCCAGAAAAATGAGATCACTTCAGTTCTTGGCCAAACTCATATTTGTATACTTCATCTTCTTTAAAAACTGAATAAAATTGGAAAAGAAGAAGTGAAAATATTATTAGCTTTCAAAGTTATCTTTCCGACAAATTTAAATATAGGATTGATGCAATGCTGTTTCAATTCAAGCAGTGTTCTATTAATACAAGATTATTAACAAACACTAAAAAGTGTGTGTGTGTGAAAACAGGAAAGTGAGTAGAAGCTGCTTGTGTCTATCAGCATAAGGCTTTGCTTTGTTGACTTGTGTGAAAAAGACAAAAAGGTGAATTGGTTATTACTGGAAATGATAATCGATATAGTATTTTACTGTTTTCATGTGTGTTTTTGAGTAAATGAATGTGTTAATCAATAACTATATGAGACTGATTATAATTTGTAGTTAGCGTTAAGGAAAATAAAACATTCTATGCAGATACTTCAATTTTTTGCACTTTGGTTATATTATTTATGAAATTTGTTATAAAAATGAATCATATTTGATTATAATAACTTGTAAAGTTTGATTATAGATTTGAACACAAGACTACTACTTTCTTATACAAGTGACTTGATTTACGGCTGATTTTTGGATCATATGGTTGTAATATTATAAATATAATAATCTTAAGATATATTTTCCCCCTATACTACTATTAAAAGTTGTGTTATTGATGAGTGGTGAGACACAGCATGCAATGAAACTAAAGAGAGAGCGTGCACCCATCGAATGCCACATTTTACTAATTATTATTTTAATACACAAAAGCCAACACTTTACAACACCAACAACGAAATTGGGAATACTCCAAATCTTGAGTGTTGTTTTGCTGTTTGTAGTTATTATTGATTGATTGAGACATCTGATATTATTTATTTGATAATTGCATCACATACAAGTATATATACAACACATGGAAAAGAACAAGCTAATAAGGTAAGTGTTTTCATGTGCAGAGTGATGGCTGGGACCAAAATATTGCCTACTCAATAATTGAAAGAAGCTAAGCATTGAACACGGGTTGCTTAACACGGGTTGCCTACTCAATATATGAAACTTGTTGCTGTGTGTATTAGTGTTGAGGTAACTCTACTGTCACTGTGTGGGTTTAATGGAACTGCATGTGTATTTTAAATCTTCTAGTTAAACTTAAACTTATTTTTACATACATAGCTTTGTGCAGTACCATTCTATTTTGGTTCTTTTATTATGATTTTGAATTTTAGCTTATTTTCATTCTATGTACTTTGTAGAAATTGGGAAACAGGGTAAGTAGTGCTGATATTTTGAGATTAGCAATTGGGAAACAGGGAAAGTATTATATGCGAAACTAATTATTGTTTTTGGGTCAAGTGTGTGCATGTGGGTGTGGAGTTTGAGCATAGTTTTGTTTGTATATTTGGAGCTTCGAGTGAAGAGCAGAGAGCTACCAGCTTGCTTCTTCTCATACTGCTCCGTAGATCAAATGGCCTCTTTTTATACAACGGAATGGAATCACTTCCATCTTTTATGTAACTTTTGTATCTGGCTTAAATTCATGCAACATTGCAACATGAACCTGATTTGCCATTTGCTTTTAGGATTCAACTTTTTTTTCTTACCATGCCCTCTGTAATTTTAGATGCAGCTGTGCTTTATCCTGCTCTTTGGGAATAATTTGAATTTTTCTTTTGCATGTTGACTGTGCTTGCTACCAAGTTGTAATTTGATGCCATAAATATGGACAAATCATTATGCTTATGTCATATGCAGTGTCTTGTTATGTTTTTTTTTATAGTGAAATTATCAAAGGATCCTAGAAACGACAGTCCTAGTTTTTATATATGTAATACAAGTTTCAAGCAAGATAGATACATTGAGACAGCATCTTTAAAGAAAGCAAGTTCTTTATTTGTTGTAACTCCTAACCCAAAGGACTTGGCATGATATTTAGAAATGAGATTTCTAGTAATATGAATTTACTGATATTTTATATAGGGTCTGGCAAAATGGATGTGTTGTTGTGCATCAGTTATTGAACTTGTTTAAATATTCTTGACTAAGCACTGTTGGGGTCATATTTGGTATAGCGTTATCACCACTGCTACTTTAATTTTTGGCATTTGTGTTTTAAGGTTGGTGATCCTGCACAGCTTTCAGCAGCTGTAATTTCAGATGTTGCTAAGAATCATGGGTAAACAATTCTTTTGATGATAAGCATATCTTCTAACTAAATAAACTATTCTTCTACTTAATACCCTACTTTTGTGCTATTTTCTGTTTCATGCTTTAAGATATGGCACAAGCTTATTTGAAAGATTGATGCAAGCTGGCTATCCAGTTAAAATGTTGAAGACCCAATACCGAATGCATCCTGAGGTTGGTTCATATTTTACTGGGAAAGTTAGTTTGTTATTTATTTCTGTTCATACTATGGTCATGCTTCAGATTTGGGATTCCTTTATTCCCTAGGCAGCCTCAGATTGAATTGCATAACACAACCAATAATAGTAACTTATCTTAATTAGTATCTTAATTATTCATTCTCTGGTTTTGTATCTTAATTCCTTTCCGGTGACCATGATTTTGTTGAGTCAAAATCAGGCCGGATAGTTAGTTGTATCCATTCTTGGAACTGCTAAGACCAATACTTGCATCATCACATGCTTTGTTTCCTTTTAATAGTAATTTAATTAGAAATTTAATTTATTACTTTCCTGGAAACTGCTAATCTGCCTCCTCATCATCACTTTCATCACCCATCACCATCATCATCGCATGAGACCCCCATCTAATTGAACTCCAACTCCATTCATATCATTATTTTGATTTTGTTGTGAAATAATATTTTTCTTTAGAATAGAATTCGAATTTTTTATGACAGGTCTCTATTTATTACTCCATAACAGCAACAGCAATGCAGATTTGCTAAAAGCCTGTGATGTTTATTTAGTTGATGATCTGATATATCTGTTTTGATGAGATAATTTAATGTAGATTATTTTGTATGGTTACTATGTGTGCGCACACGTAATGCCCTTACTTAGTCCCCACACTAACCCTATAGACAAATGTCCTCACTTAGCTGCTTTGTCGGCCTGTAGAGGGAATTTCATTCAACACAATTATTTGATGGATCATAACTTCCCAATATATATCTCATTTAATATATATATATATATATATATATATATATATATATATAATATAATGCTTAGCAAATCGCAAAATATAAACTGAATTAGTACTATTCGTATGTTGGTGGAGTTTTCTTGAATTTGGCCACGATAACTATTACTTGATGCAGTAGAGTGAGTTACTACAAGCCAGCTACATTACATGAGATATTAGAGGCATGTGTGATAAACTTTCCCGAAAAGGGAAAATATGTATGATTTAAGTAACGCATAAAATTTAAGATTCCATGCATTATTGAAATCAAATTTCAGTACCCCTTCTCTTTTAATTAGAAATTTAATTTATTACAAAATCTAAAACTACTACATAATATATTTACAAAATCTAAAAATAACCCCTGTTAAAAGCAAGAATAGAACTTAAATTTAGGATGTGTCTAAAGTATGAAAACTGATTGTTTAGATTGCTAAAATTTGGCATAATATATATATTAGCTGGAAATTAAAAGATGCATGGTTATGTCATATATAAACGCAGTATCCTGTTCTTTTTCTTTATGATTAACTGCTAATATTAATAGTGCTTTTGTTTATATAAAACCTGCACTCTCTTGTGTATATAAAAGCTGCACTAAGTGCATAATCAGATTGATTCTATGCAAGTCACAATTCATTTTTACTCATACTCTTTCTCATCTCCTCTGGTCTCTCTTTCTTAATCAGATTGATTCCTTCACTCATACTTGAGTATACGCAGCTGAACACTAAGTGCAAATTATTGCGGCATGACCTCGTAAGTCTATCTTATACTTATTTGCTTTTATATGTTTATGTTATTCTTTTGCACTTTTTTATGTAATAAAATACTGATTGTTTAATTAAAAAATTAAAATATAAAAGCATTTTTATTTTAAAATATATCTTTTCAAAAGTAATTATTAATATTTCTTTTAGAATAATAAAATAATTATGATTAGTTTGTATTTGGTTAACTTTTTAGAATAATAAAAGAATTATTAATATTTCTTTTAAAATATAAAAGCATTTTTTTAATATTTCTTTTTATATATTTTATATTGAGCAACCGTGTATATATAGCAAGTTTCAGATTCCATTTTGATAAAAGAAAATTGTTTTTAGCTGGTGTTTAAGACCATAATCATTTTTAGTTTAATAGTAATATCACTATGAACAATTAGGTTTTCCCAGGACTCATCCAAGAACTGGATGAGTTTACCAAGACATAGCCAAGAGTTTAGAGATGGCGTCAATAGATTCTTGGACTATGCTTACTCCGTTGGAAATCCTCAAGGAGAGGAAATTCTATGTCCTTGTGCAAAATGTTGCAACTTCCTTTGATAGATACTCCAAAGACTAGAAGGACACGAGGAAAAACAAGGTGTGCTAAAATCCATGCAAGAAGTTGGGAAGAAAGAGAAGAGGTGACTTTTTATGAAGGACAAGCAGTGGGACCAACTCCAAGAAGAGTGAAGGATTTAACTTACTTTATTGGAACAATGGGAAGGAATAGCGATTTCATAACATTGATGTACACTAGTTGGAAAGCTGTGCCCCTCAAAGTCAAAAAGCGCATATGGAAATATATTAATGTAAGTGTTTTATTTCTCATCTATTTTTTATGATCTGAAAATTTTCAATTTTGTATGGCTTAGCTGTAGTTTTGTGAAAATATATAGCTGCTGTTTTACACTGCAGTTTTGTCTTTGTTTTTAGTGTTCTTGAATTGTCATTTACAATTTTTGTTTTGTACTTTTTCGTAGTCAAAGTTCATTCTTCCAAAAGAGGGGAAAGGGTGGGTGATGACTGGTGTTCGAGAAGCTTGGAAAGGTTACAAAACAAGAATCAAGGGAAAGCATTTTGAGAGATATAACAACATTGAAGATATGTTGAAAAATCGCCCTTTAGATATTCCAGAAGTTCAATTTCAAAAGTTAATTGCATATTGGAGTATTCCTTCTGTTAAGGTGAGTTGTAGAATAAATAATTCTGTTTCTTTGTCTTTTTTTATGCTTTTGGTTTATTACATATAACTCCCTTTAATTTTTTTGGGTATAGGCTCTATCTCGTTTAAATTCTGAAAATCGTAAAAAGCAACAACATCAACATCGAATGGGACCTATAAGTTTTGCAAGAGTGCGTAATGAAATGGTAATAATTTTGATTTTTTATAAGTTTTTTCTTGTTGTATAATGACCATCTTAAAACTAGATAAATATTATTTTTGGCCATTTTTAATACTCATTTTCCTTGTAGCGTGAAATGAATGAGAACAAAGAAGATCCATCACAGGTTGATGTGTTTGTTGCAACTCGAACTGGACGAAAAGGAAAAGAGCTTGATTCAGGAACACAAGCTGTTATTGTAAGTCATAATAAGTTGAAGTAGAACTGCCTTAATTTACAAATTGATCTAAAACAAAATTGCCTTAATTTACAGTATTATTTTAAGTCAGATTGTCCTGTATAAAACTTAAAAAGTATTGTTATAGTATGTAATATGTATATATCTTGATTTTAGAGCCTTCAAAGTCAATTTCCCTTGGAGGAGGATTCTTCTTGAAAGCTAATATAATTTATAAATAACTAATTAAGTAGATTTAAAACATACATGATCATGTTTTGTGGGGTCCATAATTAAAATATACATGTGAATTGCTTGTGCTTTAATTTATTTAGATATAGCAGGCGAGAAGTCAAAGATACAAATGTGTAGGCATTAATTTAAGACAGCTTGCTTTTTTAGGTTTGAAATTAATCAAATCATCCTTTAATTTCTGTCATCTATTTATATTTAATGGGTAGCTGATATGGACATGACTGGTAAACAGAGCTCTCAGCCATCAACTTGAATAAAATGTGTGTTTCTAAAATACATATTATTAAGTGAATACAATTTTTGTGAAAAGGACATAAAATCTAAGTTTTAACTTTTAATATGTTCATTATATCATTATTAAAAGTATTAAAAGTTCTCCAATGAAGTTCTCATCTCAGAAACTTTCATTAATGCTGCATCCCTACTCTTATTTGCTTTCATTAACTCCCTTTTGAGTGTCTCAATTGAAACTATTCACATGTCCTTAAGAACTTGAGAAACTTTCTCAGATTCAATTCTGTTTGGGGAACTCATAATCACATTCTTGCTATGCTTCTTCTTGAACCGAGGAAATAGCCATGACATAACACCTTTACTTTTAGGCTGTTTTAGAAAGAAGCATGAGAATCAGTGAGTGGAACAAGCTAAAATTGTTATGTTTTTTTTAATAGGATAAACTTAAGAGCACCAAGAAGCTGGAGACACTTCCGAGAAAGCATTTACTGCAGTATTTGGCAAAGAACAACCAGGAAGAGTTCGATGTTATGGGAGGACAATCACAAAAACATCTCTGCAGAAAGAACGGGAGATTGCTAAAATTAAGCAACAACATGCAGAGACTATAAGTTCAATGAAAACTGAACTTCATGAGACAAAAGATAGAGTCCAAAGTTTGGAGGATCTTGTGAAGCTTCTCTTGCAACAGAGTTCTCTTGGCACAAATATTGATGAAGCACTATCTTTATTACGAGCCAAGGAATCAACACATGATATAAATAGTAAGCAATGTTCGAATGGCAACGATCGTCCTTCCTCATCAACTCGTGATCCAAAGTGATGACCAGGTATAACAAAAAAATTTGCAGTAATTTTTGTGATTTATCATTTATTGGGAATGGACTATCAACATTTTTGGCCTTTGCTTTCTCTGTCTTCTGCCATCTTACTTCATGGTGGCTTCTGCAATACACTCTTGCTATTTTTAATCAATCATCTTTTTTTTTCCTTTTTAATTACTTATTTTTGTAGCGTTGTGCTATTGTGAGGAAGAAAATTTTTTCCTCATTGCTGAAATAATGTGGCTATGTTGGAGAGTGATGCATGTTGTCACTGCAACAGACTCTAGTAACTGCTGTTTCATTCGCAGGAATGACAGAAATTGTCAAGGGAGTTGTTTCATTTCTTTATCTTTTCATTTTCCCCCCTTCAAATTTATGTTTCAGTCATTTTTATCTTTTCATTGCATTTCTCTTTCTCAGTTTACTCAGGTACTTCATCAAACACATACCATGCATCATTTTCCATTATTGCACCTTTTATGTTTCAATTTTTTTTAAATGCAACTTTAACTAAACCCCAATTCATTTAAATGCAGCAGTTATTGGACTCAGTGGAGGCAAGAGGATTTTGAGTTCATCATACCACACACTATCAGATTGTTCCAACAAAGTCAAGCATAGATATAAAATATGCAAATAGATTGACATTATTTTGATAAATATTAATTACTATTTTGTTATGACAATTATTGTTAGACAAGAATTTTATTATTTTGTTGAGAATTATTGATGAACATGTATTAGAAATACTAATTGAACTTTTTAATATCTATTTTAATTAGAATTTTATTTTTAGTTATTTTGTCTCTTTTATAATTATTTTTTATTGTGTACAAATTTATTTATTAATTAAAATAATTACACATGTATGAACAAAAAATTTTATTGTAAATTTTATTTTTTTATATTTTTATTACAAAAATAATTTTTATTTTTATCAAAAAGGCAACCCTTTTATTAGTTGCATATTTTGAATATTAGACAACACTTGTATAGGTTGCATATCCAAAAGAAAAGGCAATATTTTAAAGGGTTGCATATTCAAAACTAATAGGCAACATTTCAAAGGATTGCAAATTCTAACTTATAAGCAACACATAAAAGAGTTGCATTTTATTGCAAATAGACAACACTTCAAAGGATTGCAAATTCCAACTTATAAGCAACACATAAAAGAGTTGTATTTTATTGCAAATAGGCAACACTTTTTAGTAGTGACCAAAATATGAGAGAAGAGACAACACTGCAAAAGTGTTGTCTCAAACACACCTTTGAAGTGTTGTTGTTTTTCAACCAAAGGCAACACTTACCAAGTGTTGCTCTCAAAAGCGTTGCTTTTGAAACAAAAAAGTGTTGCCTTGATCTAAGGCAACGGCTGCATATGCAACGCCGACAAAAAACGTTGCCTTAGGTCCAAAAGTGTTGCCATTGATCAAAAGCAACTTTTTGTCAGCCTTTAGGCAACACTTTTTAAATGTTGCCTCAATTTGAAAATGTTGTAGTGTAACCAATTAAAAAATGTAGAATTTATCTTTATTTATAGATAAATTTGTTAGTATTATAAATTTTTATGAGTAAAATTTGCAATTTACTCGTTATTATTTCCATTTTCTTATATAAAAGGGTGTTATATATAATCATATATGCATCTAACAGTTTAAGAGTTTAGAAAAGGTGGTTTTGCGACAATGATCTCTGATATTAAATTTCGTTAGACAAAAGGAAAATATTTTTTATTTTTAAGTTGAAAGTCAATAAACACTAGCATACATTATCCATTTTCAAGTATACAATTAAAGACCTTTTATATATATATATATATATATATATATATATATATATATTTTCTTATTCATAGCATGTCTACTTTGACTAATATATATGATGTACAAAATTTAATAAAAACGTTTTTTTTTTTGTGTGTAAATTACTCAGCAACGATTTTTCAACGGCAATAAAGCTTATTGCTTAGTAAAAATAACCGTTGTGATATCAAAAGTTATTGGAATCATTTTGCACATAAACATAGGTGAAGAAAAAGAAAACTAAAAATTTAGATTAGGCGGCAAAAAAAAATGAAAAAGACTACCAATAAAAGAAAATTAATTTTCAATTAAAGAAGAAAAATTATAGAAAATTAAGTGTCTAATCAGTCAAAAAGTGAATAACTCAATTAATTATAATTATTAATAATTAATTTTAAATTTTTAAATTCAAAATTTAAAAAATTTTAAACTGATTAAATAAACCTAATTAAAACTTATAAAAAATTTTCTTTTCTCTTTCACATTAACCTATCCATCTCTAAAAATTTCCACAAAAATTTATGTCCACTCAATTCCAATTCAAATGCTATCTCATTCACTTGCTCCGGAGAGAGTGTTCCACCACTCCCGAAACATATATACAACACAGATTTCGATGGCTGATGGTTCAACCATGTAACACATTCATGAATCTTCTCATTTTGGTTTTGGTTGGGTTGAGCAACGATGGGTCCAACCGAAAAAATAGAACGAGAAGGATGAGAACCGTTGTGTAAAGCTCTCATGGCCTATAGTTCTAAATCATTGAAGGTATTCACTATGATACCATCAACCAAAGAGGCTTTCTGACACACACTGAGAAATAGTGTGTAGATTTCACCTGATCGATGAAACAGAATCAGATCTGGAAGGTCCTTCACCTTGAAAGAAACATAATCACAACCAGGAACAGCCATTGTTCGTTCCAAGTCAAGAAACTCAGGTTCGGATTCGAATTGGAGGAGAAGCTTTCATCAAACTTTGAAAAGGAAAGAACGAAGGAGATAAATTCTTAAAAAACTATGAAATTCTTAAAAAAATAAAGATATTCACATTTGCAATACAAAAACATTCAAAAAATATATAAAAGAACATCCATTTAGTTTGAAAAAGGAACATTCTGATACTTAGTAGAAGAAACATCCATGTATATTAACTTATTTATTTATGATTTAAAATATTGGTTATTAAATGTTTCACCACATTCAAATTATGAGGAGATACGTTCAGTATCATTGCAACGTGAATCACGGAAACTGATTCAATTAGCTTCCGTCTCTTCACCCTTCTACCCTCTCCAAATGCCTAAAACATGATAAATCAAAAAATAGATTTAAAACCATCCAATTTATAAAGAAAAGAAACATCCTAATGCCTAGCATAAGCACCATCCACGTAGAGGTTTTAAATTCACCCAGAGGCATTTGACTGGTTTTTGGCTGATACCCTCTTGGTTCCCTAGCATTGTTGATTTATTTATGATTTAAAATATTGGTTATTAAATGTTTCACCACATTCAAATTATGAGGAGATACGTTCAGTATCATTGCAACGAGAATCACAGAAACTGATTCAATTAGCTTCCGTCTCTTCACCCTCCTACCCTCTCCAAATGCCTAAAATATGATGAATCAAAAAATAGATTTAGAACCATCCAATTTACAAAAAAGAAACATCCTAATGCCTAGTATAAGCACCATCCACGTAGAGATTTTAGATTCATTTAGCTGGTTTTTGGCTGATACCCTCTTGGTTCCCTAGCATTGTTGATTAAAGAATTATATGCAAGGACGGAGCTAGATGAAATATTAGAGGGGGTTAAAAATATTTATACAATAAAATAATATTAAAATAAAATTTTGAGGAGAACTAAACTGAAATTTACATATAATTTACATGTAAAAAATTAAAATTAGGGAGGGCCGTTGCCCCCTTCCTGAGTATGTAGCTCCGCCCCTGATTATGTGATTGAAAGCAAATAAAGAAAAGCTCATATTAACACTATAATTTATATATTTCTTATAATTCCTAATTAGCAAGACACCCGTGTTATGTGCGGATAACACAATTACAGTATATGATGAGATGAAGTAAAAGCGTATTTGGTTTTTTATTTAGTGTTGAAAATCGAAAAACATTATTATGATTTAAAAAACTATACATAAATTCTAAAATAATTAGAACTGATTTATATATAAAAAAAAAGAATAGGTGAGGAAGTTGATATTATTCTATTATCTATGAGTTTATGTTTTGATGATGTGAATAATAGAAAAAAAATGGCTATATTTTGATGATTGTGTTGAGTAAGGTTTGATTTGTAGAAGATATGAATATGGAAGAACGAATGTAATGAAAGAATTTATATTTTAAGTGTAGGAATAGTAGTTGAAAATTAATAACTAATATGTACTAACAATTGAAATGGAATTCTGACCGTGCAAAAGATATGAAAATGACATAAGTTTGAGGTAATAGAGATATAAATAAAGAGTTAGAGTAAGATTACTAAAGTGAGTAATATGAGTCTTAATCCTTTGTCGATGGTGAGATATCTGATATCTCATGTGGCAAGATTACTAAAGTGAACAATATGAGCAATAAGACCAATCATATTTACCAATTCTATGAACACAACGTTGCTAACAATCCAGCTTGAAGTTTCCTGACAAAATGCCCTAAGATCAGTAAGAAAATGGTTACAGTTTAAGTAATCACAAAGCAACCTCACTTGAGTCATATTAAGGACCTCCTCTGTAGTTTGCATTGGGACAATGTCTACACTGATCTCATCTGCCACAGAGTATTGAGGCTATGTCTCAAGTTGAGTTATTCGTTGTGAACAGGACATAACATCCGTTGCCAATTTGTGAACACAACTAAAAGAGCTGTTGCAGGTCAATATTCTTTTTAAATTCTGATTCCAAAGCGCATAATAAAGTAGCAATTTGGGCACTCATGAGACAAATCTTTTCTTGAAGTCAATAATCTCGGAAAGGTTTGGATTGGAGTAGCATTTGGAGACATAGTAAATACTTTGAATATTCACAGAACTTAAGTATACATTGAACTTAAAGAGTTGAACCATAATTATGAAAGGCTCCCCATCATCTTGTTGGAGGTGTGAAATCACTTGGTCAACCAATTCTCTAAACAATAATGTACATTTAATTTTTCATTTCTTGAAAAAAAAAACACAGAAAGAAACACATACAAAGTCCCTCAGATGATTTTTTCGTAGTTCATACCCATCATAAGCCTGATATAAAAGATTAGAAATCATAACAAAATTTACACTTAGAATACAGTACAGATATTAAACATTACTCTAAATCTTCCAACTATAGCATAATATGCTTACTTTTTTGACCCGTCCGGATAATCATGTTCCTAATGACCTCCTCCTTTCTAACAACATTTCCTATGTAATTTGCATTCTATAATATGTACGTTTAAATATGAAGCTGTATAAAAGTTTCTGATTATAGCAGCACTGAATAAGCACTATAAGAATTTAACTTACCAATAAATTTTCATCACTTGGACCATTTGTCTCAAGTTCAGCAAATGAACAAAAGTTGAATGAGTTAAAAGCGAAAATCTCAATAGGTAAGACTACTACCTCAGTCTTTGTATAAAAGCTAAGCCTGTACTTATGTGGAGTTATCCTAACCTTGCCATTGTTAATTTTAACAATATAATTATGCATACTATAAACAACATTCTCTTTTATTCTGTGCTTGAACAATTTCAAGCCAAGCTTGCAAATGGTTATATGAACTCTATCACCCTACAACACATTTTCAGACACAATGAACAAAAGTTATTTACCAACCACTTTAAAAAAAAGATGCAATATAAAAGAATTACTTATCCAATACTTTCTCATTTTGCATAACCAACTCCAAACTAAGATCTCATTCTCGTTCTACTGGCTGAAAAACTCATACAATCGAATAACCCCCACAGCCAAAGACCAAGAGAATTTAGTGGGATTGATATCTCTGATGAAATATGTCTCTCCATTCATTTTTAAAAACACAAAATAGTTGCAAGCACAAGCTTTATTTGGGATAAATAATAATGTGTTTCTATATTTTTTGTATACAGTGTAGTGTCCTAATATTTATACACATTTTTTCCTCTCTTCATCACAACGATGAGCGAAAAAAATCTGCTTTATTAACCTCATGTCCTTCCACATGCGCGAAAAATTTTTTGCTTGCATATAAATTTCAAATTTAAAAGGGTCTCAACCCAAAGAAGCCGTGAGGGTAGCAATTTTTTTGCAGGAAATATTGTAACAACCTCTTTCACTGGGATGCTATATCTGCCAGAAGCCCCCTCACCTTACGCCAATTTCTATTTGGATGGGAACACTGTCCTTAGAGAATTACATTAGACTGTTTCTGTGGAGTTGGTGAGATTAGTTTTAATATTAGCTTGGGCAGGTGTCCATTATGCGGTTCCATGCATCTTTATGCCCATGGAGGGAACATGTTGCTTAATCGCGACGTGTCGTCACCAAGGATGATGGCTACTGAGCTAGTTTTGAAGGAAATACTTTTCGTGTGAATTTTGGGATTGTTCATCAGTTGAGTTCTCTCCTAAGTCTACCCACGTATCGTCACTGAGAAGGGTTTACTTATTAGCTATTGTTGGAGGTGGGGGTGAAAACAGGTTAGGCCAAGTCAGACTTTACTCTTAACAGGCCTGACATGTCATGTAGTTAATTGGCCTGAGGCTGACCTGTAGTCTGCTATAGGCACTTTATAAAGTACTAGGCCTGTCATGTTATTCAACCTGACCTGAAGTCTGTTAAAAGGCCTGATATTTTTTTTACAAAAATAAAAATATTATTTAAAAAAATTTAATAAAAATATTTATATGTAATATGTCATATTTAATATTTATAAGAATTTTTAATTTTTTAAAGTATTTAAAATATACAAAAATATTTACAATAATATATAATAAATTTAAAATATCACATAATTTTGTTAATAATAAAAAATTATTTATATATTTAATTATGTTTTAACAAGCCCAAGCAGACCTGACAGGCCAATAAGGTTAATTAGTGAGTCTGAGCCTAGCCTATTAATATATTAAGGCTTTATAAAGAGCCTGAGCCTGTGTGTCTTTTATAATAGGCCATACCAAACCAAACACAAGCCAGGCTACAGGCTTCTAGCAGCCCGGCTAGCCTTTTTCTACCCCTAGTTGGAGGAAACACTATAGCCTTGTGGCGACGTGTCGTTGTGGAGAAAGCCAGGTTTTAGAGGGAACACTATTCCTGTGCTTCGTGAACTGAATTGCATAAGTATTATATGTTAAATAGATTTTAGAATGTTTTTTCTTCCTCTTTTCTAGTAATAACATCAATTTCTTTGCCAATTTCAGGTGTGACTTGAAAGTCGATAATACTTTTATTTTTATCTATTTTTTTCTTTTTATTTTGTCATAAACTCTTTGACTATACCTATCTCTTTTCTTATAAATATTATTTGGATTTATTTATTTTTGTTGTTTATTTTTTTAGTAATCACTAAATATATGTTAAGATACTGATTTATCATATTTTATTCTTATGAATTAATACTATTTAAAAAGTTTTTATAATTATTCTACTAGCTAGTGGGTGCAATAATAACGCTTTGATCAGGCTTCGTTATGATGATTTAATTTAATTTCTACCAAAAATCTAAAAAAACTTTTGTGGTTTCTAATTAGGTCGTAATCAAGATTCTTAATATAGTTAATACTTTGAACTTTCTAGACATACGTGTATTATATATGAACAACTCTTGATGTGGATACATATATAATTTGAATTTTATTCCTACGTATACAATATTAGCGTAAAAAAACACACTCATTTGATTGTTATAAAATATATAGATTAATGAATGTCTTAAAGTTGATACAATACGTGCACTAAACCATTGAAGATAGATATTGAAAATTATGTTCAAATCATTATTAAACCATGATCAAATTGTCAATATAGACAACCATAAAAATTCTATAGACCATGAAACTCCATCATAAAATGCAATACACATGAAGCAATTGAAAGCATCAATTAATGTTGCTTTTGAGTGATATTATAAATATTATATGATGAATATATTATAAAATCTGATTTACAATGAGACATACATATTAGAAAATATTGACAAAATTTTTTTTCTCTATTTTATCTCTACATCTACTTCTCTATTTATTATTTTACAAAAATTAGCACATTATTAACAAAATTGTAACATTATGCATAACAAACAAAATTTCTTTTAAATAAAAAGACCTTTATTTAGACTTGAATTGTGGAATGAATATGAAGAAGTTTTTTCCTACAAATAGGACACGACATATTGATTCTCAACCAAGGATCGACACACTTGAGATGAAAAAAGTGATCGCATGCAGGCAACACTCTTATCCAATCAGATTCATTATAATCCGCTAAGCATATGGCGCAAGAACTTGAGCTACCTATGCTGCAAGTAGTAGCTCCACCAATAATCACTTTGCTCTTATTTGAGTATTGAATACTAGGATACCTGTTGTACCATGATGTACCACTATTATTATTGTTATCGTTATCGTTGTTATTATTCTCATCCAATAATCCTATCTCATGAGGTTGAGATTCTACAGTAATTGCCATGTGATTAATATTAGAGCCTGTGCCATCTTGAATGCCATCACCATTTTGATCATTGTTGTTGTTATTGTTAGATGAAGAAAAGGTACAAATAGTGCATAAATAAGAAGCAAATGTAACAACAAAGGATATGAATATTAGGCAGAAAATGAATAATAACAAAAACATTACTTTTCCTAATGATTCTTCATCATGCTTCATATCGCCCTCACCTAATAATAATTAAATTGAAAATATATGGACAATCAAGAAATAATTCAAATTGTTTCAGATTCAAAGAGAGATTGTGCATATCTATATATATATATATATATATATATATATATATATATATATATATATATATATATATGTGTGTGTGTGTGTATTTATGTATGTGATTTAATTAACGAATTAGTTAGTTGATCGATGTTTAATTAGCGTGATGGGAAATCTACTTTAATTTGGTATTAATACGGGTTGAAATTTATTTTGTATTTTTGTGCATATATATATGTCTTGTTTTGTATAGTGATAATAATTCATTAGAATACTGTATGTGAAGCTGTTGCGTACCGTTTAATTGATCATCTTCAATGTCAGAATATTAGATCATACTCATCCAAATTGGAACAGTCAAACATAACTTGCCCAACATACACATATTTAATTTGTTGAACAAAAATATTACAAATATATCACAAATTAATTATTATATATTTGTATAAAAATATATGTTTTTTATTTATTTTATATATATATTTTTTTATTTTAGTATATATTATCTGTATGAATGTTTAATTTATACGTAGTATAATTGCTTATTAAATATACAAAACTACAAAGACTATTATTTTATAAAGCATACCAAATATAATATATATGGCATGACAGCCACGCCCATCCAAGGAAAAAAAATACCTAGTCATATATGCAAATTAAGTAATTTTGTTACATAGTAATAATGATATTTCATTATTTTGATGTCAAAGACACTAAAAATTAAAAAAATAAAAAATAAATAAAATCAAATTTATGTGATCCTAACTCCAAAATGCAAAACATTATGGCTACCGTATAAAAAAATATATATATATATATATATAAATTCTCGACCAACGTTTGTTACTAATACTACCAGAAACACGGTAATTTATGACGGAAAAATACTCACGAATAAGAAGTAGTAAAATTTTCATGATCATGGTAACCACTTGCAATGTTTTGTTTTTTCGTGGCTAAATTGTGCGGAAGTTTTCCACGTTTTTGTTTGTCTGTGGCCAATTTGAGTTGGACTCTTTCAATTGCCACAAACTCAATGTTCACTGTGGCAAAATCAAACGATATTTACTTTTAAATTACACGATTCTATGGAGAGTGTTTCTTTTCATCCATTTCAAAAATTTTATATGTAGTTTCTACTATTTCCAAATTTAAACCTTAATAATAAATTTCAATTTCTAAGGGTGCAGACTTATCCAATTTGTCTATAGTTCATTTTTTCTCTCTCCTTTCCAATCATTTTCAATTAAGAGTAGTGCTAGGGAGCCAATGGTATATGCATACAATCTGTACAATGGGCTAAAATTTTTGGTCCAATATGATTTTTTTTAAACAAAACCCAGATTTACCCTAGTGGATAGGTGATGTTCAGTTTAGATATAACCACCCCACAAAATCAGGAATCCTAATTTTTCCTCTACCCCATTTTCTTCCGTTACCGTCACGTAAGTAAACAAACATTTCATATTCTATTTTGAACATCCCACCGTCTCCCCCATTGGAACTCTGATCAGCGCTGATCATCGTTCAACGCGAGCATCCGTTGGGTGTCTCTCGCAAAGCAGAATCCACCGGCTCTGTCGTCGTCATTGGTGCAGAACAGAGAAGAAACTAAAAGCTTTCCTCAGCGTCATTTCACAGTAGCAACTCAAAGCTTTTTTTCCGGCACCACCAACTCCGGCCTTCAAACTGCCACTCCACTCTTAGTTAGGCGCATGCACTACAAACCGAAGGCTGCGCGCTAGTTTCATGTAGCCGCAGGTTAGTGCGTAGTGTTTTTTTTGTTTTTTTTTTCAGTTATTTGATTTGCTTTTTCTTGTTCCTGGTATGACATGCATTGACCTGTGTGTTGGCATTTGATTTTAATTAATGATAACATAAGATGTTTGATTTCTAAAGGGCTAAAATGTGCCCAAGAGATGTAGGGGTAAAGGTTTTCTATTTAAAAATTCTTGGCGCGGGAAGGTTTTCAAAAGTTTGTTCTGTTGTTGACTGGTGTTCTCCTGCTACTGAAAGTGTGTCGATGGTTACCGTAGCAAGCTTTCATGTGTTTATTTTGGTTTGCATTTGGATGTTGTTCAATTTTTAATGGTTGCTGCGATATTCAATTTTTAATGTTTGCTGGGTAGGTCCGTGCTTCATCACAGGTGGGTATAATTGACAATCATTCAGCCTTATCTAATTCTTCCTGAGCAAAGAGTTTCCTATTGAATTGAAGTTTTCCAGATTTCTGTTTGTGTCGTATCTAGTGCTAGATGCTGTTTATCTCGATTTGTTGGTGAATTTCTAAACCTGAAATCTTGACCTTGCTGCATTTTATTGTGCGGGATCGTGTAGTTTAGCTTTGTGAAGTGAATTCTTTTGATTTTAATGTCAGCTGGCAGGTTATTTAATATTGTGAATCTATAGTCTTTCCCCACTCTAAAGGCTGTAGTTTGTGCAGTAAAAAATTGTTTAAGTATTTTTATTTATGTACTGATTTGATTTCATTTTTTTAGTTTAACAGAATATTAATTTTAATAATAATTTAGCATGCCAGATTGATGTAATATGACATAATAATTTCATATTTTTGTTTCTATTTATTTCCCCTTAAACAGTGAAGTCACCCTAGTTGTTCATACTTTAGTATCTATTGACAAATGGAAAGGTGTTTATTTCACTGAAGTCAATCGAAGATCTCAATCGATCAATCATTTAACAGTTCGAATTATGCTATGTCTAATAATGTCACTTCATGTTCAAGTTGACAGCATATTAGTGGTATGGTTGTTTTTTACAATTTTTCCTTGGTTCTTCGATTTTATGTTCCTCGATAGGTTATTTTAGAATGTGTCTTGACACAACTGTTTCACTCTTGGGGTTGTGATTGCTTTAAATAAATTTTGTTTTAATATTTGTAATGGTTTAGTTAGTTTTTTCGCTGGTTTTTTTTTTATTTTTTTACTTTACATTTACTTAACAGTAAAAAAAAATTAAACCAGGAGAAGTTGTTGTGTTCTATTTTAAGATTTTCAATGTTGTTCACCCTTGGTTATTTCTTTATTTACCAAGCCAAGCTCTCTAGGTTGCTACTCATTCAGAAACATTTTACCATTGTAAAGGTTTTATTGTTTTCTGTGAAACTCAAGTTAATGAACTTGCTCAGTCAGTTAGTCACTTAAAAAATGAATTTATATTGTCTTTTGTGTGACACCAGCATATCAGTGTTCCTTTAATTTTAGATTTATGAGTGTTTAACTATGAAGGTAGAATCGTTGAATATTTTACGTACTTTTAATATGGTTTGATTCATTCACTGCAAGTGCAAAATCAATAATTTTATCTCAATGCTTGTTTTTAATTTTATAACTAATAATGGGTTTGTTTTGCATGCCACTTGATTGTTCTCATCCACTTTGTTGGTGCTGATTTGTGCTGAAACAATTTTGTTGCCATTGTTCCTCTTATTCTATCATTTTTCCATTCCTATTTTTTTTCCTCCAAAAATAAATTATTTAAAAAGTCTACCATGTAACTTGGCTGCATAATGTTTACGTTGCTTGGGTGTTAATTTTGTAAAAAATTAGAAGATCAACATGCTGAATGATTATTGTGCCTGAACTTCTTTCTTAAAATAGTATTGTGGAGTTGGTGGCTGTAATGTTTTTTTTCCTGACGATAGGTATTTAGTTCCTTAGTTTTGAGTATGTAGATCTCTTATGTTGCCTGCATTTGTTCGAAATTACTAGTTTGTAAACTCTGCATGCTATTGAAGGGTTGGTTTTGATATGGGTTCACCTGTTATTATAACTCTACTTTTACCTTGGGTGTTGTATCTTGCCCCTTTTATTTTGACACATACCCATCCACACAAAGGCAGGAATGAACATCTAATATATTAGGGAAACAAACATGTAAGGTAATTCTATCGTACATACATGTTAATTGATGTATCCAAGGAGGATCTTCATAACAAAGCATCTTGTTTCAAGAGAATTTTAACCTTCCAACATAGACATAATAACTTTGATGTGATTCTCTTTAAGGGGGCATTTCAGATAAATTTATTCCCACACTGCTATGTGTGGGGATTAATCATGTCACTTTATCGGGTATAAATTTATTTATCATGAAGTAATAAAATATACACATTGGTGAGACTAATTACTCATACATTCCTTCCAGGCACAAACTTGTTTGGATTTTAATCTATTGAGGACAAGTCTGATGGGGAAAAAGGTAATCCATGTTGCATCATTCAGCAATCTTCCTTTTCATGGCTTATACCTTGTTTTATTGATGTACACAGAAATTAGTAGAAACGCGTTGTTCACCATCCTATATCAATGGCATAGTTACCCATCTGGAAAGCATTAATGCTGTGGAAAAGCTACTTGAGATCGACACAATTGGTTTTGGTTTTGTGAAGAAGATTTCGAAATGGCCAGTGAAGCAAAGTATAATGAAACAACTTGCGTTTGCATATGATGTGGATACGAATACGCTTATTGTGGACGTTGGAAACATCCGCATCAATTCTGAGTTGATAGGGAAGACATTAGGCATACGAGACGGGGGTAAGATACCAATGTTCCATTTTTAGTATTTACATAACATATCCTGGTTTGATACCCTTGTCGTTGCGTAATAGTTGTTTTTCACAGTCTTCTACATTTGATAATGTAGGTGATTTCATACCCGAACTTGAGAAGAAGAATCCAGACCATCACGCCATCAAAGCACAGTTTCAAAAAAAGACAACAACTCAGTTGTGCGATTTCGTGTATTCCTGTCCCATAGATACTAAAGCGCAATGTGCAGATTTCAGAAGGCACTTCATCCTTCTGGTCTTAAAAATGTTCTTATGCCCAACAAGTCAACAAACCATCTCTCCGTGGCACATCCCTCCTATTCTTGATGTGAGCAACCCCAGCAGATTTAATTAGGCTCATAAAACATTCAAGTGGTTAAGGCTAGCAATTGATAAATTCCAATCTAAGAACCACAAAACCTGTGGTGGCTGCATGTTCGCCCTTTTGGTATATTATAATGTTTAGTTGATTTTTTTAATTGATTAGTTCTAGATGGCAGACCATAACAATTTCTAAATTGGGTTTCAGGTATTATACTTCCAGCGATTGCAGCATGGTCCACTTGAGCGATGTCGAGAGCAAGAACCATGGGTCATTGCATGGACTGCTGCAGAACTTGAGAAGAAAGCCGCCAATGTGCTAGCTGAGGTACTATGATGGTTAATTATTTCCTTCCAAAATGCTAACCCAGTACTAGGATTGTACATTTTTTATTTCTAAATACCATTGACGTGTCCATACTAGGGTTGCATCAGAGATAGGAAGAGAGGGACCAAGGAATCAACCTCCACTAAACAAAGCCAACGGAGGGCACCAAAGAAAAGAGAGGCGCACAAGGTAATGTCTTTCATACATTTTTAGTTTAGTACACTGTGTATATAATAATGGTAGTTATAGACATGAAGATGTAATTTGCCATCTCGGAAGAAATTTTACAGAAACTTTTGTTTGTATACCATCCTAGTGTCTCTATTATATGTGTCAATTACTTACGTAGCTCGTTCACAAACCAGGAGGGCCGTACAGGAACGGGTAAAAAGTTGCCGATCATTAGGGGCAGATCCCGCAACAACAGCACAGCATCTCGTGAAGGCCCAAGTTGCACCGAGAGACATGTTGAACCTTCAGAATCCGATGAAGACGATGATGTGCCCATTGCTCAAAGAAGACGCCGACTCTTCCAAGACAACTTGAACCCAAATGGTGAGAAGGGTTGCATCGGAGATAGGAAGAGAGGGATCAACGAATCAACCTCCAGTAAACAAAGCCAACGGAGGGCACTGAAGAAAAGAGAGGCGCACAAGGTAATGTCTTTCATAGATCTTTAGTTTAGTACATTGTGTTTATAATAATGGTAGTTATAGACATGACGATGTAATCTGTTATCTCGAAAGAAATGTTACATATACTTTTGTTTGTATACCATCCTGGTGTCTCTATTATATGTGTCAATTACTTACGTAGCTCGTTCACAAACCAGGAGGGCCGTACAGGCACGGGTAAAAAGTTGCCGATCATTAGGGGCAGATCCCGCAACAACAGCACAGCATCTCGTGAAGGCCCAAGTTGCACCGAGAGACATGTTGAACCTTCAGAATCCGATGAAGACGATGATGTGCCCATTGCTCAAATAAGACGCCGACTCTTCAAAGACGACTTGACCCGAAATGGTGTGAACGTAAATGAGCAAGACAATGCTTTTCCTGCACATACTCCGGGGCCAATTATACCCCCTTCAGCAGTTGTGGAAGTTCTTGATTACGATTTTGACAGGCAAGTTATATACAAGTCAACTTATTTGATCCCCTCAGTTATCTTTTTTTTTTCCAACGTATTAACTAATCGCGTTAAACCATAGTAGGCAAAATTATGTAGTTGTAATGAAATTAAACTAGAAACACGTCTTCAATTAGGTGTAACATATTCCACATAAATGACATTGATTATTTCCGCTAACAACCTGTTGTCTGGATCAAAATTACATGCCTTAATTTTACTATGATTTCGATGCCTCCTACATGTGTTTTGTAAATATAGTTGCATTCATTGCAGAGAATTCGACGTGAACTTCATGCAGAGTGAAGAAGTTGAGGAATTATTGGGAAAGGTTGAACAAGGTGGGAACACAAGTCCAATTAACGTGGAACCCCTTCAAGTGGTCGTGGCTAACAAGTCACGCTATCGCACTCCGAGTCCCGGTAAGCCTAGCTTTTCGCTTGGCTTGACACAGCTAGAGAATTCACCAGCCACACCCCCCCCATACGGTCCATCCGAACCTTAAGGGTGTGAAGTTAGGCGAGAAGAAGGAGGAAATGGTCCGGCGCTGGATTCTGAACTCTCGCCTCGACAAACACATACCATTAGCAACCTATGAAGGTAGGTCGTATCTTAAGCTGTCAAGGTTGGATTTGTGGACTCTGAAAGCACGCGGTTGGGTCAGTGGCAATGTAAGTTCTTAAAAATCATGCTGTATTTTCAGTTAATTTGTTTCTTAGCTGGATTTCATGTGTAATTACCTTTTCCACGCAGATTATTCAATGGATGTGCAACACGTTTAACGATGCTCCGGTGGCGCGCTTCAAATGTGATTTCTATTGCGTGTCTCCAGGAATATTGGTATGAAGATTGTAATTTTTACGAATTCTCCTAATAGCTATAGCATCACTGGATACTTCTTTGCCAACAGGAAACGGTGATAACACATCATAAGTTGGATGCATTCCAGAATGGGCCAGTTCCAGTGTATGATGGATTTGGTCCGAATTTCGGAGACGACAACAGATTCTTTGACAGAGTGGAAGCATCAAAAAGAAATTGGGTTAGACATTATTCTTTTTTTTTACACGTGGTTACCCTTTTTAGGATAATAACTTATTTCTCCGGTTCACTTATTCTTCCTAAACTGATGGAAATTCTGAGAATTTTTAAAGGCTCTCTCATTTGTATTCTGCATGCACCTATTCATCCGTACATCTTATATATGAAAGTTACACTGCTAAGTCATTTAACCAATAGTGGTAAAGTTTGAACCAACCTGTGAATTTTATGACATGTTTGTTGTGCATCTTACTCCATGAATTAAATATTTGCATGAATTGTTATTTGTGCTTTCTTCCTGCAGTGGTTTATTCCAATGTGTTGGAAAGGACACTGGTGGCTGTATGCTTTTAATGTGGCGGAAAAATGGGTGTTGGTTCTTGATAGTCTGAAATGTAAGGAACCTACTGATGAAAGGAGGAAACTAGATGCATATGTGGTAATTAGAACCCCAAGTGTGTGCTTTTTCAAATTCAGCGCTAAATAACTTCAACAATTAACACAGTATTGTTGATTTTTTTCAGGGTCAATTGCTTGAAGAAATGTCCAAGGTGGCTATCCCAACTTACAAGCATACTTTGAATGGCCCAACTATTGCATATGCATCAGTCCCCGTGCAACCCAATGGGTAAGTATTAGTAATCGCCGCACCTAGCAACTTCATGCTTTAGCAATTGCTTTGACATTAATATCACACTAATTGTACCCTCGTTATTTATATAGCTGGGATTGTGGCATCTTTGTAATTAAATTCATGGAGTTATGGACTGAAGATTGTAGACTACATGAATATGATGATGTAAGTTATTCTATCTCTGTTTTACAGATTTTAAATTCCAGTTAATGTGTCTTGCAAAATTCAATCACTATCCTCATCATGTAAATACCCACAGGATATGCTTCTAGCTTTGAGAGGTCAGTTAATGCTGGACATTGTGATGGGAGCGCACAATGAGAGAATAGGACAGGTGCGAACCTTGTTGGAGGAAAATGAGAAATCTGCTCGTCGGAACCCTGGAAGACACAAGAAAAAGGAGGTCGAATCACCATTCACGGCACCCAGTACAAGGGCATTAATGAAACGGGTCGGGGAACAACCTATGAAAAAAAACCGAAAACGGAGAGGTCAATAGTTGAACACAGTCTTAAGAACATAGCCATTTTTATTAATTTATTTTGATTTTTTGGCTTAGGTGTATATTGTCTTTTGCTGTTAGACTCTTGATATAAGATATTTGATGTACATGGTTGGTTCTCTAAGTACTTTGAAAATAACCATTCAGTTAAGAATAGGGTTTATCATCCACTTTCATATTTAAATGAACATCCAGGTGAATATATCTCGGCAGAGAAATGCTAGTTCCTACAAGTAACTATTCAGTTAAGAGTAGGGTTGAACATCCGCTTTCCTACTGATATGAACATCCAGGTGAAAATAGCTCTGCATAGAAATCCTAGTTCTTTAAAAAATCCATTCAGTTAACAGTAAGGTTGAACATCCGCTTTCCTATGAAAATGAACATCCAGTGCAAAATTTTGGTATAACATTACACACAATAAGGCGCGCAAATCTTATATTACCATCTGCATATAAGAAGTAACCATGCGCTGTCTTACATGTTCGAACATCCGGATTACGAATAACACTAAAATACAAACGAAAATTCACATAAATAATACAGAATAACCATCCGGTGATACTAAGAATTATAAACATCTGACATCCCATTGAATTGAACATTCAATGGAAAATGCCTGAAACTGATCTCACACATGCATGTTACATATTACAAAACAAGTATACGTGGAAAGCCTTGAATAAACATGTGATTTCTGTATTGATTCTTACATCGAATTTATCACACTAATTAGAAGCCAAAAAGAATGCAACATGTTAAATTGGTTTATTTGCAACAAATGTGACTTGTATATTGCGGTAAATCATGAATAGATTCTTGTAACAACTTCATTCAACCCCGTAAAATCAATATTCATAACATAATACTACCCAGTCATCTATTGCCCGTGGTACATGAATGCCATCCGGAATAATATGTACATGAAGATAAAAAATAAACACACGCACACCCATGTCCCCCATATTCTAACTTTTGTCAAACGAGCTTAGCAAAGACATGAAGCTCCCCACTTGTTCAGGCACAGTCCGGGCAATAGGATCACCAGTGTTTGTATCCTGATAAGTATTTGACCGAACCACCTGCTAAACGACCCAAAAATAACAATATTGAACCAATAGCATAGTATAATTTCAAAATTAATAATTCAAGTCATATTGACACAAGGATTGTACCCGGGAAGCATTCTTGTTTTTCCTCCGACTAGATTTGTTTAAGGACTTCTCAAAGGTTGCTCTGAGCCTCTTACTCTTTGGCTGGCCCTTTGTCGTGACCAACGGTGGTGCTTGGATGTCGACAACACCGAGAACATTCAAATGTTGTGACCCAATACTCTTGTGGTTCTCCGCCACGCTCACAGACCTCTTCTTAGCACGGTGCTCGCTCAGCTTGGCCCTTGTTTCTTCTAAAGCAGCATGCAGCAATGCTGTTTCATCGTCATCATTTACAAACTCTTGCGCAATGTTGTAAAAGTGTGCACATAGTCCCTTGAATGCATCATGACTCACATCTGACCGACTGACGTCATGACTGCTCTTGATATAAGTATGCTTGCGCTTTATATTCTTGCTCCAACGAGGGAGAACATAGCAGCTAGGTACTTTATACACTTTAAACGAGTGAAAAACTTCAAGACAGTGACAGCACAACACACCTGAACTCTCAAAAAGATTGCACTCACAACGAACCTCTTGTGTGGAGCGGTCAAAGTGGACAACATACGAATCACAAATCATAGTATCATGTACTAATTTTTCCTCTTCTACCTTCATGCATACCACTGGCCAGTTGGTGCATGAAATTGCAATCACACTTTTGCAATTCCGCACAACTAACCAGCAAGTGTACTGGATCGTCCAAGTAATACCTTACGTGAGTAAGGGTCGATCCCACGGAGATTGTCGGCTTGAAGCAAGCTATGGTTATCTTGTAACTCTTAGTCAGAATATCAATAATTATCAGTGTTGATTGTGAAAAGTAAAAGAACATGAAATAAGTACTTGTTTTGCAGTAATGGAGAACAGGTTGAGGTTTTGGAGATGCTCCATCTTCTGAATCTCTGCTTTCCTACTGTCTTCTTCTTCAAGCACGCAAGGCTCCTTCCATGGCAAGCTGTATGCAAGGGTTTCACCGTTGTCAGTGGCTACCTCCCATCCTCTCAGTGGAAATGTTCAACGCACCCTGTCACGGCACGGCTATCCATCTGTCGGTTCTCAATCAGGCCGGAATAGAATCCAGTGATTCTTTTGCGTCTGTCACTAACGCCCCGCCCTCAGGAGTTTGAAGCTTGTCACAGTCATTCAATCATTGAATCCTACTCAGAATACCACAGACAAGGTTTAGACCTTCCGGATTCTCTTGAATGCCGCCATCAGTTCTAGCTTATACCACGAAGATTCTGGTTAAGGAATCCAAGAGATATCTACTCAATCTAAGATAGAACGGAGGTGGTTGTCAGGCACACGTTCATAGTTGAGAATATGATGAGTGTCACGGATCATCACATTCATCCGGGTTAAGAACAAGTGATATCTTAGAATGGAAGCAAGCATGATTGAATGAAAAACAGTAGTAATTGCATTAATCCATCAAGACACAGCAGAGCTCCTCACCCCCAACCATGGGGTTTAGAGACTCATGCTGTGGAAGGTACACAAAGAAACGTGTAAAGTGTCATGAGGTACAGATACAATGTCAAAAGATCCTATTAATAGTGAGCTAGTAACCTAGGGTATACAGAAATGAGTAAATGACGTAAAAATCCACTTCTGGGTCCACTTAGTGTGTGCTTGGGCTGAGTATTGAAGCTTTCATGTGTAGAGACTTTTTCTGGAGTTAAACGCCAGCTTTCATGCCAGTTTGGGCGTTTAACTCCAGTTTTTATGCTAGTTCCAGCGTTAAACGCTGGAAATTCTGAGGCAGATTTGCAACGCCGGTTTGGGCCATCAAATCTCGGGCAAAGTATGGACTATTATACATTGCTGGAAAGCCCAGGATGTCTACTTTCCAATGCCGTTGAGAGCGTGCCAATTGGGCTTCTGTAGCTCCAGAAAATCCACTTCGAGTGCAGGGAGGTCAGAATCCAACAACATCTGCAGTCCTTTTCAGTCTCTGAATCAGATTTTTGCTCAGGACCCTCAATTTCAGCCAGAAAATACCTGAAATCACAGAAAAACACACAAACTCATAGTAAAGTCCAGAAAAGTGAATTTTAACTAAAAACTAATAAAAATATACTAAAAAATAACTAGATCATACTAAAAACATACTAAAAACAATGCCAAAAAGCGTATAAATTATCCGCTCATCACAACACCAAACTTAAATTGTTGCTTGTCCCAAGCAACTGAAAACCAAAATAGGATGAAAAGAAGAGAATATACTATAGACTCCAAAATATCAAGGAAACTTAGCTCCAATTAGATGAGCGGGACTAGTAGCTTTTTGCCTCCGAACAGTTTTGGCATCTCACTCTATCCTTTGAAGTTCAGAATGATTGGCATCTATAGGAACTCAGAACTCAGATAATGTTATTGATTCTCCTAGTTAAGTATAATGATTCTTGAACATAGCTATGTCATGAGTCTTGGCTGTGGCCCAAAGCACTCTGTCATCCAGTATTACCACCGGATGCATACATGCCACAGACACATACTTGGGTGAACCTTTTCAGATTGTGACCCAGCTTTGCTAGAGTCCCCAATTAGAGGTGTCCAGGGTTCTTAAGCACACTCTTTTTGCCTTGGATCACAACTTTATTTCTTTCTTTTTTTCTTTCTCCTCTTTTTTTTTCTTCGTTTTCTGTTCTCCCTCTTTTTTTTTGTATTCACTGCTTTTTCTTGCTTCAAGAATCAATTTGATGATTTTCAGATCCTCAATAACAGTTCTCCTTTTCCTTCATTCTTTCAAGAGCCAACAATTTTAACATTCTTAAAACAACAAATTCAAAAGACATATGCACTGTTCAAGCATTCATTCGGAAAACAAAAATTATTGTCACCACATCAAGCTAATTCAACTAGTTTCAAGGATAAATTCGAAATCCTGTACTTCTTGTTCTTTTGTGATTAAATCTTTTTTCGTTTAAGGGAGGTAATGGATTCATAGGACATTCATAGCTCTAAGGCATGAATTTTAAATTTTATTAATTATGAATTAAGAACAAGGCTAAAAAATAGATATAAAATGAGACTAAACAAAATAGAAAACACAAAAAAAAAATTAAATAGGCTCCTAATGATAGAGGTTTTCACAGAGTTAGGACTCAACAACCTTGATTTTGAGAAGTGGATGCTCCCTCAAATTGAGGGGAGAATTTCTGGCGTTTCAGCTCTTGGAGTTCACGCCCCTGCTTCTCTTGTTCCTTCAGCAATTTGCAGAGCATGCAGTTCTAGTTCTGCTGTTCTTCCTTAAGTTGCTCCATAGTCTCTTGCAACTTGGTGATAGATGCTTCTAGGCTGGCCCAGTAGCCAATTTCAGGGAATTCAGGGAGGAACTCCTGCGCCCTCCTTTTGATACAATTGTCTTGCATTTGTCCTTCCATTGACTTCTTGGTGATTGGATGTTCAATGGGTATGAATTCATCTACTCCCATCTTTACCCCAGCCTCTTTACAGAGCAAGGAGATCAAGCTTGGGTAAGCCAGTTTGGCTTCAGTGGAATTCTTGTTTGCAATTGTGTAGATCTCACAAGCAATCACATGATGAACCTCCACTTCTTTTCCAGGCATAATGCAATGAATCATCACTGCTGTCTTGATAGTGACCTCAGAACGGTTGCTAGTGGGCAATATGGAGTACCCAATAAAGTCTAGCCAACCTCTTGCAATTGGTTTGAGGTCTCCCCTCTTGAGTTGGTTTGGGGCACCCTTTGAATTGGTTATCCACTTAGTTCCAGGGAGGCATATGTCCTCTAGAACTTGATCCAACCCTTTATCTGCTCTCACCATTCTCCTATTAAAGGATTCAGGATCATCCTGCAGTTGAGGCAATTTGAAAATTTCTCTTATTTTGTCCAGATGGAAGTACATAACTTTCCCTCTGACCATGGTTCTGTAAGTATGGTAAGCAGTTCCAGTCGTTCTCTGCTTATCTGTTAGCCACAGATTTGAGTAGAATTCCTGAACCATATTTCTTCCAACCTTTATCTCAGGATTGGTTAGAATTTCCCATCCTCTGTTTCGAATTTGCTCTTGGATCCCCGGATATTCATCTTCTTTCAGATCAAATTTAACTTCCGGGATCACTGACCTCAGACCCATTATTTTGTGATAATGGTCTTCATGTTCTTTGGTTAAGAACTTCTCTTGATTCCAAAGATTCTTTGGATTATTCTCTTTATTTCCTCTTAAATTGGTTTGTTTTTCCTTAGGAGCCATGATCTTGATGAATCTTGGCTTAGTGATCACGGAAAAGCACACCAAACTTAGAGGTTTGCTTGTCCTCAAGCAAAAGAAAGGAAAGAAGAGAGAGAAGAGAAGAGCAAATTCGAATAGTGTGGGGGAATGAGGAGGCCGAACGTGTTTTTATAAGTGGGGAAAGGAGATTTCGAAAAAAATTGAAGGGAGATTTGAGAAGATATAGAGAGAATTTGAGAGAAGGGTGAGTTTTTGAATAAGATTTGGGATTGATATGAGAGAGATTTGAAGAATGATTTTGATTTTTGAAGATTTGAAGGTGAATGATGAATGGTTGAGATGTGTTTGTGTAGAAAAGTATGGGTAAGAAAAGGAAAGTTTGAAAAAAATTTGATTGGAAAGCAAAATCTTGGTCCCCCACCTTTTTGGCGTTAAACGCCCAGAATGGCACCCATTCTGGCGTACGCCCATTTGTTGCCCATTGTGGGCGTTTAACGCCCAGCCAGGTGCCCTGACTGGCGTTAAACGCCAGAATTCCTTTATCACTGGGCGTTTCGCTAAACGCCCAGGATGCTGCACACCTGGCGTTAAACGCCCAGAATGGTGCCCATTCTGGCGTTTAACGCCCAAAATGGCACCTTTACTGGCGTTAAACGCCCAGAATGGTACCCATTCTGGCGTTTAACGCCCAAAGTACCCCTTACTGGCGTTTTTTCGCCAATAAGCTCTTTTTCTCTGCTTTTTGCACTGAATCCTTCTGTAACTCTGTGAATTCCTTCATTTTTGATACTTGCCTTTGTAAAAACAAAACATATAACCTGCTAATGACTGGGTTGCCTCCCAGCAAGCACTTCTTTACTGTCTTTAGCTGGACCTTTACTGAGAATCACTCAAGTCTCAGTTTTGAGCATTCCTGCTCAAAATTGCCTTCAAGATAATGCTTGATTCTCTGTCCATTAACAATGAACTTTTTGTCAGAATCAATATCCTGAAGCTCAACATATCCATATCGTGACACTCCTGTAATCACATACGGACCCCTCCACCGGGATTTAAGTTTTCCTGGAAACAATCTGAGCCTAGAGTTGAAGAGCAGAACTTTTTGTCCTGGCTCAAAGACTCTGGATGACAACTTCTTGTCATGCCACTTCTTTGCCTTTTCCTTATAAATTTTTGCATTTTCAAAGGCATTGAGTCTGAACTCCTCTAGCTCATTTAGCTGGGGCAATCTTTTTTCACCAGCTAACTGAGCATCCATGTTTAGGAATCTGGTTGCCCAGTAGGCTTTATGTTCCAGTTCCACGGGCAGATGACATGCCTTCCCATACACCAGTTGGTATGGAGAGGTTCCTATAGGAGTCTTGAATGCTGTTCTGTATGCCCACAGAGCATCATCCAAACTCTTTGCCCAATCCTTTCTTCGGGCTATCACAGTCCGTTCTAGGATTCTTTTTAGCTCTCTGTTAGAGACTTCAGCTTGCCCATTTGTCTGTGGATGATACGGAGTTGCCACTTTGTGGCTAATTCCATATCGGACCATAGCAGTGTATAGCTGTCTATTGCAGAAATGAGTGCCCCCGTCACTGATTAGTACTCTTGGAACACCAAACCTGCTGAAGATGTGTTTCTGGAGGAATTTCAGCACGGTCTTGGTATCATTAGTGGGTGTGGCAATTGCTTCTACCCACTTAGATACATAGTCCACTGCCACCATTATGTAAGTGTTTGAGTATGATGGTGGGAATGGACCCATGAAGTCAATTCCCCATACATCAAACAATTCTATCTCTAATATCCCTTGTTGAGGCATGGCATATCCGTGAGGCAAGTTACCAGCTCTTTGGCAACTGTCACAGTTACGCACAAACTCTCAGGCATCTTTATAGAGAGTAGGCCAGTAGAAGCCACATTGGAGGACTTTAGTGGATGTTCGCTCACTTCCAAAATGTCCTCCATACTGTGATCCATGGCAGTGCCATAAGATCCTTTGTGCTTCTTCTCTGGGTACACATCTGCGGATCATTTCGTCTGCACATCTCTTAAAGAGATATGACTCATCCCATAGGTAGTACTTGGCATCTGAAATTAATTTCTTTCTTTGCACTCTCCTGTACTCCTGGGGTATGAACCTCACAGCTTTATAGTTTACAATATCTGCAAACCATGGAGCTTCCTGAATGGCAAAGAGTTGCTCATCTGGGAAAGTTTCAGAAATCTCAGTAGAAGGGAGGGACGCCCCAGCTACTGGTTCTATTCGGGACAGATGATCAGCCACCTGGTTCTCTGTCCCTTTTCTGTCTCTTATTTCTATATCAAACTCTTGCAGAAGCAACACCCATCTTATTAGCTTGGGTTTTGAATCCTGCTTTGTGAGTAAGTATTTAAGAGCAGCATGGTCAGTGTACATAACCACTTTGGATCCCACTAGATAGGATCTAAACTTGTCAATGGCATAGCCCACTGCAAGTAACTCTTTTTCTGTGGTTGTGTAATTCTTCTGTGCGTCATTTAGAACACGACTGGCATAATAACTGACGTGCAGAAGCTTGTTATGCCTCTGTCCCAACACTGCACCAATGGCATGGTCACTGGCATCACACATTAGTTCAAATGGCAATGTCCAATCTGGTGCAGAGATGACTGGTGCTGTGACCAGCTTAGCTTTCAGGGTCTCAAATGCCTGCAGACACCGTGTGTCAAACACAAATGGTGTGTCAGCAGCTAGCAGATTACTCAAAGATTTTGCAATTTTCGAAAAATCCTTTATAAACCTTCTGTAGAATCCTGCATGCCCCAGAAAGCTTCTGATTGCCTTAACATTGGCAGGTGGTGGTAATTTTTCAATTACCTCTACCTTTGCCTTATCCACCTCTATTCCCCTACTTGAAATTTTGTGTCCAAGGACAATTCCTTCAGTCACCATAAAGTGACATTTCTCCCAGTTTAAAACCAGGTTAGTCTCTTGGCACCTTTTCAGGACAAGTGCTAGGTGGTTAAGGCAGGAGCTGAACGAGTCTCCATATACTGAGAAGTCATCCATAAAGACTTCCAGGAATTTCTCCACCATGTCAGAGAAGATGGATAGCATGCATCTCTGAAAGGTTGCAGGAGCATTACACAGACCAAAAGGCATCCTTCTGTAGGCAAAAATGCCAGAAGGGCAGGTAAATGCTGTTTTCTCTTGGTCCTGAGGATCTACTGCAATTTGGTTGTAACCTGAATAGCCATCCAAAAAGCAGTAATAATCATGACCAGCTAGTCTTTCCAGCATTTGGTCTATGAATGGTAAAGGAAAATGATCCTTTCTGGTGGCTGTATTGAGCCTTCTGTAGTCAATACACATACGCCACCCTGTGACTGTTCTTGTAGGAACCAGTTCATTTTTTTCATTATGAACCACTGTCATGCCTCCCTTTTTGGGGACAACTTGGACAGGGCTCACCCAGTGGCTATCAGAAATGGGATAAATAATCCCAGCCTCTAATAATTTAGTGACCTCTTTCTGCACCACCTCCTTCATGGCTGGATTTAGCCTCCTTTGTGGTTGGACCACTTGTTTGGCATTATCCTCCAACAGGATCTTGTGCATGCATCTAGCTGGGCTAATGCCCTTAAGATCACTTATGGACCACCCAAGAGCTGTCTTGTGTGTCCTTAGCACTTGAATCAGTGCTTCCTCTTCCTGTGGATTTAAAGCAAAGCTTATAATCACTGGAAAAGTGTCACCCTCTCCCAGAAATGCATACTTCAGGGATGGTGGTAGTGGTTTGAGTTCAGGTTTGGGAGGCTTATCCTTCTCCTGAGAAATTTTCGAAAATTCCTTTGTTTCCTCTGGTTCTTCTTGATCAGGTTGAGCATCCTTGAAGATGTCCTCAAGCTCTGATTCTAGGCTTTCAGTCATATTGATCTCTTCTACCAGAGAGTCAATAATATCAGCGCCCATGCAGTCATTTGGTGTGTCTGGATGCTGCATAGCTTTTACAGCATTCAACTTGAACTCATCCTCATTGACTCTCAGGGTTACTTCCCCTTTTTGTACATCAATGAGAGTTCGTCCAGTTACTAGGAAAGGTCTTCCTAGAATGAGAGTTGCACTCTTGTGCTCCTCCATTTCCAGCACCACAAAGTCAGTTGGAAAGGCGAATGGCCCAACCTTGACAATCATGTCCTCTATTATGCCTGATGGATGTTTAATGGAGCCATCATCAAGTTGGAGGCATATCCGGGTTGGTTTGACTTCTTCAGTCAACCCAAGCTTTCTGATAGTGGATGCAGGTATTAGATTGATACTTGCTCCAAGGTCACACAGGGCTGTCTTAGTGCAAGCACCTTCTAATGTGCATGGTATCATAAAGCTTCCTGGATCTTGAAGTTTTTCTGGTAAGCTTTTTAGAATGACTGCACTGCATTCTTCAGTGAGAAACACTTTTTCAGTTTCTCTCCAATCCTTCTTATGACTTAAGATTTCTTTCATGAACTTAGCATAAGAAGGTATTTGCTCAAGTGCCTCTGCAAACGGAATCTTTATTTCAAGAGTCCTTAGATAGTCTGCAAAGCGGGCAAATTGCTTATCCTGTTCCGCTTGGCGGAGTTTTTGAGGATAAGGCATCTTGGCTTTATATTCTTCAACCTTAGATGCTGCAGGTTTATTCCTTACAGAAGTGGTTGAAGAAGCCTTGTTAGAGGGATTACTGTCAGCACTCTCAGGTGTCTGATCCTCCCTTGGCGTCTGAATGCCAGGATTGGGTGGAAAATGGGCGTTTAACGCCAACTTTTCCCCCTTTTCTGGCATTTGAACGCCAGAACTGGGCAGGGAATGGGCGTTTAACGCCAGCTTTCCCCCCTTTTTTGGCGTTTGAACGCCAAAAGTGTTCCTCTCTGGGCTCTTACTGTCCTCAGAGGGATTTTGAACAGTGGTTTGGTTATCCTCTGCCAATTGTTCCTTATTTGGCTTTTTGCTCTTTTGAGCAGTGTTATTCAGTGTCTTCCCACTCCTCAGTTGAACTGCTTGACATTCCTCTGTTATCTGTTTAGATATTTGCTGTTTTGCTTGATTCAACTGCAGTTCTATGTTCTTGTTAGCAACTTTAGTTTCATGGAGCATCTCTTTAAATTCTGCTAACTGTTCTGTCATCAGGAGCAATTGTTGATTAAGCTCAATCATGTGTTCTTGAGGATTAGGATCAGTGGCTACTGCCATGACTTCCCCTTTTGGAGAGAACTCATTGCTAGAGTACAAATATTGGTTTCTAGCAACAGTGTCTATAAGCTCTTGAGCCTCTTCAATTGTCTTCCTCATGTGTATAGATCCACCAGCTGAGTGGTCTAAAGACATCTGAGCTTTTTCTGTAAGCCCATAGTAAAAGATGTCTAACTGTACCCACTCTGAAAATATTTCAGAGGGGCATTTTCTTAGCATACCTCTATACCTCTCCCAGGCATTATAAAGGGATTCATTATCCTCTTGTTTAAAGCCTTGGATGTCCAGCCTTAGCTGTGTCATCCTCTTTGGAGGGTAAAAGTGATTCAGGAATTTGTCTGATAACTGTTTCCATGTCTTTATGCTTGCTGTAGGTTGGTTATTCAACCACCTCTTAGCTTGATCTTTTACAGCAAATGGAAACAATAATAGTCTGTAGACATCCTGATCTACCTCTTTATCATGTACTGTGTCAGCTATTTGTAAGAACTGTGCCAGAAACTCAGTAGGTTCTTCCTGTGGAAGACCGGAATACTGGCAATTTTACTGCACTATAATAATGAGTTGAGGATTTAGCTCAAAGCTGCTTGCTTTGATGGGAGGTGTACAGATGTTACTCCCATATGCAGCTGTAATGGGGATAGCATATGACCCCAGAGTCCTTCTGGACTGTTCAATCCCACTTAAGTCCATGATGGATAAAGGGAAATGTTATGGATGGCAAGTGGATAAAAATATCTTTTTATTTTTTTTGAATTAACCGAAAAATAAAATAAAAACAAAAGGAAAATAAAATAAAAAATTCAAAAATTCAAAAATTAAAAGAAAATAAGATCAAAACAAATTGAAAACTGAATCAATTAGTTAATTAAAAAGATTTTGAGATTAGCAATTAGAAAGATATGATTGAAAAATTTTTATGAAAAAGATTTGATTTTTGAAATGAGGAAAGAGAAAAACAACAAAATGACACCAAACTTAAAATTTTTAGAAAATCAAACACTAATTTTTTGAAAATTTTAAGGGAAAAACACAAAGAGGACACCAAACTTAGAATTTTTACAGATCAAAAAGGGACTAAAGACATGCAAATTCGAAAATTAAAAGAAAAACAAAAGCATGCAATTGACACCAAACTTAAAATATGAAACTAGACTCAACTAAAAGACTCTAAACCAACAAAAATAAAACAGTCCTAATCTAAGCAACAAGATAAACTGTCAGTTGTCCAAACTCGAACAATCCCCGGCAACGGCGCCAAAAACTTGGTGCACGAAATTGCAATCACACTTTTGCAATTCCGCACAACTAACCAGCAAGTGCACTGGATCGTCCAAGTAATACCTTACGTGAGTAAGGGTCGATCCCACGGAGATTGTCGGCTTGAAGCAAGCTATGGTTATCTTGTAACTCTTAGTCAGGATATCAATAATTATCAGGGTTGATTGTGAAAAGTAAAAGAACATGAAATAAGTACTTGTTTTGTAGTAATGGAGAACAGGTTGAGGTTTTGGAGATGCTCCATCTTCTGAATCTCTGCTTTCCTACTGTCTTCTTCTTCAAGCACGCAAGGCTCCTTCCATGGCAAGCTGTATGCAAGGGTTTCACCGTTGTCAGTGGCTACCTCCCATCCTCTCAGTGGAAATGTTCAACGCACCCTGTCACGGCACGGCTATCCATCTGTCGGTTCTCAATCAGGCCGGAATAGAATCCAGTGATTCTTTTGCGTCTGTCACTAACGCCCCGCCCTCAGGAGTTTGAAGCTCGTCACAATCATTCAATCATTGAATCCTACTCAGAATACCACAGACAAGGTTTAGACCTTCCGGATTCTCTTGAATGCCGCCATCAGTTCTAGCTTATACCACGAAGATTCTGGTTAAGGAATCCAAGAGATATCTACTCAATCTAAGATAGAACGGAGGTGGTTGTCAGGCACACGTTCATAGTTGATAATATGATGAGTGTCACGGATCATCACATTCATCCGGGTTAAGAACAAGTGATATCTTAGAATGGAAGCAAGCATGATTGAATGAAAAACAGTAGTAATTGCATTAATCCATCAAGACACAGCAGAGCTCCTCACCCCCAACCATGGGGTTTAGAGACTCATGCTGTGGAAGGTACACAAAGAAACGTGTAAAGTGTCATGAGGTACAGATACAATGTCAAAAGATCCTATTAATAGTGAGCTAGTAACCTAGGGTATACAGAAATGAGTAAATGACGTAAAAATCCACTTCTGGGTCCACTTAGTGTGTGCTTGGGCTGAGCATTGAAGCTTTCATGTGTAGAGACTTTTTCTGGAGTTAAACGCCAGCTTTCATGCCAGTTTGGGCGTTTAACTCCAGTTTTTATGCCAGTTCCAGCGTTAAACGCTGGAAATTCTGAGGCAGATTTGCAACGCCGGTTTGGGCCATCAAATCTCGAGCAAAGTATGGACTATTATACATTGCTGGAAAGCCCAAGATGTCTACTTTCCAATACCATTGAGAGCGTGCCAATTGGGCTTCTGTAGCTCTAGAAAATCCACTTCGAGTGCAGGGAGGTCAGAATCCAACAGCATCTGCAGTCCTTTTCAGTCTCTGAGTCAGATTTTTGCTCAGGACCCTCAATTTCAGCCAGAAAATACCTGAAATCACAGAAAAACACACAAACTCATAGTAAAGTCCAGAAAAGTGAATTTTAACTAAAAACTAATAAAAATATACTAAAAACTAACTAGATCATACTAAAAACATACTAAAAATAATGCCAAAAAGCGTATAAATTATCCGCTCATCACCAGTCTTCATTAACTACAGATGCTCTACAATCAGCCTTCTTCACAAACTCAACTTGAACATCCCTAAACATGCTAGTAGTGTACTCCTGCTGAAATTGTTTCTCCATAGGTGAGCTCGTTGCACAAGGTATTACCCCCCTGGAGTCTACTGCATCATCCTCCAATTCCCTCTGCTCCTTGGATCCAAGCACATTGTCGTATTCGTGAACAAATTGGACCAAGCTAGTCTTGCTGTGTAAGATTCCACCATAGAATGCGTGCATGCTCTCACTCCTTTGCGTACTCCTCATGGCAGCCCAAAATTCACCCTTGAAAAATATAGGCACCCACATACGTCGATCATCATAAAGATCTACAAATAACACACAGTTTCTATATCAAAAACCTTTCACTGAACTCCTTGTTACAAAACAAATAAAGCCAGCTACCGCATTATTATGAATTGGAAAGCGTAACGTAATTGAAAAACTACAAACCTGCTAGCCATGTGTTGTCATGTAAATTGTACTCCTCCATAAATTCAAACCATTTTCTCTCAAATGACTCCTCCATCCGAGAGTTAAAAACAATTTTCCTGAGGTTGGCATACAACTCTCCATACCGATGATAACCCCCAAGCTTCTGAGGAAACTTCTTCATGATGTGCCATATGCACCAACGGTGACGTGTATTGGGTAACGCCTTTCTAATCACAGCAAACATGGATCTGCATTGATCAGTAATGATGCACTATGGAGCTGTTCCCATGCACGTCAACCATTGGGTAAAAACCCACTCATAACTCGGAATTTCCTCATTTCCCAACAGCGCACATCCAAGGAGGGTTGACTTCCCATAGTGGTTGACATCGACGAACGACGCAAAAGGTAACCCATGCCTACACAGATAACCATATGCCATTATGAATTCTCAGTCACAACCACGTGGGAAAAAAATTACCAAAACGTATAAAACCAATTACAACACCTGTTACCTGTTCGTACTGTAAGTGCTATCGAGTGACACAACGTCTCCATAGTATTCATAGGAAGCCCTGCACCTTGCATCAACCCAAACTGCACTCCTAAATCTACACTCATCGTCCAATTGCACTGCATAGAAGAAATTCGGATTGATGTCTTTCATTCTCATGAAATAGTTCATCATCTCCCTAACATCCGCATTTGCGTTGCTTGTTCGGAGCCTTGCTGTAATATAGTTTCTTAAATCCTTTTCTGAGAATCCCAGATTCCACGGACCCCCAGCTTCATTGGCTAAAGATAGGAAGGTCTTGTTTGGTCGAATCCCAGCCTCATCATTATTCTGAATCACGTACTTCGCATGCATGCTCAGCTGCCTTCTTCGCCGAACAAGGGTGCGTGTGCCTCAACTCAACCTTGAAAAAAAGCCACTCTTGCTTCTCCTTATCAAATTTCACATATATTCTTGCCTTGCACCCAGCTGCTGAAATCGGGTTTTTGCGTGTTGGTGCTTTGACACGAGACCCACGGATGCGATCCCGATTACAATGGATAGCCTGGTTAACGGGTTCCTTCGTGATCTTGTCAAATGTTGTCGTCCTTATCTTAGTTGCAAATCCAACTTTCTTGGCGTAGCTAACATAAAAATCATGAGCTAGTTGCAACTTCGCAAACCGCATCCCGACGCTTGGTATTTCATCTTCCTCCAGGGTACCATGATCAGGCAACTACGTATCAAATAAAAAATAACAGAAACAAAGCCATAAATTATGACATAAAAAACTGAATCCTGACTGCACAAACTTCAACTAAAATACAAACCTCGTCCTAAATATCCATCTCATCACCACCAACATCAGTAACATCCAACATTTGCGTGGCCTGCACTTTAAACAAAAACACACAACTTACAACAATAAAAAAAGGAACACTTTATATTCAACATCATGTACATGAAACCTCACTTACTAGCACAAAAAATTTCAAACTAAATTTATAAATCACTTCATCCACCAAACCAGTATAGGCTTTACACCAAAGGCATCTAAATGCTACTAATGGTAATTGAGTCATTTAATTCATTTGAAATATTATACAATTATTGACTACTACCTAATCTATTTCACATTAACACTGAATAGCATTCAACTGAACATGCTTCATGTACAAATCCTATACATAGTTCCTTCCACTGTTTCCCAGCCACTGGTGCCTATTTTTACAAATCCTATTCAACTGAACATGCTTTTTTATGCATACATTGAGCATCATGGATAACTCTATCTTCTAATACTAACGTGCAGGAAGCAAATACAATAAAAGCATCAATATATGACTCCTGCATTCCTCCTTTTCATTATCAAAATTTATTCTCCATATCTATTATACCATTGACTACAACTCTATTTCAATTAATACCTTTTGCACTAGCATTGCCTACATGCCCCTGTATTTTATTTATGAGGGAGTATAGATTATTTTATTGAGTTTTCATATAAGCTTCTTCAACATATAAATATTTTCTTCCAGAACCACAGTTCACATACATATAACAATATAATGATATGTCAAAAACTTCCTAAACATCGTTGACTAATTCATGTTGTTCATGCATCTGAATACCAATAAACAACATACACTTAAACAAGCCACTTGCATTGATTCCAAGATGCCCAGTAAAATAAAAATGACCATCCATTGAAAAGCGTTTCGTACGTAACGATGCTCACCTTAGTCATTTGCACATGATCGACGACGAGAGGTTCAACTATATTTTCATTTGGATTGGATGAAATCTCATTTCCGCCGGGAGATGGAACACAATCTACTGGTTCAGCCACAACGCACTCCATTATTGTACTTCGGCGGGGGGACGGGGCTGGAAGAGCAACCACACTTGAAACCCCTTCTACTTGCGACGTCGACATGAAGCACAGAAACCACAAGCTCTCTCTTGCTGTACACGCTGGATGTCCGCGTGGTTGACGTTCCAATGCAGATCGAACAACGAGCGTGTTGCTGTTGCTGGAAGAAGGCCTTTGCGGCCTATGACGATGGTGATAGTCGAATCCGACGGCGGTAACTCACGGGTGGGAGAGTGGTTTTCGTTGAGAACTGGAGATGACGGAGACGAAGCGGTATTATTGAACTGCCGTCTACGTTGTGCTTCTATAACTGCTACCATTCCTATTTTTTTCAAATTTTAAATTTGAATTAATTTAAAATTAATTAATTATGCATTAATTTAATTCTTATTTCAAAATTACCCCATTGTATACATTGTACATCAAGCACATTGGCTCCCTAGACTTTTTCTTCAATTAATAAGACATGCATTAGTTGGAATAGTATAAAAAGAGTACATGCTTATAACTCTAATTAATTGAAAATGAATGTTAAAAGTATAAAATTCATGATAAAAAGAATACATTTTTTTGTCCCTAACTGACAATATGTATTAATTTTCTTAAATTTTATTTTTTTATCATTTTTTTATTAATTTAATAAAAAAATATTCGACATAAATTAACCTAGGTTTATTTCTGAAATAATTACAAAATTTTAATTTTTTTTCTAGCAATTTTTTTTTATTTTTTTAAATCCAATCAACCAAAATTCATAATTCTAATTAGTATGTATTGTTTTTGAAAATAGTATATAATTATAATTTCATATTTTTTATTATAATTAACTATTAATTTAAATTAAAAATCTCAGTTACTTGACTGAAATAACTTTAAATGAACATTTATAATAATACAAGTGAAATTTTTGAAAAAAAAAGTAACTTTTACTTGGCACCAAAGTAAAGCCCACTCACTAAAAAATCGGAAGAACTCTTTCACAAGTTTCAGACTATTTTTCAGTTTTTCAGTATCCTTAGTAATTCAGCATTAAGTAGCCGAAAATGTATCAGTTGGAATAGTATAAAAGAGTAAATACTTATAACTTTAATTAATTGAGAATAAATGTTAAAAGTATATATAAAATTTATGATAAAAAGAATACATTTTTTTTGTCCCTAATTCACAGTATGCATTAATTTTTCTAAATTTTATTTTCTATTTTTTATTATTTTTTTATTAATTTAATAAAAAATATCCAACATAAATTAGCTTAGGTTTATTTTTGAAATAGTTACAAAATTTTAATATTTTCTTTAAATCCAACGGGCCAAAATTCATAATCTTAATTAGTATGTACCGTTTTTAAAATATAGTATATATTATAATTTTATATTTTTTATTATAGTTAACTATTAATTTAAATTAAAAATCTCAATTACTTGACTGAAATAAATTTAAGTGAACGTTTAAAAGTAACTTTCACTTAGCACCAAAGTAAACCCACTTACTAGAAAATCGGAAGAATTTCGTCACAGGTGACTATGATTCAGTTTCTTTGTATGTTTGGTAAATTCAGCATTGAGTCGCCAAAAAAGTCCCAAAAAGAGTGGAAATCAAGATTTTACAGGCAATCTGAATCACAAAGAAGATTGGAAGGAACTCTAAGCAGCTCTTTTTAATGTTTATCTAATATTCTCTCTTTGCTGGATCTTTATCTTTTTGTATTTAAAATATTTTTTTATCATCCACTAATTCTTCCCCAATATTCCTTGTGTAGGAACTAGATCTGTGTGTATCAATGCTGCAACTTTGGCTCTTGTCGATGCTGGATCCCTATTCAAGTTTGTGTTTTCTTTTAAACTGTTCAACTTTTGATTTAGCTTTTGCCTTTGTAATTATTGAAACTTGTATGAATATAGATAAATTTAAACTAAGTGAAAAATAGTGTTGGAGGTTCTCATGTTACTGTTCTGCCAAAGTTGAATAAAATGGCACTTCTTCATGTTAATTTTTTGGTATTATTTTATTTTTTGTATTTTTTTAGTCAACAATGTAAATTAATTTTAGACCTTTTTTTGTTATCTCAATATGCATTCTTTCTTTCGATAGATTCTAAACTACCAATTGACATTTTGAAAAATGTTATACAACTAGCAATTAAAGGCTGCAAAACAATTGCAAATTACATCCTCTAAGTAAGTGTTATCCCTTAATTTTCCTGATCATCCTCTATGGAGTCAAATCATGTTCTATTAATTTCTTAACTTGATTCATGATCTTTGTCTTAGCAGATTTTATTGGAGCACACAAAGCAACCGGAATATGGACAAAAATTCAATGGCTGAAGTTACATGTCCTTTTTGCTATTTATCTACAAATATTTTTGTACGTGGGTTGTATGTTTAACAAGAAATGCAGAGATTGATAAATTCATTTTGTCTTGGTATTTTTAGACTTTTAGTTTTTTGTATCATTTTAGCAAAGTTTGATATTTATTTTGTAACAGTTATATTTGAATATTTTTTAACATTAAACCCATGTAATCTAGGATATTTGTTTTTCAATACTAAGTATTAGTTAATTTCATATTTTTATACTATGGATAATACGTATAGGAATGTTATTATTATTATTTTTTAATCTTATCTGATAAAATTTTATATTAAGTAGCATTTTTATTATGATATTTTTTTTAATTTAACTTTTATTGTTAGCCACGGAAAAAGTGTGGTAAAAAAGCCCGACCTGGCCTATTTTGTCACGGGTAAAGTGTGGTCATCTTTTTATTTTGCCACGAAAAAGAGCGTGTCTAAACGTGTTAAAATTGTGACTAACAAAATGTCTCCACGGGTGTTAAGACCGTGGCTAATGGAGTAAAAAGCGTGGCTAATTAAAAACGCGTCGCCCTCTTTAGCCACGGATATTCATTTGTTGCCAAAGCGTTGCCACAGTTTTTTTAGAGTTTAGCCATAGATTTTTCCGTGGCTAAATCCCTTGTTTTTGGTAGTATAAATACTGTTTTATTATTGTTATTAGAATTTAATTTCTATATATTGTTCTACATTATTATATACTCTTTATTCTACATTAAATTATAATTTTGAGTAAATGAGTAATTAATTTGTAATTTTATGTTACTTACATTAATTACTTTGCTAATCTATTCACTCTCTTAATGTAAGTAAAAGCAAATGAAAAAAATAAAAGAAAAAACAACTTAGTAAACAAAATTTTATGTTAAAAAATTGAGTTTCTATATGAGGGGGAAAAAAAAGAAACAAAACATCAACCTATATAAACATGTATATTTAATATTAAAATTTAAGTAAATTATTATTAACTATTTATGTAAAAATATTTTACTTACTAGCTACGCCACAGTTTGCAGATTGCCGCAGTTAATTTTCGGCAGATAGCTAAATAGAAAATAGCGACGGTTTAATTAGTAGTTTTTACGTGTATGTACTATGTAGGGTAATTAAAATGTGAATAATATAAAATTACAAATTAAAAAAAAACAATAAGTTAATAAAAAAAATATAATTTTTATATTCAAAATAAAATGTGTACATTACTAACCTACTCATTTCGTGCGTATCACTTGCTGATGAATTAATTATTATATATCAAATCAGGTTGTATTTGTACATATATACGTAGGTATTATTATTTCATCAAAGTTTTGAATTTTTTATCATGCATCCACCACTTTACTAACAGTTTATTTTATATTTGTATATTAATATTAATTTTTAATTTCAAAAAGTATATATATATATATATATTCAGTCAAATTATATAAATACAAAAATTAACTCAAAAATTAACTATTTATATAAAATATATATTAAAATATAAAATACATATTTACATATAAAATATATCTTTACAAGTGGCTAAATTTCTATAAGGTAATTATTCATCATATCTCAGACTAAAAATAAAAATTAAATCCAAACTAAATAGAGTTCCAATCTACAAAGGCCAACCGGTCTAAGTCTACTCTATCTGCATGCTTGACCTCTTTAGATCGATCTCTGCGCTGAATCTCAACTATTCCTATAAACGTATTTATATATTTAAATATGAGATCTTAATAACTCCTATATAAAAGGGAGAAATAACCACCTACTAGAGTAGGAGGGAAAATTAGTGATCACTAAGCCATCATTCTAATTATATAAATATTCTTCTTAGACTCTAATATCTCTTCTTTTTTATTGACAGCGGGGCAAGAACGCCCAGAAAGAAACAAACTAGATCACGACTGTTCTAGAAAAAGAAATGTCTAAGGAGTCTGCATAAAACTGCAGTGAAATACAGGGAGGTAAACTAAGAAATACATGACACCCAGAGGATAAACTATGACCATAATTAACCAATCTATCTGTACAAGAGTTAGACTCTCAAAACTGATATTGAATTTGCCAACTTGATAACCTGTTTCACCTCTCCGTGATAGCCAGAATAAGACCTCTAGATAAATGCAAATCAATATAATCATGCAGAAGAAGATAAACAGCAGTAGCCAAATCAACCTCAATAGGAACATGATTATAGCCAAGACTCATAATCATATATATTCCACCTGGCCCCATTAAAATACCCCAAAGTTCTGCTAAAGTAACTGTTGAGAAAGCTAGGTTCGCACTAAAACAAGCCAGGAACTGACCATCATTATCTCTAATGATGCCACCACAAAAAGCTCTCCCGTTTTTAAACACCGAACCATCCGTATTCAACATAACAAATGTAGAATCAGGAAGAATCCACTTAATCTATTTTTTAACATAGTTTCCTACTACTTGTCGAATATGACTAGTCTCATCTTAAGCATACCGAAAATTCTTAGCAAGATGGATAGAAAGATTGGCAACTTTATCTTCCTTAATAACATCTCCAACATCAAAAATGAATTTATTCCTTCGGTAACATAAGAAATTCATCGTTGTGACAAAAAAAGGTCCAAGACTGTCCTTGAGAAGGAGATTTAGATGATAAATTTTCTAACAACCAACACAACAGAGGAGAGTTAAAAAAGTTATCGGAACCTAAACTATTATCAATACTCATCCACATTTTTCTCGTAACTCTACAATCATAGAGCACGTAGAGCAAAGATTTAGGAGCTTCTCCACAGATAGTACATCCATCAAACTCTACCATATGTCTTCTAGCACGCTGCTCATTCGTCAAAAGCGTTTGATTCGCAACAAGCCAACAAAAAGATCTCAATCGCTGCGGAACCTCCAACTTTTAAATTTTCAAAAAAGAGAACCATTTGACTCATTCGCAAGATTTAAATAGACAGCATAAGCCAATTTAATAAAAAAATACCATTTGCAACAAGGAGCCAAGCCAAGAAATCAGCGCATAACTCTAGTTCGGGAGGCTTGATGGATAAAAAAATGGGATACCAATCTTCCCCCAACAAGGTCACAATACTATCAAAGTCTCAACTGCCAATCATGTACTCACAAACTCGCTCATCTAACATCTCCTCGGTGACTTTCAGCTAAGCAAAATCAACAAGTCTCCGGATACTAGAAATCTATTGGTCAAACCAAAAGTTAACCTCAGCTCCAGAACCAATCCTCCAAATAAGATTATTTTCAAAATATTTCCACACCGAATAGATACCTTGTCAAGCATTTGATGCGGTTCTGAGATGTTTAATCCTAAGAAGGAGTGTTCCTTCATACCTGTATTTATTTTGCATCACTTTGACCCAAAGGGCTTCCCGATCATGAACAAGCTTCCAAGCTAATTTCTTCAAATTAGCTTTATTTATAACTCTCGCTGGTCTAAAGCCGAGACCCCTTGAGATTTCGGCGAGCAAATCTTGCCCCAACTAAGAAGATGAGGTTTATTAACCAAACTGGCTCCTCCCCAGATAAAATTATATACTGTCAATTCTATCACAATCATTCAAAAGAAGCTTCATAGTTTGCATAACATAAGACAGAATAGTAGATAACGTAGATTGCGCTAGAATGATTCTACCTGCCAAAGAAAGATTATGAGCTTTCAAAGAATTGAGCCGATTCAACATTCTATCAAGAATGAATTAGAAGTCTTCTTTTCATGCCCTTCGATGGAGAAAAGTAACTCCCAAATACTTTTTCAAGTCAGTCATAAAGCTCATCCCAAGAACATTACAAAGATTACGTTTCTTTTCCAAATGTATATTTTTAGAGAAGAATAAATAAGACTTAGCAAAATTAACCTTCTGACCTGAACAACGACAAAAATGGTTTAAGATATCCCGCACTACTTGCACCTAAACTGTAGTATCTTTTACAAACAAGACAATATCATCAGCAAAATAAAGATGAAAAAGACCCAATCCACCTCTATTAACCGTAATCGGTTACCAAAAATGATGCCCAACTGCAAAAGAAATAATTTGGGATAAGCGCTCAATGCAAAGCACAAATAAATAAGAGAAGATAGGATCCCCTTATCGAATATCTCTAGAGGGTGTAAAAGATGCTGACGGAGTACCATTTCATAGAACTTTCATCTCTGCCGAAGAATAGTAGTGATAGATCAGATCAACTAGATCCATTGGAATATTAGTTTCTGATAGAGTATCTCTGATGAACTGTCAATTGAGGCGATCATAAGCTTTTTTGAGATCAATTTTAATAGCCATAAAATCACCATCTCCCTTCTTAGACCACATATAGTGTAGAACTTCTTATGCAATTAAGATATTATCAGCACTTTACCTCCTTGGAATGAAGCTAGATTGCGAGGAACTAATTAGCTTAGGTATAACTTCTTTCAACCTTTGCGATAGAATCTTGGTAATAAGTTTGTATAAGACATTGCATAACCTAAGAGGCCAGAACTGCACTATAGTTTTAGGATTATCCACTTTTGGAATAAGGAAAATAAAAGTACTATTCGCTACCTAAATTTCCTGATAATTTTAAAATACTCCATCTACCCATCTGTTAAGAGAAATTTTCAATGAGTCCTAGTTATTTTGATAGAACATAGGTAGAAAACCATCTGGACCCAGAACTTTCCAAGAACCCATGAAGAAAAGAGCATGTCTAATTTCTTTAGGTGAGATATCCCTACCAAACGCTCCTTTTTTTCATTAGTAGGCATAGAAAACAGCCCCAGGACTTTAAACTTTTCATATTAACTAACTTTCGTATAGAGATTCAAAAAATAATTAATACTGAGTTCCTTCAACTGTTGATCATCCTCAATCCAGCTGCCTTCATAATTTTTCAACATACTCACTTTATTCCTTCTTCTCCTAGTCATGGCTAAGCTATCAAAATAAGAGGTATTCATATCTCCATAATTAATCCACTTACACCGAGAATATTGCTTCCAATAGATCTCCTCTTGAATTAATAAAGCTTCCAATTCCATCTATAAGGATGTTTGCAAATCCTCCAAAAACAGGTTCACTTCAAAAGATAAGCTTGTAAAGACTCTCTGGAGCCTAGCTAAAAGCCATGATTTACTTCTAGCTAAATTTTCAAAGATCTATGCATTCCAGAGTTTAACAGCAGATATGAATAACGACATATTTATCTCAAGAGGATTTGTAGAGCTTCAATTATTAGCTAGCAAATTCTGAAAATCGTCATAAGCTAGCCGCAGAGCTAAAAAATCTGAAAGGCCACATCAAAGCATTATCCGGGCCCCCCATATCCAATAAGATGGGGACATGATCAGACTTTAGTTTGGGTAAGTGTTTCATAGCAGCTTGAGAAAATTGTTGAGACCATAAGCTATTCACCATATACCTATCCAGTCTTCTTCGAACTGTGCCACATTGCTAGATGAAGAGTTGTCTATGAAAACCAATATCTTATAATTCAAAACCTAATAAACATGCAGTAAAACGATGATGATCTTTTGATAGACCTGAGTTCCCACCAGTATTAGCACTACTTAAGACACAATTAAAATCACCTCCAACACACCATTATATTTGCACCTGATCTACTAACCGTCTAAAATTAGACTATAATTCTAATCGAGGACCCAGATACGACAAATCGTATACCATAGTAAAAAACCAAGGTACTTCATTACGAAACGAGACTTTAAGATGAGTAAACTGTTTATGGAATTCCAGATGATCAACCTTTCAGCTATAATTGTTCCACAAGACCCAAATTTTTACTACAAGAAAAAGTAGTATTTGTAACAAAAAAATTTGTTACAAAAATCTGAATTTTGAAACGAAAGAAATATATAACAAAAAAAATGTTACAAGGTTGTTGCAATATGTTTCGTTACAAAAAATTTTTGTAACAAAAAATGAAACTGTTACAATACAAAGTAATATTTTGGGGTTAAGTACTTTTTCGTCCCTAAGGTTTAAGGTGAAAATCAAAATCGTCCCCGACCTTTTTTTGTTATTAAAGTCATCCCCAATATTACAAAACATTATAAAATTCTTTTTTTTTACTTTAATTATATTTTTTGACCAAATTACCCTTAACTATTAATAAAAATAATATTAAAAAAAAAAGCAAAACCCCACCCCACCCCACCCCACTCCCCAGCATCTCTTCTTCGCTCTCTTCCCTCGCACCCCCAATCCCCTTCCTCCTACCATAGCCATTCTCAAATTGAAGAACACTCCCATCTGAAAAGGAAAAAGAATAATAACAATGCAACAACATATTACACTTATATTTACATACTAAACCATAAGAATTAATGTACCATATAAATCACGAAGCTATTATTATTATTATCATCACTACACAATGAACCTGAATTTGGCGTCTTGGAGGCACTAGACTTTGTCCATTTGAGAAGTAAAGAAAGATGGTTAATCAATGGCCCTGATTTACCAACATTAATTAAATTAGTTATCAAGCTAAAAAACGAAAAAAAGAAAGAAAAGCATACCCACTTTTGAAAAAAACATGCAAAGTAAGAAGAGAATCAATTGGCACTCATCAACGTAAAGCAAAAAGATTCGCCCATTAAAAAAATTAGAAAATTGAATTAATTAAAAAAATCGAGACACTAAAATTTTCCTTGGCTTTTCATATTTTTTGGGGTTATCTGTAGGAGTAGTTTGAGCTGTAAATCGGAGAGAGAATAAGCGGCAAGCGCAATGAGAGATTACAATAATAGAACACTGTTCCTCCTCATAGTAACTCACCCAATGATCGAAGGAGAGGGTAGAAAAGAAGAAGAAATAATAGGTTGTTCTATGATTTTCTGTTGTGTTTGTATGTTTGTGTAAACTTGTTACTTTGAGTTGAGAAGAAGCTATGGAAGTAGTAGGTTTAATTTTTGTTGGAAACTGATTATGATGGTAGGATGGGGTTTGGAGTGCGGGTGAGGGAGTTCAAAGAGACTCAGAGTGTAGGAGGAAGGGAATTGGGGGCAGAAGGGAAGAGAGCGAAGAAGAGATGCTGTGGAGTGGGGTGCGTTGGGGTGGGGTTTTTCTTTTTTTTTAATATTATTTTTATTAATAGTTAAGGGTAATTTGGTCAAAAAAAATATAATTGAAATAGAAAATGACGCTTTTATAATGTTTTGTAATGTTGGAGATGATTTTAATAACAAAAAAAAGTCGGAGACAATTTTGATTTTCACCTCAAACTTTAGGAACGAAAAAAATATTTAACCCTAATATTTTGTAACAATTTTTTTAATACAAAAATTAAAATTTGTTACCAAAGTGATAACAAATTTTATCCTGTGAGATATTTTTCATAACATTATAATTTTTTCTATCACAAAATTTTATTACAAAATATAACTCGATTTTGTAACATTTTTCATTCCTTTAATTACAAAAACACGATATTTATTTTGTAACAATTATTTTTAATACAAATTACACATATAATTTATCAAATTATATATTTTTTAATTAATTGATATGTTAACTAATTTATTGAGTAAGTCAACATTTATATAATATATAATAACATAGATAATTCAAACATCTCTCATTTAATATAAGATTGCTTTAAAGCAAAATAACATTAAAATTAGTTTTACAAGTTGAACCACAGTACAAAAGTTCTATATAAATTAATGTCTCTATAAATTAAAATATTCTTGAGTCTTATAGTTAATATGTTGTCATCATTTTGACACTTCTGTAAATGTGAAAAATAATAAAAAAATTAAAAACATAAAATAACACTAATTACAATTATAACATCAAACCGTCCACCAATCAATTACTCAATTCAATACCAAAGTAAATCTAAATATCAAAAATCTTATCATAAATTAGCATGATTCTAAAGACAATATTAAATAGTTAAAGTATATATAAACTTGAATATCTGAAGGTGACAATCCTCAATATAATTACATAATTAAATATTTAAGAAGAGGATACTTAAAATTAATTGACAATTTTGTCAAATATTTTCATTTACAGTTTTGAAAGAATTTTGACATAACCTCTCTTAAAATATAGACATATTCATTTTTATAGTTCCCACAAATCCAACTAACTTCTCATTCCACAAGTTCTGAATCCTCAACATCAATCAAATATCTATTTAAGTTCTTCATCCTTATACATAAAACCATAAACTCAATATAACAATCAACCACTCGATTTTAATTTCTTATCATTAGTAAAATCAAATGCTAATGATTTTTTAGATTTATGAGCTAAATTTCAAATTTCAATCAATCGTAACATAGTTCACAATCAATTCCATTAATCAATCATAACATAGTTCCCAGCTCTCTATGTATTCCTTTCTCTCTTTCTTTGTTCATTGTTTAGAGTGCGTGTGTGAGTTGCAGTAAAGTTAGGGCAATTGGTGAAAATTTGGGTCTTTAAAGTTAGGTTTGGGAAAAGAAGAGTAAGAATAATTTGGGGATTTTATAAAAATAAGGCAATAAAATAGTAATTATAATTAAATTTATAAAATAAAATTCATTTTAAAACACAAAATATTTATTTGTCAACTTATAAATTAGTTTAAAATACCCACTAATTTAAAAGTAAAAATAATCTAATTAATTTTTTTATTCCTTAAATTAAAGTATTAAACTCTAAATATTAATTATTCAAATTAAATCATATAAAATTTTTAATTATTTCTCAACTATTAAAACTTTAAATTTTAAATATAGAAAATATTCAATTATTATAAAATCAAATAAAAATCTGATTTAATTTAAACTCAATTTTTTAAAATTTGATTTAGTTACCTTTAATAAAATAATTTCTAAAAATAAAGTTTTGAACGACTAATTAAAAATATTTTAAAAAAATAGTTTCTACAATTTTTAATAATTAATAATTTAATCGTTAATTTTTCTATAAAAAATACTTAATATAAAAAATATTTTAGAAAAATTAAAATTTTAAAACAAAATAAAATTATCATGTAAAAAATTATATAAACAAAATTTTTTACCCCTAAAAAGTAACGTTTTGAAAAAAAAAATTTAAATACAAAAGATCTTTAAATTTTTTGATAAATAAATAATTTATTACAAATAATATTAAATTTCATGATAAATTAATTTTTTATTATAAAATATTTTAAATTTTTACAACAACTTAATTTTTTGTTACAAAACATAATAAAATTTTACAATAAAATACCATTTTATTACAAAAGTCAATACAATTTTTAAAAAAAGAAATTAGATTGTTACAAAATATTAAAATATTTTGTAATAAAATATCTTGTGATTACAAATTATTTTTATTATGTAATAGTAACTAATTTTTGTTACGAAAAATAATAATTTACAATAATTTTAAATTTATTACAAAATTTTTATTACAAATAATGTTCTATTTTTGTGTAGTGATCCACTTGAGAACCTAACACCTTCCACCAGATACCTAGAAAAAAACTCAATTTACTCGCAATTTTTATTATTGCTTTAACTCCAGAGACATGAGTTCCAACAAATAGAACAAATGAGAATAGAAAAACCCTTCAATTTACACTTCTATAATTCCAAGTTATTATATTCATAAATAAAATAATAATAACATAACGAAACGTTGGAAGAAACAAATAGTAAAATTATTAAACATATTTCTGCACACCATAAACCTACATTAAATTTTTATTAATTTAGGTATTGGAGTGTTTTGCAATACCACTTTACATTCTCATTAAAAAAACGTCAGATAATCTTATGTTTAAACCCAAATTACTTGTTTTAGATAACTCTTAGAACAGTATTATTATATGTTAAAAGGAGAAAAGTTGAGTAAAGAAGGGAAGATTGTTTGTTTTACAATAAAAAAATATTAAAACATAAAAATATTATTTACAGTGCACACTCTTCTTAAAAATTTAGTTACAATTTGTATTTTATATCCAACTTTATTTTTCACCAAAAAAAAATTCCATTTCTATATACATTTAATATTTTTGTTAATTTAATATTTAGGTATATACATCTTGTGTTATTTTTATGTTGATTTAATTTAACATTAATTTAATTTTGCAATTATAATTAAATTATATTATTAACCTATAAATAAACACTCTTCATTGTACATCTTAATAATACATCCCAATATATAATTTCATGAAGTATACCAGTAAATAAGCACATATATACATATACCCCTGTCAAATAAATAAACAAATACATCCATGTTTACTTACATATCCTATACACAAAAAGTTCTGAAAAGTGCTCACCGAATAACCATAATAGGTATTATTCAGGTGAGTGAAGCGTATTATTCAGGAATCTAAATACCTCCAAAGTATAGCTTACAATAAATTAAAGTACTATAAGATATAGATCTAGGACTATACTATGGAGCTTGAGTAGGCAATGATTTTCGGCATATGGGACATGTGGAGTGCAACATGAGCCATGGATCAACACAAGGTTGGTGAAAGGCATGGCCACAACCAGGAAGAACCCTCAACATCTCACTCTCTTTATAGTCTCCTAAGCATATGGTGCATCCACCCACAACATTATTTTTGTTCTTTACCTCATCGGAATATGGCATCTTAGGGTAATTCTCATAACTCGTGTCGATACGAATATCCACGTGGTGTTCCAATGTTTGATGAGATTGTGACGATGGAGGAACACCGGCTACTATGTTAAATATGTTAGGAATTCGAATTCTGCGAATGCGGAAACATGCGAAAGCTATGGTAGCAAGTAAGAAGATCAAACCTAGTATGAATGCTACGCCATATGTGAAACCACTAGCATCAAAACCATCTTTTGATTGAGAAGTGGAATTATTGGACATCTTCTTAGCTTCAGTTAGTTGTTGGAGAAATTTTTGAAGTGGGATTTGGAACAGGGAGGGATGGAAAACTTTTAATTTGTGAGTTATAAGATCATAGGTGATAAGGTATTTTATGTGTTTGGTTGGTCAACGACGTTTATGTCCTTTTCATTTTTGATAGGTGTATTAAATAAATAATCTTGTTATCTTAGTTTTATATTTAATTTATTGGCTGGCTTTTATTGCTTTGAGGAGCTTCTTTTTGGAATAATATATAGAATATACAATTAAGTGGATAATTAACACATGACAATGACTTTATGTAAACCTATTTGCATACAATATATATTCTAAGACGATGACAATTACATGTATTGGATTTTTCTCAATTATTATAATATAAATTTAATTAGTTTTCATGCACCATTAAAAAATTGTGGATTTCTAAAGAAATAGATGTAATAGTAGCTTGTTGGAACCTAAATATTTTAGAAAATGTCACAGAATTATTTTATACAATCATTTAATCATATATTATTATATTAAAAAATATAACTAATTTTTAAGTCACCAAAAAAATTTATTATTTAAAAATTATCTAAACTTATAAATTTAATTAATAAAGGTATAGGACTTTATATCAAAATTAAATTTTTATAATATATATCGTCATAGAAGTTGAAGAGTCTGAGTTTATGTACATTTGAACATCCAAGTATCAAAATAAAAATCAACAAATACATTTGTATATGATATGAACGATAAAACCTAATTAAAAAGCAATAAGTCGGTTTTATGTTATAGTTCGATTTTGCACGTTATAATTTATTCAAATATCATAATTTGGATTCACACAAAGCAAGTATCGTAACGATCTAATACGATATTATTATCCTTCAATAAAAATAATTGTTAAAAATATAATTTCATCTCATGTATAAAAAGGATAAAACATTTTATCTTCGGCAGAACTAAGACAAATATACAACAATACTAATTTAAGCATTAGAGTGTTTTTTGCAGGTACACTTCCTCCTTTGTTCTATCCACGACGAGATATATTCTCTAAACGAAAAACTCAGACATTTAAATCACCAGCTTGGAATTAAGAATTACAGCTCGGAGCCAACTGTTGAGAAACGAGTTACATCCAGTCCACTCACGCAAAAACAATTGGCACCCACTGTGGAGGCTTGAAATAAAAACCCTATTTTTCTTAAAGGTCCTGAAAACCACTCCCGACAACCATGGCTGACATACCTCTTCCCACGCCATCTGAACTTTTTCGGATGGTAACGGAGTTATAGCAGACCAATCAATGCATGGCAGAGAAGAATCGGTGAATGACGAACCAAATAACCGAGCTGACCAATGCTCAGATTGAACACAATAATGATGAACGAGTAGAAGAAGAAGAGCAGAACTCCGATCCAACACATATCTCTGAAACTCAGCCGAACAAAGAACGCCGAGAGGTTAACAAAGACAATGAATACGATAATGTTGTTGGACCATTTACTGCTGAAAACATGAGCTTCCAAATGCTCAAGAGGTTCACGCTGCCAACGACCTTAATCCCTTACGACGAGTTAGGCAACCCCGGAAAGCATATAAAAAAAGTTCTGATCTATAATGATAGTAAACAGTGCTTCTGACTTTGTTTTATTATGTTGTTATTTTTCCATTTTTTTAGACGGTCCTGCACTTGATTGATTTTGTTCTTTGTCTGCAGATTCAATTTCTCATTTTTAGGAATTCGCAAAATTTTTTGAAGATCACTTTGCTGCTTCTTCCACTTGCATGATTCGGATTACTTGAATACAATCAAGTAAGGCCAGAATGAAAGCCAGAAGGACTATATCACTCGTTTTATGAAAGTGGCCATCACCATTCCAGATCTTAACCCAGAAGTACACCTGCATGCCATTAAGAGCGGACTTCAGTCAAGAAAATTTCAGGAAGCAATCACGGTTACCAAGTCGAAAACTCTCGCGGAGTTCCGTGAGAAAGCTAAAGGCCAGATGGAGATTGAAAAAATCCGCCAATCTCAGAAGTCAGAAAAACTCATGCTAACAAAGACGATGATAAAGTTCGAGAGAGTAAAAAGGCCTTCGAATTAACACCACGTTATGACTCGTACACGCAGTTTAAAACAAAAAGAGACGACATAATCAAAGAGATCCTAAATTCGAAACTCATCAAACCTCCCCAAAAAGCCGGCAATTACCAAGACCCGAAGATTGTGGATTATAACATCCCGATTCTCCACAGGATTATTCTCAGAAATTCTGTGATGAAAATTTTTTGATAAATATCTAAGAATCACCTCGTCATAAAATAATAAGATGGATTTAGACTTGATAAGTGAAAAGAATAGATAAACGCGTGTCCTAAACTTCAATATTATTTTACTCTGTTTTAAGTAGCAACGAGATTCGATGATTTCAAAAATTATTGTACCGATTCAATTATTCTAATAATTACTTTCATAAGATTTTAATCATCTCTTTAGTTGTTCTTGAAAAGAGTTGATAAATAAATCATTGAACCACACTATTTTAATGAACCAAGTCTTGAACCGGATTGATTTTTTTTCTTTTGGTCCAACCAAATCACCTCCCACCCAATTAAACCCAACCCTGATTACCTCTTCTCTCAACACCGCTTGGAATTTAGCCATAAACCATAGTTCCACCTCTTTAGATGTGCACCGCTGCAGTGTTGGAGGGAAGAGAAGACACAAAACTCTCATCAACAAGCTCAACCCGTCCTTCCTTCTATATAAATATAAGTAAGTAGCTTCAATTTCTCTTATTCCCCAAAACACACATCAAGTAGAGAAAATAGAGGAAGGGCCAGCGACGAAAAAAGAAGAGAGAGTAGGGAGGAGGACGGTTAAAGCTGAAGCAAAAGTTTCATCCTACTCACCCAATTGATTCCTCGAGCTTTTCTGTAAAGTAAGAACCAACAATTTCACCTTCTTTCCTTACTTCTCTAATTTGAACCTCTGACCAACTCGTTGCTCTATTCCTCTAGCTTGCCTAATTTTTGAAACAGCCAAAAATAGTAACTTAGAAAAGAAAATAAAAATATTCGTAAAATTAAAATGCAATAAATTAAAGTATGCAAATGCAATAAGTAAAAGAAAATGAAAGAGAATATGGACGAGAAGGGAGGAGAAATGAAGAAGAAGAAAGTAAGAAAGGAAGAAGAAAGAATAAGAAAGGAGAGAAGAAAGAAGAAGAATGGAAAACAAGAAGCGACGCTGGTGGACGAAATTGTGATCAACAATTTTAGCTCTTTGGTATGTGCACAAAAATATTAACTCAGCACTTTCTTTTCACAACTCCGTTCAACTAACCAGCAAGTGTACTGGGTCGTCCAAGTAATAAACCTTACGCGAGTAAGGGTCGATCCCACAGAGATTGTTGGTATGAAGCAAGCTATGGTCACCTTGTAAATCTCAGTTAGGCAGATTAAAATTGGTTTATGGATTTTCGAATAATTAATAATAAATAGAAAATAAAAAGGGATAGAAATACTTATGTAAATCAATAGTGGAAATTTCAGATAGGCGTATGAAGGTGCTGTGCTCCTCTTGAAACTCTACTTCACTACTCACTCTTTCTTCAATCCTTTTTACTCCTTTCCATGGCAAGCTGTATGTAGGGCATCACCATCATCAATGGCTACTTTTAATCCTCTCGGGAAAATGGTCCTATGCGCTGTCACTGCACGGCTAATCGTCTGGAGGCATCACCCTTGGTTGATGGCTACATCCCATCCTCTCAGTGAAAATGGTCCAAATGCTCTGTCACGGCACGGCTAATCATCTGTCGGTTCTCAATCAGGTTGGAATAGAATCCATTGATTCTTTTGCATTTGTCATCACGCCCAGCCTTCAGGAGTTTGAAGCTCGTCACAGTCATTCAATACCGGAATCCTACTCGGAATACCACAGACAAGGTTAGACTTTTCGGATTCCCAGGATCCTACTCGGAATACCACAGACAAGGTTAGACTTTCCAGATCCCCATGAATGCCGCCATCTATCTAGCTTATACCACGAAGATTCTGTTGGGGAATCTAAGAGATATGCGCCCGGCCTAAGGTAGAACGGAAGTGGTTGTCAATCACGCGCGTTCATAGGTGAGAATGATGATGAGTGTCACGGATCATCACATTCATCAAAGTGTTGTGCAACGTATATCTTGGAATAAGAATAAAAGAGAATTGAATAGAAGATAATAGTAATTGTATTGAAACTTGAGGTACAGCAGAGCTCCACACCCTTAATCTATGGTGTGCAAAAACTCCACTGTTGAAAATACATAAGTAAAAGGTTCAGGCATGGCCGAATGGCCAGCCCCCTAAAACGTGATCAATAGCCTCTTAGGATGAAGAATAAAACAAAACTGAGACCAAAGATGAAACGTGGTCAAAAGACGACTAATACAATAGTTAAATGTTCTATTTATACTAGACTAGCTACTAGGGTTTACATGAGTAAGTAATTGATGCATAAATCCACTTCCAGGGCCCACTTGGTGTATGCTTGGGCTGAGCTTGATCTATCCACGAGCTGAGGCTTCTCTTGGAGTTGAACTCCAAGTTATGACGTGTTTTGGGCGTTCAACTCCGGATCATGACGTTTTTCTGGCGTTTAACTTCAGACAGCAGCATGTACTTGGCGTTCAACGCCAAGTTACGTCATCAATTTCCGAATAAAGTATGGACTATTATATATTGCTGGAAAGCTCTGGATGTCTACTTTCCAACTCTGTTGAGAGCGCGCTATTTGGAGTTCTGTAGCTCCAGAAAATCCATTTCGAGTGCAGGGAGGTCAGTTTCCAACAGCATCAGCAGTCCTTTTGTCAGCCTTTTTCAGAGTTTTGCTCAAATCCCTCAATTTCAGCCAGAAATTACCTGAAATCACAGAAAAACACACAAACTCATAGTAAAGTCCAGAAATGTGAATTTAACATAAAAACTAATGAAAACATCCATAAAAGTAGCTTAAACTTACTAAAAACTACCTAAAAAATGCCAAAAAGCGTATAAATTATCCGCTCATCAGAACACCAAACTTAAATTGTTGCTTGTCCCCAAGCAACTGAAAATCAATTAAGATAAAAAGAAGAGAATATACTATAAATTTCAAAATATCAATAAATATTAATTCTAATTAGATGAGCGGGACTTGTAGCTTTTTGCTTCTGAACAGTTTTGGCATCTCACTTTTTCCTTTGAAGTTTAGAATGATTGGCTTCTCTAGGAACTTAGAATTTCGGATAGTGTTATTGACTTTCCTAGTTAAGCATGTTGATTCTTGAACACAGCTACTTATGAGTCTTGGCCGTGGCCCTAAGCATTTTGTTTTCCAGTATTACCACCGGATACACAAATGCCACAGACACATAACTGGGTGAACCTTTTCAGATTGTGACTCAGCTTTGCTAGAGTCCCCAGTTAGAGGTGTCCAGAGCTCTTAAGCACACTCTTTTTGCTTTGGATCACGACTTTAACCACTCAGTCTCAAGCTTTTCACTTGGACCTTCATGACACAAGCACATGGTTAGGGACAGCTTGATTTAGCCGCTTAGGCCTGGATTTTATTTCCTTGGGCCCTCCTATCCATTGATGCTCAAAGCCTTGGATCCTTTTTACCCTTGCCTTTTAGTTTTAAGGGCTATTGGCTTTTTCTGCTTGCTTTTTCTTTTTCTTTCTATTTTTTTCGCCTATTTTTTTTCGCAAGCTTTTTGTTTTCACTGCTTTTTCTTGCTTCAAGAATCAATTTCATGATTTTTCAGATCATCAATAACATTTCTCTTTGTTCATCATTCTTTCAAGAGCCAACAGTTTTAACATTCATAAACAACAAGATAAAAAATATGCACTGTTCAAGCATTCATTCAGAAAACAAAAAGTATTGTCACCACATCAATATAATTAAATTAAATTCAAGGATAAATTCGAAATTCATGTACTTCTTGTTCTTTTGAATTAAAACATTTTTCATTTAAGAGAGGTGAAGGATTAATGGAATTTATTCATAGCTTTAAGACATAGTTACTACATACTAATGATCATGAAATGAAGACACAAAACATAAATAAACACAACATTAAAAACCGAAAACAGAAAGAAATAAAGAACAAGGAATGAATCCACCTTAGTGGCGTCTTCTTCTTGAAGGACCAATAATGTCCTTAAGCTCTTCTATGTCCCTTCCTTGCCTTTGTTGCTCCTCCCTCATTGCTCTTTGGTCTTCTCTTATTTCATGGAGAATGACGGAGTGCTCATGATGTTCCACCCTTAATTGTTCCACATTATGGCTCAAATCTTCTAAGGAGGTGTTGAGTTGCTCCCAATAGTTGTTGGGAGGAAAGTGCATCCCTTGAGGCATCTCAGGGATTTCTTGATGATGAGCTTCCTCATGCATCTCTTGAGAACCGTGAGGGATCTCTCTTGCTTGCTCCATCCTCTTCTTGGTGATGGGCTTATCCTCTTCAATGGGAATGTCTCCTTCTATGATAACTCCAGCTGAGTAACATAGATGGCAAATAAGGTGAGGGAAAGCTAGCCGTGCCATATTGGAGGACTTGTCGGCTATTTTGTAGATTTCATTGGAGATGACCTCATGAACTTCTACTTCCTCTCCAATCATGATGCTATGAATCATGATGGCCCGATCCATAGTAACTTCAGATCGGTTGCTAGTAGGAATGATGGAGCGTTGTATGAACTCCAACCATCCTCTAGCCACAGGCTTGAGATCCAGTCTTCTTAGTTGGACTGGCTTGCCTTTGGAGTCTCTCTTCCATTGAGCTCCTTCCATACATATGTCCATTAGGACTTGGTCCAACCTTTGATTAAAGTTGACCCTTCTAGTGTAGGGGCGTTCATCTCCTTGCATCATGGGCAAGTGAAACGCCAACCTCACATTTTCCGGACTAAAATCTAAGTATTTTCCCCAAACCATTGTGAGATAATTCTTTGGATTCAGGTTCATACTTTGATCATGGTTCCTAGTGATCCATGCATTGGCATAGAACTCTTGAACCATTATGGTTCCGACTTGTTGCATGGGGTTGGTTAGGACTTCCCAACCTCTTGTTCGGATCTCATGTCGGATTTCCGGATACTCATTCTTCTTGAGCTTGAAAGGGACCTCAGGGATCACCTTCTTCTTTGCCACAACATCATAGAAGTGGTCTTGATGGCTCTTGGAGATGAATCTTTCCATCTCCTATGACTCGGAGGTGGAAGCTTTTGTCTTCCCTTTTCCTTTTCTAGAGGATACTCCGGCCTTAGGTGCCATTGATGGTGATGGAAAAAATAAAAAGCTTATGCTTTTACCACACCAAACTTAAAATATTGCTCGTCCTCGAGCAAGAGAAGAAAGAAGAGAAGAAGAAGAAGAAGAAGAAGAAGAAGAAGAAAATATGGAGGAGAGGGAGAGATGTAGGTTCGGTCAAGGTGAAGAAGAGGGGGTTATGTTGTGTGAAAATGAAGTAGAATGGAAGGGTATATATAAGGAGAGGGGGTAGTGTGTATTCAGCTATATAGGGTGGGAATGGGTGGGAAAATGGTTTTGAATTTTGAAGGTAGGTGGGGTTTATGGGGAAGAGTGGATGGATTTGAGTGGTGAAGGGGGTAATTGGGAAGAGGAATTGAGGTGATTGGTGAAAGGTGTTGGGAAGTGTGACATGGGGAAGAGTAATCACAAAAATAGGATTAGGAGGTAAGGTGGGAATATGGTAGGTGGGGATCCTGTGGGGTCCACAGGTCCTGAGGTGTCAAGGAATTCCATCCCTGCACCAAATAGGCATGTAAAATGCCCTTGCACACCATTCTGGCGTTTAAACGCCCATTGGTGCACGTTCTGGGCGTTCAACGCCCATGTAAAGCATGTTTCTGGCGTTGAACGCCAGTTTCATGCTTGTTACTGGCGTTCAGCGCCAGCTTTTCTTCTCTAGGCACATTCCTGGCGTTCAGCGCCAGAATGTTGCTTGTTTCTGGCGTTCAGCGCCAGAATGATGCTCTGTTCTGGCGTTGAACGCCGGCCAGATGCATCTTACTGGCGTTGAACGCCAGCCTGTGCGTCCTCCAGTGTGTGAATTTTTTTCTTCTGTTGTTTTTGATTCTGTTTTTAATTTTTATGATGTTTTCGTGACTCCTCATGATCATGTACCTAATAAAACATAAAATAACAATAAAATAAAAATTAGATAAATAAAATTGGGTTGCCTCCCAACAAGCGCTTCTTTAATGTCAATAGCTTGATAGTGGCTCTCATGGAGCCACAAGGTGATCAGGTCAATGTTGTATAGTCCCAACACCAAACTTAGAGTTTGGATATGGGATCTTAACACCAAACTTAGAGTTTGGTTGTGGCCTCACAACACCAAACTTAAAGTTTGACTGTGGGGGCTCTTCTTGACTCTGAACTGAGAGAAGCTCTTCATGCTTACTCTCTTTTGTCACAGAGGGATGGCCATGTGCCTTAAACACAAGGTAATCCCCATTCAATTAAAGGACTAATTCACCTCTGTTGACATCTATCGCAGCTCCTGCTGTGGCTAGGAAAGGTCTTCCAAGGATGATGCAATCATCCTCTTCCTTCCTAGTGTCTAAGATTATGAAATCAGCAGGGATGTAAAGGTCCTCAACCTTTACTAAGACGTCCTCTACTATTCCATAAGCTCGTCTTAATGACTTGTCAGCCAATTGTAATGAGAACAAGGCAGGTTGTACCTCAATGATCCCCAGCTTCTCCATTACAGAGAGTGGCATAAGATTTATCCCTGACCCCAGATCACACAGAGCTTTTTCAAAGGTCATGGTGCCTATGGTACAAAGTATTAAGAACTTGCCAGGATCTTGTTTCTTTTGAGGTAGAGTTTTCTGAGTCCAAGTATCTAGTTCATGAATGAGCAAGGGAGGTTCACTTTCCCAAGTCTCATTACCAAACAACTTGGCATTCAGCTTCATGATAGCTCCTAAATATTGAGCAACTTGCTCTCCAGTCACATCTTCATCCTCTCCAAAGAAAGAATAGTCTTCAGAGCTCATGAATGGCAGAAGGAGATTTAATGGAATCTCTATGGTCTCTATATGAGTCTCAGATTCCTTTGGATCCTTAATAAGAAACTCCTTCTTGCTTGAGGGACGTCCCAGGAGGTCTTCCTCACTAGGATTTTTGTCCTCTTCCTCCCTTGTGCATTCGGCCATATTGGCTATATCAATGGCCTTGCACTCTCCTTTTGGATTCTCTTCTGTATTGCTTGGGAGAATACTGGGAGGAGTTTCAATGATTTTCTTACTCAGCTGGCCCACTTGTGCCTCCAGATTTCTGATGGAGGATCTTGTTTCACTCATGAAACTAAAAGTGGCCTTTGACAGATCAGAGACTATATTGGCTAAATTAGAAGTGTTTTGTTCAGAATTCTCTGTCTGTTGCTGAGAAGATGATGGATATGGCTTGCTATTGCTCAGCCTATTGCGTCCACCATTGTTAAAGCCTTGTTGAGGCTTTTGTTGATCCTTCCATGAGAAATTTGGATGATTTCTCCATGATGAGTTATAGGTGTTTCCATAAGGTTCACCCATGTAATTAACCTCTGCCATGGCAGGGTTCTCAGGATCATAAGCTTCTTCAGAAGCTGCCTCTTTAGTGCTGTTGGATGCATGCTGCCATCCATTCAGACTTTGAGAGATCATGTTGACCTGTTGAGTCAATACTTTGTTCTGAGCCAATATGGCATTCAGAGCATCAATTTCAAGAACTCCTTTTTTCTGAGTTATCCCATTATTCACGGAATTCCTCTCAGAAGTGTACATGAATTGGTTGTTTGCAACCATGTCAATGAGTTCTTGAGCCTCTTCAGGCGTTTTCTTTAGGTGAATAGATCCACCTGCAGAATGATCCAATGACATTTTCGAAGATTCAGATAGACCATAATAGAATATATCTAATATGGTCCATTCTGAAAACATGTCAGATGGACACCTTTTGGTCAGCTGGTTGTATCTTTCCCAAGCTTCATAGAGGGATTCACCATCTTTTTGTTTGAAGGTTTGAACATCCACTCTCAGCTTGCTCAGCTTTTGAGGAGGGAAGAATTTATCCAAGAAGGCAGTGACCAGCTTATCCCAGGAGTCCAGGCTATCCTTAGGTTGTGAATCCAACCATATTCTAGCTCTGTCTCTTACAGTAAAAGGGAAAAGCATGAGTCTGTAGACTTCAGGATCAACTCCATTTGTCTTTACAATCTCACATATCTGCAAGAACTCAGTTAGAAACTGATAAGGATCTTCAGATGGAAGTCCATAAAACTTGCAGTTTTGTTGCATTAAGGCAACTAGCTGAGGTTTCAGCTCAAAGTTATTGGCTCCAATGGCAGGAATGGAGATGCTTCTTCCATCAAACTTGGACGTTGGCTTTGTGAAGTCACCAAGCATTCTCCTAGCATTATTATTATTTTCGGCTGCTATCTCCTTCTCTTGTTCGAAATTTTCTGAAAGGTTGCTTCTGGATTGTTGTAACTTAGCTTCTCTTAATTTTCTCTTCAGAGTCCTTTCAGGTTCTGGATCAATCTCAACAAGAGTGCCTTTATCCTTGTTCCTGCTCATATGAAAGAGAAGAAAACAAGAAAAGAAAGAGGGATCCTCTATGTCACAGTATAGAGATTCCTTTATGTTAGTAGAAGAAGAAATGGGTAGAAGAATCCAAACACAAGGGATATAATAAGTTCGGATTTTTAGATGAAGAGAGGTGAAGAGAAGTGTTAGTAATTAATTAGTTAAATAGAAGAAGAAAAGAGAGGGGAAATTTCGAAAATAATTTTTTTGAAAAAGGGTTAGTAATTTTCGAAAATTAAATATAAGATATAATTAAAATTAAAATTTAAAACAAAAAGGAATTTTTGAAAAAGAGAGAGGTATTTTCGAAAATTAGAGAGGGAAAAGTAGTTAAGTGGTTTTGAAAAAGATAAGAAACAAACAAAAAGTTAGTTAGTTGATTGAAAAAAAGATATTGAAATTAAATTTTAAAAAGATAAGAAGATAAGAAGTTAGATAAGATATTTTGAAATCACATTTTGAAAAAGATAAAATTTTTGAAAAAGATAAGATAAAAGATAAAAAGATCTAATTTTTAAAATGACTTAACTAACAAGAAACTACAAGATAAGATTCTAGAACTTAAAGATTGAACCTTTCTTAACAAGAAAGTAACAAACTTCAAATTTTTGAACAAATCACATTAATTGTTAGCTAATTTTCGAAAATTAGATATAAAAGATAAGAAAAAGATTTTTTTGAAAAAAAATAATTTTTAAAAATTTCGAAAATAAGAAAAAAATGGAAAAGATGTGATTTTTGAAAAAGATTTTGAAAAGATAAGATTTTTAAAATTTGAAATTTTGACTTGACTTGTAAGAAACAACTAATTTTTTAAAAATTTTTGACCAAGTCAACCCAAAATTTCAAAAATTTGGAGGGAAATAAGGAAAAGATATTTTTTTATTTTTGAATTTTTAAAGATGAGAGAGAAAAACAAAAAAAATGACCCAAAATATGAAAATTTTGGATCAAACACATAATGCATGCAAGAACACTATGAATGTCAAGATGAACACCAAGAACACTTTGAAGATCATGATGAACATCAAGAACATAATTTTGAAAAATTTTTGATGCAAAGAAAACATGCAAGACACCAAACTTAGAAATCTTTAATGCATGGACTTTAACAAACGAAAAATGCACATGAAAAACAACAAACAACACAAAACAAGAAATCATCAAGATCAAACAAGAAGACTTGTCAAGAACAACTTGAAGATCATGAAGAACACTATGAATGCATGAGATTTTCGAAAAATGCAAGAAAAATTTTAAAAGCATGCAATTGACACCAAACTTAAAAATTAACACAAGACACAAACAAGAAACACAAAATATTTTTAATTTTTATGATTTTATGATTTTTTTTATTTTTATTATATTTTTTCGAAAATATTCTTTGGAAAAACGAAAAAAAGAAAAGAAAAAATTTTGAAAAATATTTTTGAAAAGTTTTTGAAAAGAAAATTACCTAATCTGAGCAACAAGATGAACCGTCAGTTGTCCATACTCGAACAATCCCCGGCAACGGCGCCAAAAACTTGGTGGACGAAATTGTGATCAACAATTTTAGCTCTTTGGTATGTGCACAAAAACATTAACTCAGCACTTTCTTTTCACAACTCCGTTCAACTAACCAGCAAGTGTACTGGGTCGTCCAAGTAATAAACCTTACGCGAGTAAGGGTCGATCCCACAGAGATTGTTGGTATGAAGCAAGCTATGGTCACCTTGTAAATCTCAGTTAGGCAGATTAAAATTGGTTTATGAATTTTCGAATAATTAATAATAAATAGAAAATAAAAAAGGGATAGAAATACTTATGTAAATCAATAGTGGAAATTTCAGATAGGCGTATGAAGGTGCTGTGCTCCTCTTGAAACTCTACTTCACTACTCACTCTTTCTTCAATCCTTCTTACTCCTTTCCATGGCAAGCTGTATGTAGGGCATCACCATCATCAATGGATACTTTTAATCCTCTCGGGAAAATGGTCCTATGCGCTGTCACTGCACGGCTAATCGTCTGGAGGCATCACCCTTGGTTGATGGCTACATCCCATCCTCTCAGTGAAAATGGTCCAAATGCTCTGTCACGGCACGGCTAATCATCTGTCGGTTCTCAATCAGGTTGGAATAGAATCCATTGATTCTTTTGCGTTTGTCATCACGCCCAACCTTTAGGAGTTTGAAGCTCGTCACAGTCATTCAACACCGGAATCCTACTCGGAATACCACAGACAAGGTTAGACTTTCCGGATTCCCAGGATCCTACTCGGAATACCACAGACAAGGTTAGACTTTCCGGATCCCCATGAATGCCGCCATCTATCTAGCTTATACCACGAAGATTCTGTTGGGGAATCTAAGAGATATGCGCCCGACCTAAGGTAGAACGGAAGTGGTTGTCAATCACGCGCGTTCATAGGTGAGAATGATAATGAGTGTCACGGATCATCACATTCATCAAAGTGTTGTGCAACGTATATCTTGGAATAAGAATAAAAGAGAATTGAATAGAAGATAATAGTAATTGTATTGAAACTTGAGGTACAGCAGAGCTCCACACCCTTAATCTATGGTATGCAGAAACTCCACTGTTGGAAATACATAAGTAAAAGGTTCAGGCATGGCCGAATGGCCAGCCCCCTAAAACGTGATCAATAGCCTCTTAGGATGAAGAATAAAACAAAACTGAAACCAAAGATGAAACGTGGTCAAAAGACGACTAATACAATAGTTAAATGTTCTATTTATACTAGACTAGCTACTAGGGTTTACATGAGTAAGTAATTGATACATAACTCCACTTCCGGGGCCCACTTAGTGTATGCTTGGGCTGAGCTTGATCTATCCACGAGCTGAGGCTTCTCTTGGAGTTGAACTCCAAGTTATGACGTGTTTTGGGCGTTCAACTCCGGATCATGACGTTTTTCTGGCGTTTAACTTCAGACAGCAGCATGTACTTGGCGTTCAACGCCAAGTTACGTCATCAATTTCCGAATAAAGTATGGACTATTATATATTGCTGGAAAGCTCTGGATGTCTACTTTCTAACGCCGTTAAGAGCGCGCCATTTGGAGTTCTGTAGCTCTATAAAATCCATTTCGAGTGCAGGGAGGTCAGATTCCAACAGCATCAGCAGTCCTTTTATCAGCCTTTTTCAGAGTTTTGCTCAAATCCCTCAATTTCAGCCAGAAATTACCTGAAATCACAGAAAAACACACAAACTCATAGTAAAGTCCAGAAATGTGAATTTAACATAAAAACTAATGAAAACATCCCTAAAAGTAGCTTAAACTTACTAAAAACTACCTAACAACAATGCCAAAAAGCGTATAAATTATCCGCTCATCAGACGCGTAAGCGTTGCCCATGCGTACGCGTGGGTAGCAGGTTGAGAAAACGACGCGTAAGCGTCGCTCACGCGTACGCGTGAAAAGACAAAATGGCTGGGTGACTTGTACGCATGGGGTGGGTTGTGCGCCAGACTCACCACCCGCACAGTTCCAGCACAACTCCTGGGAAAAATGTATTAGAGAGCAAAATCCAATATGACGCATGCACGTTGGCCACGCGCACGCGTGTAACAATTTTTTTTAAAGCTTATTGAGAAATAACAGGCTACCAACACAATGCCAAACATGATTAAGCAAGTGAAGCCATAATTTAAACTAAATAAACATAACTAAAAATGAAAATTTAACTTATTACCAATGTAAACAAAAGGAAAATAGGAAGAATTTACCATGGTGGGGTGTCTCGCACCTAGCACTTTTAGTTAAAGTCCTTAAGTTGGACATTTGGTGAGCTCCTTGTCATGGTGGCTTGTGCTTAAACTCATCTTGAAACTTCCACCAACGCTTGGACTTCCAATAAGCTCCAACATTTCCAAGTGAAGTCACCAAGCCTTGATGAAGTTCTTCACACGCTTTGAGCTCCCAAAATTGACCCTCTTGCATGTCAGGATCCCAAATCTTGTTTCTACACCCGTCTTTAAGTTGATCATCATTGTTCCAACCGGGTGGCAAGCAATCCAAATTCTCAATGAAGTACCAAACTCTTCTCTTAGACCCAACCAATTAATCACTAGTCCAATCCTTGCATCTAGCTCATGAAATCTCAGCCTTGATGAGTCTTGATTTGCAACTCCAACCACTAAATATCCTTCTTTTACGCTTAATTCCACAAGGCCTCCTAAGTTGGCCATTCGTTTCAAGAATATCATACTCAAGTGGGACAATAAAGTTAATAGAGATAAGTTTTACCCACTCAAATGAAGAAGTATATGGCAACCTAGGTAGAGAAGCCTCCAACGATCTTAACAAAGCATATTCAACTCCCGTCCATCCTTTTCGAAGGACTTCCACCTTTTTAAAAGATTCTTTACTTTCAAGCTCTTCCTCACTGGATTCATCCAACTATTCTTCATCACTCAAATCATAAATATAAGGTTGAGAGAAATCTATCTCAATGTTGCTTTCAAGTTCATCGGGAGAAGGTTCTTCTAACTCAAGAATTTCACTTGTGGATGCAAATTCATTACTAGGATGGCTTGATTCATGGTCATCATCACCAAGGAAACTTACCTCTTGATCTATTCCGTCCAATTCTTCATAAGGAACATGCCTTGGAGGTTGTGCACCTTCTTCCTCAACCTCTTTTTCAACTCCAATAGGGGATAAATCAATTGTAGTAAGAAATTCATCAATTATTGAATCCATCTCTTGATCAACCTCCTCAAAATCTTCAACAATGATATACTTTGGAGGTTGTACACCCTCCTCAACATCAAATTCAAACTTCTTGGAGGGAGGCTCTATGACTTGAGGTTCCTATGGACTCTCAACATCTCCTAAGTCTTCAACCACTTCTTTCTCTTCAATAATTACGGCTTCCTCTAATTGTTCTAATACAAAATTACATTCTTTATTTTTCACCGGAGTTCCTAATCTCTCCTTCATGTTACGTTCTTCATTAGATTCTCCATATGTAGCCATGAGAGTTCCTTGAGTGTCCAAACATTGAGAGGCTAATAGATTTACTACCTCTATGAAGGCAACCGTGAATTCTAGTACCCCCATTTTTATCTCTTCTTGCCCTTGAAGAACAACACCAAGGGTGTCATCCAATGGAGATTAGAGTGGATATGAGGGTTGAGTATTGGAGGTAAGGGGTAGATCCACACAGGATATTAGAGCTTGGAGTGAATTTTGAAGCTCTCTTTGTCCTTGAAGAATAGCACTAAAGGTATCATCTATGGGAGTTTGGAGTGGATAGGAGAGTTCATTGGTTGGAAAAAAAGGCTCATAATACGAAGGTGGTTCTTCTTGATAAGGATATGGAGATGGTTAATATTGAGGTGGTGGTTCTTGAGAGTAATTGTGTTGGAATGGGGGTGGTTCTAAGTATGGCTCGTAAGGCTCATAAGGCTCTTGGTATGGTGGGTAAGGATTAGGGTCATATGGGGGTGTTTGGTGACATGGAGCTTGTGAGTACGGTGATTCAAAACTATGTTGAGGAGGGGGTTCATAGGCATATGGTGGGAGTTGTTGGTAGTCACAAGGAGGTCCACCATATCCATTATCTTCGTATGCATCATGGAATGGCTCTTGTTCATAGTGCATCGGAGGAGGTTGTTGCCAAGATGGTTGTCTATAAGCTTGAGGTTCCTCCCACCTTTGATTGTCCCATCCTTGATGCAAGTCTTCATTATAATCTCCATTTCCTACAACATAATTATAACCACACCCATAGCCAAAGGGGTGAGAATTCATAGTAACAAGAGAAAATAAAAACAAAAACTAATAAGAAATAATGAAAATAAACTCTTAAACTAGAAACAACTAACAAAGAAACGAAAAGGAAAACATATTCAAAATATTCACAATAACCAATAATAAAGCACACGTTTGTAATTCCCCGGCAATGACGCCAAAAATTTGACGGAGGAAAAATGTCGGTAAAGATTTTCACAAAAATATTGCGTTGCAAGTATAGTTCTAAACCGACAATTAAACCTCAATCAAAATTTAATTTGTCACAATGCAAACCCAATAAAAATAAACCAAAGTATTTAAACCTCGGGTCGTCTCTCAAAGAATTTCAGGGAAGTGTTTATTACTGGTTATGATAAAGTATATTTTTGGGTTTTGTGATAAGAGACAAGTAACGTAAATAACAAGGAAATACTAAGAAAAGTTCTAACAAGGATTGAGAATTAGAATTCCTATCCTTATTACCATCATCAATTGTGATGGTAATTGCCTTTTGCTCTCACTTAGTTAACCTCTAACAATGAAGGAAAGTCAAGTGAGTAAAATCAACTTAAGTTCACAAGTCCTAATCAAAGACTAGATTTAGTGAAGTATAAGCCAACTAGCAATTTTCAATCGCCAATCAACAAAAGAATTTTGATAACTCAAGAGTCTATAATTGATCAATCCAAGTTAAGAATATAAAAAATCTAATTTAAAACCCAACCAAGCATTTTATCAAACACTTGGAAGGCACAAAATAAAGGTATAGAAAAGTAACAAGGAATATTAAATCTAAACACCCAATTGAAATAAATTAACAATGACAATTGAAGAAAGCAATAATAATATGAATATATAAATTGCATTAACAAAGATCCAAAGCATCAAGAGTGCATAAACATAAGAATAACAAAGTGAAGGAAATAACAAGTAGAATTGAAGAACAAAGGTGCTAGAACAATAACTTGCAAGGAATTGTAAATAAAAACAGAAATTAAATCTAAATCTAAGAAGAAATTCGAGTAGAAACCCTAAAACCTAGAGAGAGGAGAGAGCCTCTCTCTCTAGAAAACTACATCTAAACCTAACTAATGTGAATGAAAGTTTGAATGATTGATTTCCCCTTTCTAGCTTCACTCTGTAGCCTTTAATTAGTAATTTCAGGCCTGAAACTGGGTCAAAAGCAGCCCAGAAATCGCCCCCAGCGAGTTCTGTTAAGTGCAGCACGTGACGCTCTGTCATGCGTACGCGTCAGCGATTCATACACGTCGCTGAACAATTCCTGGTCACGCGTATGCATGACTTGCCTCTTGCACTGGTCACGCTGATCCTACGACGCGCAAGCATGGACGACGTGTACACGTTACCTAACTGCAAGGCAACTATGACAAATTGCATATCATTTTGAATCCCCGGATGTTAGCTTTCCAACGCAACTGGAACTGCCTCATTCGGACCTCTATAACTCAAGTTATGATCGATTTAGTACGAAGAGGTCATGATTGACATCTTAGCAATTCCTTCAATTTCTTATGTTCCTTCCACTTTTGCATGCTTCTTTTCCATCCTCTAAGCCATTCCTACCCTATAAACCCTGAAAACACTTAACAAACTTATCACGGCATCGAATGGTAATAAGAGAGGATTAAAATTAGCAAATTTAAGGCCAAAGAAGCATGTTTTCAATCATAGCACAAAATTAGGAAGGAAAATGTAAAACATGCGAATCTATGAATAAGTGTGAGAATAATGAATAAAATTCACTCAATTCAGTACAAAATAAACCGTAAAATAACGGTTTATCAACCATCAAAAGCGAGAAAGGGTAAGTAATTTTCCCTTGCTTGTATTTGTTTTGGCCGAATGGCCTTGTGTGTATAATAGAGAATGTTGGTTCTTGTTGCGATTAGGGTTTGGTTGCAACGAGGTAGCAGAGGCAAGCTTTGTGTGATTGATCAACAAACAAAGTAAGGGATAGGATAGATAGAATGTTACTTGGTTTCTGTACTTGCTTGTATGGATTACTGGTTTGTTATGTATATGATTGATGAAGCACCCATATAGAAAGAAATCTGTTTGTGATATTGCAAAAAAAATATATGTTCAATTGTATATATGTACCTGAAGAATTGTGAATGATTGAATTTGAGTTTACGGGACTGCGTTGAGATTGGTAACAACTTTAGATAACCAAAGAAAAGCTAAAAGTGTGATTTTAGGGGAGTTATAGTCTAGGGTGTGGAATTTGGCATGTGAGGTTGTTTGAATTGCATGGTGCAGAATTTATGCAATTTCTGCATAATTGGCAGCAGAATGAACAAATTTATGGGAGCAATCCTGACTAAAATTTTGTATGAAATAATTTTTTTATGAAACTTTAATGTGTTTTTAATGACTCATAAAAATTTTAGAATTAATTGATAAGTGGATTGGGAGAAATGAATTTTTGAAGATTGATGGTTTCTGCAAAAAATTATGTCCTCTTACTGCAGAAGCACCAAATTCCGACCCACTTAACTTTTAATTATGATAAGGAATTAAATTGAAACTAGTGGCAATTTGAAGTTTTATATGTCTATAATCTCCAGTTTAAATTTTAGACAGATACCACATTTATCCAATTAAATATGATGCAGGGAATGTGGCTTACTCCCTAAATTATGAAAACCGTTTTCAAAAAAATAGGGCAACGTTTCCGATTGAATAACTTTCTCATACAGCATGATATTGATCCATAATTTTTTTTTTGAAATCTAAATGAGTCTCATTTGATGTCACCAATTTTGAAAGGCAATGAGTAAAAATTGGATTTTTAATGAATTTATCAAGTTTACTGCTCCCTACTATTTTTCTGCAATGATAGTAGAATTTTGAAATATTTGTAAGAGTTTCAATTATGGTTGGATTGCCCAAAACCAAGTTTTATTTTTAAACCAGTAATTTTACAATAACTAAGGGAATTAAAGAGAGTCTAATGACCAATAAAGGATGCCTATGTGATAAATTGTTAAGGAGGGATTAAAAGTATTAAGATTAAAGGAATCCGTAAGGGTGGCGCCAGTACCATTTTAAGGAAGATTATGCCCAATTTTCTTTTTGTAAGAATACATGAAATTCGTTAAATGAAAAAGTGTAGACTATCCCTAAAAGAATCAATGTTAAATGGTAATGCGGAGGATGTGTAATCAAATGGTGATGCGGAGCTACGTTTAATAATGTGGTGATGCGGAGGTGTGTGTATGCAATTGGTGATGTGGAGGTATAATGAAAAGAAAGAAAACAGTAACCATAAATGGATAATGATTCATGAGAACTGTTTGTTTGAATGGGCCTTTGTGCCAAAATGCTAATGCGAAAGTGCCTGCCTGACTCATAGCTTAAGATTGCTAATGCGAGAATGTTCGCCTAACTGATAGCCTGTTTCTTACCGTGATGCCAAGATATTCTAACTGACATGGGTTCGCCCATGATGATAATTGTGCCTGACTGACACGGTAAAAAGACCATATTCGGGATTCGCCTCAAGTAACGTCGGGTTGCGGGTAGACAACCGACGCATGAGCTCATGGCCTGCACTAGGTATAGGCATGCATCATAAATTGTTTGTGCATTTGATTGTGATTGTTTACTGTTCATTCTTTCTGCTATGTGCTATCTGCTTCTTGTTAATTTTCTATTCTCTAATTCTTGTTTGTGTTCTAAAGTTGTATAATTACAATTTCTCCAAAGCTTAGATTAAGATAGTAAAACTAGAAATAATTGCCATAAAGAATAGCATAAGGAGCCGCAAAACCCCAACAGAAGATGCCAAGATAGAGTTATGTCAGAGCCGTGATATAGAAGTAGCCAAGAGACTTATCGAGCGAGTTATTACGATAGAGTCAGAACTCTAGGGTTCACGAGAGAGATGTGTTTTCACGGTGTCTGATAAACCATTATTTTATTATTTATATTGTGTTTAATTGAGTGGTTTTATCAAGTCTTTACCCACTTATTCATGTGATTAGCATGATATTACAACTCCTTCCCAAAGTTGTTCTATGGTTGAAAACTTACTTCATAGAGATATTTTTATTGTGTATTTTAATTCTCTTTTATACCATTCGATGCCGTAATCCGTGTGTTAAGTTTTTTAGGTTTCAGAGGGCAGGAATGACTTAGAGAATGGAGAGGAATCTTGCAAAAATGGATGGAACACAAGAAATCAAGGAGATGACCAGCGAACACCGATGCGGACGCATGGCTCACGCAACCGCGCGAAATGAAGAAAATCGCAGTGACGCATATGCGTGGCGAGGAAAAACACTGGATGACGCGATCGCGTGGACGACGCGTACGCGTGACATGCACAATCTGTAGAATTTACAAAAATCACTGAGGGGCAATTTTGGGCTGCGTTTTAACCCAGTTTTCGACCCAGAAACACAGACTAAAGCCGGGGAACATGTAAAGACTCGAGGGAGATTCTCATTAGGATAGTTTTTAGTTTTTAGATCAGATTTTACTCCTCCTCTAGGTTTTCTCTCTACACATTTATAGTTCTTAGAATTTTATTTGCTTTTGCATTTGGATATTGAGAAGAGTTGTTACCTCCGCCAAGACTTCGTCATTCTAGTTTGTTTTCTTACTTTTCACTTACTCTTTCATATCCTTAATTTTTCCAGAGTTACAATTGGATTATTTTTAGAGTTTATTAATACAAGAACTATTTTTATTTTTAATTGATCCTTTTGATTATTGTTTATCATGTCTTTCTTTATTTTCTCTTTTAATTTTGTGAAGTCTACATTCATGATAATGGAGTAGTTCCCCAACTTGATTGGGAGTTGATTAAAAGGAGAACCTTGAGTTGGAATACTCAAGAGTCAAATTGTAATTGGGTTATTATTGGTTGACTATCTAGTCACTAACGCTAATCCTTCCCAAGGGAGAGGATTAGAACTTGTGAATAGAAGTTGACTCCCAACTTACTTGACTTTCCTTTATTCAGTAAAGGATAACTAAGTGGAAACAACTACCAATTATCAATTGATCTTAAGAAAAATCCAACAAGGATAGAACTTCCAATTAATCTTCTCCCGGTCAAGATCTTTATTTAAATTACATAAATTCTCTTATTTATTTTCCTGTTTCTCAAACTCAAAATTTCTTGGAAAACCTCTGACCAATAAACTGCACTCTTTTGTCAACTCGTTGGGAGACGACCTGGGATTCATACTCCTAGTATTTTTAATCAACTTGTTGCCCAAGTTTCATGACTTACCTGCTCAAGAGCCTATCATGCACCTTAGGAATTTCCAGACAGTCTGTTCTACTGTTAGGCGTCATGGTGCAGATAAAACTTCTATTCTGTTAACTGCCTTCCCATTTTCTCTTGAGGAAAAGGCGAGGAAATAGTACTACACTCAACCTGAAGCGACTGTTACTAACTGGGATACGCTTAGAAGAGAATTTTTGGAAAAAAATACTTTCCATCTGAAGTTACTGATAGATTGAGGAAAGAAATTTCTATGATTATTCAAGGCGACTCCGAGACTCTCTACGAATATTGGGAGCACTTCAACAATCTTCTGAATGCATGCCCCCATCACATGATTGGAAAGATGGTGCTGATCAGCTACTTCACACAAGGCATGAAGCCTCAGGATAAGACCACATTGAAAGGTGCTAGTAATGGTTCTATGAAAAGGTACAAGACCGAAGATGAAGTATGGCAATTGATCAGCGACTTAGCCGAGTCCACTAGGAATGACAGGCATAGGCACAACCATTCAAAAACTATTGCAGAGATTTCCTCTAGCAGTGAGACTACTGCTCTTACACAGAGTATATGTGAAATGACCAACCTACTGAAACAAATGCAGTTAAATCAACAACAGGCGCAACAAGCTCAGCCTCCCCCGCCACAACAAAGCCAACAGTTGGTTCCACAAAGAGTATGCGGGATCTGCACCGATTATAGTCATTATACTGATGAATGTCCGCAGCTCCAACAGGAAGACAACACTGTGGCAGCCACTCATAACTTCTATGACCGCCCGAATCAAGGATACAATCAACAAGGCGGCAACTACAACCAAGGTGGCAACCATAACCAAGGATGGCATGACAACTCCAACCAAGGTTGGAGAGACAATTCTAACCATGGTTGGAGGGACAACTACAATAGAGGAGGCAGGGATAACAACGTAAACCAGAGGTGGAATAACAATAACAATGACAAACAACAGAAACAGAACCAACCTTACAGAGCCCCTCAGCTAAGACAGTCTCAAGGACCCCAGCACAACCAATAACAAGTACCTCAGATCACTTATTCAAATTTCTCATCAAATGATGAGATGCTCCGTTCTCTTGCTCAAGGACAACAAGACATGCACACACAGCTGAGTTCTACTTTGAATGGTCTAACTTCCACTTTACAAGCTCTTGTTTCCCAGTTAGATTCATCACCTAACTCCACCAATCAACCTTCAAGCTCTAGTGGAATTCCTTCTCAACCCCTACCTAATCCCAAGGGTGACATCAATGCCATCACTTTGAGGTCCGAAACCACATTGCAGGAGAGGAACCAGGAGGAGCCAAGCCCAACAGTACACGTCCCAACTAAGGATGTGGTGGAAGTGGAAGATGCTGAAGAGGAAGAGAACGTACAAAACATAGTTTAAGAAGAAGCAGCTCAACCACAGAGTGAAACACCAAAGGATGCAGATCTTGCAAGCAACGCCCTCCCTATTTCATTCCTACACCTTGCAAGGAAGCCCAGAAGCAGACGGAACTTGATCCCAAAATGGTAGAAATATTCAAAAAGGTTGAGGTAACTGTCCCCCTTTTTGATGTTATTCAGCAGGTACCTAAATATGCAAAGTTTCTAAAAGATTTGTGCATACATAAAGATAAAATTAATGAATTAAAAATTATTCCCTTAGGTAGTTCTATATCTACTTTAATGGGAGGTATACTTAAAAAATGTGGTGATCCAGGTCTATGTATGGTTAACTGTACCATTTGAGGTGTAATATTTTCTGACTGTATATGTGATTTAGGAGCATGTGTTAGTATAATGCCTTTGTCTATATATGATACTTTGAGGCTCCCTCCCTTAAAAAGGTCGGTAGCTCCTTTTGTGTTAGCAGATAAAAGTATTATTACAGTGGGCTGTAATAAAAGTATTATTACAGTCCAGTACAAGTGGTGCCCAAGAAGTCTGGAGTCACAACAGTGAAGAATGAGCATGGAGAGCTTCTGGCAACTAGAGTGCAGAATTCATGGAGAGTTTGCATTGACTATAGGCATCTAAAATAAGCCACTCGCAAGGATCACTACCCCTTGCCATTTATTGATCAGATGCTTGATCGCCTCTCAGGTAAATCTCATTATTGCTTTTTAGATGGTTATACAGGCTATTTTTAAATCCATATAGCTCCTGAAGATCAGGAAAAGACTACTTTTACATGTCCTTTTGGAACTTATGCTTATAAGAGAATGCCCTTTGGCTTATGCAATGCACCAGCTACTTTCCAAAGGTGTATGATGAGTCTTTTCTCTGATCTCATAGAGAACTGTATGGAAGTTTTTATGGATGACTTTAGCGTATATGGTGATTCATTTAGCCTTTACTTGGATAGTTTATCTAGAGTATTAGACAGGTGTATTAGTTCAAACCTTGTTTTAAATTTTGAAAAATGTCACTTTATGGTCAAACAAGGTATTGTTTTGGGACATGTTGTTTCTAATACTGGTATCTCTGTAGATCCAGCAAAGGTAGATGTTATTTCTAGTTTACCTTACCCCTTCTCCATGAGAGAAGTTCGTTCGTTCCTTGGCCACGCAGGTTTTTACAGGAGATTTATTAAGGACTTCAGTAAGGTAACATTGTCTTTATCCAGACTACTGCAGAAAGATATTGAGTTCGAGTTCAGTGAGGATTGCATACAAGCATTTGATAAGCTGAAGATCGCCCTCACTCAAGCTCCAATTGTGAGAGGACCAGACTGGAGCCAGCCATTTAAAATTATGTGTGATGCTTCCAACCATGCAGTAAGAGCGACACTGGCACAACGCGAAGGTAAGGATCCTTTTGTAACTTCTTATGCGTCTAAGACTTTAGACGCTGCTCAATCTAATTACACTACTACTGAAAAAGAGCTTCTTGCTATTGTTTTTGCTCTGGATAAATTCCGAGCCTATTTAGTTGGTACTAAGGTAGTAGTGTACTCAGACCATGCAGCTCTAAAATATTTATTAGCTAAAAAGGAGTCCAAACCAAGGCTTATACGTTGGATACTGCTGCTGCAAGAATTGATTTAGAAATTAAGGATAGGAGTGATAACCAGAATTTAGTGGCAGACCACTTGAGTCGCCTTGAGCACCTTAAGGATGACTCCACTCCTATAAATGATAATTTCCCATTTGATAGCTTACATGCAGTATCTGAAGTAGTCCATTGGTATGTGATGAGCGGATAATTTATACGCTTTTTGGCATTGTTTTTAGGTAGTTTTTAGTAGGATCTAGCTACTTTTAGGGATGTTTTCCTTAGTTTTTATGATAAATTCATATTTCTGGACTTTACTATGATTTTGTGTGTTTTTCTGTGATTTCAGGTATTTTCTGGCTGAAATTGAGGGACCTGAGCAAAACTCTGATAAAAGGCTGACAAAGGACTGCTGATGCTGTTGGATTCTGACCTCCCTGCACTCGAAATGGATTTTCTGGAGATATAGAACTCCAAATGGCGCGCTCTCAATGGCTTTGAAAATTAGACATCCAGAGCTTTCCAGCAATATATAATAGTCCATACTTTATTCGAGATTAGATGACGCAAACTGGCGCTCAACGCCAGTTCCACGCTGTATTCTGGAGTCAAACGCCAGAAACACGTCACGAACCAGAGTTGAACGCTAGAAACACGTTACAACTTGGCGTTCAACTCCAAAAGAAGCTTCTACACGTGTAAAGCTCAAGATCAGCCCAAGCACATACCAAGTGGACCCCGAAAGTGGATTTCTGCATCAATTACTTACTTCTATAAACCCTAGTAGCTAGTCTAGTATAAATAGGACATTTTATTATTGTATTAGACATCCGGGATTGTATTTTTGATCCTGTGATCACGTTTTGGGGGGCTGGCCATTCGGCCACGCCTGGACCACCATCACTTATGTATTTTCAACGGTTGAGTTTCTACACACCATAGATTAAGGGTGTGAAGCTCTGCTGTACCTCGAGTTTTAATGCAATTACTACTATTTTCTATTCAATTCAGTTTATTCCGGTTCTAAGATATTCGTTGCACTTCACCATGACGAATGTGATGATCCGTGACACTCATCATCGTTCTTACCTATGAACGCGTGACTGACAACCACTTCCGTTCTACCTTAGATCGGGCGCATATCTCTTGGATTCCTTAATCAGAATCTTCGTGGTATAAGCTAGAATTGATGGCGGCATTCATGAGAATCTGAAAAGTATAAACCTTGTCTGTGGTATTCTGAGTTGGATTCAGGGATTGAATGACTGTGATGAGCTTCAAACTCGCGATCGTTGGGCGTGATGACAAGCGTAAAAGAATCAATGGATTTTATTTCAGCATGATCGAGAACCGACAGATGATTAGCCGTGCTGTGACATAGCATTTGGATCTTTTTCACTGAGAGGATGGGATGTAGCCATTGACAACGGTGATGCCCTACATACAGCATGCCATGGAAAGGAGTAAGAAGGATTGGATGAAGGTAGTAGGAAAGCAGAGATTCAGAAGGAGCACAGCATCTTCATACGCCTATCTGAAATTCCCATCGATGATTTACATAAGTATTTCTATCTTTATTTTCTGTTAATTTATTATTATTATTCGAAAACTCCATAATCATATATTATCCGCCTAACTGAGAATTTCAAGATGACCATAGCTTGCTTCATACCAACAATCTCCGTGGGATCGACCCTTACTCACGTAAGGTTTATTACTTGGACGACCCAATACACTTGCTGGTTAGTTGTGCGAGGTTGTGAAGAAAGTTCTGAGTTATAAACGCGCATACCAAGTTGAATGCCATTGTTAGAGATCACAATTTTGTGCACCAAGTTTTTGGTGCCGTTGCCGGGGATTGTTCGAGTTTGGACAACTGACGGTTCATCTTATTGCTCAGATTAGGTAATTTTCGTTTCATTTATTTTCAAAAAAAAGTTTTTTCAAAAATCTTTCAAAAAAAATTTTCCCTTTGTTTTCGAAAAATCCTTCAGAATTTTTAAGAATGAATTCTAGAGTTTCAAAATGGTATGCTGAAGCTTGGCTGGCCATCAAGCTTTAGACTAACCTGGTATGATTCCTAAAACTTTGATTGAGGACTTTGAATTCATTACTTCCTTTTTCCTATATGTTTTTGAAAAAAAAAATAAAATAAAATACAAAAAATTAATAAAATCATAAACATCAAAAATATTTTGTGATTCTTATTTGAGTCTTGTATCATGTTTTAAGTTTGGTGTCAAGTGTATATTCATCTTGTTCTTGCATTTTTCGAAAATTCATGCATTTATAGTGTTCTTCATGATCTTCAAGTTGTTCTTGGTAAGTCTTCTTGTTTGATCTTTAAATTTTCTTGTTTTGTGTTGTATGATGTTTTTCATGTGCATTTTTGCATTCATAGTGTCTAAGCATTAAAGATTTCTAAGTTTGGTGTCTTGCATTTTTTCTTTGCATCAAAAATTTTTCAAAAATATGTTCTTGATGTTCATCATGATCTTCAAAGTGTTCTTGGTGTTCATCTTGACATTCATGGTGTTCTTGCGTGCATAATGTGTTTTGATCCAAAATTTTCATGTTTTGGGTCATAATTGTGTTTTTCTCACTCATCATTAAAAATTTAAAAATAAAAAATATCTTTTCCTTTTTTCTCTCAAAATTTCAAAAATTTGAGTTGACTTAGTAAAAAAAATTTTAAAATTAGTTATTTCTTGTTAGTCAAGTCAAATTTTCAATTTTTAAAAATCTTATCTTTTCAAAACTTTTTCAAAAATCAAATCTTTTTCATTTTTCTTACTATTTTTTGAAAATTTTTAATTTGAATTTTAAAATCTTTTTCTTATCTTTAATTCATAATTTTCGAAACTTTACTAACAATTAATGTGATTGATTCAAAAATTTGAAGTTTGTTACTTTCTTGTTAAGAAAGGTTTAATCTTTAAATTCTAGAATCATATCTTTTAGTTTCTTGTTAGTCAAGTAACTAATTTTAAATTTTAAAATTTAATTCTTTTTCAACTATATCTTTTTAATCATATCTTTTCAAATAATATCTTATCAAAAAAGTTTTGATTTCAAAATATCTTTTCTAACTTCTTATCTTCTCAAAATTGATTTTCAAATCTTTTTCAACTAACTAATTAACTTTTGTTTGTTTCTTATCTTTTTCAAAACCACCTAACTAATTTTTCCTATCAATTTTTCGAAAATATCTCATCCTTTTTCAAAATTCTTTTTAATTAACTAATTGTTTTAAATTTTAATTTTAATTTTAATTCTTCCTTTAATTTTCGAAAATCACTAACCCTTTTTCAAAATTAATTTTCGAATTCTCCCCCTCTCATCTTCTTCTATTTATTTATTTATTTACTAACACTTCTCTTCATCTCAAGAATCTAAACCTATCCTCACCCTTGTGTTTGGATTCTTAACTCTTCTCCTTCTTCTATTCATTTCTTCTTCTACTAACATAAAGGAATCTCTATACTGTGACATAGAGGATTCCTCTTCCTTTTCTGTTCTCTTCTTTCTCATATGAGAAGGAACAAGAAAAAAGGCATTCTTGTTGAAGCTGATCCTGAACCTGAAAGGACCCTAAAGAGGAAACTAAGAGAAGCTAAATTACAACAATCCAGAGACAACCTTACTGAAATTTTTGAACAAAAAAGGATATGGCAGCCGAACCCAACAACAATAATGCAAGGAGGATGCTTGGTGATTATACTACACCTACTTCCAAGTTTAATGGAAGAAGCATATCAATTTCTGCTATTGGAGCAAACAATTTTGAGCTGAAACCTCAACTAATTGCTCTAATGCAACAAAAATGCAAGTTTCATGGACTTCCATCAGAAGATCCCTACCAGTTTTTAACTGAGTTCTTGCAGATCTGTGAGACTGTTAAGACTAATGGAGTAGATCCTGAAGTCTACAGGCTCATGCTTTTCCCTTTTGTTGTAAGAGACAGAGCTAGAACATGGTTGGACTCACAACCTAAGGATAGCCTGGACTCTTGGGATAAGCTGGTCATGGCCTTCTTGGTTAAATTCTTTCCTCCTCAAAAGCTGAGCAAGTTTAGAGTGGATGTTCAGACCTACAAGCAAAAAGATGGTGAATCCCTCTATGAAGCTTGGGAAAGATACAAGCAGATGACCAAAAAGTTTCATTCTGACATATTTTCAGAATGGACCATGATAGAGATATTTTATTATGGTTTGTCTGAGTTCTCTAAGATGTCACTGGACCATTCTGCAGGTGGATCCATTCACCTAAAGAAAATGCCTACAGAAGCTCAGGAACTTATTGAAATGGTTGTAAATAACCAATTCATGTACACTTATGAGAGGAATTCTGTGAATAATGGGACGCCTCAGAGGAAGGGAGTTCTTGAAATTGATGCTCTGAATGCCATATTGGATCAGAACAAAATGTTGACTCAGCAAGTCAACATGATTTCTCAAAGTCTGAATGGATGGCAAAATGCATCCAACAGCACTAAAGAGGCATCTTCTGAAGAAGAAGCTTATGATCCTGAAAACCCTGCAATGGCAGAGGTAAATTACATGGGGGAAGCCTTTGGCAACACCTATAACCCCTCATGGAGAAATCATCCAAATTTCTCATAGAAGGATCAGCAAAAGCCTCAACAAGGCTTTAATAATGGTGGAAGAAACAGGTTTAGCAATAGCAAGCCTTTTCCATCATCTTCTCAGTAATAGACATAGAATTCTGAGTAGAGAACCTCTAACTTAGCAAATATAGTCTCTGATCTATCTAAGGCCACTTTAAGTTTCATGAGTGAAACAAGGTCCTCCATCAGAAATTTGGAGGCACAAGTGGGCCAGCTGAGTAAGAAAGTCACTGAAACTCCTCATAGTACTCTCCCAAGCAATACTGAAGAGAATCCAAAAAGAGAGTGCAAGGCCATTGACATAATCAACATGGCCGAACCTAGAGAGGAAGGAGAGGACGTGAATCCCAATGAGGAAGACCTCAGGGGACGTCTCTCAAGCAAGAAGGAGTTCCTTATTGAGGACTTAAAGGAATCTGAAGGTCATATAGAGACCATAGAGATCCCATTAAACCTCCTTCTGCCATTCATGAGCTCTGAAAACTATTCTTCCTCTGAAGAGGATGAAGATGTAACTGGAGAGCAAGTTGCTCAATATCTATGAGCTATCATGAAGCTGAATGCCAAGTTATTTGGTAATGAGACTTGGGAAGGTAAACCTCCCTTGCTCATTAGTGAACTAGATACATGGGTTCAGCAAACTTTACCTCAAAAGAAACAAGATCCTGGTAAATTCTTAATACCCTATACCATAGGCACCATGACCTTTGAAAAGGCTTTGTGTGACTTAGGGTCAGACATAAATCTTATGCCACTCTCTGTAATGGAGAAGCTGGGGATCATTGAGGTACAGCCTGCCATATTCTCATTGCAAATGGCAGACAAGTCAGTAAGACAAGCTTATGGATTGGTAGAGGACGTGTTGGTAAAGGTTGAAGGCCTTTTACATCCCTGCTGATTTCATAATCTTGACACTAGGAAGGAGGAGGATGAATGCATCATCCTTGGAAGACCTTTCCTAGCCACAGCAGGAGCTGTGATAGATGTTAACAGAGGAGAATTAGTCCTTCAATTGAATGGGGACTACCTTGTGTTTAAGACCCAAGGGTGTTCTTCTTTAACAATGGAGAGGAAGCATGAAAAGCTTCTCTCAGTACAGAGTCAAACAGAGCCCCCACAATCAAACTCTAAGTTTGGTGTTGGGAGGCCATAGCCAAACTCTAAGTTTGGTGTTGAATCCCTACATTCAAACTCTAAGTTTGGTGCTGGGAGTCTACAATATTGACCTGATCACCTTTGAGGCTCCATGAGAGCCCACTGTCAAGCTAGTGACATTAAAGGAGCACTTATTGGGAGGCAACCTAATTTTTATTTATCTTATTTTATTTTTCTTTTATTGTTCTTTTATGCTTTATTAGGTTCATGATCATGTGGAGTCACAAAATAAATATTAAAATTAAAAACAGGATCAAAAACAGCAGAAAAAAAAGCACACCCTGGAGGAAGGGCTTACTGGCGTTTAAACGCCAGTAAGGAGCATCTGGCTAGCGTTCAACACCAAAACAGAGCATGAATCTGGTGTTGAATGCCAGAAACAAGCAACATACTGGTGTTTAAACGCCAGGAAAACACCCTAAGGAGAGCTGGCGCTGAACGCCAGAAACAAGCATGGAACTGGCATTCAACGCTAGAAACATGCTACAAATCGGCGTTGAACGCCCAAAACAAGCATGAAGCTGGCGTTCAACACCAGAAATAAGCATCAATCTGGCGTTGAATGCCAGGATTGCATGAAAAGGGCGTTTTACACGCCTCATTGGTGCAGGGATGTAAATCCTTGACACCTTAGGATCTGTGGACCCCACAGGATCATCTCAGGATCTGTGGACCCCACAGGATCCCCACCTACCTCAACTCACCCTCTCTCCTCTTCACACAATCCAATAACACTCTTCCCCAAAACCCTTCACCAATCACCTCAATATCTCTTCCCCATCACCTCTTCACCACTCACATCCTTCCACTCTTCCCCATAAACCCCACCTACCTTCAAAATTCAAAATCTCTTTCCCATCCAAACCCACCCTAAATAGCCGAACCTACTCCCTCTCCCTCTACTATATAAACCCCTCTATTCTTCTTCATTTTCGCACAACACAACCCTCTCTTCTCCTCCTTGGCCGAAACAAAACCCTCTCTCCCTCTCCTCCAAATTTTATTCTTCTTCATCTATTCTTTCTTCTCTTACTCGAGGGCGAGCAATATTCTAAGTTTGGTGTGGTAAAAGCATAGCTTTTTTTGTTTTTCCATAACCACCTATGGCACCTAAGGCCGAAGAAACCTCTAAAAAAGGAAAAGAGAAGACAAAAGCTTCCACCTCCGAGTCATGGGAGATGGAGAGATTCATCTCTAAAGCCCATCAAGACCACTTCTATGATGTTGTGGCCAAGAAGAAGGTGATCTCTGAGGTCCCTTTTAAGCTCAAGAAAAATGAGTATCCGGAGATCCGACATGAGATCCAAAGAAGAAGTTGAGAAGTTCTAACCAACCCCATTCAACAAGTCGGAATCTTAATGGTTCAAGAGTTCTATGCCAATGCATGGATCACTAGGAACCATGATCAAAGTATGAACCCGAATCCAAAGAACTATCTTACAATGGTTCGGGGGAAATACTTAGATTTTAGTCCGTAAAATGTGAGGTTGGCATTCAACTTGCCCATGATGCAAGGAGATGCACGCCCCTACACAAGAAGGGTCAACTTTGATCAAAGGTTGGACCAAGTCCTTATGGACATATGTGTTGAAGGAGCTCAATGGAAAAGAGACTCCAAAGGCAAGCCGGTTCAATTAAGAAGACTGGACCTCAAGCCTGTGGCTAGAGAATAGTTGGAGTTCATCCAACGCTCCATCATCCTCACTAGCAACCAATCCGAAGTTACTGTGGATCGGGCCATCATGAGGAAGCTCATCACCAAGGAATCCCAGAGATGCCTCAAGGGATGCACTTTCCTCCCAACAACTATTGGGAACAACTCAACACTTCTCTAGAAGACTTGAGTTACAATATGGATCAATTAAGGGTGGAACATCAAGAACACTCCATCATTCTCCATGAAATTAGAGAAGATCAAAGAGCAATGAGGGAGGAGCAACAAAGGCAAGGAAGAGACATAGAAGAGCTCAAGGACATCGTTGGTTCTTCAAGAAGAAAGTGCCACCATCACTAAGGTGGACTCATTCCTTGTTCTTATTTCTCTGTTTTTCGATTTTTAAGCTTTATGTTTCTATGTTTGTGTCTTTATTACATGATCATTACTATGTAGTAACTATGTCTTAAAGCTATGAATAATTCCATGAATCCTTCACCTTTCTTAAATGAAAAATGTTTTTGATTCAAAAGAACAAGAAGTACATGAGTTTCGAATTTATCCTTGAATTTAGTTTAATTATATTGATGTGGTAACAGTACTTTTTGTTTTCTGAATGAATGCTTGAACAGTGCATATTTTTGATCTTGTTGTTTATGAATGTTAAAATTGTTGGCTCTTGAAAGAATGATGGACAAAGAGAAATGCTATTGATAATCTGAAAAATCATGAAATTGATTCTTGAAGCAAGAAAAAGCATTGAATAGCAAAAGCTTGCGAAGAAAAAAAAGTGGTGAAAAAAATAGAAAGAAAAAGAAAAAGCAAGCAGAAAAAGCCAATAGCCCTTAAAACCAAAAGGCAAGGGTAAAAAAGATCCAAGGCTTTGAGCATCAATGGATAGGAGGGCTCAAGGAAATAAAATCCAGGCCTAAGCGGCTAAATCAAGCTGTCCCTAACCATGTGCTTGTGGCATGCAGGTCCAAGTGAAAAACTTGAGACTGAGTGGTTAAAGTCGTGATCCAAACCAAAAAGAGTGTGCCTAAGAGCTCTGGACACATCTAACTGGGGACTTTAGCAAAGCTGAGTCACAATCTGAAAAGGTTCACCGAGTCATGTGTCTGTGGCATTTATGTATCTGGTGGTAATAGTGGAAAACAAAGTGCTTAGGGTCACGGCCAAGACTCATAAAAGTAGCTGTGTTCAAGAATCAACAAACTTAACTATGAGAATCAATAATACTATCTGAAATTCTAAGTTCCTAGAGATGCCAATCATTCTAAACTTCAAAGGATAAAGTGAGATGCCAAAACTGTTCAGAAGCAAAAAGCTACAAGTCCCGCTCATCTAATTAGAATTAATATTCATTGATATTCTGAGATTTATAGTATATTCTCTTCTTTTTATCCTAATTGATTTTCAGTTGCTTGGGGACAAGCAACAATTTAAGTTTGGTGTTGTGATGAGCAGATAATTTATACGCTTTTTGGCATTGTTTTTAGGTAGTTTTTAGTAGGATCTAGCTACTTTTAGGGATGTTTTCCTTAGTTTTTATGCTAAATTCACATTTCTGGACTTTACTATGAGTTTGTGTGTTTTTCTATGATTTCAGGTATTTTTTGGCTGAAATTGAGGGACCTGAGCAAAACTCTGATAAAAGGCTGACAAAGAACTGCTAATGCTGTTGGATTCTGACCTCCCTGCACTCGAAATGGATTTTCTGGAGATACAGAACTTCAAATGGCACGTTCTCAATGGTGTTGGAAAGTAGACATCCAGAGCTTTCCAGAAACATATAATAGTCCATACTTTATTCGAGATTAGATGATGCAAACTGGTGCTCAACACCAGTTCCAAGCTGCATTCTGGAGTCAAACGCCAGAAACACGTCACGAACCAGAGTTGAACGCCAGAAACACATTACAACTTGGCGTTCAACTCCAAAAAAACCCTCTGCACGTGTAAAGCTCAAGCTCAGCCCAAGAACACACCAAGTGGGCTCCGGAAGTGGATTTCTGCATCAATTACTTACTTCTGTAAACCCTAGTAGCTAGTCTAGTATAAATAGGACATTTTATTATTGTATCAGACATCCAGGATTGTATTTTTGATCCTGTGATCACGTTTTGGGGGATGGTGATGATTTGATTTTTGATGGTTTATAATTTCACAAATGAATTCTCGTTGCAAGTATAGTTCCTAAACCAAACAATAATCTTTTCATACAAAAAGTTGTTTGTCACTAAAACAAACCCCTAAATTTATAAACCGAAGTATTGAAACCTCGGGTCGTTCTCCCTAGGAATTACAATAGAGTGTCTTATTATTGGTTGTGATGTGTTTTGGGGTTTTGGATAAGAAGTATGAAAAGTAAATGGCAATGAAAATAAACTAACAACTATAAAAGGCTCTTGGCAAGGTATGAAAATTAGAAGTCTTATCCTAGTTATCCTTCTCAATTGTGATGAGAATTGTTCATTGCTACCACTTAGTTAACCCTTACTAAATAAAGGAAAGTCAAGTGGATGAATTGACTTGAGCCACAAGTCCTAGCCAACTCCCAAAGAAAGACTAGCTTTAGTGCACTCCAAACCAATTAGCAATCTCTCCAATTACCAATCAACAAAGGGATTAGATAACTCAAGTGTCACTAATTACTCTACCTAGGCCAAGAGGAACAAAATCTATACTATAACTAGAAGAGGCATTTCAACAAACACATAAAAGGCAATAAAAGTAAACAACATAAATTGCAAGAATTAAAAAAAGATCTAACTACAAAGGCAAGAGATCAACAATAGAAAAGCAAAGAAGAACAATTATTATGAATTACCTCTTATTGAATTGAAAGAAAATGGAAGGAACAATAGTAGATCTACAACAAAGTGTAAGAACAACATAAAGGAAATTACAATAAAAGAATGGAAGAAGAATGAATGTAACAACAAGGAATTGAGAAGATAGAAGTAGAAGAAGATGAATTAAAATCTAGATCTAAGAACTAATCCTAATCCTAATCCTAGAGAGAAGTGAGAGCTTCTCTCTCTAGAAACTACTTCTAAAACTAAACTATGACTAATAGTAACTAACTTCTTTTTCCCTCTTCATTCCTTGGGTTAAATAGCATCAGAAATGAGTTGGATTGGGCCCACAAGGCTTTAGAATTCGCTGGCCACGTTTTGCTTTAAGTGAACCAGGTGGCAGCAACGGCACGTGCGCGTACTATGCGCGTGCGCACCACCATACGTGTAGCAACTATGGCAAATCTTATATCGTTTCGAAGCCGCGGATGTTAGCTTTCTAACCCAACTGGAACCGCATCATTTGGACCTCTGTAGCTCAAGTTATGGTCATTTAAGTGCGAAGAGGTCGGCTTGACAACTTTCCGGTTCTTTCATTTCTTCATGAGTTCTCCAACTTTTCATGCTTCTTTCTTCATTCCCTTGATCCAATCTTTGCCTCCTAAACCTTAAATCACTTAACAAACATATCAAGGCATCTAATGGAATCAAGGAGAATTAGATTTAGCTATTTTAAGTCCTAAAAAGCATGTTTTCACTCTTAAGCACAATTAAGGGAGAAGTTATAAAACCATGCTATTTCAATGGATAAATGTGGGTAAAAGGTTATAAAATCCCCTAAATCAAGCACAAGATAAACCCTACAAATGGGGTTTATCAACCTCCCCACACTTAAACCAAGCATGTCCTCATGCTAAAATCAAGAATGAAGTAAGGGTATGGCGTTTATTCAATGTAAATAAACTATATGCAATCTACCTATATGCAACTATCTATATGAATGCAATTGCTTGGTCAAAATAAATCAATTCCCAAGAAGCATATATGCACAAGGGCTAAGGACTAGCAAGTCTAATCCACAATTGAATTGAGTTATTAAATATTTTTACATACTTACATGAAAAGAGATGATCATGGGTGGAAACATGTAATTGAGCAATCGAACCCTCACCGGATGTATTTGCACTCTATTCGCTCAAGTGTTTAGGGTTGATTCTCTCAATTCTCCCTAATCATGTTTTCCAAGATTTGTTCTTCTTCTAACAATCAACATATATTTCATGCATGCATACAAGTATCATGAGGTCTTTTCTTTGGCTGTAATGGGGCTAGGGTCAAGGTATGATGCATATATGGTTAAGTGAGCTTGAAATTTGAATCTTTGATAAGCTTAAACTTCCCACCTAACCTATGACATCCTATACAATTTCAAAGCTACCCTAACTACCCATTTCTCACTTTTTCACATACTCATGCAATTTCTTTTCATTTCACAACACATATGCATTGAGTTTTATTGGACTTGCTTTGGGGCATTTTGTCCCCTTTTATTACTTTCTTTTTCTTCTTTTTTTTCTTTCTTTTTCTATTTTTTTCTTTTTTTTCTTTTCCATATTATTTTTCTTTTCTTTTTCTTTTGTTTTTCTCATTTTTTTTCTTTCTATATACAAGAACCTCAATGCATAAGGTCTATACATTTGATCAATACATGAGCATGTACCCAATTCCTAATATTTTCAATAAAAATACAAAACTACCCTTTTATTCACCCAATGTCACAAGATTCCCACACTTGAATGATACTCACACACACTTGCCTAAGCTAATCAAAGATCCAAATTAAAGACATTTATTGTTTTCTGCTTTAGGCATGTAATGTGCTAAAATTAAGAACAAGTGGATTAATCGTAGGCTCAAATTTGGCTAACAATGGAAGATAAAAGGTAAGGCTTTTGGGTAAGTAAGCTAAATGAAATGATGGCCTCAATCATATAAATGCATGAATACATAAAATAATGGAAATAAAGAATCAAACAAAGCAAAGATTACAATCATAGAAAGAGAATAATGCACACAAGAAGGGAAAAATAAGTGGTTATAAGATGTAACCACACCATTAGGCTCAAATCTCACTTGCTTATGTTCTTAGCTCAAAAACATGATCCACAAGATATATAATTCAAGCAAGTTTAATGAAAAGTTTTCACTCAAATCAATTGGTGCCCTATAGATAGAAATTCTTGAAAATTTTCGTTATTTTGACTAAGCTTATTGTGTATACATATGCAAAAATTAAGAAAATGCAAGTAAAAATCCTAAAATCCTAGAATGAAATGCAAAAGTGTTGGGATTAGAATTTTGTCACCCAAAATCGCCGACCGATCGGACACCTCCCTACACTTAAAAGTTTACACCGTCCTCGGTGCACTCAAAGATGAGCAAGGGGGTACGGCGACTCTCCGGATTGCTACGTGTTCTTAGTCTTGCTTCCGTTATTGCTTGTGGTGCATTGTTCATGGAAAACAAAAATATAACACCATAAGATGAGACAATACAAAATCAAGGAAGCATACTTTGTTGGAGTGAGGTAAATCACTAGAATTGAGTGAGTGAATTAGTGTGACATTAAGAAATATTAGGTGTGTGAATTCTAAATTGCGCGGTTTAGAACACACATTAGCCTAAAAAGTTATGTCACAAAAGAAGCATGCACTTTACTCATTCTAGTATGCTTGAGATTCTTTTAAGTGAACTTGTAAGGTAAAACAAGCATTAAAGAAGCATGAAAGCATGCAAGCTAAGCCTATAGATGCATATGTTTATGAAATACAATGCATTAAGGTAAATGCACAACACCATCCATCAAGAAGTTGCCTAATTACAAAATAAGGCTCAAATCACATGGTGGCCAAATCATGCAATTCAAAAAGAGTTACAAGCTCGAAGGCAATTCTCATCACTTGGTATTCTTAAAAGGTAAGCATGAAGAACTCAAAACCAAGTAGCAAAATATAACCTCAATCATAGAATCCAACAAAGATTGTAAACATAATGATGTTAAGAAAACATCCCTTTTTAATACTTAGCAGCAATTAATGGTAAACAAGAATATCAATCCAACACTTACAATGAAAAAGAGAAAATAGAATGAAAACTAACTAAAACTAACTAAGCAACTAACTAACTAACTAATTAACTAATTAACTAATAACTAACTAAAATAAATGGTTATCAATGGTGTTTGGAAGTGTTGGATGAGGGGTAGAAGAAATAAAGAAGAAAAGGGGAATGAAAGAAATGGAAAGAGGAGAAGAAAAGAGAAGTGGATGGGAGAAAGAAATCCGCGCGTACTGATGAGCGGATAATTTGTATACTTTTTGGCATTGTTTTTAGTATGTTTTTAGTATGATCTAGTTAGTTTTTAGTATATTTTTATTAGTTTTTAGTTAAAATTCACTTTTCTGGACTTTACTATGAGTTTGTGTGTTTTTCTGTGATTTCAGGTATTTTCTGGCTGAAATTGAGGGACCTGAGCAAAAATCTGATTCAGAGACTGAAAAGGACTGCAGATGCTGTTGGATTCTGACCTCTCTGCACTCAAAGTGGATTTTCTGGAGCTACAGAAGCCTAATTGGCGCGCTCTCAACGGCGTTGGAAATTAGACATCCTGGGCTTTCCAGCAATATATGATAGTCTATACTTTGCCCAAGATTTGATGGCCCAAACCGGCGTACAAAGTCACCCTCAGAAATCCCAGCGTTAAACGCCGGAACTGGCACCAAAATGGGAGTTAAACGCCCAAACTGGCACTAAAGCTGGCGTTTAACTCCAGGAAGAGTCTTTACACGAAAATGCTTCATTGCTCAGCCCAAGCACACACCAAGTGGGCCCGGAAGTGGATTTTTATGTCATTTACTCATCTCTGTACACCCTAGGCTACTAGTTCTCTATATATAGGACCTTTTACTATTGTATTTTCATCTTGGTTCTTCTGGTTCCCTCTCTGGGGGCCGAAACCAATGATCACTTTTGTTCTTATGTATTTTCAAAGGTGGAGTTTCTACACACCATAGATTAAGGTGTGGAGCTCTGCTGTACCTCGAGTTTTAATGCAATTACTATTGTTCTTCCATTCAATTCCGCTTGTTCTTGTTCCAAGATATCACTTGTTCTTCAACTTGATGAATGTGATGATCTGTGACACTCATCATCATTCTCACTTATGAACGTGTGACTGACAACCACCTCCGTTCTACCTTCGATTGAGTGAATATCTCTTGGATTCCTGATTGCACGATGCATGGTTGATCGCCTGACAACCGAGTGCTCGTCTGACAAACGAGCCAGCCATTCCGTGAGATCAGAGTCTTCGTGGTATAGGCGAGAACTGATGGCGGCATTCAAGAGAATCCGGAAGGTCTAACCTTGTCTGTGGTATTCTGAGTAGGATTCAATGATTGAATGACTGTGACGTGCTTCAAACTCCTAGCAGGCGGGGCGTTAGTGACAAACGCAAAAGAATCGATGGATTCTATTCCGGCCTGACCGAGAACCGACAGCTGAATTCCACGTGCTGTGACAGAGCATATGCAATCGTTTTCACTGAGAGGATGGGAGGTAGCCATTGACAACGGTGAAACCCTACACAAGCTTGCCATGGAAAGGAGTAAGAAGGATTGGATGAAGACAGTAGGAAAGCAGAGAGACGGAAGGGAATGCATCTTCATGCGCTTATTTGAAGTTCCTACCAATGAATTACATAAGTATCTCTATCTTTATCTTTATGTTTATTTCGTTCATCACCATATCCATTTGAGTTTGCCTGACTAAGATTTACAAGATGACTATAGCTTGCTTCATACTAACAATCTCCGTGGGATCGACCCTTACTCGCGTAAGGTTTATTACTTGGACGACCCAGTGCACTTGCTGGTTAGTTGTGCGAAGTTGTGTAATGCCATGGTACTGAGCTACCAAGTTTTTGGGGTTCATGACCGGGGATTATGAGAGTTGTGAAAAGTATTGTTCACAATTTCGCGCACCAAGTTTTTGGCGCCGTTGCCGGGGATTGTTCAAGTTTTGAGCAAGCTTTTGGTAACATCAGTGCCAAGATCCGGCAACAACACCAAGTTTTTGGCGCCGTTGCCGGGGATTGTTTTGTGTATGGACAACTGACGGTTCATCTTGTTGCTTAGATTAGGTATTTTTCTTCAGAGTTCTTAAGAATGAATTCTAGTGTTTCAAGGTGATGTTCTTATCATCACCAAAGCTGATTGATCTTCATCAATTTAGCTCTTGAATGCAATGTTCTGCTGAAGCTTGGCTAGCCATGTCTAATTCCTTTAGACTGAAGCTTTAGACTAACCTTGCATGATTCCTGGAATTCTCATTAAGAATTTTGATACCTTTATTTTCTTTTTCCACTTAATTTTCGAAAAAACACAAAAAAATCAAAAAAATCATAAAATCCAAAAATATTGTATGTTTCTTGTTTGAGTCTAGTGTCTCATTTTAAGTTTGGTGTCAATTGCATGCATTCATTCATGTGTCTCAAGGATCTTCAAGATGTTATTGATGATTTCTTTACTCTAATCTTTAAATTCTCTTGACTTGAGTGTTTATGTGTCTCATATGCATTCACATTTTATTAAGTGTCAGTAGTATACAAACTGCTAAGTTTGGTGTCTTGCATGCATTGTTATTTGATTTTAGTTGCATTTTGATTATTCCTTATTATTAAAGAATCCAAAAATATTTTTAATTTGTGTCTTTTCAAGTCAATAATACAGAGAATTGAAGACTCATAACATACAGCAGAAGAATTACACAGAAAAAGCTGGGCGTTCAAAACGCCCAGTGAAGAAGGACAGACTGGCGTTTAAACACCAGCCAGGGTGCCTGGTTGGGCGTTTAACGCCCAAAAAGGTAGTGCATTGGGCGTTAAACGCCAGAATGTGCACCATTCTGGGCGTTTAACGCCAGGATGGCACAAGGGGGAGGATTTTGTTTTCAAATCAATTTTTTTTCAAGTTTTCAAAGTTTTTCAAAATCAAATCTTTTTCAAATCAAATCTTTTCAATCAAATGTTTTCAAAATCAATTTCTTTCCTTTTTCAAAGATACTTACTAGCAATTAATGATTTGATTGAACATTTTAAGTATGTTGCCTTTTCTGTTGAGAAAGGTTTAATGTTTGAATCATATCTTTTCTTGTTAGGCAAGTCATTAATTTTTTAAAATCAAATCTTTTTAAAATTGTTTTCAAATCATATCTTTTCAATCATATCTTTTTAAAAACCATAACTTTTCAATCAAATCTTTTTAATCACATCTTTTTCAAAATAGTTTTCAATCAAATCTTTTTGATTTCTAATTTCAAAATCTTTTTCAAAAATCACTTGATTTCTTTTCCACTTTTAATTTTCGAAAATCAATTAAAGTTTTTCAAAAATATTTTCAAAATCTTTTACTTAATTTTCGAAAATTACTTCCCTTCTTCTCACATCCTTCTATTATTGGAGTACCACTCCTTCTCAATGCACAATTCGAACTCCATCTAATTAAGTTCGAATTCTTCTCCTTCTGTCTTCTATTTTTCTTTTCTTCTGACACCTCAAGGAATCTCTATACTGTGACATAGAGGATTCCATATTTTCTTGTTTTCTTCTCTTTCATATGAGCAGGAACAAGGACAAAGGCATTCTTGTTGAAGCTGATCCTGAACCTGAAAGGACCTTGAAACGAAAGCTAAGAGAAGCTAAGGCACAACTCTTTGTAGAGGACCTAAACGAATTCTTCAAGGAAGAAGAACACATGGCAGCCGAAAACAACAATGCCAACAATGCAAGGAAGGTGCTGGATGACTTTACTGTACCTACTCCCGACTTCCATGGGAGAAGCATCTCTATCCCTGCCATTGGAGCAAACAACTTTGAGCTTAAGCCTCAATTAGTTTCTCTAATGCAACAGAATTGCAAGTTTCATGGACTTCCATTGGAAGATCCTCATCAGTTTTTAGCTGAGTTCTTGCAAATCTGTGACACTGTTAAGACTAATGGGGTTGACCCTGAGGTCTACAGACTAATGCTATTCCCTTTTGCTGTAAGAGACAGAGCTAGAACATGGTTGGACTCACAACCTAAAGAAAGCCTGGACTCTTGGGAAAAGCTAGTCAATGCCTTCTTGGCAAAGTTCTTTCCACCTCAAAAATTGAGTAAGCTTAGAGTGGAAGTCCAAACCTTCAGACAGAAGGAAGGAGAATCCCTCTATGAAGCTTGGGAAAGATACAAACAATTAATCAGAAAGTGTCCTTCTAATATGCTTTCTGAATGGAGCATCATAGGTATTTTCTATGATGGTCTCTCTGAACTGTCCAAGATGTCTTTGGATAGCCCTGCTGGAGGATCTCTTCATCTGAAGAAGACGCCTACTGAAGCTCAAGAACTGATTGAAATGGTTGCAAATAACCAATTCATGTACACTTCTGAAAGAAATCCTGTGAACAATGGGACTAGTCAAAAGAAAGGAGTTCTTGAGATTGACACTCTGAACGCCATATTGGCTCAGAACAAAATATTGACTCAACAAGTCAATATGATTTCTCAAAGTCTGTCTGGAATGCAAAATGCACCAAGCAGTACTAAGGAAGCTTCATCTGAGGAAGAAGCTTATGATCTTGAGAACCCTTCAATAGAAGAGGTGAATTACATGGGAGAACCCTATGGAAACACCTATAATCCTTCATGGAGGAATCATCCAAATCTTTCATGGAAGGATCAACAGAGACCTCAACAAGGTTTCATTAACAATAATGGTGGAAGAAACAGGTTTAGCAATAGCAAGCCTTTTCCATCATCTTCTCAGCAACAGACAGAGAGTTCTAAGTAGAATACCTCTGACTTAGCAACCATGGTCTCTGATCTAATCAAAACCACTCAAAGTTTCATGACTGAAACAAGGTCCTCCATCAGAAATTTGGAAGGACAAGTGGGTCAGCTGAGCAAGAAAATTACTGAACTCCCTCCTAGCACTCTCCCAAGCAATACAGAAGAAAATCCAAAAGGAGAGTGCAAGGCCATCAACATGGCCGAATTTTGGGAGAAAGAAGAGGCAGTGAACGCCACTGAGGAAGACCTCACTGGACGTCAACTAACCTCCAATGAGTTCCCCAATGAGGAACCATGGGAATCTGAGGCTCAAAATGAGACCATAGAGATTCCATTGGACTTACTTCTGCCATTCATGAGCTCTGATGAGTATTCCTCCTCTGAAGAGGATGAGTATGTCACTGAAGAGCAAGTTGCTAAATACCTTGGAGCAATCATGAAGCTAAATGACAAGTTATTTGGAAATGAGACTTGGGAGGATGAACCCCCTTTGCTCACCAAGGAACTGGATGACTTGTCTAGGCAGAAACTGCCTCAAAAGAGGCAGGATCCTGGGAAGTTTTCAATACCTTGTACCATAGGCACCATGACCTTCAAGAAGGCCTTGTGTGATCTAGGGTCAAGTGTAAACCTCATGCCCCTCTCTGTAATGGAGAAGTTAGGGATCTTTGAGGTGCAAGCTGCAAAAATCTCACTAGAGATGGCAGACAATTCAAGAAAACAAGCTTATGGACTTGTAGAGGATGTTCTGGTAAAAGTTGAGGACCACTACATCCCTACTGATTTCATAGTCCTAGAGACTGGGAAGTGCATGGATGAATCCATCATCCTTGGTAGACCCTTCCTAGCTACAGCAAAGGCTGTGATTGATGTTGATAGAGGAGAGTTGATCATTCAAGTGAATGAAGAATCCTTGGTGTTTAAGGCCCAAGGATATCCCTCTATCACCATGGAGAAGAAGCACGAAGAGCTTCTCTCAAAACAGAGCCAAACAGAGCCCCCACAGTCAAACTCTAAGTTTGGTGTTGGGAGGCCACAACCAAACTCTAAGTTTGGTGTTGAACCCCCACATTCAAACTCTAAGTTTGGTGTTGGGAGGTTCCAACATTGCTCCGAGCACCAGTGAGGCTCCATGAGAGTCCTCTGTCAAGCTATTGACATTAAAGAAGCGCTTGTTGGGAGGCAACCCAATGTTTTATAATTAACTATTTTCTTTTGTTATTTTATGTCTTTTGTAGGTTGATGATCATAAGAAGTCACAAAATTAATGAAAAAAGCAAAAACAGAATGAAAAACAGGAAGAAAAACAGCACACCCTGGAGGACGCACCTACTGGCGTTTAAACGCCAGTAAGGTTAGCTGTTGGGCGTTTAACGCCCAGTCTGGCACCATTCTGGGCGTTTAACGCCAGAAAGGGGCACCAGACTGGCGTTAAACGCCAGAAAGGGGCAAGAACCTGGCGTTAAACGCCAGGAATGGGCACCAGCCCGGCGTTTAACGCCAGAAATGGCCCAAAACGTGTTTTTGAATGCCATTTGGTGCAGGGATGACTTTTCCTTGACACCTAAGGATTTGTGGACCACACAGGATCCCCACCTACCTCACCACCCCCTCTCTTCTTCTTCACCCATTCACCAATCACCTCTACCACTCTCCCTCTCCTCCATTTCTTCTTCTTCTACTCTCTTCTTTCTTCTTTTGCTCGAGGACGAGCAAACATTTTAAGTTTGGTGTGGTAAAAGCATTGCTTTTCGTTTTTCCATAACCATTTATGGCATCCAAGGCCGGAGAAACCTCTAGAAAGAGGAAAGGGAAGGCAAAAGCTTTCACCTCCGAGTCATGGGAGATGGAAAGATTCATCTCAAGGGTGCATCAAGACCACTTCTATGAAGTTGTGGCCTTGAAGAAGGGTCAACTTTGATCAAAGGTTGGAACAAGTCCTCATAGACATTTGCGAAGAGGGCGTTCAATAAAAGAGAGATTCAAGAGGGAAGCCGGTTCAACTGAGAAGGCATGACCTCAAGCCCATCACTAAGAAAAGGATGAGACCCCACTCATCATGAAATCCCTGAGATGCCTCAAGGGATGCACTTTCCTCCACAAAACTATTGGGAGCAAATCAACACCTCCCTAGGAGAATTGAGTTCCAACATGGGACAACTAAGGGTGGAGCACCAAGAACATTCCATCCTCCTCCATGAAATTAGAGAAGATCAAAGAATCATGAGAGAGGAGCAACAAAGACAAGGAAGAGACATTGAGGAGCTCAAGCACTCCATAGGATCTTCAAGAGGAAGAACAAGCCGCCATCACTAAGGTGGACCCGTTCTTTAATCTCCTTGTTCTTTATTCTTCTGTTTTTCGAATTTTATGCTTATGTTTACCCATGTTTGTGTCTTGTGATCATTAGTGTCTTAGTGTCTATGCCTTAAAGTTATGAATGTCCTATGAATCCATCACCTTTCTTAAATGAAAACTGTTTTTATCACAAAAGAACAAGAAGTACAGGATTTCGAATTCATCTTTAAAACTAGCTTAATTAGTTTGATGTGGTGACAATACTTTTTGTTTTCTGAATGTATGCTTAAACAGTGCATATGTCTTTTGAATTTGTTGTTCATGAATGTTAAAATTGTTGGCTCTTGAAAGAATGATGAAAAAGGAAACATGTTACTGAGGATCTGAAAAATCATAAAAATGATTCTTGAAGCAAGAAAAAAACAGAGAAAAGAAAACGAAAAAAAAGAAGAGAGAAAAAGAGAAATAAAGTTGTGATCCAAGGCAATAAGAGTGTGCTTAAGAACCCTGGACACCTCTAATTGGGGACTTTAGCAAAGCTGAGTCACAATCTGAAAAGGTTCACCCAATTATGTGTCTGTGGCATGTATGTATCCGGTGGTAATACTGGAAGACAGAGTGCTTTGGGCCATAGCCAAGACTCAAAAAGTAGCTATGTTCAAGAATCATCATACTTTACTAGGAGAATCATTAACACTATCTGGATTCTAAGTTCCTAAAGAAGCCAATCATTCTGAATTTCAAAGGATAAAGTGAGATGCCAAAACTGTTCGGAGGCAAAAAGCTACTAGTCCCGCTCATCTAATTTGGAGCTAAGTTTCATTGATAATTTGGAGTCTATAGTATATTCTCTTCTTTTATCTTATTTGATTTTCAGTTGCTTGGGGACAAGCAACAATTTAAGTTTCGTGTTGTAATGAGCGGATAATTTGTATACTTTTTGGCATTATTTTTAGTATGTTTTTAGTATGATCTAGTTAGTTTTTAGTATATTTTTATTAGTTTTTAGTTAAAATTCACTTTTCTGGACTTTACTATGAGTTTGTGTGTTTTTCTGTGATTTCAGGTATTTTCTGGCTGAAATTGAGGGACCTGAGCAAAAATCTTATTCAGAGACTGAAAAGGACTGCAGATGCTGTTGGATTCTGACCTCTCTGCACTCAAAGTGGATTTTCTGGAGCTAAAGAAGCCCAATTGGCGCGCTCTCAACGGCGTTGGAAAGTAGACATCCTGGACTTTCCAGCAATATATGATAGTCCATACTTTGCCCAAGATTTGATGGCCCAAACCGGCGTACAAAGTCACCCTCAGAAATCCCAGTGTTAAACGCCGGAACTGGCACCAAAATGGGAGTTAAACGCCCAAACTGGCACTAAAGCTGGCGTTTAACTCCAGGAAGAGTCTCTACACAAAAATGCTTCATTGCTCAGCCCAAGCACACACCAAGTGGGCCCGGAAGTGGATTTTTATGTCATTTACTCATCTCTGTACACCCTAGGCTACTAGTTCTCTATATATAGGACCTTTTACTATTGTATTTTCATCTTGGTTCTTCTGGTTCCCTCTCTGGGGGCCGAAACCAATGATCACTTTTGTTCTTATGTATTTTCAACGGTGGAGTTTCTACACACCATAGATTAAGGTGTGGAGCTCTGTTGTACCTCGAGTTTTAATGCAATTACTATTGTTCTTCCATTCAATTCCGCTTGTTCTTGTTCCAAGATATCACTTGTTCTTCAACTTGATGAATGTGATGATCCGTGACACTCATCATCATTCTCACTTATGAACGTGTGACTGACAACCACCTCCGTTCTACCTTCGATTGAGTGAATATCTCTTGGATTCCTGATTGCACGATGCATGGTTGATCGCCTGACAACTGAGTGCTCGTCTGACAAACGAGCCAGCCATTCCGTGAGATCAGAGTCTTCGTGGTATAGGCGAGAACTGATGGCGGCATTCAAGAGAATCCGGAAGGTCTAACCTTGTCTGTGGTATTCTGAGTAGGATTCAATGATTGAATGACTGTGACGTGCTTCAAACTCCTAGCAGGCGGGGCGTTAGTGACAGACGCAAAAGAATCGATGGATTCTATTCCGGCCTGACCGAGAACCGACAGCTGAATTCCGCGTGCTGTGACAGAGCATATGCAATCGTTTTCACTGAGAGGATGGGAGGTAGCCATTGACAACGGTGAAACCCTACACAAGCTTGCCATGGAAAGGAGTAAGAAGGATTGGATGAAGACAGTAGGAAAGCAGAGAGACGGAAGGGAATGCATCTTCATGCGCTTATTTGAAGTTCCTACCAATGAATTACATAAGTATCTCTATCTTTATCTTTATGTTTATTTCGTTCATCACCATATCCATTTGAGTTTGCCTGTCTAAGATTTACAAGATGACTATAGCTTGCTTCATACTAACAATCTCCGTGGGATCGACCCTTACTCGCGTAAGGTTTATTACTTGGACGACCCAGTGCACTTGCTGGTTAGTTGTGCGAAGTTGTGTAATGCCATGGTACTGAGCTACCAAGTTTTTGGGGTTCATGACCGGGGATTATGAGAGTTGTGAAAAGTATTGTTCACAATTTCGCGCACCACGTACGCACGCATGGCGCGCGCGCGTCGATGGCTTATTCGAGAGTGGCTCGTACGCGTCATGTGCACGTGCGCGTGAATGGGGTTTGTGCCTCAAGCCCAATTTCCACACAGTGCAGGCCTAACTCTCGGGTCAAGGTATGGAAGGTGGAACTTCTCAATCCACGCGTACGCGCCATGTACGTGTGCGCGTGGATGGTCGAAAACGCTTGATGCGCGTGTACGCACGCAGTGCGCGTACGCGTGGATGGTGCTCTGTTTTTCAAAAATTTTTGCTATGTTTTTGCACCAATCCAAGCATTCCAAACCTCCAAACAGCTACCCAAACACCATAAAACCTTATTTAACATACTAAACTACCAATTAGACTCATTAAAACAATTAAAACAATAAATTAGACTAATTCTACCAATATGTACAAAAGAGAAAATGAGAGAATTTTACCATGGTGGGGTGTCTCCCACCTAGCACTTTTGTTTATTGTCCTTAAGTTGGACTTATGGGGAGCTCCTCTCAAGGTGGCTTGTGCTTGTACTCATCTTGGAACTTCCACTAATGCTTGAATCTCCATTGTGCCCCAAGATTTCCTATGGGTTGAGCCAAGTGTTGATGGAGTTCTTCACAAGCTTGGGGCTCCCAAAGTTGATCCTCTTCTTGTAATCCGGGATCCCACACTTTGTTTTCACACCCGTCTTGAGGTTGATCATCACTATTAGTCCAACCGGGTGGTGAATAAGGTGAATTCTCTATACAGTGGCCAACAATCCTCCTAGACCATCTATTTGAGCACTACCCCAACCTTTATATCTCATGTTTGATGCATCAACCATAATGAGCCTTGATTTGCAACGCCCACCACAAAACCTTTTCCACTTACGCTTCATCCCACAAACTTTCCTAAGTTGGCCATCCATTTCAAGCAAACCATATTCAAGTGGGATAATAAAAATAATAGAAATGAATTTCACCCACTCAAATGAAGGTGTAGATGGCAACCTAGGCAAAGATGCTTCCAAAGATCTTGACAAAGCATAACCAACCCTCGTTCTTCTATCTCTAGGGATTTCCACCTCTTCACAAGATCTCTTGATCGCAATCCTTTGTTCAACAATTTTATCTAAACCTTTTCCTTTACTCAAATCATAATAGGGAGGGTGAAAAAAATTTACCTCCTTAACGCTTTCAAATCCAACCGGAGAAGGTTCTTCATGCTCAAAGGATTCTTCACCACTAAGACTTGATGCTTGATATTCATCACCAAGGGAACTCAATCCTTGCTCTATCCCATCCAAGTCTTCATATGGAGTATGCCTTGGAAGGTGTGTACTTTCCTCTCTAGCATCAATTTCAATCATCTTGAAGGGGTTTTCTTCAACTCTATGTTCCCATGGAGGCTCCGCATCTCCTAAGTCTTCTACCACTTCTTCCTTGTCTTCAACAATTAAAGCTTCCTCCAATTGTTCCAATACAAAGCAACTTCCTTCATTTCCCACCGGAGTTTCCAATCTCTCCTTCATGCTATGTTCGTCTTGAGCCATGGGAGTTCCTTGAGTGTTCAAGCATTGGGAGGCTAATTGATTTGTTACCGCATCCAAGGCGGCCATGAAATTTTGCACATCCCTTTTCATCTCTTCTTGCCCTTGAACAAGAACACCAAGGGTTTCATCCATTAGAGGTTGGGGTGGGTGGAAGGGTTCCTTATTTTGGGGGAAGGGTTTATAGTAGGAAGGTGGTTCTTCTTGGTAGAATTGTGGTGGTTTTATGTTTTCCACTCTTTCCACTTGTTGCACAACACACTCCATGGTTGCTTGAAATTGATCCAATGCTTCCTTGAGACGATCCCTTGACTCTTGTTCCTCTTGGATAATATGATTAGGATCATGTAGCTCTTGGATCAATGGATATGAGTATTCTTCCATGGGAAGTTGTGGTGGAAAGTAGTATTCATCTTGTGGTTGAAAATTTTTATATATTGGAGGTGGTTTATCTAGGTAATAATGTGGAGGAGGTGGCTCTTGAAAATATTGATGTTGGAATGTTGGTGGCTCTATATGTGGTTCATATGGCTCATATGGTTGTTGGAATGGTGGATATGGATTAGGGTCATATGAAGGTGGTTGGTAAGAAGGGGCTTGTGAGTATGGTTGAGAGTTATGTTGAGGATATGGTTCATAGGCATATGGTGGTGGTTCTTGAAAGTCACAAGGTGATTCACCATAGCCATTGGATTGGTATGCATCAAAGAATGGCTCTTCTTCATAGTGCATTGGTGGAGGTTGTTGCCAAGAAGATTGATCATATGCATATGGCTCCTTCCACCTTTGGTTATCCCATCCTTGATACACATCCTCATTGTAGCTCTTATCACCTACAACATAATTGTAATCACACTCATAGCCAAAATGAGAATTCATGGTAGCAAGAAAAAATAAGAAACAAAAACTAATAAGAAATAATGAAACAAAATACTAAGACTAGCAAAAACTAACAAGCAATCTAAAAAGCAAGCTATTCACAATATTCACATATATACAATAACCAATAACATAACACCATTGCAATTCCCCGGCAACGGCGCCATTTTGATGATTAGATTTTTGATGGTTTAGAATTTCACAAATGAATTCTCGTTGCAAGTATAGTTCCTAAACCAAACAATAATCTTTTCATACAAAAAGTTGTTTGACAAACCCTTAAATTTATAAACCGAAGTATTGAAACCTCGGGTCGTTCTCCCTAGGAATTACAATAGAGTGTCTTATTATTGGTTGTGATGTGTTTTGGGGTTTTGGATAAGAAGCATGAAAAGTAAATGGCAATGAAAATAAACTAACAACTATAAAAGGCTCTTGGCAAGGTATGAAAATTAGAAGTCCTATCCTAGTTATCCTTCTCAATTGTGATGAGAATTGTTCATTGCTACCACTTAGTTAACCCTTACTAAATAAAGGAAAGTCAAGTGGATGAATTGACTTGAGCCACAAGTCCTAGCCAACTCCCAAGGAAAGACTAGCTTTAGTGAACTCCAAACCAATTAGCAATCTCTCCAATTACCAATCAACAAAGGGATTAGATAACTCAACTGTCACTAATTACTCTACCTAGGCCAAGAGGAACAAAATCTATACTATAACTAAAAGAGGCATTTCAACAAACACATAAAAGGCAATAAAAGTAAACAACATAAATTGCAAGAATTAAAAAAAGATCTAACTACAAAGGCAATAGATCAACAATAGAAAAGCAAAGAAGAACAATTATTATGAATTACCTCTTATTGAATTGAAAGAAAATGGAAGGAACAATAGTAGATCTACAACAAAGTGTAAGAACAACATAAAGGAAATTACAATAAAAGAATAGGAGAAGAATGAATGTAACAACAAGGAATTGAGAAGATAGAAGTAGAAGAAGATGAATTAAAATCTAGATCTAAGAACTAATCCTAATCCTAGAGAGAAGTGAGAGCTTCTCTCTCTAGAAACTACTTCTAAAACTAAACTATGACTAATAGTAACTAACTTCTTTTTCCCTCTTCATTCCTTGGGTTAAATAGCATCAGAAATGAGTTGGATTGGGCCCACAAGGCTTTAGAATTCGCTGGCCACGTTTTGCTTTAAGTGAACCAGGTGGCAGCAACGGCGCGTGCGCGTACTATGCGCGTGCGTGCCACCATACGTGTAGCAACTATGGCAAATCTTATATCGTTTCGAAGCTGCGGATGTTAGCTTTCTAACCCAACTAGAACTGCATCATTTGGACCTCTGTAGCTCAAGTTATGGTTGTTTAAGTGCAAAGAGGTCGGCTTGACAGCTTTTCGGTTCTTTCATTTCTTCATGAGTTCTCCAACTTTTCATGCTTCTTTCTTCATTCCCTTGATCCAATCTTTGCCTCCTAAACCTTAAATCACTTAACAAACATATCAAGGCATCTAATGGAATCAAGGAGAATTAGATTTAGCTATTTTAAGTCCTAAAAAGCATGTTTTCACTCTTAAGCACAATTAAGGGAGAAGTTATAAAACCATGCTATTTCAATGGATAAATGTGGGTAAAAGGTTATAAAATCCCCTAAATCAAGCACAAGATAAACCCTACAAATGGGGTTTATCAGCTGGCCATTCGGCCATGCCTGGACCACCATCACTTATGTATTTTCAACGGTGGAGTTTCTACACACCATAGATTAAGGGTGTGGAGCTCTGCTGTACCTCGAGTTTTAATGCAATTACTACTATTTTCTATTCAATTCAGTTTATTCCGGTTCTAAGATATTCATTGCACTTCACCATGACGAATGTGATGATCCGTGACACTCATCATCATTCTCATCTATGAACGCGTGACTGACAACCACTTCCGTTCTACCTTAGACTGGGCGCATATCTCTTGGATTCCTTAATCAGAATCTTCGTGGTATAAGCTAGAATTGATGGCGGCATTCATGAGAATCCAGAAAGTCTAAACTTTGTCTGTGGTAGTCCGAGTAGGATTCAGGGATTGAATGACTATGACGAGCTTTAAACTCGCGATTGTTGGGCGTGATGACAAGCGCAAAAGAATCAATGGATTCTATTCCGGCATGATCGAGAACTGACAGATGATTAGCCGTGCTGTGACAGAGCATTTGGACCTTTTTCACTGAGAGAATGGGATGTAGCCATTGACAACGGTGATGCCCTACATACATCTTGCCATGGAAAGGAGTAAGAAGGATTGGATGAAGGTAGTAGGAAAGCAGAGATTCAGAAGGAGCACAGCATCTTCATACGCCTATTTGAAATTCCCATCGATGATTTACATAAGTATTTTTATCTTTATTTTCTATTTATTTATTATTATTATTCAAAAACTCCATAATCATATATTATTCGCCTAACTGAGAATTTCAAGATGACCATAGCTTGCTTCATACCAACAATCTCCGTGGGATCGACCCTTACTCACGTAAGGTTTATTACTTGGATGACCCAGTGCACTTGCTGGTTAGTTGTGCGAGATTGTGAAGAAAGCGTTGAGTTATAAGCGCGCATACCAAGTTGAATTCCATTGTTAGAGATCACAATTTCGTGCACCAGTATGCACCAGTAGCTAATTATCTAGTTAGCCACACTTTTCCTCCAAATTTTACTAAGCATCAAAGAGACAAGCTGAAAATTGAGTCCAAATATTATATATGGGATAATCCATATTTATGGAGGTGTGGTGCTGACCAGGTAATTAGACAGTGTGTGCCTCAATCAGAATTCCAGTCCATTTTAGAGGTCTGCCACTCATCTGAGAGTGGAGGACATTTTGGCCCTCAAAGAACAGCTAGAAAAATTCTATACTGCGGATTCTAGTGGCCTACTCTTTTTAAAGATGCTACTGAATTTTGTAAATCTTGTTCCCCTTGCCAAAGGTTTGGTAATATATCCAAGAGGGATGAGATGCCTCAACAGATTATGCTTTTCTGTGAGATTTTTTATGTTTGGAGCATTGACTTCATGGGTCATTTCCAAATTCTAATGGTTACTTTTATATACTGTTAGCTATAGATTACGTTTCTAAATGGGTGGAAGCAATTCCTACCCATACTGATGATGCTAACACTGTTGTTTCTTTTGTGAGAAACCATATTATTTGTCGCTTTGGATCACCACGAGCAATCGTGAGTGATCAAGGCACTCACTTTTGTAACAGGAGACTAACAGGATTGCTGAAGAAGCATGTGATAGTTCATAAAGTAGCAACAGCCTACCATCCCCAGACTAATAGGTAAGCCGAGGTGTCTAACAGAGAGATAAAGCGTATATTACAGAAGATAGTCAAGCCTCAGAGAAAGGACTGGAGAACCAGGCTCCAAGATGCGCTTTAGGCATATCGGACATCATACAAGACACCAATCGGGATGAGTCCCTTCCGCTTAGTTTATGGAAAGGCCTGTCACCTCCCAGTTGAGGTAGAGCACAAAGCCTTCTAGGCGGTAAAAGAATGCAATATGGAATTTGAGAAAGTCGGAGCTGAAAGGAAGTTGCAACTGCAAGAATTAGAAAACCTTCGCCTAGAAGCTTATGAGAACTCCAGGCTGTACAAAGAGAAGGTGAAGGCTGTGCATGATAAGCACATCAAGAGGAGAGAGTTCCAACTTGGAGACTTAGTCCTCCTTTACAACTCCAGATTAAGGCTCATGCCAAACAAGTTGAGATCAAGATGGGACAGTCCCTATTAAGTAGAGAAGGCTGAGCCATACGGAGTCTTTCACTTTAGTCATCCTTCAAGCTCTGAATTCGTCAAGGTCAATGGACATCGCCTAAAGCTATATCATGGTGAGAAGATGCAGAAGAACAAGGAGTTAGAGATCTTCCTCTTGGAGGATCCACTAACAGCAGGAGACTGAGCTAGTGGAGTGTTCAACTTAAGGACGTTAAAGCAAAGTGTTGGTAGGAGACAACCTACCATGGTATGATCGTTCTTTTCCCTCTCCTTAGTTTTCTTTTTAAATAACTCTTCTCATTATTAGTACATATAGTTGCATCTTCATCTGCATACTATATAAAAAAATGGCACATGACGCTACAGCGTCGCCGACGCATCCGCGTCATATGTGCCTTGGGAAGACAAGAAAATTTTACAGAAAGTCGCGTGAAAGCGTGGCTGGAGGTGTGCCTTTGGCACAAATACGCCCTCGTGACCGCGTCACTGACGCTTCCGCGTCATGTGGAAAAATGGCCTCCCACGCATCCGCGTCATCCACATGAATGCGTGCCCAACACAAGCCCTACCACGCGAAAGCGTGCCCCACGCGTCCGCGTCATTTTTCAACAAATGGCCTTTCACGCGATTGCGTCACCCACGCGAACGCGTCACCCTAAATTTTGGCAAAATGAGTTTGAAACAGAAAGTTGCGCGAACGCGAGGCTGCTCTTGTGCCAATAGCACAATTCATATCACGCGAACGCGTTACCCACGCGTCCGCGTCGCCTGCTGTAACACCCTACCACACAGGGCCTTACGCTTAAGTCGTAAAGCAGAGGTGGCAAGGTACTACGACTTCTAAAAGAAAAGGATATGTACATAGATATAGTTGAATGACGTCATATCTAGGAGCCTTGAAGAACAAGCTAAACAAATTGATAAACAGAAAATCGTGACACACTCGCATGGATATTCGTAAAACGGACAGGTAAAATCGAAAGATAACTGAACACATATATATACATATCAGAGTTCCAAAACTCAGATAGCAAGCTCCAGACTCGACCTGCGAAGCTAAGGCCGACCAGAGTATATAATTATGTATATATACAACCCAAAATAAAACTCAAACCACAAAATAAACCCCTGTATCTCCAAGTCGACCTCTAGGAGGGACAAAACACAAAATATACATGCGGAGATTCTATAAACATATATACATAGCCTAAAACAAAATATGACAGTCCAAAAGACAGTTCTTCGCTCGTAAGGAGGATACCCAAATGCTCAACGAGGTGTCTCTCAACCTGCATCTGAAAAACAACAACACAGTATGGGATGAGAACCGGAAGTTCTCAGTATGGTAAAGGTGCCCGCATAGTTAATATAAAAGGTCTCGGGAAAGCCAGAGGCATTTCTAAAACTTCGACACTCAGATTTCAGCTTAAGAATTCAACTAAACCGGAAGTTAGGTAAATTGTCTAAGGTATTCTAGTTCTAAATCTAACTTTAACTTAATACTTCACTTTCTGACTCCTCCAATCCTCCGAGACATTGGTGGAACAACCTTCTCTCCTCACACCTTCGTCAAGAGGAATTTCTCAAAAAGCATACACATACAATTCAAGCAAGGAAAACACAGATAGAGAAGCATTTACAGCAAGTAGAACAAGTAGCAGATAAGCGGAATTAAACAGTTAAACAAGCCAAAACAATACACGCTCAAGCAAACAAACAAATGCATATGATGTATGCCTGTCCTATGGCTGATGAGTCTCATCTGTCGGTTATACAGCCAACCCGATAAGTCCTGGTAGTTAACCATTGGACAGTCCCTCTGTGCGCGCATCCCCAAGCTCAATAATATTCCATGGAGTCAAACTCCAAGCTCAAATATAATATTCCATGGAGTCACACTCCAAGCTCAATAGTATAGTATTCCATGGAGTTAAACTCCAAGCTCAATAATATTCAATATTCATATTTATATGCATGCCCATGGGGGAATCCGGGGAGTTAAAGTGCCCGGTCACATCTTGCGACAGAGGGTCAACAAATAGTCTCAAATACACAAGCCACATAATAATCTCTTTCCCTTTTAAAATGTTACCTCAAATCAAAACTCCAATTTTTAAAGAAATTTTGGCAATATCTCCTCTAAGACTCAAATTTCTGCCACCCTTCAAGGGTCCCAACTATCAAACCAAACACCTCTCAGTCACTCAAATCATGTCCAGTAACAAATTATTTCATAATCAAACAAATACTAATATTAAATCTTTTTTCCAAACCGACCAACTTCAACAACAAATTATTGACAACAGCTAAACCTCACATCTTATACTATATACACAATCCATCAATTATACATTCAGTTCATTCCTATCTTAAGGTCTTTTAGCCTAAGTTTTCACGTGACATTAAACATTAACTACAAGAAACCAAAACCATACCTTCGTACGGAATCAAAATATTCAAAATTCTGGAGAAACTTTCTGACCAAACTATCAAAGAAGAAAACGTCCAGAATCGTCTTTGCCTCCTAAAACTCTCGTTAGCCAAATCCAAAGAAAAGAGGAGCTACGTCATTGTCAACTTCCACTAATCAAAAATGGTGTCAACGTGTAGAAGAGGAGGTTACAAATACTCTTACCGGATTAGATTTTTGATTGGAGTTACAGATTTCCAGAAATCGAAGCCGGAAGTTTGGAAGAATTTACGTTTTTTTTTCCTTCGTTACGTTCTCCCCTCCTTCTATTACGATATTCACATAGATATGTTTATATATATATATGACCGTCTTGGCTTTTCTTTTTTTTAATTATTATTATGTATAAACCGCCTTAGTTTCTTTATTATATAGATGCCACATATATATATATATATATATATATATATATATAACGTAACCTAATGCATAATGATAATAACAATATATATGTAACCTGATGCAAAGTTTAAACCACCTTTTATCTCCTATGCTTTATAGCTAATAATAATAATAATAATAATAATAATAATAATAATATAAATTTGATTAAATTTAAATTATTATAAAATAAGTTTTATTATTGATAATAAAAATAATTTTTTTTTAAATAAAGAATTCTAATTTTTATAAAATAAATTATAACTTATTTATATTTATATTTTTAAAATTGAGGGTTGCTACACCTGCACCGCACAGCTTATCCAGATTAGCCAAATATCATATATTTTCTTCCCCAAATCCTAATTTTTCTTTTCCCTTCTTCTTTCTTTCTTCTTCCTTCCTTCCCTCTTCATTCTTTCCCACTTCTTACTTACTTCCCCCCTCTTTCTTTTTTCCACTCATCATCAAAGTTCTTTTCTTTCCTTCTTCTCTCTTTACTTTTCCATTTATTATTTTTATTTTTTTCTTCTTTTTCTTTTTCCTTTCATTATTTATGTTTTCTTTTTCTTTTTCTTTTTAAACCATTTTTTATTGGTGTTGGAAATTTATTTGGGTCTTTATTCTCTATATTTCGCTTGTGGATTATTAAGGATTTGTTTGACAATTATATTACTTTTCATGGGATTGCTTGCATGTTCAAATTTCTTACTTTCAAAAATATATTTACCATGCATGCTATGTGTTTGTGAAAAAGTCCGTCTGGCATTATGCACTATTTTTAGAATTTTTTTTATTCTACTACTCTAAATGCTTGCTTTTCACGAACCCCTTTTATATTTTATTAATTAAATATAATTGCTATTACAAACAGATTTTTAGTTTGAAAGACTTGGTAATCTAACTTGGACATTGCATGCTTGATCTATGCTACTCATGCCCTTTTCGGCATGCCAATAAACATCTTGCATTTAATTGTTCCACCATGCACTTGCTATATTTTCATTGATGGACTTTTCACATGTAGTCATGACCATGTGTTAACGACATTCTTCTTTACCGTGCATTGATTACCAGCTTTACTGTTTGCTCTCTTGCTCTAACCCTTAGCTTTACAAGTTACTTTCTTTTTCCCTTTTCAGGATGGCAACCAAGAAAGGCAAGGAGAAAGCTACTTCCAAACCACCAGCAAGGAGAGGAACAAAACGAGCATTAGTGGCAGAGCCATCTTCAACAGCGGAGAAACCCTCAACAAAATGAATCAAGAGGATCATCAAGGTCGATGAAATAGAGAAAGCCTTCCCAGCAAGGGACACTCTGCGATTTACTAACCGCTACTGTGAGCAGATGTTCCCCATTCTGGCAGAAAGAAACTATAACAATGAGCACCTTCTCATCCTCCTGACCCAAATTGCTGAATTTGTTGAGCCCCGCATTGAGTGAAGACAATGGGGATTCCTACAGAGACAGCCACGTCAGGTTAATCTATCATCGGTAGTTGAATTCTACTCCAACTTTCACTTGCCAACCCTGCAGTCTATCTATGTCCGTCAGAAGTAAGTCCCCATCACAGAAGAGGCCATGCAAAAAGCTTTAGATCTTTCCCCTGCTCCAGAAGGTTTGGACGCATTTCAAGAAGCTGCACTCAAGTGCCAGACATACCAATTTGATTGGGACACCGTTCTCAGAGTTATAGCACAACCTGGCAGCACATGGATCTACGGATACCATCGTTCCCGACCTAAGGGAATATCGGCTTCCGCACTTGCCTTAGAAGCTCGAGTATAGACACAGATTATGTCCCATTACATCTTTCCGAGCACTCATGAGTCCTCCTTCACTGCAGACATGACTGTTCTACTCTGGTGTATCATTACAGACCAGCCTCTAAACCTACCAAAACACATCCGGAGTGCCATGGGACATGTACAAATTACGGACAACTTATCTTTTCCCGCCTTGGTTTCAGATCTCGTCTCAGTAGCCGGAGTCTCATACAGAGCTGGAGACACCAAAGCCATGCTTCCACGGAGTGATCAGTACGTCCCTAACGGGAAAAATATCAGACCTCCAGCAGCCACTACCAGCCAACTTGCAGAACATGCTGAAGACATTCCCCCTTCCACACCACAAGCACCTTCAACAAGTCAGCTGCTCCATCAGATACTGGAGAGGTTAGACCGGCAAGAATAGAAAGCGAAGCTACGAGAGTGCCGTAACCAGCGCCGATTCAAATACCTTAAGAAGCTACTCACAGGAGACCACAGACATTACAATGACCGAGACACCCCGGACTCCACTTCATTTACTAGCACAGGGAGCCATGACGGTCCCGACTGTGGAAATACTACTACCAGCCCCCCTTTGTTCCTGATAGATGGCACCGAGGACGGTGCAAAGCCTTAAGTGTGGGGAGGTCGGTCAGTACCTGATTTCCGGAGGTAACTTCTCTTCCCTAATATCAATAAAGTAGGATATTTAGTTATTTTTCCTTTGATTAGGATAGGATAGATTGTTTAATAATAGGTTATTTGCATGCATGTTCTATTTGGTTGAAATATAATGAGTTTCTTTTTAAGACCCTATTTTTGAAAATTTTCACTAATTTAAATCGAAACTTTTTGTGTTAAATTTATTTGAAGTTGTATTTGGAACATGGTTTTTTAGGCAAAGAACACACAACCCGTGAGATTTTGAACTTATTTATATGGTTACACTATTTAACCATAAACATTTCATTCTTGTGTGTTTACTTCTCTATGATTGTAATTTATATTTTGTTTCATCCTATATGTCCAATGCTTAATGTGTTATATGCATGCATATGATTGAGACTATTACTTATTTAGCTCACTTATCCCAAATGAACCTACCCCTTAAATCACCCTTGTCAGCCACTTTGAGCCTTTTAAACCCCATTTGTTCTATATTTTATCACATCACTAGCCTTAAGTAGAAAAATAATATAATTATCCCAAATTGAATCTTAAGTTAGCTTAAGATAGAGACTGTGTGTTAATTAAGTATGGGAAAAACTGTGGGAACATGGGTTAATAAGGGAATGTGTTATGTTCTTACTTTAATAAAATATTGGAAATTTGGGTGCCTACTCATGTAAAACAGAAAAAAAAATCCATATGCATTGATATGTTATTTTATCTTAAATGTCTTTATTTTAAAAAAAAAATATATATATATATATATTCAATAAATAAATAAATAAGGGGATAAAATTACCCCAATGCTAAGTTTAATTAAAGATCAATGCATATGTGATAAAAATTAAAAGAAAAGTTGATACATGAGTAGTAATGCAAAGTGAGAAATTTTGGATAGCTATGCACGATTCTAATTTATATAGAGCGTATGTATACTAGGTGAGAGGTTATGTTAGTCAAAGATTCATATTTTAGCTCACTTAGCCTTATATATATATATATATATATATATATATATATATATATATATATATATATATATATATATATATATACCCTTACCCTTACCTTAGCCCCATTACAACCTTGAAAAGACCTCATGATGTTTGCATTGGTACATTAAATATTGTTGATTGGTTAGGAAAAGAACAAAGTTTAGAAAGCATGATTACAGAAGGATAGAGTGATTACCCTATACACTAGAGAGATTAGAGTGCACATACACCATCAGTGAGGGTTCAATGCTTGATCCTATGTTTCCTGCTTTTATGAGCTGTCTTCTTACAAGTTTACCTGTTCTTACTGTATGACTTGAATTAGTGGAATTTGATTTATGTTTGTCTTAAAGAACTTATTTGCTTTTAACCAAGTAGACAAAATCATATAGTTGCATTCATATATATATAGGTTGCATCGCATTGCATGAGTCTTACATTTCCCCTACTCATTTATTTTATCTCCTTGAACTATGCATGAGGACATGTTAATGTTTAAGTGTGGGGAGGTTGATAAACCATTATTTTATGATTTATATTGTGTTTAATTGAGTGGTTTTATCAAGTCTTTACCCACTTATTCATGTGATTAGCATGATATTACAACTCCTTCCCAAAGTTGTTCTATGGTTGAAAACTTGCTTCATAGAGATCTTTTTATTGTGTATTTTAATTCTCTTTTATACCATTCGATGTCGTGATCCGTGTGTTAAGTGTTTCAGATTTCATAGGGCATGAATGACTTAGAGAATGGAGAGGAAGCTTGCAAAAATGGATGGAACACAAGAAATCAAGGAGATGACCAGCGAACACCAACGCGGACGCATGGCTTGTGCGACCACGCGAAATGGAGAAAATTGCAGTGACACGTTCGTGTGCCTGACGCGAACGCGTGGATTGAAATCTGCACGGATGACGCGAACGCGTGGACGACGCGTACGCGTGGCGAGGAAAAACACTGGATGACGCGATCGCGTGGACGATGCGTACGCGTGACATGCGCCATCTACAGAATTTACAGAAATCGCTGGAGGCAATTTCGGGCCACATTTTGACCTAGTTTTCGGCCCAGAAACATAGACTAAAGTCAGGGAACATGCAAAGACTCGAGGGAGATTCTCATTAGGATTGTTTTTAGTTTTTAGATCAGATTTTACTCCTCCTCTAGGTTTTCTCTCTACACATTTATAGTTCTTAGAATTTTATTTGCTTTTGGATTTGGATATTGAAAAGAGTTGTTACCTCCGCCAAGACTTCATCATTCTAGTTTATTTTCTTACTTTTCACTTACTCTTTCATATCCTTAATTTGTCCAGAGTTACAATTGGATTATTTTTAGATTTTATTAATACAAGAACTATTTTTATTTTTAATTGATCTTTTTTATTATTGTTTATCATGTCTTTCTTTATTTTTCCTTTTAATTTTGTGAAGTCTATATTCATGATAATGGAGTAGTTCTCCAACTTGATTGGAAGCTGATTAAAAGGAGAATCTTGAGTTGGAATACTCAGGAGTCAAATTGTAATTGGGTTTATTGTTGGTTGACTCTCTAGTCACTAACGCTAATCCTTCCCAAGGGAGAGGATTAGAACTTGTGAATAGAAGTTGACTCCCAACTTATTTGACTTTCCTTTATTCAGTAAAGGATAACTAATTGGAAACAACTACCAATTATCAATTGATCTTGAGAAAAATCCAACAAGGATAAAACTTCCAATTAATCTTCTCCCGGTCAAGATCTTTATTTAAATTACATAAATTCACTTATTTATTTTCCTGTTTCTCAAACTCAAAATTTCTTGGAAAACCTCTGACCAATAAGCTGCACTTTTTTGTCAATTCGTTGGGAGACGACTTGGGATTCATACTCCCAGTATTTTTATTCTAATTTTGTGACAACCCTTTTAAATTGATAAGCGAATTTTCACTGGTTAAGAAATGTACTTGCAACGTATTTATTCCATTAAATTCTTAATCGGTCAATTTCCGCCTCCGTCAGTGTCGCCTTACTAGGAACCATATAGGTTCTCATCCCTTCCTTTTTCCTTTTCCCCCAAAGGGAGGATTTCAACTTGATTGCCGAAATTGGAGTTATATTTAGAGAGGACAGAGCACGCATTTTTAGACCCTACAGAAGATGCTCGAGACTAGTCTTGAGATGATGCCTATAGACTTATGTCCCAATGGTGAGAAGAATGTGGGATAGATGGTCTTTATTCCTTAGACTTTGCTTTTCCTCACTTGTGTAGCATTTTTTAAGGGTAGGACTTGATATTTTTCTTTTCTTTTTTCAACTCGGATACCAGTTAGGGATTTTCTATAAGAACCAAGTATTTTGAAAACTTGTCAGTTGTATATAAGTTTATATGTATATCTATATATAGCTAAGCATGCCAAGTTTGTATGAACTAACTTAAGATGTATATATGTATAAAAGTTTTTCTGTAATCTTGTTGCTATTTGATTTTGCTATTAGTTTGGTAGTTATTTTATTTTGTATATCTTTGATGATGTTTATGGTTTTGCTAACGTATTTATTAAGAAAAGCATATGATAAAAATAAGCTAACATACGTGATCCCGTTAGTACGAAAGACTCATATGTAGTAACTATTATCGAGTCTAGAGTTTTATAGGATTATTGAAAAGTGACACCTGATGACTGGCAGTAATCCAGACCTGCCAAAAATTGGGTTGTTACATGGATAAATCCAAATATTGCACCTTTCACCAGAAGCATGGGAACACTACTGACGAGTATGTAATAACCAAAGACCTGTTAGAGCGATTAGCTCGGCAAGGTCACCTAGACAAATACATCAGTGGACACATACAAAATCATGCCACATCCTTTGCCGACCACACCTCGGCAGGACACTACTCCCGAGATAAAGAGAAGATGACTCATCATCATCATGACCAACTACGAGAAGTTATTAACTGTATTTCAGGAAGCTTCGCATGTGGAGGAGCAACCAGCTCAGCACGGAAACGTATATACTGAGCTATGCTCTCAGTAGAAGGCAATCCAAGTGCAACTCAAACTACTCCATACCTTCCACAAATGACGTTTCGAGAGTCTGATTTTCATACAAACACAACAAATTTGGATGACCCAGTTGTGATTTTCATCCAGTTAGGAGACCTTTTGGTTCGTAAAGTGTTACAAGACCCTGCAGTGTAGATGTTTTATTCTATTCAACATTCCAAAAAATGAAACTAAGCAATAACTTACTCCAACCTTCTACTGGAGACCTGGTCGGATTCTTAGGTGAGCATGTTCTGGTATTAGGATCTGTGTGGTTACAAAGCACACTGGGTAATCATCCTTTATCTAAAACTGTGGACGTGCAATACTTAGTTGTTGACTGCTTTTGTCCTTATAATTTAATATTCGGCCGACCTTTTTTTAAATAAGTTCGACGCTATTGTCTCTACCATTCCTCTCTGTGTTAAGTTTTCTATGCATGATGATCTTACCGCAACTATTCACAGTGATCATCGTGAAGCTCGGTAGTGTTACAACATCAGTCTCAAACTGCCAAATCAAGGAAGAAAAATTAATTCAAAATTAATTTTTTTTGAAATAATTAAATCTTGATTCTATTTGTTAATCACAAAATTAGTATTCTCTCCAAATTATATGTAATAAATATTTGAAAGAAGAAAAATAAAAATATAAATTAAAAAGATAAGTAATAAAAGTTGAAAACTAAATAAAAAAATTTAAAAAATATGTACATAATAATAATAATAATAGCAATATATTTTTTTTACATGAATAATACTATGAAATTATTTTTTAATTATATTTAATTATAAATTTAATGTATTCTTTATAATTTTATGAATTTATTTGAATTATATTATTTTATTAATTTTATTTTTTGTAAACCAGAAAAATAGAGAGAGATAGAGAATGAGAGAGAAAAGAGAAAGAAAGATAAAGAAGAAGAAAATTGTTAATTTTGGAAAAAAAATTAATTGTAATGAAAAATATTTTATGGTATATTTTGGTTTGTCAAATTAATAATATAAAATATAAAATATAACTTATAAATTATATGTAAGGTGAAAATAGTAAAGAGAAAATAACAGAAAAGGTGAGAAAGATAGATAAGAGGATGGGAAAAAAATTTATTAATTTTGGAGAAAAATATTTCATTGGCTCCTCATACTTTCCCATTTTAATAAGAGAGCGTCTTGTGATATATTTGATTGTTAAATTAATAATGTAATATAGTTATATTTTAATTTTAATTTTAACTTTAGTTTTAAATTCAATTCTAATTAAAGGATGTCATGTTGTATACTTTAATTGTCAAATTTATAATTAATTATTGATAATGATATATAAAAAAAATGGAGGAGGAGAAGAAAACGTGACTCTTTAATTTTGAAGAAAAAATTAATTTCAATTTCAATACCAAATTAACATGTGGCATAATTTTACTCCTCTTTAATTTTGAAGAAAAAAATTAATTTCAATTCTAATACTAAAATGATATGTGATATATTTTAATTGTAAAATTAATAATGTATAATAGTTAATAAATTTTTGTATCGAAGTCCAATTGAAATTAAAGAAGTATTATTCTCTAATTTGACATACAAAAATGTTTGAAAATAAATTTACTAAAAACAACTAAAACTTATCTTCTTTATTATTCTTTAATATATATAAAAGGTTCAAATAGAGTTCACCCAAATGACCCAGCCAATAATTATTTAGGTGTATAATTTATTTAAAAATAAACAAAGTTACATGACCAACAAAATTTATTATTTTGGTCCACACTCGATCAATAAAAGTATTTTTCTTACTAAATTCTAAAACTTAATACCCAAAATATTAACAAATATTAATAAAAAAGTATTTGCCTTCTAATATCTGTCTTTTAGAAATAACATAAAATAATTAGGGTTTTGGTTTAACCTCTATGGTATTGTTGTATTTCTAGCTATGGTGCATGTGGCAATGATTTTCGGCATATGGGGCATGTGGAGTGTAACATGAGCCATGGATCAACACAAGCTTGGTGAAAGACATGGCCACAACCAGGAAGAACCCTCAACATCTCAATCTCTTTGTAATCCCCTAAGCATATGATGCATCCACCTCCAACACTACTTTTCTTCATTACTTCATCAGAATATGACATCTTAGGAGAATTCTCGTAACCCGTGTCGATGTGACCGTCTATGTGGCCATGGCAGTGACCGTGCTCTAAAGACTCGGCCACTGACACGGACACGTAAGGTGATGGAACATCGACCGGTGTGTGGAGTATGGTGGGGATTCTTGGAGGCCTGAAAAAGCAAGAATGTAAGAAATTTATGGTCTTAAACAAGAATATCAAGCCAAATATGAATGCCATGGCATGAGTGAAACGAAAAGCACTGTCGTTGGAGTTATTAATTATCATCGTTAAAACAAAGTTTTCGTTATCGGAGTCGGAGTTGGAAGTGGAATCGGACATCTTCAATGGAGAAATTGTTGTAGTGGGGTTGGAAGAGGGTTAATGGGGTGGGTGTGTTTGTGTGTGATCGATAATAAGGGATTAATTTAACAATTTAATTTCTATAAGGTATTTTGTGTGTTGGTTCGTCAATGTCCTTTTTATATTCGATCATTGCATTAATTAAATACCATTATAATTCTCCTATTGTAGGAAAAAGAAACGGAACAAAGATAAAAAGAAATTAACGCATCAATGCTATATTTTAACAAATTTTTTAAGATTTTTTTTATGGTTTGGTTGAATTTTTTTATTAGTTTTTTATTTTTGTCTTATGCTAATTTTTTTTTTTAAAGATCAAGCTTTAAATATTTTGGTTGTAAAAATTTTGATACTATATCATAAACATATAAATAATTATATTTTTAACAATTTTATTGTTCATTACAAGTTTAAAATAAAAAAAATGCTATGTGAACACACAAAAAGTAATCATTATTATATATTTATGTATAAATATATGTGTGGTTTAATTATATATTTTTTAATTTATATTATATATATATATAACTAATTTAATACTTAATTTTAATATACACATAACATTATTATTTAAAATAAGTAAGAGAAGTTTGAAGTATTTATTATATATTTTGATAATTCTATTCTTTATTATAATATATAAAATATAAGATTTAATATTTTCTAATATAATTAGATAATAGAGGTAAAATATAATAAATAATTAAAATTTAGGAGAATTTGAAAATGAGAGTTTTAGTCTTTTAGAGGAGTTGTAAAAGACTAACAAATATCTCTAAAATTTTCCTCTGATCTTCTAAATAGTAAAACTCATGAACGGTTTTATACTCTCAAATATTATTGAATTTCTCAAATAATATTGAATTTATAAATTTTAAATGAGTTTTATTATTTTAATTTAAGAATAATTAATTTTTTTAAATTATTAATTTTCTCATTTTAGAGGAGTTTAATCAAATTAATAACATATTAAAAAAATGAAAACTTTTTAATTTTTACTCTTCTAACGAGCGAGTGTATCTAGAATACACTCTACAAAATTCCTTATTTTAATTTGTTGGTTTGAATTGCCTTTTAGTTTTTTTTTTTTTTTTTTGAGGAGCTTCTATTTGAATAATATGTAGGTAGGATATAATTAAGCGGATAACACAGGAGAGATCGACAATGACTTTACGCAAACCTATGTACAATGACAATCACCTATTCAATTGTTTTCTCAACTATGTATGTATATTGGAGAAGTTGAAGAGATATAAATATATAAATTATTTGAACAGCCAAGTAATGAAATAAAAAATTAAATTAATTAATTAAAATTTGATATTTTCAATACTTTTGTGATGCATGCATTTGTTGAACAAATTATCTTGCAAATTATTGGATATTAATTAGAACGTAAAATAATCGCATAAGTATTGAATAATTATTTTGCAACAGCTAAGCATGCAATTATTCCCCGTGTATTTAGTTTTAAGAATATACCACTTACAAAAAATATTATATGCCTATAAAAAATCAATTACTATATATTTATATAGAAATATATTTATAATTTAATTTATTTTAATATATATTTTATACTAATAATTAATTTTAATATACATTTAATAACATATATAGCTAGTTGACCACCGAATCATGAGAGGTCAATGATTTTTAAATGAATACATACGTGTACTTGCCTTTTTATATAGTTAACAACTTTTTAAGGTTTTACCTGCATAGTTTAAGGAGTAAACTCTAAATTCTATTTTCAACAAAAAAAAAAATGCATATAATATAAATAAAATAATCTCTTAAAAATAACAACTTCGTGTTTCTTTCTTTCTATTTTTTTATGGGAGAATTTATCCTTCACTATTAAAAATTAATATTTAAAAATTAATATATTAATTCTTTACAATAATACATGTAGAAAATGATCAATGATTATTATTTTAAACCTACCTTGACATTTATATATATGTTTTGTCAAAAGACAAAATTAGATGAAGAGACATGTTTCCACTTAATACATTGATCTTTAAAAATGTGTTGATGGCTTCCTAAGGGATTTGTCCACTTGTTTTAAAGTAACAATACATGTCTCCCACTAGATAGAGATTAGATAGAGACACAATGTCTGTTTCTTAATTAAGTTGTTGGAACCATTATCTCTGTACTTGAAAACATAAAGTTCATTAATGAATCAAGTATAGAAAGTTTTTCCAATGAAAATTCCTCTATTCCCTCTCCATAATGGAAAAAATTCTAAAGAGAGAGATCCTTAAGAACTGTGGGTAATCATGGTTTTCTAGCTAATGGACCCATCACTTATTTGTCTTTAGCATGCATGTAGCAACTAATGTAGACAAATAACAACTTGATCAAAGTGTTGCCAAAGTATATATGTCCCAAGCATATAAGAATCGGAATTAAATTAAATTTAATATGATAGTGTAATGTGTATCGTACTTTTTAAGTAATCAAGATTCACTTTTAATTTTATTCTAGCTACTATTTTATAGCTATTTTTTTAAAATTGTATCTTTTCTTTTTATGTATGTGATTTTTTCCTTACAATTTTATAAAACATATTTACTTCTCATATATAAATAACATTATTCTTCTGATAATTTTTTAAATTTTATATTTTGTATTAAAAATTTTAGTTAAAATAGTAGATCATGATAATTTTTTAAACTTTATATTTTATACTAAAGACTTTAATTGAAGTGGAAGATTATGAAAACTTTTCAAATTTTATATTTTGTACTGAAGACTTTAGCTGAAGCAGCAAATCATGATAGCTTTTCAAACTCCATATTTTATATTGAAGACTTTAGTTGAAACTGCAGATCTTGATCAGATCATGACAATTTTTTAAACTTCATATTTTGTACTGAAGACTTTAGTTGAAGTATCAGATCATGATAATTTTTCAAATTTCATATTTTGTATCGAAGGCTTTAGCAGAAGCAGCAGATCATGACAATTTTTCAAACTCCATATTTTATACTGAAGACTTTAGTTGAAGTGGCAGATCATGATCAGATCATGGCAATTTTTTAAACTTCAAATTTTGTACTGAAGACTTTAGTTGAAGTATCAGATCATGATAATTTTTCAAACTTCATATTTTGTATCGAAGGCTTTAGCAGAAGCAGTAGATCATGACAATTTTTCAAATTTCATATTTTATAATGAAGACTTTAGTTGAAGTGACAAATCATGATCAGATCATGACAATTTTTTAAACTTCAAATTTTGTATTGAAGACTTTAGTTGAAGTATCAGATCATGATAATTTTTCAAACTTCATATTTTGTACCAAAGGTTTTAGCAGAAGCAACAGATCATGACAATTTTTCAAATTCCATATTTTATATTGAAGACTTTAGTTGAAGTGGCAGATCATGATCAGATCATGATAATTTTTCAAACTCCATATTTTGTACTAAAGATTTTAGTTAAAGTGGCAGATCATGACAACTTTTTAAACTCTATAAGTTTAGTTGAAATATTAGATTATGACAGTTTTTCAAACTCCATATTTTGTACTGAAGTCTTTAGTTGAAGATTATGACAACTTTTTAAATTCTATATTTTGTATTGAATTGAAAGATTTAGTTGAACTAACAGAACACGACAATTTTCTAAACTCCATATTTTATACTGAAGGCTTTAGTTGAAGTGGCAGATCATGACAACTTTTTAATTTAGTTGAAATGGCACATCATGATAATTTTTCAATTTAGTTAAAGCGGCAGATGATGACAACTTTTCAATTTAGTTGAAGTGATAGATCATGGTGCCTCACTGCTTCGTAGTATGCTACATTTGAATTCGAGTTTAGTCTAGTCAATGCAGTGTGTGTGAGTTTAAGTGTATATCCAAAAAAGACTTCACATTTTGGAATTGACAATCATAAAGTAAGAAATTAATTTTAGAAGCTGAACTGAACTGAACAATCTTAAAAGTTAATTACAATAATTATTTCTTGCACAAGTTCAACCAAAAGTTTAAAGTCTAACATAGATTAGTGTCTCTATGAATCAAAATATTCTTGAGCCTTTAAGGTAGCATGTTGTCACCATTTTATCACTCCTGTAAATAAGAAAGACCGAAACAAAAATTAGAAACAAGATATAACACTAATTATAATTTTTTTCATTAATTTTTATCCAAAATATTTAAAAAAAATTTGACAGAACTTCCCCTAAAACTTTGATATTTCCACCGTCTATGGTTCCAACAAAAAAATTCTATTTTTTGAAACAAAATAAAATTATTTTAAAAAATATATATACATAAATTTTTTTATTCTTAAAGTGTTTAACATTTTGAAAAAAAAATGTTATAAAATATACTTATATTTGTGACAAATAATTAACTTGTTATAAATAATATTGAATTTTGTGACAAATTAATTTTTTGCTACAAAACAATTGGAGTTTTTGAAACAAAAAGATATTTTGTTACAAAACAATTGGAGTTTTTGAAATAAAAAAATATTTTGTTACAAAATATTTAGAATTTTTGCAACTTTTTTTGTTACAAAATATTATAATATTTTGTAACAAAATACCATTTCGTTACAAAAACTAACGTAATTTGTAACAAAAAAAAAGTAGGTTGTTACAAAATATTATCATATTTTGTAACAACTTGTAATGTTGTTACAAAACATTATTCTTTTGTAACAATTACCAATTATTATTACAAAAAATTATTTATTTGTAACAATTTTAAATTTGATACAAAATTTTTGTACAAATGTTTTATTTTCTTATAGTTGTACTGAACTGGAGGCTTTAGTTGAAGTAACAGATCATGATAATTTTTCAAATTTCATATTTTATACTAAAGACTTTAGTTGAAGTGGCAAATCATGACAGCGGCTAATCATGACAACTTTTTAAACTCCATATTTTATACTGAAGGCATTAGTTGAAGCGACAGATCATGACAACTTTTCAAACTTCATATTTTATACTGAAAGCTTTAATTGAAGTAGCAGATCATGAGAATTTTTCAAATTTTATATTTTGTATCGAAGGTTTTAGTTGAAATAGCAGATTATGACAACTTTTTAAACTCTATTTTTTGTACTGAACTGAAGACTTTAGTTGAAGTAACAGATCATAACAAATTTTCAAACTCCATATTTTATACTGAAAACTTTAGTTGAAATAGCAGATCATGACAATTTTTTAAATTTCATATTTTGTACTAAAGACTTTAGTTGATGCGACAGATCATGCCAACTTTTTAAACTTCATATTTTATACTAAAGGCTTTAATTGAAGCAGCAGATCATGACAACTTTTTAATTTAGTTGAAGTGACAGATCATGGTACCACAATACCTCGTAGTATGCTGCATTTGAATTGAATTTAGTCTAGTCAATACGGTGTGTGAGTTTAAGTACATATCCAAAAAAAAACTTCATATTTTAGAATTGAGAGTCATAAAATAAGAAATTAACTTTAGAAACTGAACATCATAGTCTTAAAAGTTAATTATAATAATTATCTCACTTATAAGATAGACTATAATTATATTAATAATATTTTAAGAATTACTAAACCGTCTTACTAACTATTAAAGTATACTTTCTCACTTTAAGTAATCACGATTCACTTTTCATTTTATTCTAGCTACTATTCTATAGCGCCTTTTTAAAATTGTATCTTTTCTTTTATGTATGATTCTCTCTTTACAATTTCATAAAATATATTTACTTCTCATATATAAATAACAATATTCTTCTGATAACTTTTTAAACTTCATATTTTGTATTGAAGACTTTAGTTGAAGCGACAGATCATGATAACTTTTCAAACTCCATAATTTATATTAAAATTTTAAATTTTGTACTGAAGACTTTAGTTAAAGTAGCAGATCATGACAACTTTCTAAACTTTATATTTTGTACTGAAGCCTTTAGTTGAAGCAGGAGGTCATCACAACTTTTCAAACTCCATATTTTGTACTAAAGACTTTAGTTGAAGCGGCAAATTATGAAATTTTTTTAAACTTCGTATTTTGTACTGAAGACTTTAGTTGAAGTATTAGATCATGATAATTTTTCAAACTCCATATTTTGCAGGGAAGGCTTTGGCAGAAGCAGCAGATTATGACAACTTTTCAAATTCCATATTTTATACTAAAAACTTTAGTTGAAGTGGCAGATCATGACCAAATCATGACAATTTTTTAAATATCATATTTTGTACTGAAAACTTTAGTTGAAGTATCAGATCATGATAATTTTTCATACTCCATATTTTGTACTGAAGGCTTTAGCAGCAGATTATAACAACTTTTCAAATTTCATATTTTATACCGAAACTTTAATTAAAGTGACAGATCTAAATCATGACAATTTTTAAATTTCATATTTTGTACCAAAGACTTTAGTTGAAGTATCAGATTATGATAATTTTTCAAACTCCATATCTTGTACCAAAGATTTTAGTTGAAATAGCAGATCATGACAATTTTTTAAATTCTATATTTTGTACTGAACTGAAGGCTTTAGTTAAAGTTACAGATCATGACAATTTTTCAAACTCCATATTTTGTACTGAAAGTTTTAGTTGAAGTGGCAGATCATGATAACTTTTCAATTTAGTTGAAGCGGCTGATGATGACAACTTTTCAATTTAGTTGAAGTGACAGATCATGGTGCCTCACTGTCTCATAGTATACTGCATTTGAATTCGAGTTTAGTCTAGTTAATGTAGTGTGTGTGAGTTTAAGTGTATATCCAAAAAAAACTTCATATTTTAGAATTGACAATCATAAAGTAAGAAATTAACTATAGAAGCTGAGCTGCACAATCTTAAAAGTTGATTACAATAATTATCTCACATATAAAAGATAGACTATAACTATATTAATAATATCTTAAAGATTACTAAACCGTCTTACTAACTATTAAAGTATATTTTCTCACTTTAGAAGAGTCTCAATAAGCCCTTGTAGCGGCCAAGGGAGCAACTTCAGCAAGAGGGGTGGGTAATGGAGAGTTCCTACACATTGGACAAGAAAGGTTTAGCCTCAACCATACATCAATACAATCCCTATGAAAAAAATGGCCACAATCAGGTAATAGCCGTAACCACTCTGAGTCTGCATAATCTGCCAAACATATTGAGCAACTAAGAAGTTCTGTTGGATCATCTGCCTTTTGATGAAGCTTGGCTTGGGAGAACAACAACATAGGATAACTTTTGAGGATTGATTCTTGCATTTGTTGTTGCTCCTCACCAATTTGGATTGTTATAGAGGATGGGTCTCTGTCCATGATCACTGTCCTGTTTGAATTGAAACTGCTATTGGTTCTTCCGGAGCTTGGTCCGGTTCGCTCGTCTCGAATCCTGCTTTTGCTGCAGTAGTATGCAGTGAGAGCTATGAATGCCATCAAGAGGAGGAAGCCAAGAGACAAAGAAACCGAATAATACGTGTATCCGGTTATGTCCTCTTGAGAGTCCTCAGTAGAATTGGAAGTGTTGTTCATGGAACAAAGGAAAAGCTTCAAAGTGTTGCTTTATGAAGAAGAAACTAAGAAGATGCACTATGTTATACTATGTTACTCTTTCTACAAAGGAGGATAGAAATGTGGCCAAGGTGATGGATGAAATTGTGGGGGTTAAGTGTTAATGTGTAGGCAAAAGGAATAAAATGTCAACTTGTGTGGGGAGTTACTATGTGGTGGTGGCGGTTTGTGAATATACCTAACGATAGTTTTGTCTCTAGTTGGTGGCGGCTACATGCAATGCAAGTGTCATATATAATCTTGACAACCTTAATCTAAATTGTCTATTCATAAAACTAGGATTTTTGGTCCCAGCCACCACTACCAACTTATCTGGACAAGCTTTAAGTAGGTTGCTTGGATTCAAGTTTAACCGGATCAAAGTTCTTATGGAGGGAGAGACTTAATAAAATGATAAAGTAACGAATTAATCACTATTAAATTAAGATACAAAATTCAGATACGATAAGAGTTACAAATTTTATGATAATTAATATCTTGCTTTATTATTTTTCATTTCTTCTTATTTTAGAGGATTTAACTTCATTAATATTACTAACTTCTTCCTACCTTTTTCTTTTATCTTCTGTTTGCTTTTTAAATATCACCATTACTTTTTATTGTTTACATAACACATTCGAATGTATTAATTTAGAAATATAAAAGAAAAAGTAATCAGTTTTATTAGATAGATAATGACTTTTGTGAACAATATGAATAATATACTTTAGAATTGACCCAATAAAATAAAAAAATATTCTATTCCTAAATTACTTTCTAAACACTAACATTAGAATAACCATTTGCACACCTAATTCAGTCGTTATTAAGCTGTGCATGAATAAATTAAATTAAATCAAAAGAAATAACAACCATCTAATTAAAAATCAACATAATCATCTGCATATTTATTGAATTAAACATTTAATATATCTATTATTCATATTATTTAATATTCTTATTATCTCCTATATTTTTTCAAAAATAATAGCAAGTTAACAACAAATATCTAGCATGCATTTCTTCATAATCATCCAAATAATAATAATAGAAATAATGATTTAGACATAAGTCAACTGTGATTGCTCTATTTTAGATTTTTAGCACTTCAACGACTTACTCATTAATAAGATTATTATATGTATATTTTCCTTCCAACAAGCAGTAGAATTTTTTGGATGGATTAGCGTAAAGGGGTTCCCCTTTGTGGATATGTAACAATTTTATAATTGGAAACCCGATATAAAATGAAAAATGGAATCGAGTTAAGAAAAATACCAAAATAGTCAACTTACATTATCACTTTGGTAAACGTACTCCGTTTATCATAATATATATAAACGGTTAATTAATTATTTTTTGTTTCTTCCATTTGAAGCCAACCCTCATTTCAAAGGGTAAAATCAAATCGATGTGACTTTGAAAATTTAGCCTAGATAAATAAATTAAATTTTTTTGTAAAAAAAATTAAACAATAAATATTTATATTAAAAATAATTTATAATTAAATTATTTTATATTTAATTTTTTAATTTTAAAAATATTTATTTTTAAAAAATAATAAAAAAAATTTATTATAAAAACTTTTTTTTAATTTTTTTATAAATATTTAAATAATTTTTTAAAAAGTCACAATTTTATTTTAAAAATTATATCAACTATTAACATTATATATTTTCTATTTTCATAAGTTAAAAGTTAAAAAAATTACTTATAAACCTATCTAAACCGACTCTTATTTGTATACAATTTCGAAGTAAAAATTCCTGCATCATCTAAAATCTCAATAGTCACTGAAGTGGCACTGCTCCAAGAGTGAAGAGTTATTCACTTTATTCACCTGATTGGACTCAAATCAGGCTATCAACAAAATTAATGCACACTTGGATAAATCGGTAACCCATTCTCCTTACCACAATTCATGGCACTTTCATATGGATATAAAGTAACTATAGTGCATAGAAAACTCCCTTTTTTCTTCTTTTTCTTGTGTAGTACAAATAATTCTTTTTTCTTGATAAAATAGTATAGTACAAAATGTCAATCATGATTCCAAAAGGCTTATTACAGGAAATAAGTAGCACAAGTCAAATAATTTCCAAACATCCCCAGACCAAGAAATGGCTAAATAAATCAAGCAAGTTCTGCACAACTTTACAGGGCCCTGACTCATGTCTGCATCGCACAGATGACAAAAGAAGAAGCAGCATCATTCTCTAACCTAACCACGTAAGGATGCCCGGGGGACGGCAGGTAAACCCAGTTCATCTTCATTCTGTCAGTATCAAAGCAATCCAATCAGAAATTAAAGCTAGATAACATTTTGAATGATAATAAATGAACACAGTAACATTCTAGTACAGAGCCTCAGCATTTTGTATCAAGGATCACTGGTCATTACTCACTACTAAGCAATAGCAGATGCAAAGACATAGGTTGACATTAATAAGGATAATTTTAAGTGTATGGGGCATAATGCTGCCGCTAAAAAGCTTAAGACAAGCCTAAATCAGGATGCCGAGAAGTGAAGAACCTCTTTAATCCCCGCATTTGAACCCCATCATGTCAGAACAGTTACAACTACACTGAAGTGAAAAAGGCAAGCGTTTTCTTATTAGAAGCTAAAGATGGAACGAAATCATACTTGGGGATTGGATCTGCCAGCTGGTACTGTTGTTTGTCCTGTTGGAGCTGGAGGTAGGTTAAGCTCTGCCTCCAAATCAGTTTCTTTATCAGGTTGGAGATAGGAGGGGACACCATCAGCTTCAGTTTCATTTCCCATGTCTAATTCCAATGCATCAAGTTCTGTTTTAACCCAAAAGAAAAAAGGAAAAAGAAAAACGAGAGATAAACAAGACAACCAATTCCGAATAAACAGCTGCAGAACCTCACCATTCAACCCAACCATGCAGCCCCATTACACAGGAGCTTTGGCCATCTTTCCATCATTTATATCAAAAGCTTAAAGCAGTCCATTAACTTACCACCCATAAGTTCATCCTCGTCAATGTCGTCAGGCACATTATAGCTTCTACCCAAAGTCTCTTGGATTTCATTACTAACATCCATCAGGTCCATCATCTCATCTTGCAAGTTCTACACATAACATGGATAACAAATTAAGACCTGAGATTCTCACTATTAGTTAAATAGAATTTATAAGAAGCAGAAAGAGAATGCAGACATCAATGTCTTGTATCTTCACAGTTTTCATCATCCCCTTCAACTCCTTGTTGGCAGACTTCAAAGCTGACATCTGAAAAGTAAAAGATAACGGGGGAGAAAAAAAAGAAGTCATAAACACCTGGTTTTGAATTCTATCTTGACAAAATATTCTTTGGAAGTCATATGATTTCTGAATTTTGAAAACTTAATACAAACAAGAACAAAAGTACAATGCACAATTAATAACAATTCTAGGAAGAGACCCCCACTCCAATGACACATACTATTCATCCACTACCTCTGATGAGGTAGGCAGCAGGTTCCAAACAGGGTACAGATAAAGCTCCGCCTCGAACCATTCCCCTTAAAGCGCTAACAAGACAAATGAATGTTTTATAGTGAATATGATTGATTACCCCAGTCAAACTATATTCATATAGCATAAAATTGGAAGAAATTTTTCAAGTTGTTATAGCCATCCAAATAATTTGTCCTTTAAATTAAAAAATAGACCCTTTGGATTAATCTCAAAACAAAATGACATCCCAGTAGGTCACAAGGCTCCCACCATTGTAGGGTTTAGAAAGGGTTACACAAATACAGCCCTACCCCACCATGGAGAGTGTTTTACTCACTAAAACCTGTAACTACTAGGTCACATGGAAGCCTCTTACCAAACGCAACCAATCTTTCCTTCTTTCTTTTTCTTTTTTCTTTTTTTTTTGGAATTTTTTTGAAAACATAATGGAGAGAGGCATGCCATAATTATTCAATTTAGACAGAAGAAACCTTTGAGTTTTGATGATATGATGAATTAAAACATTCACATAGGCCATAATAATAATAACCAGTAAATATAGTGAAAAAAAGAGCACAACAGAAAACTTTCAAAGAATACTCTAAGCTATTTGATATTTGGGTGCATACAGTTTGTTGAGCATCTTTAATGCCCTCAGCAGCAAATTGAACTTGATCAAGATTGAATGTCTGATTATACAGCATGTCCCGTTGACCTTCATACCTGACAAGAGCGTAGTGTAATACTATATGAGTACACGATGAATCATTCACATTGCAAACTTTTGGGGGAATTTTAATTCTTCAATTGAAAATCATTCCAACCTTAATGAGAATATTGCAACCTTATTCCTACACTTGACCTACTACTTTAGCATAACCAAGTAGCTACCACATTAAACACACTAAGAAAACAATAATGAAGAACTTACATTCGCTTTTGCTTAAGAACTCTCATAGCCCTAGCTTTAACAGCTTCCTGGGCAGGACCAGGTCTTGTTTTCTTGATCTGCTCCTTATATCTACTAAGTTCCGCATCAAGTTTCTTAATTTTTTCATCCACTGAATCTCCACGTTTAGTAATCTAGAACATCCAAATATATATAATAATTAATAGTTATCAACAAGAACAACATCAACAGATGAACATAATTTGAGTCAAATATGAATGTGTTTGGACCCCCAAAACCTATAGTTGAAGCCTTTGATCTCCAAATTCTAGGGTTTGGAGCCAAAACCTTAGTTTCAAAATTAAACGTGGCTTAGTTTCAAAATTAAACGTGGCAGCTAAAAAGATTTAAACAGATCTGCGGCAGTATCAAAGCCGTAGAGAAGATAGATCAGATGCAGCACGCGAATTGAACCAACGAAAGCGAAAATTTAAGAAATTAGAAAGAAAAAAATTGAAAACAGACCCTTTCATTGGCATCATCAATAGAAGGAGGGGGGTCTTTGTTCTTCTTGACACCGAAGACTCTCTTCATTCTCTATTCTTTCTTCTTTTTCGGTTTGAATGGAAGTTGAGGGAGATGAAGATCAGAAAGCGCGGTGGAGAGTTGATTTTTTATTTTTTATTTTTTTTCGCTTTGAGTTTTGCGAAAAACGGAAAGAATTAGGATTGCGACGCTTTTGTTTAATTTTGATTTCTTCTGCTTTGGATTTGGGTAGAAGTTTCCATTAATTGTTCTCATATATAAAGTCTACGCGTTTTGCCTTTTTTTAAAAAAAAAAAAAAAACCATCAACGTTAAGGAAACCAAATTTGTTTCAGCGGTCAGATTTAGTTTTTAATCTGTGTGTTAGTTGCTAATCATTAAAATTTACAAAAGTAGATATCATTATATATTGAATATTTTTAAATTATAATTAAAATAGTCATTTAAAAAATATAAACCAATTTAAAAATTTATTCTTATAAACTTACAATTATCCATTTTTATATTTATATATATACACTCAAAAATACTCCTTTAAAAAGAATTTTTTTTAGTATAAAAAATCTAGAGAGAATTAGATTTACCTAAGTGATAAAATACACCAAATTCTTTCATATATAGATGATTATGCCCAAATAAAAAAAAAATAAGATTCACATTTTACAGGTTATTTTTAGAAGACAGGTCTTAGTGCAGTGGTCAAAATGAACTTGAAGTTGAGGCTCTGAGATTTTACAATAAGTTTTTCTATGGTGATCTTCATGTGGACTTAGAAGTAATGGATATTCAACTCAGACTTTTTTCATAGGCTTGCATGATCTACGAAACAGATTTCAAAAGCGGAGGTCCATAATGCAGTAATAGAGATTAACTCATTTAAGACTTGGGAGTTGATACTTTTCAGGCTTTTTTCTTTAAGGAATACTGAGATATTATGGATAATGAAGTTTGGTAGCTTGTATGCCAAGCCTTTTCTGGTGACTTTCTTAATGCTTCTCTTTAATACTTTGATTGTTTTTATTCCAAAGATTAATAATCCTATTAGAATGAAAGATTTTTATCCAATTAGTGTTTGCAATGTTATATATAAGGTTGTTACAAAAGTGATGGTAACAGGTTACGGCCTTATCTAACTGAGATCATAGGAACACTGCAAGGTAACTTTATTTCAAGAAGGAGTACCTCAAATAACATCATTTTAGCACAAGAAACTTTACACTTCATGAAGAAGACTAAGTCTAAAAAAGAAACTCTTGCTCTCAAGATTGGCCTTAAGAATGATAGAGATAACTGGGATTTCTTAAAGCAAATTCTATCTATGTTTGGACATGTCGTCATGAATAGACTTATTATGTGGTGCGTCAGATCATCTTCTTTGTCTATTATGTGAAATGGTAATAAGTTGAATAATTTTCTGTCCAAAAAAGCGCTTTGCCAAGAGAACCATTTATCACCCTATTTTTTTGTCATGTGCATGAGAGATTAAGATGTTATACTTCTCATCAAGTGGAGCAGAAACTGTGAAAACCAGTAACTATTTCTAGAAAAGTTCCGTCGATATCACAATTAATGTCTGTTGATGACTTTGTACTCTTTTATTAAGCAACCAGGACACAGGTTTAGTGAGCTCTACAATCTTAAATCTTTTTTGTAAAGCGTCTGATATAAAAGTGAATTTTGAAAAATCTAAAGAAATTTGTACTCACTGTTTCTAGACAAAAAGGATATGTTCACAAGCATTTCTTCCATAAGATTTGTTAACTCATTAAAAAAATACTTGGGAGTGGGGTTAGAACACTCTAGATCATCAAAAACTGATTTCAATGACGTCCTAGATAAAATCTAGAAGCAGCTAGCTTCGTGGAAAGGTAAATTTCTCAATAGAGTTGGGCGAATTTGTCTTGTAAAGTTTGTGATTGCCTTCATTCCTATTTATAGGATGCAAATGAGCTATTTTTCCAGTGCTACTTGTAATGAAATTGATATATTGGTGTGACAATTTGTATGGAGTGGTGCAGCCAACACCTGGAGTCAACATTAATTTCATGGAGAACTCTTACCATTCCCAAGAGGTTCCACTACAAGAAAAACGTCGAGTACCATCGGAAAAACAAATAAAATTCGATGGTAATTTAAATACCATCGGAAACAATCAGACGGTATAAATCTCGTCGGTAAATGTTTGTTGTCGAACTTTTTTTGTCCAACGGTAATTACCGTCAGATTTTGCGAAAGAATATAGTAAGCGTGAAAATAGATCGTGTTGGATTTTACTGTCGAAAATTTTCGACGGTAACATTGGTGCCGCCTCGTTCATTTTTCCGCTATATTACCAACAGATTTATCCGACGGTAATGCCGAGGGAAATGTTTTTAAATTTTTTTTAAAAAAAAAAAGTGTTATTGTCAGAATATTTCGACGATAATTTTTTAATTTTTTTTAGTTATCTTTTCCCGTCAATTTCTAGTGTTCCCTTATAATTAACAATTGAAATAGTGCTTTAAACCTTATGTGAAGTACAAAAAATATAAATTACAAATATTGAATGATGGTAATTAAAATATCTAAAAACAATGCTAATTATTTTGCAATCACAGAACTATGTTTACAGTCACTAAAATATATATTACAAATACAATTAGGTTTTTAAAGAAATACATATTACAAAACAATGTTTACATTAACACTATTCAGATTCAACATCTTCTTCCTCTAGTTCCCCATCCTCCCCTTCCGATGTAGTTTCCTGATTATCATCGAACTCATTTTCCTCTTCTTTGTCGCCATCGACCCCGTCTTCTTCTTAAAGATCGTCGTCCTGTGGTGGAAGTGCATCGGCATCTAGTCTAAGGTCAATGATATCATCATCCATAACCGCAGACTTAATGGTGATGGGCTCACCGGTATCAATTTCCGTTCTCGTAGGAGTAAGGTCGTCAATCTGGTAAGGTTGTTAACCCTCTTTCCTATCATCAGACTCAATGTGGCCTCTTGATTTAGTCTTAATCACAACCACCCAACAGGACTTGCATGAACTCGGATAACGAAAATAGTATACCTTTCGTGTATTTTGAGGTAGAATAAAAGGATGGTAACACCTATATTTCCTGGTTATAGTAACTTCAGTGATATCGTAGTCTTTGTGCTTTCATATTTCTTATCGCGAGCTGGGATCACACCATCCACATTTAAATATGCACACCTTGTACTTAGTGTGACAAAAATATTCTAACTCAATTATGTTGTGTAAGATACCAAACTAATCAGAGTGACCCCTGCCTGACTCTCCTTGAACCCAAACTCTGGTGTTATCTATTTTCTTTCGATCAATTACTGTAAGGTATAAAACTGATATCCATTAATAGTGTACATTGGGTAGTTAATGCCCTTATTCATTAGGTCCTAACTAAATGCAACTAGTTCCGAATTTGTTGTGTCAGTTAACTGCACCCTGATGTATTCTCTGAACCAACGTAAAAAGTTGTTCAATGAGGTATCAGAATTTTCATCTTGGAATAACCTATATGATTCATCAGAGGATAAAGAAGTTTTAATCAGATTAAGAAGTTAATATCTTACTTATTGCAGTATCTGCTAAGACTTAAAAAATTCACATGAGATAGGATGAAATTTGGTCACAATTAAGCAACACATGCAGATGTGCAGCATCAATTTCCTTCTGCTCCAACTAGTAATCACTGCCCGCACCCATTGCAGCTCCTTCTGGTAAAAAAATTGGGTATGTTGTTCCACTTGACGAGGATTCTCCGCTCTCATCATTCCTTGCAACCCTTGTTTTACGTGACTCTACATGAGACTGAAATAGAATGATCAAAATGCAAATGTTTTCTTATCTAGGAATGCTTCGCAGATGCTGCCCTCAATCCGAGCTCTGTTCTTTACAATGCGCTTGAATGAACCAATCATCCTCTCAAATGGGTACATCCACCTAAATTGGACTGGTCCACATAGTATTACTTTGTACGGTAGGTAGACTGTTAAGTGTTTCATAACGTCAAAAAAAGATGGAGGAAATATCCTTTCCAGCTTACAAAGTATGAGAGAAATGTTCTTGTCCATGACTGTGAAATCATTAATGCTAAGTTTCATAGCACATAACTCCCTAAAGAACTCACTTATTTCTATGAGGGGTTTTCAAATGTTTGTTGAAAGTTCTCTGAATGTGACAGGAAGCAAAGACTCTATAAAGATATGACAATCATGATTTTTTAACCTAGCAAGCCTACCTTATGACACGTTTGTACACCTACCCAAGTTGGAGGCGTAACCATCAGAAAACAATAACCCTCTAATCCACTTACAAACATTTTGTCTCTACTCCTTCGTTAGAGAGAACATCGCCTTTGGTTTATCCCACCACTCATTATTAAGTCTTCTTAAGTTTAGATCTGGCCGCCTGCAAATGTTCTCCAAGTCTAACCTAGCCTTATTGTTGACCTTTGTTCGCTTATTGTCCATTATTGTATGCATGATATTGTCAAACACGTTTTTTTCAATGTGCATCACATCAAGATAATGTTGCACCAAGTTGTCTTTCCAATAAGACAACTCCTAAAATATACTCTGTTTAGTCTAACTATACTCTCGGGCATATCTTGGAGGTCTGAAACCTGCCCATTATCGACGACCCTTGAAATTTTACAGACATGTTGTCAAACTTGCCTACCATCCAACCTTATAGGTCCTTCTTTGTATTCAGTTTTATTCTTTTTGAATGAGTTCTTTTGCGCTGAAAAGGATGATCATAGTCGAGGAATCTACTATGGCAATCAAACCACGAATTCTTACCGCGATTCGGCAACCAAAATACATTCGTGTCCTCCACACAAATGGGACATCCTATTCTGTCCTGGGTGGACCAACCTGACAACATCCTATGTATAGAAAAGTCGTTGATGGTCCACATCAACGCAGCCCGCCGTTGAAAGTTTGTCTTCTTCAAAATATCATATGTCTCTACACCATCAATCCACAACTCCTTTAATTCATCCACCAAGGACTGCAAGAAGACATCTATTTTGGTCTTTGGATTGCAAGGACTAGGTATGATGCAAGTTAAGAACATGTATGGATCCTTCATGCTCATTTTGGGACTCAAGTTATAAGGTGTCACGACTATAGGCCAACAAAAGTACGGATTACCATGCAAACCCTTTAGAGCACAAAGCTAGTCTAACGTTTCTAGGCTCGCTCGCAAATGTAGGATGGACCCGATCAAAATGCTTCCAAGCTTCTTCGTGTGATGGATGCGTCATGATTCCATCATCTCTCTTGTTGTTACTATGCCAAGTCATATGAGGGGCCAAACTCTCGATGCATACAATCGTTTCAGCCTAGGGATTCAAGGCAAGTAGTGCATCTGTTTCTTTGGAATTCTCTTTAACCGACATTTACCGATCTGTTCTTTCTGGACTTGGAACCTTGGTGATCTACAAAATCTACATTCTGTTATGTTTGCATCCGTCTTGTAGTACAACATATAACCATTCAAACAACAATCAATTTTCAACGCATTTAGACCCAACTTCGAAACTAGCTTCTTTGCTTTGTAGTGGTTTCAAGGATGCCAATAGACCCGACAGGTACCAGTTCATTGTAAAGGATAGCCCACTTATCAAAGGACTCTCGGGTATAATTTGACTCTGACTTAATACTCATTATCCTAACACTTGTAGACAACTCCGAATGAACGCACCCCTCGTACAAAGGTTTCGTAACAGATTCTAATAGATGATAAAATGTCTTCGCTTCTGGGTTAGGCTCTTCTTTAGCCTCTCCCAATTCTGTAACACATGTTACATCACACACCATCTCGTTGTATCTCTCTTGGTTAGCCTCCTAAATCATGTCATCCATGTTTAGGTCTCTCAACACCTGAATTCTCGTTGATTAACAACCAAACCTATTCAAATTAGAGATAGATCAGTTAATTTTTTGCTCGTCCACTTCTCCCTGTTTTGTCAACATCCAATATCCATCATTGAACCCGTTACGGTAGAAGTGAAGTATTATGTCTGCCGGTCCTAACCACTTAGCCAGTCGAAACTTTTAACAATGACACCTAAAAACCCCTTCAGACATAAATGGTTCCATGCTGAAAACATGTGCGACAAACGCATCAACCTCCTCAAATAATTCCAGTTTTAAACCCCCGACCATCGTTATCCCTCTCATACATCCATGGACGATGACTCGAAATTATATTGAAACATACACTCTAGAATTCAATGAACAACAGAAATTATTTAGGTTTTTAGAAAATTCGACAGAGTGTCCTCTATAATTAGAATCTCCTGTCAAATACAATAATCAGTTTCTGACATACCAAACATGTAGTAAACAATTTAAATGATAATTCATATACATTATCCTTAATTCAGCAACATCCGTTAAATAAAGACAACAGTTTTCACATAGGAAACAATTGCAGGCATAAATCATTAACATACAAGCGTTCAATAAAATATCAAATTCTAACCGTTCTAGTGCGCAATCCCTTATAACTCCACAATTTTTCAGCAAACAAGGGTTTGAGAAGGCATTACTATGCGACCTTCTCCTACATCCGTTCTAAAACTCTATCCTAGGAAAAGTAAGTCCAACATAAAATTTAAACAATTCATTATATTCAGAGATAGAAAACCAACTTAAAATATTACTGCACAGACAACAAAAGAAGAAAACTCCAATTGAGCTCAGAGAGAGAGAGAGAGAGAGCTCAGAGAGAGAGAGAGAGAGAGAGAGAGAGAGAGACTTTGGATCCAACTTTCGAGAGAGAGAGAGCTCAGAGAGAGAGAGAGAGAGAGAGAGAGAGACTTTGGATCCAACTTTCGAGAGAAGTAAGTATCTCTTAAATAGAAACATCTTTTATATGCAAGTAGGGAATCAATCATCCCTGGTTTGGAAAGCTATTATTAAAGCAGCAGCTGCGCTAAAAGATGGATTTACTTGGTCAATTAAGTCTTTGAACAACTTTTTTTTTGTTTTTATCCTTGGATGAAATGTAGGGCAGTTGGTAACAAGATGGGAGTTATTGAAAAAGAGAATATGACTACAAGATAAAAGATATGTTTATGGAGAACTTTTGGCAGCTGATTATTTATTCTCCTCTATGCTGGAATAGCTAAGAAATGAGATTTTGAATCACCAGACATCTTTGGATACTAAATATAAGTTCAATTAGAGATAGGTCAAAGGGATGTATTCTGCCAAAAAGTTGTTATTTTTTGCTTTTAAATAAACTTGTTGCTTGGGATCCTAGAGAGGATTGGAGGTGGATTTGGAATCTGCATATTCCTGAGAAACTCAGAATTAGTCTCTGGTTGGGGCTTCACAATGTTCTCCCTAGATGTCAAATCTCTATCCTAGATGTCAAATCCACCTTGAGACTACTCTGCATTGCTTAAAAGACTTTTCAAAGGCTAAAGTTATCTGGACTCTCTTAAGATTCGCCAATCCAACTTTTTTCAATGATCTTTCTTTCAAAAATTGGATTCTGTGGATTTTAGGATTGATAAATTTTATACTTTTTGTGATTAGACCGTGGTGCATTTGGGTGGACAGAAATGAAGAGCTCATTTTAAATAAAGACTTCTCAGTTTCTTTAGTCAGTTTATAGATTTGTGCCACGGTAGAAATCTTGTAAATGGTGGAGATTTCCAACACTCTTAAAGTGATTCAACTTCCTCCTAGCTCCTGGACTTGTCCGAAGCATGGTTTCCTGAAATTGAACTGCGATGGAAGTGTATTCAAGGAAGAAAGGCTACCAGGATTTGGATGTGTTCCACAATTAAGATGGCATTTGGATTTATAGCATGTCCGTTAAGATTTCCGGCGTGAGTATTCTTCGTGTAGAAACTTGGGGATTTGATGTAGATTGTTGTTGGTTTCAAAAGTTGGTGCTAAACAAATTATATGTGATATAGACTCAATGAATTCATTCGTTCTTGTTAATCAATGCTTTCTTCTTGTACATGAAGAGAAGAATTTGATACAAAAGATTTTCGAATTCGAATAACAAAAGATGGGAGTTGCGCTTTGTGCTGATCTAGCGAATTATAAATGTTGTAGTTGACTGGTTGACAAATTTTAGAGTCTGGAATAACGATAAAATAAAAAATTAGCTGCAACTATCACTTTTCCTATTTCGATTGCTCACGAATGATATAACTTAGGAACTTTATTTGCCTTTTAATTCTATTTTTTGTTTTTTTTTTCTTCAGTTTCTTTTTTCTTTTAAGCTTATGTTCAATATATATATATATATATATATATATATATATATATATATATATATATATATATATATATATGTATGTATATAACCATATTTGTATAATTAATTTTACAATTAACATGTTATTCTCTTAATAATCGTTCTTCTTTCAACCTAATTAATTCCAAAAAAATAGTCACCAAAAAAAAATTCAAGAAAATGACTAGAAACTTTTTAAGTTATAAATTCAACTACTATTTATACATTAGTTGTTTTCCACTTTTCCTTCAACATATATTTGTAATATTTTATTTTAATATAGAGTAAATTTTATTATTTTTTAATTAAAAAGATAAATATAAAGGACAATACTTTTTTATTAATATCTTATACTATTAAAATTTAAGATATAGGATTAGTACTTAGAATTTAAAATGTTAACAAAAAAATGATAAATGATTACTCTATTAAAAATTTTAAATATAACCATTGTTTCATATAAAAATATATCTTTTAAAACAATTAAAAAAGTCATCTTATTCTTTAGAATTTGATCCATTTAAACTCATAAATTAAATGAATCAAATTAATCATATATAAAATATTTATAGATATTTTTTAAGTAAAATGATATTTTTAATAAAAAAACACAAAATAATTAGTTTTTGGTTAAAGGTCAAACTTATTATCTAGAAGCAGGGAAGAGATGGGTTTTTGAAAAATTTTAAAATTATTAAAAAAATAAATAGAGTTTGACTATTTTAACAGATCAATATTATTTTTTATGAATAATTCAGAGGAACCCTATTTACTTTTTTGTTTTTATGACCTAACGCATTTCGCAAGCACCATGCTCCATACTTTTTTACTTTTTTTTCACTAAACACCCAGGTTGAGAGTTTAAGAAGATTTTGAAAATCATCTCCGTTATCAAATAGTTTTAATTATTAATTTATTAATTTAGTAGTTTAACTATGATTTAATAAATAATTGAAGTATAATAATTATAAGTAAATACATAAAAAATATAATTACATTTTAATGTATAATTTAAAGATATATAAATTAAAAAAGGTAAAATACATAAATAAAATAATTTCCTCCCAATATTACTCAAGTGTAATATTTGGTAATTAGTTATATTTGGGTTCTATATGTATTTTATATAAATTGCTACAAAGAGTAAGTTTTTAAAAAATACATGTAAATGATGCGTGAGCATCTTTCCTATTTTTTCCTAGTAAATTTGCATCTAAATTCTTGAGTTTAATTAAGAATTAATTATATTTTAGCCACTATGGATGCTATTTTGAGTTTTGTGCAATTTTATTTATTTTAGGTAGCATTCGGAGGGATTTGATGAAGTTTCTGCAGAGAAAAAGAAGAAACCAAAGAGATGACCAGCGAAGACCGACGCGGACGCATGATTCACGCGACCGCGCGGAATGGAGAAATCGCAATGACGCGATCGCATGCCTGACGCGAACGCGTGGACTAGAATCTGCACAAATGACGCGAGCGCGTGGACGACGTGGACGCATCACATGCGCGATCTGCAATAATTCAGAAAACGCTGGTTACGATTTATGGGCTATTTTTGACCCAGTTTTCAGCCCAGAAAACACACATTAGAAGCTGCAGAATGGACAAATCAAGTGGTCCCCACCCATAAACTGAAGATCTGTTAATTAATTCGAATTTAAATTCAATTCTTATCTTGGAGGAAAATATATTATTTTTAATTTTTGATTTTAAACCTATTAGGATTAGTAATAAATAGAAACTTTGTACATTTAGACAAGTAGCAGATTGTTACCAGAACCCTTATTTTTCTTCTCTGAACCATGAGCAACTAATCCTTCATTGTTAAGGTTAGGAGCTCTGTCTATTTGTATGGATTTATTCGTTTGATCTTTCTAATTTAATTCATGTTTGATTTATATTTAAGAATTGTTTTCGCTCTTTATCTTATGAATTTGGGTAGAACGGAAGTATGACCCTCTTTCTATTTGAGTTCTTGTATAACTTGAAAAAGCTCTATACTTGAACAACAGCTTGAAAACATATTCTCCTAAATTCTAATTATCTGGATTTAACGGGATACGTGACATATAATCTTTTTATTATTTGGGTAATTAGAGTTTTTGTGGCATGCAAACTGGAATTTGATCATGTACCCTTTAATTGGAATTAATTGACCAAGGAATTGACAGCTAATGAATTTTAGAGGAGACTAGGAAGGTCTAAGGAATTAGGGTCTAGTCACATATAGTTTGCCATAAATTAAATCCTACATAATTAAAATAGTTAGTAAGAAAAGTTAATTCGGAAAAATAGATAACTCTGAAGTCTTAACTGTTTATCCATATTTTATTCCCAAATTATTTAATTGTCTATACTTTTGATATTTTGAATTCAAACTTAAACCTTTTGAATATTTCAAAACCAATTTCTGCTTGCCCAACTAAGCCAATCAATCAATCATCGTTGCTTGATCCATCAATTCTCGTGGGATCGACCCTTACTCACGTAAGGTATTACTTGGTACGACCCGGTGCACTTGCCGGTTAGTAAGTGTGGGTTATAAATACCGCACCAAGTTTTTGGCGCCGTTGCCGGAAATTGATAGTGATTAACAACTATTAGTTGTTTGATTGCTTAGATTAGGCGTTTTAGTTTTAATTTTTATTTAAATATTGTTTTATTATTTTTCAAAAAAAAATTACGTTAATATTTTTTCTTTTCACACTTTCTTTTTTTCTTTCGTTTCTCCCTCCCCTGTTACGTTTCCCTTCTTTTTTTCCTTTTTATTTTTTTCTTTTATAAAAAAATTTCAAAAATAAATAAATAAATAAATAAATAAATAACACTAATATTTTTTTTAATTTCTGAAATTAAGTTTGGTGTTACCTATTTATTATTATTTTTTTTCTTCCATTTAGTTATTTATTTTATTCAATATTGTTATCTCTTTACACAGGTTATCTCACTGGAATTCTCTGCACTCTGACGTAGAGATTTCCATTTTTTTTGTTTTCTGGTTGTTTATGCGCAGGAACAGAGACGAAGAACATCTCTTAGGCTTTGATCCTGAACCTGAAAGGACTTTTAGGCGGCGTTTACAACAAGCAAGACATTACAAGGCTGCAGAATCCACTATGGATCCGAACAATGCTGATAATCCCAATGCGGCAAACCCGAATGGGAATGAGCAACAAAAGAGAGTGCTTGGCTCCTACTCTTCTCCTACCGCAGATCTGTATGGAAAGAGCATTGTGGTGCCCCCTATTACTGCGAACAACTTTGAGTTGAAGCCTCAACTAGTCACCCTGGTGCAACAGAACTGTCAGTATCATGGTCTTCCCCACGAAGACCCAAATCAATTCATTTCAAGTTTTCTGCAAATTTGTGATACTGTGAAGACAAATGGAGTGAACCCAGATGTGTACAAACTAATGCTCTTCCCGTTTGCTCTGCAGGATGGAGCAAAACTATGGCTAGATTCTCAACCCAAGGACAGTTTGGATACTTGGAACAAGGTGGTTACTAAGTTTCTCACAAAATTTTTCCCACCAAAGAAGCTGATAAGCTTAGGATGGAGGTTCAGACCTTCAGACAGAAGGATGGTGAGACTCTATATGAAGCTTGGGAGAAATACAAGCTACTGACTAGGCAATGCCCTCCAGACATGTTCTCCAAATGGACACAAATAGACATATTGTATGAAGGCTTGGGTGAAATGTTCAAAATGTGCTTAGATAATTTTGCAGGAGGTTTATTGCACAAGAAGAAGACACCGGAGGAGACTATTGAGCTTATTGAATTGGTTGCTAGCAACCAATATTTATACTCCTCTAACAGGAATCCTGTGAACTCTGAAACCCCTCAGAAGAAAGGCGTGTTGGAAGTAGATGCTATTAATGCTCTTCTTGCTTAGAACAAGCTGATGTCTCAGCAAATAAATCTACTTACTCAACAGATGGGTGGCATGCAAGTCTCAGCTATCAACACCCAAAATCCACCACAGGAAGTCTCCTATGACATGGCAGGTAATTTTTTGCAAAATGATAATTATGATTATGCTCAACCTTCTTTTGAACAGGTGAATTACATGGGGAGTGGTCCTAGGAATCCCAACAATGACCCATATTCTAAGACATACAACCCGGGATGGAAGAATCACCCAAATTTTGGATGGAGGGATCAACCTCAAAGACCTCAGAACTTCAACAATAATTCTCAGGGCGGTTTCCAACAGAACAATGATTTGGAAGTAATATTAACAGGTTTTAGACAAGAAACCAGAGCATCCATCAAGAACTTGGAGATTCAAATGTGTCAAATAGCCACCAGAGTTGATGAAATTGATCAGAGGACCACTAATAGCCTTCCTAGTAACACAATTCCAAATCCAAGAGAGGAATGCAAGGCTATCACTGTGATAAGTGGACAAGTGGCAAGTGCAGAAGCACAAGTTATGCAGGAAACCAAAGCCTCCATTAGAAATTTAGAGGTGCTAGTAGACCAACTGAGCAAGCAAATACTTGAGAGGTCTGCAAGTGCATTTCAAGGTGACACAGTGGTGAACCTAGGAGAAGATTTCAAGATTATTCAATTGAGAAGTGGTAAAGTAGCTGGTTCTGAGACCAAGGTCAATAAAGAGCCAGTTGAAAAGGATGCTCCAGAAGAGAAGAAGGAAGAAGTAGAGCACGCCCCTCCAAAGCGTGCAGACAACCCATTCCCAAACTCTCTTGACACTTATCCTACACTGCCAAAGGCTCCTGAGTACAAGCCTAAGATGCCATATCATCAGAGACTTCAAAAAAAGACCAAGGACAAGCAGTTTTCAAAGTTCTTGAAAATATTCAGAAAGTTACAAATCAATATTCCTTTTGCTGAGGTTTTAGAGCAAATGCCTATCTATGCCAAATTCATAAAGGAGCTCTTGTCAAAGAAAAAGCGTTTAAAGGGAGATGAGACAGTAGTCCTGACTAAGGAATGTAGTGCTGTCATTTAGAATAACTTGCCAAGGAAGATGCCAGATCCAGGGAGCTTCCAAATTCCATGCACCATTGGGAGCACAACCTTTGAGAAAGCCCTATGTGATCTGGGGGCAAGCATAAATCTAATGCCCCTATCTATGATGAAGAAGCTGCAAATCCAATAGGCACAACCCACAAAGATAGCATTGCAGATGGCAGATAAATCTATGAAGCCTGCATATGGATTAGTGGAGAATATCTTGGTCAAAGTGGGTAAGTTCTTCCTCCCAGCAGACTTTGTGATTCTTGATACAGGAGAAGATGAGAATGCCTCTATAATTCTAGGATGACCATTTCTAGCCACTGGAAGAGCGCTGATTGATGTAGAAGTGGGTGAATTAGTACTTAGAGTGCATAATGAGCAACTGGTCTTTCATGTCTTCAAAGATATACATCCAATAGGTGAAGAAGAGATGTGCATGCAGGCTGAGCTTATTGATCCAAACCTTCAAAAACTGCCTGATGATACACAGCAGAATCTGCAGCTCAAACCTCCCTTGATAACAGTCAATAAAATTCCTCCTGACATCAAACCTAAGTTTGGTGTTGGGAATGCATCATCTACCAAGGAAGAGGTTCCCAAAAAGAAGAAAGTACCCAGAGGATGGAGAAACAAAAAGATCCCCCTTGAAGGTTTCTCCCCAGGAATAAAAGTAGTGTGACCAGCAATCTAGCATGGGTTTATACAGTAACCAGAATCCTCTCTCTGGAACATATTGAGCTGCGTTATGGAGACACATGAAAGAATTTCAAAGTAAGGGGTGAAGAGCTAAGCCCCTATGATCCTCTTCCTTAGAGGAGCTGACCGTCAAGCTAGTGACGATAAAGAAGCGCTTGTCGGGAGGCAACCCGATAATTTCGTATCCTTCACTATTTTTCGTAGTATTTCTTCTTAGTTATTTTATTTTTATGGAGTTCTTACTAATTTTCTGATCATGCAGCTATGTTCTCCCAGGAACCAAACACCTCAAGCTATAAAAAAAATGCCACGCGATGCGACCGCATCAGCAACGCATCCGCGTCGCAAGGAGAGGGGAGAAAATAAAAATGAACAGAGAGCGCTAGAGCGTGGCTGGAGGCGTGCCAGTGGCACAAATCGCCCCACGCGACCGCATCGCCGATGCGGCCGCGTCATGTGGGAATATTAGCCTCCCACGCGATCGCGTGACCCACGCGGCCGCGTGCCCTGATTTTCGACATAAAAAGGGTGCACAACCAAATATTGTGCTGGAGTGGTGCTGGCTTGTTGCTAGACGCATAATTCCTATCACGCGAACGCGTCACCGACGCCTCCACGTCATTCCCTTCTGAAGCCACTCACGTGATCGCATGCCCCACGCAATCGCGTCACCCCAAATTTGGCAAATATTTAAATTCGAACAGAGAGTTGTGCAGGCACGAGGCTGCACTCGCGCCCGAAGCATAACATGGGTCACGCGACCGCATGACCGACGCGACCGCGTTAACTAACTAAAACGCAATCACGCGAACACATGCCCCACGCGTTCGCGTCGCTTGCGCCACACTAGTTCGCCACCCAGTTTTCTTTCTCTCTCTCCCAATCCTAATTCTCTCTTATTCTTTTACCCTTTTATTTTTCTTTCCTCATAATATTTATCTCTTTCTATTTTTCAGTTTTGTTTGCTTGAGGACAAGCAAACCTTTAAGTTTGGTGTTGACGCTTCGCTTAAGGGTTTTCTATCTCTTCCTATGGCACAAAAAGGGAGGTGAATCATCTTCATTGAGGAGCACAACCTGAAGAATAAAGCGACAGCTAGGATAACTAAGGTGGTTGAGTTCCTTTCATTTTTATTCCTCCTTTCTTTTTCTATGTTATGTTCCGATTTTCTGCTATTTTACTTTGATTGTTGCATAATCTTTTATTAGTTAGAATTCTAGGACTAGTTTTTTTTAATTTCTTTAATCTGAAAAGATGTTTCATGTACCACTCACTGAACTTGAATCTAAAAAGAAAAGAAAAAAGAAGTGATGTATTGCATGAAAAATTGAGTTAATTTTAAGAATAAGTCTGATTTACTTAAATGTGGTGGTATTTTCTGTGATTTTTTGAATGTATGATATGAACAGTGCATATTTGAATTTGAATCAAGGGATGTTGATGTATAAGGAACAGGAATTTAGAGACTTATTATGACTTCTCTGAAATAAACAAAAATTTAATCCTTGAAGCAAAAGAAACAGCAAAAGAAAAAAACCATTATATAAATAAATAAATAATAATAAAAGCAAGGTCCAAGGCTCTGAGCATCAATGACTAGGGAGGTCGGACATGATTAAAAGCTCAAAGAGTTGTTTCCCTAGTCATATGCTTGTGGTGTGATTGTGTCAAATAATCCTTGAGACAGAACACTTAGAGTCGGGACCAAGTGCGTTTAACAGAGTATGCCAAAGGCTTTGAGCACCACTGTCTGGGAGTAATTGAAAGAAAAATCAGAACTCAAAGAGAGTTCCCCAGTTAAGTGCTTGTGGTGTTTCGGTGTCAAGTAACTCTTGAGACAAAACATTTAAAGTCACGGCTAGGCTCAAGGTGCAAAGCACCAAAGAAAAAAAATGAATAAATAGATAAATAAATAGAAAATTAAAGTAAGTTTTGCTGTGTTCAAGGATTAAACTGAAATATAAAAGATCAGAAAATTCATAATATTATCCGGATTCCAAATCCAAATGACATTAACATTCTTCTGATTCAAAGGAGAGTGAGATGCCAAAACTATTCAGGATTGCAGTTGTAAACCCCACTATGAGAAGAGACATGAGCTTAATCGAACTCTCATTCTCATGCAAATTCACATCCTAAGCTTATATTAGTTTTGGTTGCTTGAGGACAAGCAACAGTTTAAGTTTGGTGTTGTGATGCGTGAGCATCTTTCCTATCTTTTCCTAGTGAATTTGCATCTCAATTGTTGAGTTTAATTAAGAATTAATTATATTTTAGCCACTATGGATGCTATTTTGAGTTTTGTACAATTTTATTTATTTTAGGTAGCATTCGGAGGGATTTGATGAAGTTTCTGCAGAGAAAAAGAAGAAACCAAAGAGATGACCAGCGAAAACTGACGCGGACGCATGGCTCACGCGATCGCGCGGAATGGAGAAATCGCAATGACGCGATCGCGTGCCTGACGCGAACGCGTGGACTGGAATCTGCACAAATAACGTGAGCGCGTGGACGACACGGAAGCGTCACATGCGCAATCTGCAATAATTCAGAAAACGCTGGTTACGATTTCTGGGCTGTTTTTGACCCAGTTTCCAGCCCAGAAAACACATATTAGAAGCTGCAGAATGGACAAATCAAGTGGTCCCCACCCATAAACTGAAGATCTGTTAATTAATTCGAATTTAAATTCAATTCTTATCTTGGAGGAAAAGATATTATTTTTAATTTTTGATTTTAAACCTATTAGGATTAGTAATAAATAGAAACTCTGTACATTAGACAAGTAGCAGATTGTTACCAGAACCCTTATTTTTCTTCTCTGAACCATGAGCAACTAATCCTTCATTGTTAAGGTTAGGAGCTCTGTCTATTTGTATGGATTTATTTGTTTGATCTTTCTAATTTAATTCATGTTTGATTTATATTTAAGAATTGTTTTCGCTCTTTATCTTATGAATTTGGGTAGAACGGAAGTATGACCCTCTTTCTATTTGAGTTCTTGTATAACTTGAAAAAGCTTTATACTTGAACAATAGCTTGAAAACATATTCTCCTAAATTCTAATTATCTGGATTTAACGGGATACGTGACATATAATCCTTTTATTATTTGGGTAATTAGAGTTTTTGTGGCATGCAAACTGGAATTTGATCATGTACCCTTTAATTGGAATTAATTGACCAAGGAGTTGGCAGCTAATGAATTTTAGAGGAGACTAGGAAGGTCTAAGGAATTAGGGTCTAGTCACATATAGTTTGCCATAAATTAAATCCTACATAATTAAAATAGTTAGTAAGAAAAGTTAATTCGGAAAAATAGATAACTCTGAAGCATTAACTGTTTATCCATATTTTATTCCCAATTTATTTAATTGTCTATACTTTTGATATTTTGAATTCAAACTTAAACCTTTTGAACATTTCAAAACCAATTTCTGCTTGCCCAACTAAGCCAATCAATCAATCATCGTTGCTTGATCCATAAATCCTCGTGGGATCGACCTTTACTCACGTAAGGTATTACTTGGTATGACCCGGTGCACTTGCCGGTTAGTAAGTGTGGGTTATAAATACCGCACCAGTAAACCTTTATCACAATCGCGGTGTACATAAAAAATGAAAAATCCTAAAACTGTTTGGAGGAGTTGTGGTTTATGAATAGAATAACGTGAGCTAAAATTATTGTGCGCCATCATAATTTATGAAGAAAATCACCTTTTGAAACCACTATGGACCGTCGTGATTTATGATGGCTATAATACTTTAGGAGCTGTTGCGGTTTACGTTCAATTGTGTTATAAATTTGTGAGGTGGCAAAGTTAGATGAGTTGGGCAAGTATAGCTGCAATTCAACCACTCTAGGGTGGTTGTATAGATGCATGTGTCGAGTGGCCCAAAGAAATGACACCAACCTGGTCGGGCTACTGCAGGTGTTATAATTGTAGATATTCTGGCGGTTTTCCATATTAAGGTCGTTTGGCTTCAACATATTTTCATTTTTATTGGCATCCAAGTACGATTGGATGTTTTTCATATTGAAGATACTTATATAAATGTCTTAATATATCTATATATTGAACTAATAATCAACTTTGTAGGTGGACGAGATATCTGCCTACCTTGGACGAGAATGAGCCAAGGGTTATTCAGATGAGGCTTGTGTTGGATAGGTTGAGGGCTCCGGGTGTAGGTTGTTAGGATTTTAAATTGTATCACATGTGATATTTATGTCTTCTTTTTATGATGTTGTCTAATAATATATTCTTTTCTTTCAGTTTGTGTGGGAGCCATATTTTGTATGTGAGGTGGTGGCGGTAGTTCACCCAAAGATACTTGCCGAGGAACATTCGATTGTGAAGGGTAATGACAAACTTGATCTATTTTGCAGTGATTGGGTGGCATCAGGTGGACCGAGTGATACCACAGATTGGTGGCATATAGCATCAACTGGAGAGGGTAGTGAATAATTTTCTACAGTGAAAGATGGAAGAGGTGAAGATCGGTGGTTCTCCGATTACTTTCAGATGCGGCATCTGCATTGGAACAACAGAACTAATTCTATCCTCTATGTTCAGAGAGTTACAAATCCAGGTCCATGAGCAAAGTACCTACAGTGGTACCATTGGATGGCTCACAGTGTTTTGTCTTTGGATACTTCTTTTGCTAATCTTAAGCAGGTTGAGATCTCAGATGATGTTTATTAGAGAGTTGTTTTAGAAGCACCTATCAAGGTGCAAGTACCCGACATGCCTAACAACAGGCGTGTTGAATGGGGACTGCTTGATGATTTGTTGGACCAATAAGATGGAGGAGATCCTGGGCGACGACAAGGCGATCGTCGTATTCTTCGAGTCCAAGTCAAGCATAAGCGCGGTAGAGGTGGTGGTGACGACAGTAAGGGTGGTAGTTCTGGTGGATGACATGGAAGTGATATGGGTTTTAAAGATGTGGGGAGCGGCGGTGATGGGTTGGTGGTGATGTATAAATTGATTTTGATGGAGACACATTTGCTGTAAGTTATAGTAGTTAGATGTTTGGGGAAGCCATCACTCATATATTCACCAACTTTTTTCAGATGACGTTTACACTTTCTCTTTTGTTTTTCTGAATCTTTTCCGTGTAGTGCACAAGAATTAAGAAACCATTCTCATTAAACATTGTATTTGGTTACTGTACATTACAACCTAACAAGAATTCATTCTCCATATAAACCGTTATACTTTCTCATAGATTCTGGTTCAATCTTTTTTTTTTCATAATCTACTAAATCTAGTAGTGGTTTCTAGTTTTTTATAATTGTTGAAATAGATGCTTAATTCCAATTTAAACCTAATCCATGATGAACTATAATGATTTATTTTTATAAATGCTTAAAACCCTATATCCTTAACAATTTACATATAATAAATAAATAAAGGACCGAAATATAACCAATCATCAAAAATTGTATTTGGATAATTTTAAATCTCAATTATTTTAAATATATGATTTACCTAATTAAAAATATGAATCAGCCAATGTATTATAATGTTATTTAAATATTATACGAAAATCAAATAACAAAAATATTCAAAACTCAGTTTGCTAATTAATAATTAATGAAAAAACGATCTGAGAATTTAATTATTATTAGTTTTGTAATTTTTAGTATATTAATTAGACTATATTTTTTATTTTACTAATTTTTTAAGCGCACAATCCAATATCTGATAACTATCCTTTAAAAGAAGGTTCATTCGGTAGTGGAAATCCAATGTGGCATTCTCGAGATTCATTCTCAACAATTCCTTCCTCTTACATCAAGTTCATCTCTCCTATCCCGTGTCATTGTTGTCACTTGCCACAAATACAACAATTGAGCATGAAATTTTAAATTTTGAATTCAAAATCAAAATTAAAAAAGAGATTCATTCCCATTATTCTCCATTTTCAATTTCTATTTTTCTTTCTTTTTTTCATCATCATCTTTAGTTCCTCCTCCTCCTCTTCAGTTTGTTTCTCCGTTCTTTGATACTATTTTTCGATCTCTTTTTCTTCTTCAACTCTTTTTATTCCTAATCTAACTTGAAGGTGGAGATTATAGAGTTTCAAGGCAGTTGATATCACTGTACCTGATGGCTCCAACCTTCATGGACAGCAGCGGTGGTGGTAGGAATTACGAAGATGGATGCGGTGGCGATGGCGGCTATGGTGGTGGAGGAGTCTAAGTCAGCATGGGTCCACTGTCGTGCATGCTACGGCCGTGTTCGGTGACGTTTGTGCCGGCAGAAGCTGCTACAACTATAGGCAGTTATGGGCATTTTGCAATAGACTGCCCAACAAGCTCTATGAGAAAATAAAAGTATAAGATTTTAATACCCCTGCTCATACTTCTATTTATTTTTTAATATTATTTTTGTTTATTTAAATTGTGTCTTCAATACAGGTAGCAGCACCAGATCACTCTCAAGAGACGCGCTCCCACCTAGGGGTATTTCTTTTTTCTTTTTCCAATGACAGATTCGTAATGGTTTGTGATGATGAGTTGTGTGTGTTTCTTACTATTTGATCTGCTGTAAATGTCTGTAGTGTTATTGAGAGGCATCCTTCTCTGTTGATGCAAAAAATCCAGAACCGTTATATTGTTGCCAGGATTCTAATTGCCCTTCACCAAAAGGTCTTAAACTGTTTTCTTCTTATCTTTAATCTTGCATCCAATAAGAGTAAGTGATTTTAAAATAATTTAGCAACTAAGGTAAAAGAAGACCTTTCTACAGCTATTGTGGAGGTTTGTATCCACTCTATTATGTTTCTGTTAATTTTTTGTTCAATTCCTTAAACTATATCTACTATATTTATCACTCTTCAAGGTAATGAGTTTCGATTCTCAATTTTGGATCTTTTGTCTTCTAAAATTGGATCAATTTTTTTTCACTACCCATTTCAGCTTTGTTGCTTTCAAATAAAACTTTGTAAATTCCATGTTTATGTTTACTCTGCTACATGATTCTATTCTTCTTTCTGTGCTTAATATTGCGGTCATCTTGGTTTGAATTAATATTGCATTGTAGCTAATATATTATATCCTTCTTCTCCCTGCATAAACAATCTTTTACTGTCGAAAAAACTTTTTGAAAATTGGACTGAGAAGAATTTAGCATAAATACATTATGATTTAATCAACTAGCAGTGTTTGACATGATAGAAATTAAGCTATATCTACTGTTGTTTTCGTTCAAGATGAATCTGATCAGAATAAATTGAAAGGAGTTAAGTTTACCTATTGACAGCAAGTAGCAATTATACACCTGGTTCATCCTGCATCACCCGCTCTGCTTTCTTACTTTGTGCTTTGGCATCGTTAGGTAATGTTCTATTTGTTGTATTGTTATTGGATTCCTTTATAGTGTTTGTTGCATGGCTCTCATATAAGGATAGATCTCGAATGTTATTAGCAGTTTCAACATAGAAAGTTGCTAGGGTGTTAGCATTTGTTCTATGTCCTTCTGAAGGTCCTTGCACCGTTTTCTTCAACTGTACACAATTTAGCATCTATAACTTTAGAAATAATTAACCAATGACTAAAGCACAACATAGTTTTAGCCTCATAGTGATCACCAAGTCCTGTTGCTGTTGATCATTACAAGTCAAAAGGAATATAACCATGCATTAATGATTAAATTCTTAAACCTTGAAAGTCTCTATATATATATATATATATATATATATATATATATATATATATATATATATATATATATATATTGCTTTTCTTTATAGATGAAGTATGTTATATTCTATTTCTATCAAAGATTCATTATCAATCTTTCACTCCACAGCATAAAGTATCATAGTTTAGCTAAGCATATACCACGTACAACCAATCCCCAACATTTTTAGACAAATTTTAAATTTCTCTATGATAGCTCCCCTGATGTTCAATTCATCACCTTAGATCCTGTATATCTCTAATTTTCTATTTATTTTTATGTTAAACTTGGTTTCACAATTTCCATTAAGCATATTTTCTTTAATTAAGATCTGTTTCATATGCCATAATTTGATGTTACCTTATATCTAAATTTTAATTGTTCTTCATTCTTGAGCATACTGGAATTTTAATAGTGACATTTCATTTCAGAAACTTCATTTTCTTTCTAAGAGGGTTTTTTATTTAGATTTTGATGTAATTTGAAATTTATTGGATATTGGACTGGTAAGTGTTTTTAGTTGTGAGCTATTAATTATTAATTTGGTGTTGTAAAATACCATGATAAGGATATTTATAAAAACTAGCTTCAATTTTGTTTATATCATGTTAAGTTTGTTTACTCACGTTTCAACCTATCCATTCTGATTGTGAAAAATTACTGCTCTTGATATGATGTGGTTAGTCTTGACAATAGATGGTTCAGATTTAGGCACTTCTAATTATTATAAGACTTTACATGTAAGTGCATCATAGTTTGCAATTTTGCATACTTGCAAGACTATTTCCACTAATGAGTATTCGTTTATTTTTAGTATTATATAATTTGGTAGTTGTTTACAAAATAGTGAAATACTCCACATCTGATCAAACTATCTTTTATTGGTGCTTTTCTTAAAACTACATTACTCTGATTTTATTTTTATATTGTTATTGACTAAAACTCATGCAATTCAAAAGTTATCTGCTCTTCACATATAGAATGTGTCAAGTCATTTTTTATAATTATAAAAGAATGGTGCTTTTTAATTTTGTTGCCTTATGATATGTAGTTATTAGTACAAGTTAAACACGCAAATTATGTGTGCGCAAGAAAAAAAAGAGAAATAAAAACGTAAGCCAGCACAAAGTTTTACATATCTAATATAATTCTTAACTATGCTTATCATAAACCACAAATATTTGCTCATTGTCTTTTTAGGAAAAGATTCAAGAAAATGTATAGGCGCAATGCAGTTGTTGTTGGCCACATATGTTCATCATATCAATCTTATCCACTGTTCAATACTATTATTATATTTAATATGTACAATGAGAGTATGTTGACTAGATCAAATCAAAATCAGATTCCTAATTCCTTTCATGAATCTTTTGTGTAAATAGAATTAATTATAAATCTTTTCCTTTTTGGGTTTAGCTTAATTTTAGGAATTTTATGATTAGAAATCTTTCCTTTATTTTAGGCTAGTATTTTTCCCTTCTTTTCTATTTTCTAGTTATTTCTATTTCTGTAATTCCTCTATAAAGAGGCTAATTCCCTGTAGATTTGATAAAATAATATATTCAAACACTTCAACTTAGTATCAGAGTAGGTTCTCTGCACTGTGCCTCTGATTTATAGCTATGGCTGACAGTTCCTCAGTCATTAATCCTGAACAGAAGGAGAACACCACTCCTACTCTATCAGATTTAAAATCTAAGCAACGAATACTAGTTAGTGGTGACTCCCATTCAGTTTAGATCACCACATTTCGACTCAATGGGTCAAACTACCTTTGGTGGTTTCAATCAATTCATATGTATATCCGTGGAAGAGGGAAGATTGAATATCTCACTGGTAACCGAAGCCAGCCTAACATCACTGACACATAATATCATGTGTGGGATACCGAAAATTCCATGGTGATGACATAGCTGGTGAACTCAATGGAGGAGGATATCAGCAGTAACTACATGTACTATACCACAGCCAAAGAATTGTGGGATAGTGTCAAGGAGATGTACTCTGATCTTGGGAATAAATCCCAAATTTATGAACTTACTCTAAAAGCTAGAGAAATTCAACAAGGGAGTGACAATGTCACCAAATATTTTCACACATTGAAGCGGGTGTGACAGGATCTTGACCACTTCAATAACTACAAGTGAAATTCAGCCGCTGATGCCAAACACCACCAACAAACAGTGAAAAAAGGGAGGATATTTCATTTTCTTGCAGGCCTCAACGTGGAGCTAGATGAAGTTCGTGACAGAATTATTGGAAGAGCAATCCTACCCTCAATTGGAGAAGTATTTGCTAAAGTTAGAAGAGAGAAAACTCGTAGAGCTGTGATGATGGGAAAAGGCAAGACTGAACAGGCTTCTTTGTAGTCTAATGCACTTTTAGTGGCACCTACTACACTTAAAAGTTCATCAAATCAGAAGCACCCCTCCAATCATTGGTGTGACCACTACAATAAACCTCGTCACACCCGAGAAACCTACTAGAAGATTCAAGGAAAACCAGCACATCTTAAAGACAGCAAACCTAGTCCCAAAATACGCTCTACCCCAACTGTTCATGAGGCTGAAAAATCATCATTGAGTAAGGAACAGGTTGAGTAGCTCATAAGGCTGTTAAATTCCAGTTTTGTGTCTAGTATTCCTAGTGGTTCTTTGGCTCAAACAGGTAATTTTAGTATTCCTATGTCCCTTAACTGCAGCTCAAACTTGAATGCACCATGGATTGTCGATTCAGGTGCATCTGACCATATGACCAGCCTCTCCCCTTTATTTAAAACTTACTCTCCTTGCTTTGAAAATGAAAAAATTAGAGTTGCTGATGGTAGTTTTTCATCTATTAGTAAAATATACAAGGATTCCAATTGTGCTGTAACATTCTTTGACACTCATGGTATTTTTCAGGATCGGACTTCGAGGAAGATGATTGGCAGTGCTAAGATGATGGATGGACTTTATCACTTTGAGAATATTTTGGAGGATAAAATAACTCAAGGATTTAGTGGTATAAGTTCTATGCCTATAAAGGACCAAATAATTCTCTGGCACAATAGACTAGGACACCCTAGTTTTCCATATCTCAAACATTTGTTTCCAAGTTTGTTTAAAAATATTGATTCTTCCTTACTAAAATGTGAAAGTTGTATTCGTTCAAAGAGCCATAGAGCTCCTTATTACTCTCAACCTTATCATGCATCTAAACCTTTCTACTTGATTCATAGTGATGTATGGGGTCCATTGAAAATAACAACTACAAAAAAATTTCATGTAAGTATGGATGTTACTTTTTTAGAACATGAAATCTTTTTTCAAAAGAATTCTCTTCAGGGGGAGAGTCTAAGGGAAGAAAATATTTTGCATGAACCTTTACCCACTCCTATCTTACATATTGAGGATACAACTTTCACTAATCAAGTAAATTCTGAAACAATTGCAAAACAAAACGTGGAAACCAATTCTGAAATTGTGCCAAAATTAGTTGGAATCCAAACAGGAAAAAAATACCACAAGAAAAGGAGCTTTGGTGTTATGTTCGAAAATATCCCAAGAAGACTAGAGACCAACCCATCATCTCTGTACCAACCCAATCTGAAAACCCGAAAGACGGCCCAACTTTAGTACTTCAGGAACTTCCAGGTAAATCTGAAATTGTCACTTCTAATAATAATTTGCCAATAGCCCTTAGGAAAGAACCCAGAACCTGCACAAAAAAGGTACTCAAAACCAGCACCAACCATCCTATTTCCAATTATGTCTCTACCAAAATCTCTCTCAAAAACATCGAGCTTTTACTTCTAAAATTACAAATATGTTTGAGCCTATGAACATAGAGGAAGCACTAGATGATCCCAACTGAAAATTAGCTGTGATGGAAGACTGGCATGCACTCAAGAAAAATGAAACTTGGGAGATTGTAAATCTGCCACAGAATACAAAATTGGTTGGCTGCAAGTGGGTTTTTACCATCAAGTGCAATGCTGATGGAAGCATAGAGAGGTATAAGGCTAGGTTAGTAGCTAGGGGATATACACAAACCTATGGAGTAGACTATCAAGAGACTTTTGCTCCAATTGCCAAACTCAGTTCTGTGCGGATTTTCTTATCTCTTGCTGCAAATTACAATTGGCCTTTACATCAATTAGATATAAAGAATGCTTTCCTGAATGGGGAACTAGAGAAAGAGGTGTTCATGAAACTTCCACCTGAATTTGAAGCTGAACTAGGGAGGAATAAAGTGTGCAAACTAAAGAAATCTCTCTATGGATTGAAACAATCCCTAAGAGCTTGGTTTAAACAACTTAGAATGGTGGTGAAGGGACTTGGTTATACTCAAAGGCAAGCTGACCATACACTTTTCTATAAGCATTCAGCAGCTAATAAAACTGACATCTTAATTGTATATGTGGATGACATTATTCTGACAGGTGATGACTTTTTAGAGCTAAAAGACTTGAAGGAAAAGCTTGCCAAAGCATTTGAAATCAAAGAACTTGACTCATTAAAATACTTCCTTGGAATTAAATTTGCAAGGTCTAAGGAAGGCATTTTTATGAACCAACAAAAGTACATCCTAGATCTTTTAAAAGAGACGGGATTACTTGGTTGTAAAGCTGCTGAAACACCTATAGAGCCTAACTTAAAATTGAATCCAGCTGAACCAGAAAATGTAATGGACAAAGGGAGATATTAGCAGTTGGTAGGGAGGCTAATCTATTTATCCCATACACATCCGGATATAGCCTTTGTTGTGAGCATGGTAAGCCAGTTTATGCATTCACCTGGTCAAGAACACATGGATGCTGTCTTTAGAATCCTAAGGTACTTGAAAGGGTCTCCTGGGAAAGGGTTACTCTATAAAAAGTATGGACATCTTCAAGTAAAAGCTTATACAGATGCAGATTGGGCTGGGAATGTCATAGATAAAAGGTCAACATCTGGGTATTGTACTTTTGTTAACGGAAACTTGGTTAGTTGGAGGAGTAAAAAACAGAATGTTGTGGCACGAAGTAGTGCAGAAGCTGAGTTTAGAGCAGTGGCTCATGGAATATGTGAAGCACTGTGGGTAGAGAAAATCCTACAAGAACTAAAAGTTTCCATTTCTCCACCAATGAGGTTGTATTGTGACAACAAATATGCAATTTCCATTTCTCATAATCCAGTGTTGCATGATAGAACTAAACATATTGAAGTTGACAAGCATTTTATCAGGAAAAAAGATTGAGAGAGGACAGATTTGTATCTCATATATATGTTCCAACCACGAAACAATTAGCAGATGTTCTAACTAAAGGATTACCCAAGAAGACTTTCGATAGCATAATAAGCAAGCTGTCAATGAATGATATCTTCAAGCCAGCTTGAGGAGGAGTGTTGACTAGATCAAATCAAAATCAGATTCCTAATTCCTTTCATGAATCTTTTGTGTAAATAGAATTAATTATAAATCTTTTCCTTTTTAGGTTTAGCTTAATTTTAGGGATTTTATTATTAGAAATCTTTCCTTTATTTTAGACTATTATTTTTCCTTTTTTCCTATTTTCTAGTTATTTCTATTTCTGTAATTCCTCTATAAAGAGATTGATTCTCTGTAGATTTGATAAAATAATATATTCAAACACTTCAACTGAGTAATTTATCCTTTACTTTCTAAAGAGTAGTTTTTTATAAAAAAAACTTTTTCAGGTGTAAAGTCTCAATAGGCTTTAATTCTTCTATCTTTTTAATTGTTGGTTTGAATTCTTCTCAGTTGGACCCATTCTCTTTATCTACTACCTATTACATTGTGATTTCTAAACCATGAAATAGGTGCTCATTCTCATGATCCATAGGTATTTACTTCTTTCAAAATATTTTGTAAGAGAATTAGTTAGTTTGAATTTTTTGTAGTTTACTTAATGCATCCATTGCTTTTATTTTTTTTTAATTTGTGATTGTGTTGTGTTCTCTCGGTTGATCAAATAAAAAAGTTTTAATATTTCTCTTTTAATATATATTGAGCATGAAATTGAAGCTGTGGTGAAAGTAGATAGTACTATGAGTGTGAATAGAGGCATGATTAAAGGGAGAGCCACTCACGGAAAAAAAGAGAAAAGGGCAAAAATATGTACTCTGACTTATCCAAGTGCTATGGATTCTGAATGCTTATAGTTTTTTTTTGTTTAATTCTTGAGTATAACAAATAGTGATTTTTCCTTCATTTTAAATTTGTTGTGGTCATTATCTTTATGTTATAATCTTGATACTCCTTATATAAAAGTGGTTGTTGATCCATTTTTATCGAACTCTAAATAAAGTTTACAAATTTCAATCACTTTGCGTTCTACATCTGTCCTCAATGCTCCATGGCTCACCAAAACCATCTTCTTCCTTACCAATTTGTAACGAGATTAACATCTAACTAAGGTGCTTAAAGCCACAAAGTTGTTGATTCATGAATGATGTTATACAAATTACTACTTATTGTAAAAAATAAAAATTAAAGGGGATGTGCCATTGATGCTAATTTTCTGAATTAATATCTATAAATGACAAAGTTGATTCTAACATTTTTATTTTGCTCTTTTCAAAAAGTTATTGTAGAATCTTCTTCTTTCTCTTATTATTATTACATTCAGATTTTCTTCTTCTTATTATTATTATTCGATTTATTGGCTAAAACATTTGAGATTGGTTAGCACCTGAGTTTTTAGATAAATTTGAACTATGGATATAATTGAGTTTGGGGAAAAACTGTTTCTGGAAGTGATGCTCAAGTAAGAAGATTGAGGCCAGTTATATGATACAGATTAATAGATACAGATTGGATGATTTGTTGACAAGTGGCAAGAAGGTTGCTTTGAGGGAACAGGCTTGGCAGAGCTCTGTAAGCCTGTCTGCCTTAGTTGTGAGAATAGTAGCCGGCTAATGAAAACAGGGTAGAAGGAATATAGGTAACAGAACCCGAACTGGACACGGAACTGGGCTGGGCCTTTGTTGTTTGGTTTTCGGTTTTGGGCAGCATTGGTGGCAGCAGCAATTGGAAGAAGTGGCTTTGTGGTACGTGAACAGTGTTCGCGGATGATGAGGTGGGAATTGGGCTTGGGTTGAAAGAGAAATCGGTTCCGGTTATTTTGTTTGGCTTTAGCCCAAGACTGGTAAAATGTAATAGGTTTAGAGAGAATGTAGCAGCCGCCGTTCTATAAGAAGGAGAACCCTAACCCCAGTTCTTCACACCTAGAAGGAGAAACGTCGATCCCTTGTAACGTATGTAACACTCAAGGCTTTAAGGTAACTCCTCACCCTTGTCGTTTGGTATTTCAGATATATGAATTTATGCGTTTTTTATATTGTAACGCCACTATGTGTTGATGTGGTTCAATGTTTGATTAATTGTGAGGTGGGGCTATAAGTGGCGGAGAGATCTGGATTACCTCGGAACAAAGACACCGTTGGATAAGGAGGAAGAGATCCGGAGCTTTGATGAGGGCGATTACCCTTGGGATGCACAGTAAAGATGGATCTGTGTAGGTGGCGTACAGTAGAACTTGAATAAAGGTACATTGAACGAGGAATATTTCTTCAGATAGGTTAATCTTGGTAATGAATGAGGTGAAAGGTTGGTCCAACTGATGTATTTTTTTTATTTTATATACTTATTTTTATTATAGGATGTTGTTGTTCTGTAGGCGATGAGTGATGCAGACCCGTAACCGATATTGTGCTGTTGCTGCTTTGTAAGTTCTATCATATACGAACCGGAAGGTTATTGTTGATAAATCCAGGTAAACTAACAAATTCCATACTGTTATGGGGACCATGTTATTTATAAGTTAGAGAATCATATTCTAAACCTAAATTTATGTAAATTCATTGCTTTTAAAATACTTATAATATATGTTGACATGTATGAATTGCAACGAGTGACCTTGATGCTTGCATCTTGTTTTATTGAGAAGGCAATGGATTAGCTTAGAAAAAAAGTAAAGGCAATGGATTAGTTTAGAAAAAAAGTAAAGTTGAATATCTACAGTTAATTAATGTAAGGTCAGTCTTCGTTGATGGAACGGAACATAAAAAGAAGGTTCTGTGTCGGGGGAATTAGATTATATAAGCAGTTTTTACGAATCATGATTTTTATTGTTGTTGGATTTTCCATCCATGTTCATTGGCTGATCGATTTTTCATAGTCCTATCTAATTGGATTGTCTGTTTTGATTGCTTATCTGGTCCCCCCGCATTGTGTGTCGGGGGAATTGTATTACACATTTGGTTTTTATGATTGATGATTGTTAGTGTAATTGGTTTTTGCTGTCCATGTTCATGGGGTAGTGGATTATTCATGTTCCTTAGTAATCCGATTTTCTGTTTCTGATTGCCTTTCCGGTCCCTCCGCATTGTAATCCTTTGTCTCTAACCTGATGGAATCACGCGAAGACCAATTCAAGACAGAGTAGCAGCTCCAAATTTGTTGAGACGGCTCGTGGTTCCCTCCTCATATCCCTATTCATGAATTGGTTAGTATTTAAATAATTTCTATTGCGTACAAAGTCATTGTGGGTAAGAATCATTTTTTTCTCTTTCGAATTCCAATTATGAGGGTTGGAAAAATTAAAAAATTATAAGTTCAAGCTTAAAATAAACTTTGCATTGTTGCTTAAAATACCATGTTTTAACATCAAAGAAATGTTTAGTTTAAAGAATTTGCCGACAAAGGTATCATGAAACCTGAGCATAATAATGGTAAGATAGATGATACAACTATGACTCCTATAAAAATGAATCATCTTCAAGACTCGATCATAGTTCAAATAATGCATAAGACGCCACGGGAGTTGTTGTGTAGTTATGTTTTGTATAACTCATAGTAATGTCTCCTAAATATTGTTCATGATGCTGCCTTTAAATTTGTGTTCCAAGAGAAAAGGAAGACAATTTGAATTTTAATTTTCAGTAGTATATACTCATATAGCATCGTATATACATGTTCTAACTACAACAATACACAAAAAATCCACTCTCCTAATCACATGACTACACATGTCACTTTACACAACGCATCATGGCATGTAAATAGTTTGTTGACAAAAAAAAAACCAAAATAATCACTCACGACTTGTTTAAGTTGCATTAAATCCAGATCAAGTTATTTCATCAATAAAAAGTCTTTAGAATAGAGAATAATGTTGTATGGTTTAGTTATCTGTGCCTGTTGTGCCTGTTGTTAGTAATTATTTGAGTACGTGCTGCGGTAAATCGGCTGGTTTTAAAGGATTGTTGGAGAGGGTTGTCGGATCCGATATCGGTGAAGGTAGCAGCTGGGGAAGGAATAAAAGTAAAATGGAGTAAGAAAGAGGATATTAGTATTTGGTTCAACGAATGTTGGTAGGGTTGTAAAGTTATCGGGTTTAGGGCATCAATATTTTGTGATTTTTAAGTGTTTTGGTGGATCTAAATTTAAGTTCGTAGTGATCTATTTGAGTGACTCGAAGGTTGATAATTCGAGTTTGATTAGTTTCCATAATGATCACCACTTTGTGGGAAATAATTTTCTGAGTCATATGGCGGTGAACATTATGGAAACCTCTCAAACTTGAGTGATCAACCTCCGAAGCATTCGAGCAGATCACCACGAGATTAAATTTAGATTCACCATGATACTTAAAAATTACAAAATATTGATGTTTTAACCTGTATAGCTCCACAATTCCTTGCCAAGCTGCATTCAGCCAAACACTAACATCTTCTTTCTTGATCTATTTTGCATTTATTCCATCCGAGTCTGAAAAATCCAACGATATTGGATTTGACAATCCTTTCCAGTAATTCTGTTAAAAAAAACGCGGGGAAGGATTGTAGTCGGCAGGACGTCTTAAATAAGATATTTACAGTCGACACATAAGATTGAATATTAGACTGGAGTGATGGTTACGTGTGTTTCTTCTTTGTTGAGGGAATATTATATTGCATTTTATTCGGGAAAAAGTGTTACATAGAATTTTTTCGAAAATATCTAATACGAGTGTCGCTAATGTCTCACCCCGAATGTTGACGAGGACATGGAGGAGCATGGGGGCAACAATTGATAGGCAAGGTGATTTTTTTAGTAAATCATGATCTCTTCAACTAGAGCAATACGCCAGGCCTTTGTGCTTAGGACAATTAGCCCCTCAGTTTGCATTTGTTTTGTGGTGCATGTTGTTTCGAATTAACATCCTCAGACGTTCTTCAGGAGCTCGTCATTGTTGACATTGTGGTTGGATGAAAAATGTTGGGTGAGTCTGATTGTTTATTATTACAACGTGCTAAACACAAAAATGTGGGTACACCATGATTATCCCTGATAGTGAAAATTTCAGGTCTGAATGAGATACTATGTGGATAATCACGGAATTCAGACACCGGATAACTTGCTGTCAATTTTAAGGTTGCTGATTTTCTGGTTCCTCTCTGTTCCTTTTGTGTTACTTAGGTGTTGTAATTTGATGTTGTAATTCTCGTTGTTTGCTACCTGGACATTGTATTCCAGTTAGTTAACTCGATTTCCTTTTTGTGGTACAGGGATCCTCCCACTCTTCGAACGACAAGCGTGAGTTGCCGGTTACCTGGGATGGTCGACAACTTACTTTCTAACCACTAAATTCGGAGTACAGTCAAATGACGAGCACAACGCGCCTGAGTCTCATGCGAGCAAACACATTTCGGGACATTCGTTGTCTTTTTAAAATGAATTCTTGTCACCTTTGAATAAGGGCCATTTGGTGTAGGAAAAAATGTTTACATGTTATTACCAAAAGTTAACTGTTTCGCATCACACAATTTGTCAAGCACTCTTATTTATTTTTTTATTGGGTGTCATGCCAGTGTGTTATTAGGATCGTCCAACTGTTACAACCAACACGGTGTTAATAACTTGGGCTTGCACTTTATTGTACATGTAAAGCCCAAATATCATGAATAAGTAAATGTTTTGGTGTCTTTACTGAAATTTTCAACTTTCTGGTCAGCCCATGAGACCCTTATGTAATCTTAATTAATTAATATGCTTATGGTTACACATTTACCACTGCATTGAATGCTATGCTTTTCTTTCAAATTTATGTCGTCTATCCTATCCATTCAATCTCTGCACCGGAGATTTTGTTAGATGCAACTATATTCATATAATTAATTAAATTAGTTTAAAGTTTTACTACTTTCTCGGATCGTATTAGTTTAACTAATAAAGTTAGTAAAAAGTATCTAAGTTCGTAAATAACGTAACTATAATACACGAGGTTACGTTTAAAAATTACTAATTTCACAAATGTTACTACAATTAATAAATTTTTGGTCGATATCGTCTAACTATAGTTAATGACATTAACGTAAGAAACACACTTATTTTTAAAGTATGCATTATTGTAACCAATTAATTAGCACAGATTATAATTAATTTGACAGAACATGTTACCCTGAAAAAGGATATTTTCTATACATTTAAATGTTACAGTTAAATTAGATACACAAATATGTTTCTCATTTTATTTTCATCATTTGTCGTTCTGTTATTATGTTTTGTAACAAAAATACAATACAATTTATTCGGACATGTTAAATATACTTTAATTGATAAGAATAAAATAGTATATGGAGGTTAAGATTTTTTAAAACCATTTTGAGCATGAAGAAATATATTTATCTTTTTTTAAGAGAGAAAAAAAATAAAACACATTTGCGGTTAAGATTTATAGTTTGGGAAGTAGAGCTTCGAGGTTGAAGTTAATCCACTTAGGAGCTGGTTATTTGGGTGTCCAGGTTTAATTTTTTATGGTACCAACAGCTTGAACCGTTTAGTTCTAAGTCATTAAATTAAAATTTATTTTTACAAAATCTTATCAAATATAGCAGTACGAAGGATTTTTATTTCCTTTTCGAATATGGAGACTCTCGAGACCCATGAATTATATATTTAAATATAAATTCACTTATAATAATTTAAATCAAACAATTAATTATTTAAAGTATTTTATAATTTATTTCTTTTAACTCATTAAATGCAACTAAAAAATTTATACGTATTTAATAACACGTATATTAACAATGGTGAATAATAAAAGAATAATTAATTTATGACTTAAGTTAATGTTAAATTAAAAAAAAATTTAAAAATTTACTGTATAAGTTGACTACGTTATTAATAATTAGCGAATAAAATAACAAGAAATAACGTGGTTTTTTAACAAGGAGAGCATCCTTATCGTCATATAAGGTTTTTTTTCAAATGAAGAATATTATTTTTGTTGATTCACACTTTAAAACTTGTGTCGTACCCTTTTTTACTACAAGAATCGAATAACTTTTATTTAATCCTGCTTTAAGATTACCCTTTAAGTCGGTTATGGTATATTAGATAATGAATTATCTTAACCCATACCATCAGAATATTATATTATAATTTACGGATACTAGATACATAAAATGGTTTCTAGTTTTCATATTCCGGGGCAACATATTTAACTTGCAAAGCAAACATCTGTTAGCCGAGAAACAACCGAGTTAATACCATCAACATGTCACTACTAGTGACACAAAACGAAAAGCAAAAAGTAAAACAAAACCAGAAGTGAAAATAAAAGGACAAGATTAAGTAAACACAGGTTAGACGTCTGGAAGGTTATCATCTTCTCGGCAATGCTTTATGAACGACATTTAACCCACCGTGAAAGTGATTCGGTTCGGTTACTGCGTTGTAAGGGATGGTTGGGGATTTTCATACCTTCCAACCGCCTCACGAAGAGTCGGAGTCAGAGTCCACCAACTCCGGGTTGTTACAACGGAGTACATACCTGTATGAGGAACGTAGTTCCCTGTAGCTGGATTTCACTGCCCCGATCTCCCACTGAAGATCGTAGTTGAGTTTGAGAGACTCATCAAGAAGATCGTAGTTGTAGTCATCCAGGTGCTTACCAGAAATCTCGAGTAAGACCCGTATCATCTCCGACGCACCATCTTCTCGAGCAATGTGGGGGTCCGTGGAGAACCTGCCGACTGCAGGTACAGCGGCCTTGCCCGTCCCCGGAAGAATGAGGACGAAGAACCTGTGAACAACGCCGACAACCGTGAAGTCTCGTGTTTGGATCTGGTAATAGGGACAGGCCCGACCGAGCTCCCTGCAAAGTTGGCGTAGAGTTGTCTGGCGGCTCCTCCAAACTGCGACATTGCTCCAGTCACGATCCGGTACCATCTCGTCCACTGCAATTAAAAAAATGGGCAACGTGTGTTGGGCGGAATGCATGCATGGGAGCCTCTGTCCCCGGTTGCGTACTGCTGGGAAACGAATGCATGCAAATATGATAAAAGGAAGTGACTTACCTGCTCCCCTTCGTCGTGTGTTGCTTATGAGCCTAGCTACTTCATCGGCGTTTTCGGTGGCCCAGAGTTCTTGCCTAACCCTCTCTGCAGCGGAGATGCGCTCCGGGATGTCCCGGCGTGCCTCCTCGATTAGGCCGTGTATATGCTCGATGGATGCTACCTCTTCGTAAGAAGGTTGCGGAGTGTGGCTGGTGGACATGGCTGGGTTCTGACACACACAGGTTTAGTCCTCTATGCATGTGACGTCCCTGAAGCACGAGGATCCAACGAAGTTGATTTCTTATGGTATAGGTGGAACGTATTTTTTCCTCCCTATATATAGTCAGTCAAAAGGTCCAGGTTGGATAAATTTTATTTTTTTGTTGGCTTGTATGGGAAAAGTTCCATCGGTAAATCAAGTAATAACAAAGGCGGTAAATCATTCTCCGACTAATTTGACGATATCAACGTTAACTCTAGTAAAATTTTAATAAGTCGACAAACTTACTACACTGAAACATTTTAATGAAAACAATAAAATACTTATGTTATTAAGGTTTTTTAGTAAACGAATTAAGTACACCATTTTTTTCCATTTAAAGTTATTGAACAAACCTTTTCGAACAGTTACCACTCAGATCATTTATTTAAAAAATTACATCACACTCATTAACAAATATATATCTACATAATAAGTTCAGGCCTCTTAAATTGTTTACTAATTTAAAAATATTTAATTTATATTCGTACGATATGTAAAACAATTATTATTTTACTATTATCTTATATATCTTAGTCCACTAAGTTACTTTTTCTTTTCATTTTTTATGTCAGCATCTAAAAAATACAATAACTATTTATGCAACTGCATGTAGCGTAACGAAATCTATAGAACAATAAATACAACGTAACAAATGCGTAATTTTTGATTTCATTTTAATACAATAACTATTTATTAAAGTTGACAAATTAAATTTTTTTTCATGAATACTTTTTTTATGACATAACGGTAAATAATTAATTTTATGTAACACACGGAACCTTTATACAATACAAGTGATAGTAGATATGTTTATAAAAGTTTTTCTTCTTATACCCTAAATTTAGAAAACACATCAGCACTTCTTACCAGAAAGGAATATCTAATGTCCGTACTATAATTACCAAAATATGAGTACGTAAGTCATTATTCATATTATAATAATATTGTTAGTATATATTGATAAATAAAATAAATTAATTTTCTAAAATATTTATAGTGGTTATTATATAAAAACTAATTCGATCTGTAAAAAAACTTGATGCTGGGAAAAAAATTCAATGAACGAAAAAACGATGGCTGCGTCATGCACTCGCTACTAAATATTTTACAGCTCTGGCGATTCTATTTAAGCCGGCCGTTGACAAAACCTCGGGACTGTGCCAAATTTAAGGTCAGGTACCCTTCTAGCGAAGTAGGCGTGGAAAAGGTCAGACGGCTTGCAAGGGGCCTGCATTCTGGCCTGTATTTGGCCTGACCTGGCCTGGTCTGTTACAAAAGAGGCAGAGGTTCAGGCTCTATTAAAAACCTTAATACGTTAATAGGCGAGGCCTAGGCTCACTAATTGGCCTTATTGGCCTGTCAGGCCTGCATGGGCCTGTTAAAACATAATTAAATATATAAATACCTTTTTATTATTAACAAAATTATGTAAAACTTTTTAAGTTTATTTTATTTTATTATAAAACTTTTTTTGTATATTTGAAATACTTTAAAAGATTACAAATTCTTATAAATATTAAATATGGTATGTTACATATAAATATGCTTTATTAAAAAATAAATTTTTTAAGTAAATTTTCTATTTTTCAAAAAAAAAAACCAGGCCTTTTAACAGGTTTCAGTCCAGGCCAGGCTAAATAATAGGCATGCCCTAGTACTTTATAAAGAGCTTATAGCAGGAGACCTGCCAGGCTCACGCCAATTAGCTACTTGACAGGCCAGGCCTGCTAAAAGCAAAGCCTGGCCTGGCCTTGCTTGTTTATATAAGTATGTTTTTTTTCCAAGTTCCAACGTTATCCGGTTTTACTAGAATAATTCTATAAAAGAACAATGCGGTACATAATCGGAGGAAATAAGAAATTTATATGCTGTGTTCCAAAGTTAGTTTCACAAAATTACTCTGATAAGTTTCACTCTGAACATCGACCTACGGAATTCACAAGGAAGGTATCCCACTGCGTATCCGATAGCTGTAGTTAGTATATGGGTACAAAAGAAGACAAATAAAACTACGCTGATGTTGTCTTAACAATGGGAACGTGAGATCTTTCTCCTACAAAGTGCTTAACTCTCCTTCGTCCTTCGCGGTATTGACCGTACGGCAAAAACATCTTTCCGTACCTTACGATTCATTCGGATTTCCGGGGAACCGGTTACGTAGCCGGTCCGGTTAAGTTTGTAAATCGGCTGTGATAACATGGATGGAAAAACTTGTGGTACCGAAAGAGCCACATTGTTTTCCCCATGGTTTTTCGGCTCAAATATAAACCCGTCGAACATTGTCGTCTTTTACTTAAGTAAGGGAAAGAACATAAAAAAACAGAAGAAAGGCTAAACAAACCCTATATCTATTCCCATTCAGTCTTCAACATTCACGAACTACATTCCCCTCTCATCTCAGAAGTGACGAGGATATGAGCCAATCAAGCCAGGACCTGTTACGACCTCTAAGTCATTCACGTTATCGGTTTATTGACCGATCCGGTTCACGCAACCGTTGAAACTTATTTGTCCGCCGTTCTCCAAGTCGAGCTACCGTTCGCAACTAAAACGTAACCAATACATCTGACTCTACCATTTGTCACTGTCTCAGTGGAAGTGGATTCAAATGTTTCCCTCACGAATTATATAATTCTATTGGCATGTTTACTAATTTAAGAAATAAACTGTTAAGCGTTTGACACTGTCACTGTAACTTAAGTAAAATATTTTTCTCCGAACATAAAGAATCATTCCCTCCCTCTCCGTCTTCATCCTTCTCTTTCGTTAATCTCGTTCTACATATTATCAGTGTTTATCTACTATGGTTTACAAAATGAAGAAATTAATATAATTGACTTTATAAAAGGTATTATCATTGTTATTATACACATAGGTTTAGTGTTTTCTTATTTACTGTTAAACTTTTATTGCGTGTCTTTTTGAGGTATTTTATTAGTAAATATGTTTTTGAAGGTTTAACAATTCTGTTGGTCCCGACAGTTTTACGAAATTATTTATTATGTCCCCATAAATTTTTTCCCTTCAGTTGGGTCCCTACACTACTTTTAATTTTGTAATTAAACGTGCATTTCAATGTAAAATTATTAAAATTAACATAATTATTTTTACCAAAATACATCCGGTCAAATATGTAATTAAGTTTTTAATTATAAAAACCTTTAATAGTGCGCCTTGAGTATTCAATTAACTCTACTATTTTTTACACTGGGAATTACTAAATTACAAAATTAAGGCATAGTATGAACCTAACTGAAAGGAAAAAATGTATGGAGACCTAATTAAAAATTTCATGAAACTAGTAGAGCCATCAGATTAAATAAGCCGTTTTTAAAAATTTATTACATGTGAACGGCAGAGTATGCTTATGTTACAAATTGCACAACGAATCATGAGTTAAAATTTGCAGGAAAAAATAATTTCGAGATGAAATATTAACAAATAATTTTGACCTTTATCAAATGAAAATAATAAATACACCGCTTAGTAGTTATGCTTAATGTATAACATTAGACCAAATTGAACCATAATGTTTTATTGTTAAATTTTTGGTCAACGAACCATAATGTTAAATCCTATGTTTTTGTATAATTTTTTTAGGGCCCGAAGAGATTAATTTTTTATTAAGACTGTAGTTATAATGAACTTAACAAGTGCGTGCGATTTTCTCAAGGTCTAATTAGTAGTGTAAACTATCTAAATTTATCTTTCTCATTTATGTTTTATAAATTTCATTTTTTTTTACACCACACATGATGGACTATTTATTTCCAAATACTCGTGACCTAATACTTTGTATTCAAAATCGTGATTAAGTAGTAGGCCCTTATTCAGAATTTTATATGTGATGTGGTTATTCCCAATAATGTCATTATCTTCCTGAGTCTTATTATTAACCCCGACTTAACCGACTTGGACGGTGGACTCTATAATGTAATTGATTTTCAAGAAACTAAAGAGGCAAAATGGTTACCGTGACCCAATTTGAGGTTGTTTAAAAAAAGCACAAAATTTACTAATCACGGATCTTTATGGATCTGAATCTTCCAAGATTAGTTACAACAATCCCGTTTCTTGAATGGGTTAATAATTCGAGTCATGGAACACCGGCGACATAGCCCCTCGGCAATTTTTAAATTCACATGCCCCGTTGTAACTCAAACTTGTCTTCAGTAATAGGCGTAGCCTGAACCCCTGGGCAAGGGTCGTGTTGAAGGAACAGGAGCTTCCTTCCAAAGATTCACGTGACTCCGGGCGCGAAAATTTTGCCAAATTTGGGAGGGAAGCAGCGGGCTTATAGCGTGGAACGGCCTGTGTGTAGGTAGGATTTGACGTGAGTGACATATCTCATCGGGAAGCCACATTCACAGGCTATCACTGCAATGCCTTTCACCTGTCAAAGACCAAATTGCCCCTGCAAGGAACCCCTGATTTTTTCCTCTTCTTGTTTATGCCCATGTACCTTTACACAATATTTCATGACTTTCCAATTGAGTTTTCAATCGCAAACAGGGTAGCTATACGGGATCACAGACGTGGCCTCTTGGTAACCACAGGAGCTTACGCTCCTATGTCTGCCCAAGCAAAAATCAACGCTTGTGATAATCCAGTACAAGGATCTTCCTAAAGGGGCACGGTTCCCTCATACCACTGACTCAACAGCTACACTGCCAACACACGGGAGTTCTTATCGAGATTCGTTGCTAGCGGAAACGATAAAATTTGTGGTATTTTTGGAAGGACATGGAAACCTATGTGAGGAAGATAACGACAACCCTATCGAAGAAAAGTTAACAATCCTGCGCATCAGCGGCTCCCTCTGCTCACTGCCCATTAAATCTCTGACGGAAAAAAGCAGATTCTTCCCACCGTATCCACATCCCATACGTCGGTTCCACATGTCCTCCCTTCGGAAAGATACTCATACTCTGCACAACCCAGCTCGATCAAATGGTGCTGAACAGTTAAACCGTTCTTCACCGAGGTTAGTATTGAAACAGTTTCATCGTACAATATGGTTGTCTTTAGTCATGAATGTAGATGCATCTTAGAGTCCCCTGTAAACATTGAACTTGTATACGTTAGACCCATCGGCTATTCTTAGGAAACCCTGAAGTAACCGGTGATCTCACCGGAGCTTGTGAATGTGCGTCAAATCCAAGGTAAACCAGGGGTGGTGCACGGTTCCGATCGTGCCCAATAACAATTGCTGTCTTTTTTTTTTTGCCTCTTAACAAAACATAGTTGGGCAATAAATGTCCATTATGGCTAATAAATGATCGGGCCCTCTTGTCCTATTATGGCCAATAAATGTCCATTGTCATCTTACATTTTCAACGGCCACCTGAGTTAATAAAGTTCTTGCTTTCTGATTAACAATTTTTCTGTTTATTGGGCCTATTTCGAGAATTTAAAAAAAAAATGAACCATCATTTGGGACTACTGTGGGAGAGTCGAAAATAGAACCTCACTGATAATACCGTAGCTGCACCTCAGCTATTAACCGTTTTTGTTGTGCATGACGCAGGCGGTTGGCACGCCACCCTGGTAGAAGGTCCACTGCAGGAAATGACTTCTCGAAACCTCCTGTGACAGTGGGGGTTAGATCAGTCACCCCGTCTGCCTCAACGCCATCATGTGCAAGGCGAGCTAGCCCGCACACTCCTAACAGGTTAACAACAGAACCTACATCCCACATGGGATTCCTATTGTGAATGGCTTTACGTATTTGTTTCTGTTATTGAGACTCATAACCGCTCTCCTTATAGCTTGCCAAGAGGGACACATGACCGTTCAAGGCAATCGGTGGTGCGTACAGAATCATCCTATGCCGGCATCCCAAATGTAAGTGTCTGCATCCATGGACTCCTGTAATATGTTATCCAATTTATGCATCTTTAACACTCATTGCACTGCACAACGCGCCGTACCTTAGTAACCGAGTCCCGTGCCCATCTATCCCTTCTGTTTCTGATGGCGTCCATTCCTTGGCATCCTTACACCACCGCCTCAGTATCAAGCCCGGTGGGATCTCTGCCAAGCCCTCATACTTCATCAAGCAGAAAATGTGGAAGCAAGGAATACCTTCACTGTTCCACATATGACAATCACATTCAATCTTCGGCTCACTTGGATCGTATAGCACCCTGTGGACCCTACGACGGTTCACCATATTTGAGAAGCTGCAGACGGACGTCGTGCTTATACTATCTTTCCCCAGAAAGAGTAAACTGCCGACCCCCTTGATTTGTTTCCTAACCTCCTTGAAGACTGTTCTGGTGTATATCTTTGAAGCAAACCCCTCTATGTTATCAAGACCTGTGTTCAGTACGGGCGTGTAATAAGTCGAATAAAACTGGGCCGTCACCTCGTTATTGCGATAATCCTTGACCACCCTATCCAAGCTATGAACCAACACCAGAAGGCTATTTGTCGATTTAAGGAACCCTTTCACGAATGCATTAATCCCCTCACATCTCGAGGTTGTCCTATAGCCAGCGCAAAAACTCCCTCGTAGGTATGCCGTTGCCCAACTATGTCTTAACTCATAGGTGCTTTTTACCCAGCTATTGTTCATTAATCCTAGACTCTGCACGGCCGTTGATGAGCGGATAATTTATACGCTTTTTGGCATTGTTTTTAGTATGTTTTTAGTATGATCTAGTTAGTTTTTAGTATATTTTTATTAGTTTTTAGTTAAAATTCACTTTTCTGGACTTTACTATGAGTTTGTGTGTTTTTCTGTGATTTCAGGTATTTTCTGGCTGAAATTGAGGGTTCTGAGCAAAAATCTGATTCTGAGACTGAAAAGGACTGCAGATGCTGTTGGATTCTGACCTCCCTGCACTCGAAGTAGATTTTCTGGAGCTACAGAAGCCCAATTGGTGCGCTCTCAACGGCGTTGGAAAGTAGACATCCTGGGCTTTCCAGAAATATATGATAGTCCATACTTTTCCCAAGATTTGATGGCCCAAACCGGCGTGGCAATTCGGCCTCAATATTTCCAGCGTTTAACGCTGGAACTGGCATGAAACTTGGAGTTAAACGCCCAAACTGGCATGAAAGCTGGCGTTTAACTCCAGAAAAGGTCTCTACACGAAAATGCTTCATTGCTCAACCCAAGCACACACCAAGTGGGCCAGGAAGTGGATTTTTAAGTCATTTACTCATCTCTGTACACCCTAGGCTACTAGTTTACTATTAATAGGATCATTTGACATTGTATCTGTACCTCATGACACTTTACACGTTTTCTTTGTGTATCTTCCACGGCATGAGTCTCTAAACCCCATGGTTGGGGGTGAGGAGCTCTGCTGTGTCTTGATGGATTAATGCAATTACTACTGTTTCTCATTCAATCATGCTTGCTTCTATTCTAAGATAATACTTGTTCTTAACCTGGATGAATGTGATGATCCGTGACAATCATCATCATTCTCAACTATGAGCGCGTGCCTGACAACCACCTCCGTTATACCTTAGATTAAGTAGTTATCTCTTGGATTCTTTAATCGGAATCTTCGTGGTATAAGCTAGAACTGATGGCGGCATTCAAGAGAATCCGGAAGGTCTAAACCTTGTCTGTGGTATTCTGAGTAGGATTCAATGATTGAATGACTGTGATGAGCTTCAAACTCCTGAAGGCGGGGCGTTAGTGACAGACGCAAAAGAATCACTGGATTCTATTCCGGCCTGATAGAGAATCGACAGATGATTAGCCATGCTGTGACAGAGCATAGGAACATTTTCACTGAGAGGATGGGAGGTAGCCACTGACAACGGTGAAACCCTACATACAGCTTGCCATGGAAGGAGCCTTGTGTGTTTGAAGAAGAAGACAGTAGGAAAGCAGAGATTCAGAAGATGGAGCATCTCCAAAACCTCAACCTATTCTCCATTACTGCAAAACAAGTAATCATTTCATGTTCTTTTGTTTTTTTTTCTTTTTCACAATCAATCCTGATAATTTCTGATATCCTGACTAAGATTTACAAGATAACCATAGCTTGCTTCAAGCCGAAAATCTCCGTGGGATCGACCCTTGCTCACGCAAGGTATTACTTGGATGACCCAGTGCACTTGCTGGTTAGTTGTGCGGAGTTGCAAAAGTGTGATTGCAATTTCGTGCACCAGCCGTCGTCCAATACTCCTCAAACTCGGAAACTTCGAAGTTTGCGTAAATTTCCTTCTTGAACACCTTCCAAAATTCAGGTTCCTTCACCCGTAACACACAATTTTTTTCCAAGTGCCATTCACATAGGTGATTCCTGGCTGAAGGCAGTACTTCCGCTATTGCAGCTCTCATGGCTTTATCTCCGTCGGTCACCACGACGGAAGGCATCTTATTATCCATTACGTCGACAAGATTCAACAAAACCCACCTATATGTACGGACCTCCTCATCCTCAAGTAACGCAAACCCAAAAATTGCTGTCTGCTTGTGGTGATTTGATCCGGAGAAGACTACTAGAGGCTTCTTGTACTTGTTGGACCGGTACGTTGCATCAAATGTAAGCACATCACCGAACAACTTATAATCCGACATCATCTGTCCATCTGCCCAAAATAGGCTCCCTAGTCGACCGTCTAATGTTTTGGTGTATCTGGCGACTGACATCATGTCAGCGTTGGCCTTGCCCTCCAAATAACTTATCGTTGCAGCCGTGTCTCCGTCATTTAATTGAGCCATTCTTTGGCTGTGAACTTAATTGTATAGATCTCTTTTGGTAAATCGAAGCATCCCGTAGCCCCCTGACTGCCCGGCCATGTAAGCCATAATCTTCGATGTGGCTATACCGAACTTCTTCAAACTATCAACTTGGGCCTTGTCACTCTCACTCAAACTCCGATGACTAGGAAGGAGATGATTAAACATACTTGTAGCAAGAGGGTGGTTGTGGATGTCGTCGATCTTCCTGACTTTCCAAACATGGTCTTGTGCATCTAAGTAAATTTTCAGCTTTGCCGTACAACCCGTGCGACTTTCCAACTTCTCCTCCCGAACTCTTTCTGGACAATCGTAGTGTTTGTCATGCCTTGTACCCTGCCGGTGGCAAAAAAAGTCTCGCCGTACCAAGACACCCTTGATTCGAGCCACATCACCCCTCCTTACACCGAAACCCCTAAGCCGGGCAAACTGTTTGTAAGCTGCATAAGCCTCTTCCTCAGTCTTAAACACTTGGTCCACAAAATCCTCTGAAGACCTGAAACCTGGCGCATCCCCCTCACTTGTCACTGGGGCTGCGCCAAAGTCGTTCCCCTGCACCTCGTCACCCTTTTCGCCAGCCACAGACTCATTCTCAAACGAGTAGTCCTCCTCGTCCCCACTCGAAATAGAGACACCAAAATACTCTTCTTCACTTACCTTATCTGTGTCATCCTCACCACCACTAAGCTGCAACTTCGGATCCATGTTCGAAATCAGAGGACTTCAGTCACCTGAGAAATATTCCTTGGTTACATGATACAACCAAGACTAATGTAAGTGAAGAAGTTCGTACAACCGATTAAGAAGTTATCACAAACTAAGGATATCTAACTAGTTAAATCAGCCTATAACACCAGATGGTGTTCATACATCCAGTTAGAAATCAAACCTAATTCAATGGTACTACCGGACGGGAAAGATTCTATAAAACTCTGAAATCAAAAACAGGGTGACAGCCAGCACATTTTAACATAATTAAACGCATATCAAATCATTTTTATAACTACTGATCCATAGTTAGGGAACACTGAATTACCGGTGCAATGATCAATTTAATCGGAACAACAACAAACTTACATATCCTCCTATCAAATCTTGGAACTGGTAGTTAGCGACCTTCAATGAGTATCAATGACTGGGCGTTCCTTCAATAATGGATCTCTTTCAACCCTCTCTTCCTGAATGAATGGTTCAGTTGAGGAAGTCATCAAAATTCCATGGCGTCAAAACAGTTAAGAACAATATCAACAAGAGGGTTAAGTGACATTATAATAAGAACCAATACAAAAACGAATGGCAGCCATACTCTATCGCATGCTTGGCATAGGAAACATTTTATTCTGAAAACAGATAACACACACACATCATCAAACCTCCGTTGTTTATTTTTAGGAGCCTAAAGATTTGCGATATATCGACCGTTTTGTCTTACAAAATCTGTTTCACTCGATTTCGCCTTCAACTAAATTTACCACTAAAGTTATCAGAATAGAACCTAGTACTTGACATTTTTCGGCATATTCTCAATAAAGTGTTGTTATGGTGAAAAATTTATTTGTTTAATACTATGCATTTAAATAAATAATGAATATCATGCCTAAAAGACCTTTCTTCCTTGTTCACCATAACCAATGACTAAATTCCCTTCCCTAACTAATATTGCTTACACATGCCAGGCATGACTCACGTGAAGCCAAGCATCATAAAGCATTCTCCAATGCTAATATACACTGCACCCCCTTTTTCCAAATTTACTATCCCATAAGAAGCAATATTTTAGCCAAAAAAAAATAAAAAATCTCCCTTCATTGAAAGAACCAACACATTTCTAACATTTTCATTACCAAACAGCACGTTTATGTTGGGAGATATGGTTCTGACGGACAATGTCTAATGGCAATGATCAATTCCCAGAAACAAAAAAATCAACTTCTTCACACAGGCACCATAATTTTTTTAAACCACCTCATGCTTATAGCCATCGAAATATAATAAGCCTACAAAAATTCGATAACACTCAAATCTACAAGAATCATTTTCTCCCCCAATCACATGACAGTTTCAAACATGCAAATGAAATAAAAGATGGACACATGATGAAAGAACACTACTCACCGGAGAACATGGATAAGACCCCTGCTGCTACATGGTTGAATACAATTTACTCCAAAAGACATACCACCGCAGACGACACAACGCCAACAGGACCAACTTCCGACCACGCCTGCAGCGGAGACGTCTACGGCCAGATGCACTCGGCGAGCCTTACGCCACGATTCCACACCGTCGACTGCTGCCTGTTTCCCGGCTTGAACTTGCACGACTCCAACATCTTCACTGCCACTGTTCCTATTCTTCGACCCTAGGGCATCGTTTTTGGGGACAATGACTTCGTCATAGCTTCACCTCCATGGATGCAACGCATCATTCGTTTCTTTTTTTCTTTATCCCACTACCAACTTAAAAAAAAATAAATACCCATTTTCTTTGAATACCCTCTTTTTTTTTTCCTAAGCCCACCTCAGAAAATCCATTAATAGATACTCCAGCAAAAAACCATTGGCTAACGGCTCAGCCACGGCTACCACAAAGATGGGAGACAAGCCCTGTCAAAAGGCAGCAACGTGTCAATGTTATATTCATTCAGATATAAAATCTGTAAATCTGTATGGATTTACATCTGTACCATATAGTGACCCGAAGATTGAATATATCTTCAATGATGAGTGGTAATTGCATTGACTATATTGTTTCTTTTTTATTCTTATAGTCTTTATGGTAGTTTAAGAGTTATGATGGATGATATTTTATTTTGGGTTTCATTAGGTTATGATGAAAAATTTTAAACTTTTTATTTTTTAGGTTAAGTCTATATAGATATGTGGATGTCATCTGTTTTATGGATAAATATTTTTGTCAATATTTATTTTGTTTATAATTTTTTATTACCTCGATGACAAATCCTTAGTTATCAAAATATTTTTATTAGTGAGCATCATTTGAAAAGTGTATGCTCATTGATGATGAACACAAGTCAACATACCTTTTAATGACAGTTTTAAAATTCATACCTTGTCAAATCGTGGTGATAATGTATTGTACAAGTTGTGTATTTTCATTAAGGACAATTTTCAGTAGGGAACTCATCCCAATTCCTATTTATGGCCCACCTGTCATAAAAAGTAATTCCACATCAGCTTTTGCGTCATAAATAGTAAATAGGAACTCAAAGCATCTTTCTCTTCTCCAATAGGAGGAACTAACTTTAGTTCCTATTATGGTCTCACTTAATTAATTAATTAAGATGCATCTTAGAGTCCCCTGTAAACATTGAACTTGTATACGTTAGACCCATCGGCTATTCTTAGGAAACCCTGAAGTAACCGGTGATCTCACCGGAGCTTGTGAATGTGCGTCAAATCCAAGGTAAACCAGGGGTGGTGCACGGTTCCGATCGTGCCCAATAACAATTGCTGTCTTTTTTTTTTTTTGCCTCTTAACAAAACATAGTTGGGCAATAAATGTCCATTATGGCCAATAAATGATCGGGCCCTCTTGTCCTATTATGGCCAATAAATGTCCATTGTCATCTTACATTTTCAACGGCCACCTGAGTTAATAAAGTTCTTGCTTTCTGATTAACAATTTTTCTGTTTATTGGGCCTATTTCGAGAATTTTAAAAAAAAATGAACCATCATTTGGGACTACTGTGGGAGAGTCGAAAATAGAACCTCACTGATAATACGGTAGCTGCACCTCAGCTATTAACCGTTTTTGTTGTGCATGACGCAGGCGGTTGGCACGCCACCCTGGTAGAAGGTCCACTGCAGGAAATGACTTCTCGGAACCTCCTGTGACAGTGGGGGTTAGATCAGTCACCCCATCTGCCTCAACGCCATCATGTGCAAGGCGAGCTAGCCCGCACACTCCTAACAGGTTAACAACAGAACCTACATCCCACATGGGATTCCTATTGTGAATGGCTTTACGTATTTGTTTCTGTTATTGAGACTCATAACCGCTCTCCTTATAGCTTGCCAAGAGGGACACATGACCGTTCAAGGCAATCGGTGGTGCGTACAGAATCATCCTATGCCGGCATCCCAAATGTAAGTGTCTGCATCCATGGACTCCTGTAATATGTTATCCAATTTATGCATCTTTAATACTCAGATGTCATAGACTGACCCACTTATCTGTACAGGACTGTAGCCCCATCGCACTCAGTGTTATCACTAGCGTTTTGGTGCGCGAAATTGTGAACAATACTTTTCACAACTCTCATAATCCCCGGTCATGAACCCCAAAAACTTGGTGTTCAATACCATGGCATTAACACAACTTCGCACAACTAACCAGCAAGTGCACTGGGTCGTCCAAGTAATAAACCTTACGCGAGTAAGGGTCGATCCCACGGAGATTGTTAGTATGAAGCAAGCTATGGTCATCTTGTAAATCTTAGTCAGGCAAACTCAAATGGATATAGTGATAGACGCATAAAACACAAAGATAAAGATAGAGGTACTTATGTAATTCATTGGTAGGAACTTCAGATAAGCGCATGAAGATGCCTTCCCTTCCGTCTCTCTGCTTTCCTACTGTCTTCATCCAATCCTTCTTACTCCTTTCCATGGCAAGCTTATGCAAGGGTTTCACCGTTGTCAGTGGCTACCTCCCATCCTCTCAGTGAAAATGTTCCTATACTCTGTCACAGCATGGCTAATCATCTGTCGGTTCTCGGTCAGGCCGGAATAGAATCCAGCGATTCTTTTGCGTCTGTCACTAACGCCCCGCCTGCTAGGAGTTTGAAGCACGTCACAGTCATTCAATCATTGAATCCTACTCAGAATACCACAGACAAGGTTAGACCTTCCGGATTCTCTTGAATGCCGCCATCAGTTCTAGCCTATACCACGAAGACTCTGATCTCATGGAATGGTTGGCTCGGTTGTCAGGCGAGCACTCGGTTGTCAGGCGATCAACCATGCATCGTGCAATCAGGAATCCAAGAGATATTCACCCAATCGAAGGTAGAACGGAGGTGGTTGTCAGTCACACGTTCATAGGTGAGAATGATGATGAGTGTCACGGATCATCACATTCATCAAGTTGAAGAACAAGTGATATCTTAGAACAAGAACAAGCGGAATTGAATGGAAGAACAATAGTAATTGCATTAATACTCGAGGTACAGCAGAGCTCCACACCTTAATCTATGGTGTATAGAAACTCCACCGTTGAAAATACATAAGAACAAGGTCTAGGCATGGCCGAATGGCCAGCCTCCCAATGATCTAAGAACTAGATGTCCAAAGATGATCTAGAGATCTAAAGTGATCCAAAGATTCAAATACAATAGTAAAAGGTCCTACTTATAGAAAACTAGTAGCCTAAGGTTTACAGAAATGAGTAAATGACATAAAAATCCACTTCCGGGCCCACTTGGTGTGTGCTTGGGCTGAGCAATGAAGCATTTTCGTGTAGAGACTCTTCTTGGAGTTAAACGCCAGCTTTTATGCCAGTTTGGGCGTTTAACTCCCATTTTGGTGCCAGTTCCGGCGTTTAACGCTGGGATTTCTGAGGGTGACTTTGAACGCCGGTTTGGGCCATCAAATCTTGGGCAAAGTATAAACTATCATATATTGCTGGAAAGCCCAGGATGTCTACTTTCCAATGCCGTTGAGAGCGCGCCAATTGGGATTCTATAGCTCCAGAAAATCCGCTTTGAGTGCAGGGAGGTCAGAATCCAACAACATCTGCAGTCCTTTTTGGTCTCTGAATCAGATTTTTGCTCAGGTCCCTCAATTTCAGCCAGAAAATACCTGAAATCACAGAAAAACACACAAACTCATAGTAAAGTCCAGAAAATTGAATTTTAACTAAAAACTAATAAAAATATACTAAAAACTAACTAGATCATACCAAAAACATACTAAAAACAATGCCAAAAAGCGTACAAATTATCCGCTCATCACGTTTCAGGGTTGAATAAAGAAATTCGGAGGCTAACCAAATGCATATGCCACCAAAATGAAGTGGTGGAAGATTTCCGGAATGCCCTTACTATGCTAGCAAACATCCAGAATAGGGAGCATGAACGTGATTTGAGTTACGGATTTAGGTCTACCGGTACGAATGCCAAGCGGACTAAGCGGCAGTTGCGACTGGATGGTCTTACTGTCAACGAAGAAAACAGTTTGGTGAAGACAGCAATGGATGGTGACGACCCAACGTATGCACCCACGTTGGACGTAAACTTTAGCATGGACCACATGCCTTTCAGAAGCACTAGGTTGAATAGAGGCCGGCGCAATCGACGATCTGCTCATGACAAAACTCAGCCACCGAAACCCCATCCACTGGTAAACCCATACACGAAAACATTAACCTCTAAATTGGTTCGGTTGTATGCATGTTAATCTTCCTTGGTTTCCACCGCCAGTGATTTTTTTTTACATGTGACATGTAATAGGTTGATCTGACCAGCGACGTTGGTCGCCAACATCGCCTACCTCGTAGGCGACGGAGCAAGTCGCCCTGGCGCTCCAACTCACTACAGAAGCACTATAATTTTCTTGCCCCTGTTGGTAGTGACGGCTATGTCCATGAGTCGGAACTGCTAGCCATGAATGCTAATAAGATACCAAAGGTAACATAATGTTATCTGAACATGTACGATAGACTTCCACTGTATACCACAACGATTTAGGTTGTCTAATTTATGTATACTGTTACAGACCTTCAAGCTGGCTTTCTTACCGACACGGAAGATGGATCTCAGAGGAGTTGAGCTCGCTGTTGCGACATACATCTTCAGCACGGATCTCCCAAAAAGGTATAATAAAGTAATTTACAATTTTTGACGTCATATGGCTTGCCCACCTTAGTAATTTTGCAATCATGTGACTACGTTGCTTGTTAGTATCAAGTGAGTAAGTCCCACAGAATATACAGGAAGGTAACCCACAATTTTTTGCAATGCGCTTTGGGCTGTGCATTGCTAACGTTGCATTTACTAAAACGGACTCGTTACAGGGTGTAATTCTCATTGTTTCATTTCACTGTGTATCTTTCTGAGTATCGATTGAAGAAAACACCGCATTCTCGTTCTTATGAAATTTGACTGAGTGTTGTTACCAGTGAAATTCTAGCTGATGTCGGGCACTGCATTGCGGACAGGACGGCCTTAATGACGCTCGCCCCAAACGAAAGAGTCATGGATGACGTGGGTAATTTCCATATTAACTTCAACTCTTGCTTTTGTAAAAGCGTAGTATTCCCCTTTTATATTCTAGTTCATAGCACATGATGTATTGCTGAAATTTTCAGGTTATAACAGTCGTCGCCATGATGTTGTCGAAGACATCCAGCAGTCACCAGTGGTTCATGCCGACGATGGTCATGGTGAGTAAGAACTTTTAAATATCAATTACGTTTATATTCTAGTTAAGTCTTGATGAAATGTGGTGTAACTTAAATATTTGACGCTTTTTAAACGGTCCTACGCATGGATGCGATCCTGTGGTTCCCTAGCAAGATGCCCTTCAAGGAACACGCCTGACTCAGGCTAACTTAGACACAGTGATTTGCAACCATATGAGGTGCAAGGTCGACAAGGTTACCGAGGTTTGTGAATTTTTTTCCTTTACTTTTGGGGGAATCTGAATGACTAAGCTATATGAAGTTCTCAACGCTCATGTACCCTTTTGACCGCGTTTCGATTTACAGATTTTTCAACCGATGTGGACTGATGGACATTGGTACTTGATGGTGGTTGATGTAAGAAGAAAGAAGCTGATCTACTACGACTCTCTGAAGTTAACAACGGAGACGGAGCACAGAAAGCTTGCTATGACACAAGTGGTTAGTATAGCTAATGGCTGCATGAGCCAACCAGTTGTATCAATTACGAGATGGTAAAACTTTATGAATCCCATACTTGCTTAACTATATAAGGACCTGATTTTTTGGTACACCCGGATTTAGGTAATGCACCCATGTCCAGCACTACTGTGCTATTTGCTTCAAATAACGGTTGTTAAATCTCACCCTCTACACTATAATGCAATAAGCACAAGATAGGATTTGTTACGATTTTACTTTTTGTCCCCGATTATGTATGACAACAATTGACCAAATCTATTATTACCTAGAAAGGTTAACTTTACGTTTCCACAGCACTTCATAACACGATGTTGGTAGCCAGTGTATGTGTTCTAGTTAATATACTGGATACTCGGTATTCGAAAGCATATCTGCGAGTTGCTAAATAGCATACCATTCGGCACTGTCCGCATCCTTTTTCTGCCCCCATTAAAGGTTTAAGTGGGCTCCTTCGACAAGGAATTTCTTCTTTATACAGTAATAGTGAATAATAAATTATGTCCTGCTTTCTTTTGTTTTCCAGACTAACTTGTTTCATGAATAGGCACTGCATCTGGAGTCGCTCACTGTTGGATCCAACTGGCTATCTAGTTCCACTGCTGGAAGGCCGAGATTCTCCTCGTACGAATACGAGCAGCCCGTGGTTCCTCAGCAACATCGGCGTTCGTGAGTTGCCCGTAAACCATTATCTGAACATAGTAGATTCGTGTCCATGCCTTTTTACTTCCTCGTAGTATATATCCTGTGGATAGCAAATTTGATGATTCTTTGCTTATAAGGCTTCTCAGTTGTGTCTGACATGCTATAGGATGGATTGCGGGGTGTGGGTCTTGCAATGGATGATTAGGGGAGCTTTGTGGGCTATCCACAGTGTAACGGTGGGTATTTAATTAAAAGCGTGCCACAATATCACCGTGAGATATATAAACGTTGTACATTTCAATATCCGTGCTGTGTAAATTATGACTTAAGTTATGATTCTGCTTGACCTGCAGGCTGTGAATGACCAAACCCGGATGCGGATAGCCATCGATCTTGTGTTGCGGTCACATAACCCGATTGCCATCGATGTTGTGGAAAAGGCTATGAGTTACTGGAAAAAAAAGGTGGCTGCCTCACGATACCGTCGTGATGGATAGTTGCAAAACTGTGACTTAAGTAACCAGTTATATATTTTGCGGCGACTTTTGTTACAATTTTTTGGGTAATTAGATTCAATTTCAGCCATGCTACAAACTATTGTCATGTAAAGGATTGCGCAATAACTCTTGCGCAAGTGTTAGTTATTTGTATTGACATAGTTGGCCAGTCTATAATGAAACCGTGCGACCCGGCTCGTAGTCCAAAATCTTCCCACCAACGAGACAAGTGTCCCACCCGGATCCAAACAATAATAGTGCGCCTTGAGAACTGTATCCGGTTTGGAAACTTCACCTCTACCGTGACAGGTAGGATTGTGGGACTGCGTTTAAGGATACTTTTTTTGGAGTATATGTTTTGGTTAAATGCATGCAATAGTATCCCCGTAGTTGGATATAGAAAATAGGTTTGCCTTCCTTGTAGATCTAGTATATTCAATGTTAATGTAACTATTATTTGGTACAAATATGGATAGCACGGCTGAACTCGCCTGTTATAGACATACTTGGGTGTCAAATGAAGAAACAAGCCTGAATGCGTATTGTATACTTTAATTTCCTGTTATTCACTTATGTTTCATGTAGTCGTAATTGAATATGCCCATCCCTCACAAACAGGGATGGAGTTAGTTTTTTTATTAAGTAATTTGAATGTAACATATAAGTTGTGTGCGTCCGACTTGAGCCCTTTATTTGGGCATGCATTTACCCTAATTTCGTGCAACCACAGTTATGCATAGGAAATGCAATTGCAATGTTGGACAACCTAACAGTTTCCAACTGCGCCACGTAAGTAGGGCATGGGCTCCCCTGAATTTTGTAGCCCTCATGCTTTTTGACTCGTGAAAAAAAATGATTCCACCATCTTGTATTTTAATAATTCAGGTGGGTGGGCTTAGCTCTAAAACCCCCCCAACCGAGCTCCCTGGTATCATTTCAATAATACTATTACACAAGTTGGCAATGTATACAGGGCAAAGTAAAGAACTTTGGGTACAAGACCTCGATTCATTACGATAACCCCTTCGATGATTGAGAGTATAGTTATTTTGTTTAAAGCAATTAGTGCAAAGACAATCCAACGTTATAATACATGGTTCTTATAAATTTCATCACGAGACACATGGGAAACGGAAAAAACACAACCACTACAAGGTTATAGTAGGAAGCACGTCATTTAGGAGCAACACCACAAACTCATGTAAAAGTAAGGAACCTAGCTATTATTGGCTTCCCTGGACAACTTGTAATATGCCAATTCGATAATGCACGAAACACAAATGTTGCAAAGCAGACCATGTTCTCAACATGTTTTTTGCATCAGACAACAAGAATCTGCGTTGTTTCCGTGAAAACAGATGCTTGGAGTATCAAAACCGGTTTTCGGACGTGTTTGCATACGATGCCTTCCCGTTCGCATTCTGAAACAAATGGTAAAATTCACTTAGTTACGTCAATCCTATGGAACCATTCAAACTGAATTGTGGTGATATTAACTTGGACACAACTGAAAACAAGTTTGCAATATGTAAATGATCGAAGTATCAAACCTCAAGCACCCAATGTAGGAAGGCATCGGAATGTGGAACGTTAAATTGACTCGGAGTGAAAGCGGCAGCTCGCTCGGGTGAGTTTGCCGTGGCAGGTGATTGGGTTACACTGAACCGACATGTTCATGACTCTACGTGTGCAAATTGTACAATGCATACTAATCCGAAATGGCAGGTTATAGCCTATGCAAGCATCGTCGATACTTATGAAAAGCACTTTTATACGAAGCAGACACACACAACTATTCATCTACATACCGTAACACCGAAACTTTGTAACTCATGCATAGGCAATCATGTATGAACATCGTGGTGAAAAAGAAACCCGAATATAGTAGAAACATACAAAATTGATACATACTTTGAAGCAAGAACTAGTCGTTCGGTAATTAGAGAATGGTAATGCATTTTAGGTTATTCAAGGCCCACTTGACAAATCAACGCATAATAGATGATGTTAACCGCACACCACAGTACCTAAAAGTATCTCCTATCGAGAATCACATATTCCATATTCTTTGTGTTACACTACATTACCCACAGCTAAATCACAGTTTGAATCGGAAAGCCTTATTCAATGTTGCAAACTGCTGACTGTCCATGGATACCTAATTAGAATATACAAAATAAAGGAAGGCAACAAACATACCTCCGAACAGGCAGGTCGGTTGCGATTCCCAGTGGGGTCTCCGGATGATGAATTTCCTCTACTGCATGATATCCCTTGCCGGAGACCAATATGGCTGATATCCCTTTGGGACAGGCATGTCCTCTTTGTGTGACCTGGATGCCCGCATGAAGTGCAGCAACGCCTCTTCCCCCCAGGCGCGTCTTGAGTTGAGGATGCGGCTTCCCTACCATGCTTCGGGGCCCCCTTTGTCCTGGCTATAGACGGTTCCTTCATGACATCCTGCTGCCTCCTTACAGACTCATGAGCTACCGTATTCCCCCTCTGGCCGTTTAGCTTCTGTGCCAACGAGGCTATGACATCCCTGGCCGCCGCAAAGTTGGCTGAATCATTAGAAGCAAGTTTTGCGACAACACTCATTGCACTGCACAACGCGCTGTACCTTAGAAACCGAGTCCCGTGCCCATCGTTCCACATATGACAATCACATTCAATCTCGGCTCACTTGGATCGTATAGCACCCTGTGGACCCTACGACGGTTCACCATATTTGAGAAGCTGTAGACGGACGTCGTGCTTATGCTATCTTTCCCCAGAAAGAGTAAGCTGCCGACCCCCTTGATTTGTTTCCTAACCTCCTTGAAGACTGTTCTGGTGTATATCTTTGAAGCAAACCCCTCTATGTTATCAAGACCTGTGTTCAGTACGGGCATGTAATAAGTCGAATAAAACTGGGCCGTCACCTCGTTATTGCGATAATCCTTGACCACCCTATCCAAGCTATGAACCAACTCCAGAAGGCTATTTGTCGATTTAAGGAACCCTTTCACGAATGCATTAATCCCCTCACATCTCGAGGTTGTCCTATAGCCAGCGCAAAAACTCCCTCGTAGGTATGCCGTTGCCCAACTATGTCTTAACTCATACGTGCTTTTTACCCAGCTATTGTTCATTAATCCTAGACTCTGCACGACCGTCGTCCAATACTCCTCAAACTCGGAAACTTCGAAGTTTGCGTAAATTGTCTTCTTGAACACCTTCCGAAATTCAGGTTCCTTCACCCGTAACACACAATTTTTTTCCAAGTGCCATGCACATAGGCGATGCCTGGCTGAAGGCAGTACTTCTGCTATTGCAGCTCTCATGGCTTTATCTCCGTCGGTCACCACGACGGAAGGCATCTTATTATCCATTACGTCGACAAGATTCAACAAAATCCACCTATATGTACGGACCTCCTCATCCTCAAGTAACGCAAACCCAAAAATTGCTGTCTGCTTGTGGTGATTTGATCCGGAGAAGACTACTAGAGGCTTCTTGTACTTGTTGGACCGGTACGTTGCATCAAATGCAAGCACATCACCGAACAACTTATAATCCGACATCATCTGTCCATCTGCCCAAAATAGGCTCCCTAGTCGACCGTCTAATGTTTTGGTGTATCTGGCGACTGACATCATGTCAGCGTTGGCCTTGCCCTCCAAATAACTTATCGTTGCAGCCGCGTCTCCGTCATTTAATTGAGCCATTCTTTGGCTGTGAACATAATTGTATAGATCTCTTTTGGTAAATCGAAGCATCCCGTAGCCCCCTGACTGCCCGGCCATGTAAGCCATAATCTTCGATGTGGCTATACCGAACTTCTTCAAACTATCAACTTGGGCCTTGTCACTCTCACTCAAACTCCGATGACTAGGAAGGAGATGATTAAACATACTTGTAGCAAGAGGGTGGTTGTGGATGTCGTCGATCTTCCTGACTTTCCAAACATGGTCTTGCGCATCTAAGTAAATTTTCAGCTTTGCCGTACAACCCGTGCGACTTTCCAACTTCTCCTCCCGAACTCTTTCTGGACAATCGTAGTGTTTGTCATGCCTTGTACCCTGCCGGTGGCAAAAAAAGTCTCGCCGTACCAAGACACCCTTGATTCGAGCCACATCACCCCTCCTTACACCGAAACCCCTAAGCCGGGCAAACTGTTTGTAAGCCGCATAAGCCTCTTCCTCAGTCTTAAACACTTGGTCCACAAAATCCTCTGAAGACCTGAAACCTGGCGCATCCCCCTCACTTGTCACTGGGGCTGCGCCAAAGTCGTTCCCCTGCACCTCGTCACCCTTTTCGCCAGCCACAGACTCATTCTCAAACGAGTAGTCCTCCTCGTCCCCACTCGAAATAGAGACACCAAAATACTCTTCTTCACTTACCTTATCTGTGTCATCCTCACCACCACTAAGCTGCAACTTCGGATCCATGTTCGAAATCAGAGGACTTCAGTCACCTGAGAAATATTCCTTGGTTACATGATACAACCAAGACTAATGTAAGTGAAGAAGTTCGTACAACCGATTAAGAAGTTATCACAAACTAAGGATATCTAACTAGTTAAATCAGCCTATAACACCAGATGGTGTTCATACATCCAGTTAGAAATCAAACCTAATTCAATGGTACTACCGGACGGGAAAGATTCTATAAAACTCTGAAATCAAAAACAGGGTGACAGCCAGCACATTTTAACATAATTAAACGCATATCAAATCATTTTTATAACTACTGATCCATAGTTAGGGAACACTGAATTACCGGTGCAATGATCAATTTAATCGGAACAACAACAAACTTACATATCCTCCTATCAAATCTTGGAACTGGTAGTTAGCGACCTTCAATGAGTATCAATGACTGGGCGTTCCTTCAATAATGGATCTCTTTCAACCCTCTCTTCCTGAATGAATGGTTCAGTTGAGGAAGTCATCAAAATTCCATGGCGTCAAAACAGTTAAGAACAATATCAACAAGAGGGTTAAGTGACATTATAATAAGAACCAATACAAAAACGAATGGCAGCCATACTCTATCGCATGCTTGGCATAGGAAACATTTTATTCTGAAAACAGATAACACACACACATCATCAAACCTCCGTTGTTTATTTTTAGGAGCCTAAAGATTTGCGATATATCGACCGTTTTGTCTTACAAAATCTGTTTCACTCGATTTCGCCTTCAACTAAATTTACCACTAAAGTTATCAGAATAGAACCTAGTACTTGACATTTTTCGGCATATTCTCAATAAAGTGTTGTTATGGTGAAAAATTTATTTGTTTAATACTATGCATTTAAATAAATAATGAATATCATGCCTAAAAGACCTTTCTTCCTTGTTCACCATAACCAATGACTAAATTCCCTTCCCTAACTAATATTGCTTACACATGCCAGGCATGACTCACGTGAAGCCAAGCATCATAAAGCATTCTCCAATGCTAATATACACTGCACCCCCTTTTTCCAAATTTACTATCCCATAAGAAGCAATATTTTAGCCAAAAAAAAAAATAAAAAATCTCCCTTCATTGAAAGAACCAACACATTTCTAACATTTTCATTACCAAACAGCACGTTTATGTTGGGAGATATGGTTCCGACGGACAATGTCTAATGGCAATGATCAATTCCCAGAAACAAAAAAATCAACTTCTTCACACAGGCACCATAATTTTTTTAAACCACCTCATGCTTATAGCCATCGAAATATAATAAGCCTACAGAAATTCGATAACACTCAAATCTACAAGAATCATTTTCTCCCCCAATCACATGACAGTTTCAAACATGCAAATGAAATAAAAGATGGACACATGATGAAAGAACACTACTCACCAGAGAACATGGATAAGACCCCTGCTGCTACATGGTTGAATACAATTTACTCCAAAAGACAAACCACCGCAGACGACACAACGCCAACAGGACCAACTTCTGACCACGCCTGCAGCGGAGACGTCTACGGCCAGATGCACTCGGCGAGCCTTACGCCACGATTCCACACCGTCGACTGCTGCCTGTTTCCCGGCTTGAACTTGCACGACTCCAACACCTTCACTGCCCATGTTCCTATTCTTCGACCCTAGGGCATTGTTTTTGGGGACAATGCCTTCGTCATAGCTTCGCCTCCATGGATGCAACGCATCATTCGTTTCTTTTTTTCTTTATCCCACTACCAACATAAAAAAAAATAAATACCCATTTTCTTTGAATACCCTCTTTTTTTTCCCTAAGCCCACCTCAAAAAATCCATTAATAGATACTCCAGCAAAAAACCATTGGCTAACGGCTCAGCCACGGCTACCACAAAGATGGGAGACAAGCCCTGTCAAAAGGCAGCAATGTGTCAATGTTATATTCATTCAAATATAAAATCTGTAAATCTGTATGGATTTACATCTGTATCATATAATGACCCGAAGATTGAATATATCTTCAATGATGAGTGGTAATTGCATTGACTATATTGTTTCTTTTTTATTCTTATAGTCTTTATGGTAGTTTAAGAGTTATGATGGATGATATTTTATTTTGGGTTTCATTAGGTTATGATAAAAAATTTTAAACTTTTTATTTTTTAGGTTAAGTCTATATAGATATGTGGATGTCATCTGTTTTATGGATAAATATTTTTGTCAATATTTATTTTGTTTATAATTTTTTATTACCTCGAAGACAAATCCTTAGTTATCAAAATATTTTTATTAGTGAGCATCATTTGAAAAGTGTATGCTCATTGATGATGAACACAAGTCAACATACCTTTTAATGACAGTTTTAAAATTCATACCTTGTCAAATCGTGGTGATAATGTATTGTATAAGTTGTGTATTTTCATTAGTGACAATTTTCAGTAGGGAACTCATCCCAATTCCTATTTATAGCCCACCTGTCATAAAAAATAATTCCACATCAGCTTTTGCGTCATAAATAGTAAATAGGAACTCAAAGCATCTTTCTCTTCTCCAATAGAAGGAACTAACTTTAGTTCCTATTATGGTCTCACTTAATTAATTAATTAAAATACTTAAAATTAATGTAATTATTTTTTTCAATAATATTATTTAAATTTATAAATTTAAAAATAATTTACTATTAAAAGATATTAATTATTGAAAAAATTCATATATAACAATAAATATACAATATATAATTCAAAATCACACTAATTTGTAAAATTTTTTAATAAAAAATAAATAATTAATTAAATAAAAATTTAATTATTTAATCTAATTAATTATTATAATTATTAATAAATTAACTACAATTTAATTATTATTTAAATTATTAATATAAATTATTAATTAAATAAAAATATAATTATTTAATATAATTAAGTAAAATTTTATATAATTATTTATTTAAATAACGTTACTTCCAGTCCCTATTTAGAGGGACTTTGTTCCTTTAGGCCTTGTGCAAGGACCTATTTCATTTTGCTCCAACGGGAGGAACTTATTTTGTGTCAGAAAAAATTGCCAAAGTCCTCACCGTTGAAGATGGTTTATGATTTCTGTAAAAAGTGTCTTATCACTAAAAAAATTGTGCATTAACTATAATATGTATCAACTAATTTTTTTTTGTATACTTTTTAGTTTTACAGTCTTAAAAATAAAATAGTTTAAGATAATATATTACAATTCATTCATAATTGATATATTTATATCATAATTATTTTATCTTTAAATTTATTTATTTCTTGCATTATTTTTTATTTATAATTGTCCCTCTAAAATTAATTATCAATTTATAATACACTTTCAAATTATATAAGATTTTAAATGTTATATACAATGACAAAATAAAATACTTTAGGTAACAAAAAAATATGGTAAATTATAATAATTGTTAAAGTTTTTAAACAGTTTTATTATTTTAAGTGTTTTACATATTTATTATTGTATTTTATTTTCTAATCACTAACTAATTCTACTATAAGTCATACAGTACAAAAATTTTTGTGTATAATTAATAAAAATATTTTATATTTCATTATTTTATTTATGTAATTTATGAATGCATTTCGTTTTTGTTGACGTACTTATCTTTTATCACATTTTATCACAATTGATATGTGATACATTTAAGAAAAAAATTTAAAAATCTTAAATCTCATCTTAATTTTTAAATAAGAAAGTATTAAATCTTTTTAATAATTTCAAAAATAATATATATTTAAATTTTTATTTTTTTAAATATTAAGAGAATAATTAATATTTCAAATAATTACTCATTGTGTTCTATAATGCACGATGTCAATCAAATTTTGTTATTAGTAGTTAAAATAAATCACAATTGGTAATTTTATATATTTATATCATTTATACCTATAAAAAGATGTCATTATGTTGACCTAAAATGTTATTATTAAATTTATACGTTGAATTCCGACCCAAAAAAAAATTACAATAAACATGTAGAATTTAATTTTTATTTCTTCAATTCCATTCACATAAATTAGCATGCTTATGAGTTATGGGAGTAATTATTCCATGATGCTATATTAAATCCTGGATCTTATAAATAAATTGATCTATTGTATACTTATATGTTTTTTTGTCAAATTTTAATCTATATGTGTATTTAAGCTGACTGAATATTATTTTTATACGGGCAAAACACTAAGATAAGCCAAGAAGAGGTAAATATTTCGCAAATCAACCAAATGGAAAGCTGATTCAGGAATCCACCATTGCACAAAATCATATAGTTGGAATCAAAATACATCGAACTAGGTTTGCATGTAATTCGAAACAAGCTGGTTCGAATCACCTTAGCACGTGAACATAGCATAATTCGAATCCGATTACACATTGGATAAATCGAGGCAAGCTTATTCGAATTAGCTTGTGAAACGAAACACTACATAATTCGAATCTACCTGATTCGAATTACTCTTTTTTAGCCACTAGTAGTAATTTGAATTAACCTGTTTCGAATTACACTAGATTTGGCTATAAAAGGAGTTCGAATCCACCCCATTCGAATCACTTTCCTACTCTCAGACCCACCAAATCTTAGAGAAAACGACCCAGATTCGTTCCGACAAAGGCTCGAGCAAGATAGTTAGCTGATGGGGGATGATCCAGGTAGACTATATCGCTTGGATAGAGTGGCTCATATTGCCGGGGTCATCAACGATGAGGTTAGTAGTTAATTATTTTGCTAGTGGTTTATGTTTGTGGTGCTGCATGTGGTGTTTATTGGCGGTATTGCATGTGGTTTATTGAAATGGTTTTATTTGCGGCTTTGTTGGCGGTTTATGTTAGTGGTTTACGTTAGTAGTTTTGCATGTGGTATTGTTAGTGGTTTACGTTAGTGGTTTTGGATGTGGTTTATGTTAGTGGTTTTGAATTCAGTTGAGTTTTGTGCTTTTAGTTAGTGGTTTTGTTTGTGGTTTATGTTAGTGGTATTGCAAGTGGTTTATTTTAGAGGTTTTGCATGCAGTTCTGTTAGCGGTTTATGTTAGTGGTTTTTGTTTGCGGTTTTTGTTAGTGGTATTGAATGCATTTGATTTTAGTGGTTTTGTATACGGTTTTGTTGATGGTTTATGTTATCGGTTTATGTTAACGGTTTATGTTGGTGGTCTTGGAATTGGTGAATGTTAGTGGTTTATGTTAGCGGTTTAAGCACATAGTTTTGCTAGTGGTTTATTATGTTCGTTTTGCATGTAGATTCTGTTAGTGGTTTCTATACGTGGTTTATGTTGTTAGTTGTTTTTGTTAGTGGTTTTGTAAGTGGTTCTAATTATGCGGTCCATGTAATGCGTAGCCCCAGCGATGCATCTCGAGCATGCGGCGGCAACAGGGCATGCGACTCGATGAGAGATACGTTCCGTACTTGTAGATGGCCGGATTATACCATCTTGCGAGACTGAACAATAGATGGTTCCGATTAGATGAGCCCCTTGTCAGTGCCTTCGTCGAGCGGTCGCGTCCAGAGATGCACACATTCCACATGCCGTTCGGAGAGTGCATGATCACACTTCAGAATGTGGCGTACTAGTTGGGGTTGCCAGTGGACGGACGTTATGTCAGTGGTTGCCTGACAGATTTTCACATATACATCCAGGGTGGCCGTCTAGCTTGGGTGTGGTTCCAGGAGTTGCTTGGCGTGTTATCTCCTACGAACCAAATTCAGAAGTTCGCAGTGAACTACACTTGGTTCCAAGAGACTTTTGGAGAGTGCCCCGCGGGAGCCGATGAGGAGACAATGAGGCGCTTTGCTCGCGCCAATATCATGATGTTGTTGGGTACCCAACTATTTGCCAACAAGTCTGGCAACCGTATTTACATCAGATGGCTACCCTACATGGCTAAGCTTGAGGAGATGGGTGGCTACAGCTGGGGTTCGACAGTACTAGCATGGTTGTACCGCTGCATGTACCGAGTGGCCAACAGACATGTGGTGAAGTTAGCTGACCCTTTATAGTTACCTTAATCCTGGATCTTCTGGCCCTTTCCTACATTTAGGCCTCCTGGGTATGATACGTTCAGCTGGCCGTTGGCCTCGAGGTACCATTCTCGGACTTTTCTATTTCTAGCTGTGTTTTTTAATTCCATGTCTGCGTATAATGTTATACTATTTTGTCACGCCTTTAAAACGCTATAACATCGATGTGATATGCAGGTGGTCAGGTCACAATCCTTCCGGTAGCGAGAAGGGACCTTGAGTGCAGATGTGGAGACTGAGGATAGACATGTTACAGGCCAGGGATGTGAGTATACTAACCTCGTTTGTCTAGTTAATTATAGTTTCAGCATTTGGATTACTATTCGGCCTTACAATGTTCATATCTTATTTTAGTTTATCTGGATGCCATATAGCTCTCCCGACGTCCTTCAAGTTGTGCATCCAGAGGTGTTGGAGCCTCGTCATACGGCGTTATGGCGGTGTGTGACGGCACTGATATATTTTGCGGTGATAGAGTGGCATCAGATTGATAGGGTGTTACCGCAGTTCGGTGGAGTTCAGTCCCGCCTTCAGCCTGCCCTGAACATCGACTTCTTGATATCGAAGGACGGGAGAGGAAGTGATCGTTGGTTTCCGTACAATTTGCAGTTCTGGCATCTTCATTGGGAGAGCCGCACAGACTACGTTCTCCAGTTTGATGTTGTTGCTGACCCGGGACCCTTACATGACTTCTTGGACTGGTGGAGTTAGCATGGAAAGAGGTTCTTGTCACTAGAGATGTACCTGGGGATCCGAGAGCCGTTCCTATTCCTGTTGAGGTGACGTAGAGGGGTGCCGATTGAGTTCCTGACATGGACCGTGTTGACGACGTTCCGGATAGGCATTGGGTTGAGAGGAGAGCTCGCGTCGGGACACGACGGAGCCAGCGTGAGTGGAGGTGGCTAGACCAGGCCTTGGACGAGAGTGACGCAGCGGGTAGAGGTGGAGGTAGACGACGAGGGCGTAGAGGTAGACAGAGAGCGCGTGCTGCAAGGCAGGATCACCGTGATCATGGTTACGATGACAACGGCGGTCATCAGCAGGGTCCTGGCAGGAGAGATGCTGGAGGCGATGCTGGAGTAGGGGGTGTTAGTCCCCATCATGGCGGGCATGGTGGAGAGTAGTACGGGTCTGGTATGGGAGATGGTTCTGGCGATCGTGACGGCGGACTTGGATCGGGTCCACTAGGCGATTACTTCGTTGGTGTTCTCGGTGCCGACCAGACACTTCAGGAAAGTACCCCATTGGTTAGCCCGAGGATGATGTATGCAGACTTCCTGGCCGGTGATGGTCTTGATGCAGATTTCGGGGGGTCACACTTCCTAGACGAGATGAATGCCATTATGCAGGAGGATGAGCTGGCACGTCGGTGGGGTCCAGTGACGGGATACAGGCACCATTAGATGTCGATCTGAACGAGCCTCCTACCGTGGCTGCTCCTGATTATTTTGCATTGGGTGGTACCCCTCCTTCCGCATATATTGCTGGGTCATATTCATTTGCCGGGCCGTCTAGGGCACCCGTCCGAGGAGAGTCATTTCCTTCAGGGTCTGCCTCACGACTGTTAGATGTCCAGCCTAGGCCATCTGCACAGCAAGCACCAGATGACAGCGAGGATGAGATCGAGGACGAGGAGCCACTTATTCGGAGAGGCTATAGGACACGGGTTCTCCGTCGTTGCGGCACCGGTTCGCACCTATTTAGATGACTTGTGTATGATGTATGCCTTTATTTCATGATTAGTGTTGTATCTTAGACACCTTTATTTATGTCTTTCATGTATCTTTACGATCCGAGTTGTATTTTGGTTATGTATGTTTGCGTTCCGTATTGCTTTATCGTGTTTCCGTTAATTTGACCATGAGTGTACACTATTTTTTAAAGATATTTGGATATTTTGTTTATCATGTATCATTTAATTTGAAGAATGTGTTATTGCCTTATGTATTTATCGGAGACGTCATATGGCACGTTGGACACGGAACACATTCATTAAGTAATAACCAAATCAAAGTACATCAGTTAACAGTAACAATTTTTTTTTTCACTTAACAACTCCATGTAACAAAACCGAAAACATTGGACTCTAACAGCAAAAGTGAAATGAACATAGTAATAAAGCTAATAGTACAACTAATCATGTGGTCCTGTATGGCTTGGTCCTCCAAGCTGTGGACAATCCTGATGTGTGTGCCCGGGCTGCCGACATAGGCCACATCTCTTTGGCCTGTTCGGATCTGTCTCATCCATAGTGGTCTGTATCCTAGTGGACCTGGGACGTTCCTCCCTCGCACGCCTCTTGTTCGGGTTTGGGATCACTGTCGGCCCATCGTATGGTGGTCAGAAACCCTCGGGAATGGGAGGTGTGAACCCCATCCGATACACACTGAACACCGAGCTAAGACGATACACCTGGTGTACATATGGCAGCCAAGTAAGCCGTGAATAGGCACAGCACGCCAGGGCGTGAGGATACGGGAAATGAAGTGCCTGAAAGTATCCGCAATCACATGTCTGACTTGCAAGTGAGACCCTGTAGGTACCCAGTGAAAACATACCAGTAGGAGTCGTCTCCGCGACGGTGAACTCTGAGTTATCTCTGTCGTACAAAGTCACCGTAAAGCACCTCGCCGTCTTCAGATTGGCCTTGATACACTTCACAAGGTGTTGACTGAACTGTTGTCCGGTGCCGAGCTGGGCCTCAGCCTCTCTCCCCTTGCGGACGAATAGTTCGGCCAACCTGTCGTAAGTTGCCTTGACCAGCGAGCACACCGGGAGATTCCTGACCCCCTTTAGGATTGAATATACACACTCGGAGATATTTGTCGTCATGTGCCCAAATCGCCGATCGTCATCACGATGTTGTGTCCACAAAGAATATTCAATCCGGTTCGTCCACTCACACATGGCAGGGTCTTCAGACCGCATAATATCAAACCAGTAGTCGAACTCCACCTCAGTCTTAGCATATGCTGCATTCACAAGTAGCCTCCTTGCGTCCTTGCCCTTGAAGGTCAGGGCAAAATTTGCTGCCACATGTCGAATCCAGAATGCGCGGTAGGCAGCTGGAGGTAGCCATCCTCCGTCAGGAGCCTCAAGGGCGGCCTTGATGTCGTTATGCCTGTCTGATATAACCAGCAGTCCCGGCTGCGGGGTCAGGTGCTGACGCAGGTGGGAGAGGAAGAAGGGCCAGGAATCGGCATTCTCACCCTCAACCAGGTCGAATGCAACAGGCAGAATGTTGGAGTTCCTGTCCTGTGCTATCGCGACGAGCAACGTTCTGCCATACTTGCCATACAGATGGGAGCCATCAATACTGACCAACAACTTGCAATGATGGAATGCCTCGATACATAGTGGAAACGTCCAGAACAGTCGGTGAAAATAAGCTTGCGACTCGTCCACCTGTCCCCAAACTTGAACTGGGCTCGTCCTAAGGACTGCAACCGTACCAGGCATCGTCAACTGAACTCCTAACACCCACCTAGGGAGCTCGTTATACGACTCATCCCAATCACCATAGATGTGGGCAACGGCCTTCTGCTTCGCCAGCCAGACCCTCCTGTATGTCAGTCTAAACCCAAAGTGTGCGGCCGTGGCATTTAAGAGTACCTTGATGCATACAGATGCATCAGCCCGAACCATTGGCATGATGAATGCTCAGATCACATGATAATCCAAACTCCTGTGATCGCTGGAGATGGAGGTTGCTAGACACGTATATGGTCTGTTGTACCTCTTGACCTCCCAAATGCCCTTGCGCTACCGGAGGCTAAGCTGAATCAACCATGTGCACCCATTCCCAAACTCAGTACACTTCCCAACATACCGGTGATAGTCAGACTCCACCACCTTGTACTGTACCCCGCGTCGGATGCTGTAAGTCTTCACACTTAACACAGCCTCATCCTTGTCCTGAAATTGCTGACCAACCTGAAACTTTGTTAAACTTACAGACCCTTCCGCATCTCTAGCGCCAAAACCAGCAGGCTCCCCAGGATCCCCCTCCTGTCTCATTGCATCCAAGTCGAAAGATGAAAAATGTGGAGGGTACTGCTGTGTGCCAGAGCTAGAACCACCTCCCGCACCAGCAGGCTCACTCAGTCCAATATCATCGCCACTGTCGTCAGCAATGATATCCGGCTCCACATCGTCGTCGTCTCGATCATCCAACAATGCATCTCCAAGACCAGCTGGTGCAGCAAACTATAAAGGGGTCGGCACATAATCCCCTATTCCAACCTTGCCACCTCCGCTTCCGTTGAGATCCACTGCGAACGAAGGGGAGGCGACAGGATGGACCGGAGGATCATACATAGGTACGGAGGAAGATGCACCGGCATGTCTGGAGCTAGAACCGGCTACCGTGGCTACAGTGGGGTATTCCGGTTCGAACCCTCGAGCTGGATACCACGTCAACTAACTTTGCCAACAGTTCTGGTGTCCTCACTTCAGAAAACTGCCGTCGACAATGAAACAGGACCTGCAAGTCCTCATCACTACTGATCGTGAAATAATCATATTTCACGATTTCTTGGAGGACCGAGATTGGAATGCGATAGAAGAACTTCTTAACCCGTTTCACGCCTTCTAGACCAAGTTTCCGTAGAACAGAACTGACAAGGTCATCATAGCTCGTCGTAGGCCTCAAGAAAATACTGAGAGGATCCTTACCAGTGAACTTTACACCGGATCGTGTTTTCCTCTTAATCGATCGTCTGTGGTGAACCAAAACTACAAAACTCTCCTCACTAGCCATTTTTCCACTCTAATGAGATCAATTCATGTTCACACCATATATATACACGACTGGTCCTTTATAATTCGAATTAACCCATTTCGAATTACATGGAATTGCGTCATTGTGAGTAGTTCGAATCAACCTGATTCGAATTACTTTGTTAGTGTGTAATTCGAATCAGGTGACTTCAAATTATGTTAGTTCGTGTGTCAGTGTATAATTCGAATCTACATGATTCGAATTATATGTTAGTTGAGTTCGAACTTACCTGTTTCAAACTACATGTAAACGTGATTTAGTTGATTAATGAAGCAAATTTTACTTTGACTGATTTATGTAAAATATTACTCAGCTTAGCTTATTTTTATTTTTTGCCCTATCTTTTATTTTTTGCCCTATCTTTTTTATACATATACCTAATATATCTTTTATTAATTTTTTCTCATGCCCGTGCAACGCATGGGTGGATGCACTAGTTAGAGTAGGAAAGGGGAAAGAAAAATAGTGGTAGAAGGGCATTTTGGTAAAGTACGAGGGGTGAGTGAAGCTCCGATTCCGAATAAGGTGAAATGGGTTCTAATCATCCCATAAAAAGGAGGCGCTCCTCTTCTCTGGAATGGCTTTATGCCGAATAGCGCACCCTTCACCAGTAGTTTTCCGTTTCCCGAAATACCCTTCGAAGCTGCTTAAATTCTCGTCGCTGCCACTCTCCTTTCGTTGCTCATCATCATCGTCAATGGAAGCTGCTCCCGAAGGTTACCGCAGGAACGTTGGCATCTGCCTCATCAACAATGACAAAAAGGCACCAACTCTCTCTCTCTCTCTCTCTCTCTCTCTCTCTCTCTCTCAGTAACTGTCTTTTAATTAGGGTTTCTCTGTTTTCAGATCTTTGCGGCTTCGAGGTTGGACATACCCAATGCTTGGCAAATGCCGCAGGTCATTCATTTTTATTTTTTATTTTGCAATCATTATTATTTTCATGTTATCTCTATTTTGTTTACTTTTAATCACTGTATGAGTTTTCAGCTACTTTTAATAAATTCAAATTAGGTATATTTTCTGCCCTAATTTATTTAGTGTAATACTTAATTGGCAATTTAGTCCTCAATCTTTTAGAATATTAGAAAAAAAAGTCTGCTTTCAACTATATTAAAATGTTATTGTAAAAGTATAAACTATTTACTTGTGGGTTGATGTTTTGGATGGGAAGAGAAGAAAGTGAGGCTTCATGGAGTAACTAACTATAAATCCATTCTTGGCTCACAAACCCACCCTTGAGAACAATTGTTTTTTTAGGTGCAAGTGTATAATTATTCTTGATAACTAAACTTAGAGTCCCTTTTATGATTATGTTATTTGAAACTAAAAGTATTTAGTATCTGACTAGAAATTTGCATAGGCTGCACCAACATGGGAGTTCTAAATAGTGTTGCTACTTGCTAATGAGTAAATAGACAGAGAAAGAAATCCAAAGACAGAGAGTTATGCTGCTTATATCGTTCTTGCAATGTATTATTTGTTGAAAGGAATGATATATAGCTGTATTAAGTCTGTAATGAACTTAATGTGGTATTTTTTAGGGTGGTATTGATGAAGGTGAGGATCCAAGAAATGCAGCTATCAGAGAATTAAGGGAAGAGACAGGAGTTAGTTCCGCAGAAGTGATTTCTGAGGTGCAAATTATAAAGTCCTTTTCTTGCCTTCTACAAAGATTTTCGGACAAGTTACATAGTTCTTCCATCTAGGTTCTCTTATAAGTTATGACCACTCAATCATGTTTTGCCATTCAAATGTCTCGTTGATTAAATATGGTTATATTTATACTTATATTGTTCCATATAATACTAATTAGGCATTGCATATGTTACTATATGATATATATGAAACCATGTTATATAGCAAGCTTCTACTACTTACCAACCTATTTTCCTCCTCCATTCTCTCTCTCTCTCTCTCTCTCTCTCTCTCTCTCTCTCTCTCTCTGTGGAAGAACTTCTACATACTCATCGTGTTGGATTTTTTCTTGCAGGCACCTCATTGGTTGACATATGACTTCCCACCACAAGTCAGGGAGAAATTGAATATTCAGTGGGGATCTGATTGGAAGGGTCAAGCACAAAAATGGTAAACAATTGGATCTGCTCAGTCCATATCAAATTATGTTGCTAACAACCCCATACTAGTCAGATAACATTTTGTAACCGATGGATGCTTCTAACAATTTTTACCCCCCTATTCAATGAGTTTATAGAGAGTTATAGATATACTTTAAAGCTGTGTGTGTATTAATTTGGGGAAGAAGTTATATCTTGGTTTTGGCAATACTATTCTTGATCCCTTGATATTCATAGGTTTCTTTTTAAGTTCACTGGTCAAGATCAAGAAATCAATCTTTTGGGTGATGGTACTGAGAAAGCTGAGTTCGGTGAATGGTCATGGCTGCCACCAGAGAAAGTAATTGAGCTTGTGAGTAATGGTGACTGTGATAAACATTTCTTCACCCCAATTTAGAATGTGTGATGCTCTAAGCGAAATTGACTTGGCTTATATCTTCTATTTGCATTTTTCAGGCAGTGGATTTCAAGAAGCCTGTGTACAAGGAAGTCCTAGCAGCTTTTGCTCCACATCTCCAATAAGTTTTGCTGAAATTGTTATGGCAATGACAGTTGCCTTAGAATTGTGTGGGCTGCGTAGAAAATAATGTATACAAACTGTGTCTCTTGGCCATAACCTGTATTGTGTTTTCATTTGGGGAGGGCCATGAATTGTATTTATAGGCATCTGTCCAATTTTGTTTCATGAATGAAGTATCTGATACCTCATTTGTATTTGTCTTTGATACCTATCTAGAGTATGTACAAAAATAACCCGATACAAATAAATTTTACTGGAAAATTCACACTTATGTCTTGGAAGAAAAGGAAAAACTACTTAAGGATGTTCAACAATGTCTGTGCCTTCAAATAAGGGACCCTGAAACTTGTCACCATATAGGGCTACCAGATTCCCAATGGACATGAAAGTAATTCACTAGTAATATATTTCTATTTTAGTATCAAAATAATATGCGCATCAACAAAGTGAGATCGTGTTTTACACTTTTACTAGGATTTCTCTTTTCTGTACACTGGATAATTTGCACAAGCAAACAGTAGTGTTATCCCTCTCTCTTTGCCCCTACTAAAACAGCAGCAAAATATTGCCCAAAATTTGATGGAGCCTTTTCAATGAAAAAACATTCACATAAATTTCCAAGAAAAGAAAAAGTATACACATTGAAGAAACTACTTTCCATTCCTTAAGATTCAGTGTCTCAATCAAATTCCTGAGAACTCTGTAATATCTTCACTTAGAACATCAATCACCCTGCGAGTCAAGCATTGCACAGATTCTGACAGCTGTGAAAAGAATAGACAAGACCAGGAACAATAATCTCATTGCCTTAGAATGTTTTCTATCTGTTCTGTCACAATGTCAGCCACAATCTCAGGTGAGAACCTTCTTATCATGTCCTCCCTCGCCTTTCTTCCTTTGGCCGTAGCTGCATTGCGATGATCCTTCACCCACCTCATAAGATTCTGAAGTTCATCCACGCAAGGTTCAGCCCAAAGATGCCCCATGAATGGCCCTTCCATCACTTCACTCATTCCATCCACAGGTAGTGGATAGCTATTATCATCTGTCAAATACTCAGTTGGCCCTGACCAATTCGTTGCAATCACCGGCAGCGACATTGCCATGGCTTCCACAAGAGGTCTCCCCCATCCCTCTCCTCTCGAAGGAAGAACAAACGCATCAGCCGCTTTGTAAACTCTCGGCAACTCACTTTGCGCTATGTGGGAATTGATAACATATACAGGAGCAAAACCCCCAACCGGTTCTCCAAGATCGGAACTCTCCACAAAATCCATTATTTTGTTCCCAAAATCTCTATCAGTGTGATATGGATTTGTTAACAAGAACAAAGCAACATTATCATCCTTTGAGAATTCCTTCAAGTATGCTTTCAACAAGACATCCCAACCTTTCCTATACTCCCACTTGAAGATACTCAAAAACACAAAATTGTTCTTCGTGCTAGAAGAGCCTAAAATGCATTGCCCTCTTGATGCGAGATCCAATGGCTTGTACTTGGCAGGATCAAAGAACTTAACATCAATAGGTTGAACAATCTTCACCACCTTGGAAGGATCAACCCCACTTCCCACAAATGTGGATTTGTGAAAATCAGTGGGAACCCAAACATAATCCATTTTGTTACATCTCTCTACATGTTCACCATTAACTCTATCAGTCTCAAACATAGTCCTACCAATCACAGACTTGAAATCACTGTAAAAAGGTGATGGAGGGCATGGAAAAGTTTGAAACAATGGGGGGTACCAAGCACCAGGTTCACTATGGCACACCACAATGGTCTCATTCATTCTACACTCTGTTCGGTATAGCTCATAAGCCAAATTCTTCATTTCTTGTGGCAAACCCTCCCAAAATTCCAATGATTCTTGATCTCCATGGTGCTCAATTGCCAACCTAAATGAATGCATTTTGGTGTGGCTATGAAGGGACAGAACATAAGACCAAGCCTCTGAGCTATACCCACCGCCTGAGAGAAAAGGAGCCATCCATAGCACACATTGGGAGGGCACAAAAACTGATTTTGGGGGTGAAAACAGAGACCCAATTGCTTGAATTAGGGTTTGTGATGTTAGTGAGTGTCTCAAGTAGTGAACTTTATAGTAATTTGTTCTTGTGAAACCTAATGTGACTGCTAAAATAAGAAGCAATAAGGGCAGTGTGTAAAATGCAAAAAAATTGAATTTTGATTTGATGGGGTGGGGTGTTATTGAGGGTGAATTGGGATTAACATGTTGGTTTGATTCAAAAGAATTCATGAGAACATGTATTGTTGGAATTATACCAAGGTTCCAGAGAGAGAAGTGAGAGTGACGAACCTGCAGAGGGAATCCAACGAAATACAGACTCTAGAGACCTAATTACTGTGCCGCACTAATTGCTCTCTCCTGATCCATTTGAAAAATGCTCCTTTTAAAGGAAATCTTCAAGTTAAAATTGGGATTTAGGGTTTTCCTTTGACACTCTCCTAATAGGAAAATGGATTGGAATTTTCTTTATCTTTTTTTCTGTTTTTTATTATTTGTATGTAGTGTTAATGTTAATTATTGATTTTTTAGAGAATTTAAATTCTTTTAGATAACTTTTATTTTCACAGTTCAATTTTTATTCAATAATTATACTATAACTTTTTACTACTATCATCCGTTTTTTTTTTTTTACAACTATTTTTTTCAACTATTATCATCCAATTAAATTCATATTTTATCACCATTCAAACGATAATACAATGAAATTTTTATTATTTTTGTAATTATGTATAATTGATTTTTATGTTATCATCCAATTATTTCTTTATCCAAATTCTATTTTATTCCAAGAATATTCAAATCTATGAGAATATTCATGGATTTGACTAAAGACATAAAAGCAATGAGAAAAACAAACTTTAAAAGGAAAAAACTATCCATCAATCTAAGCAAAACACTTATAAATATCCATATTTTATTATAATATCATTGAATATAATTATGTCTTTTAAAAAAGATAATTTCATACATGGTTAGTATTAAAGAAATTTGTAGAAATAACTGGTTGTGTATAACCATATTAGCACATATTAACACAAATAATTAATTTTAAAATTAAAGGTACAATTATGTGATTTGCACATTATATTAAACTTTATATAAAATACAAGTTAAAAGAGTAATGCTATATATACATCAAAATTAGTCACTAAAATCAGCTATCAATATAAAATACATGTTAAAATATAAATACACATTAAAAATAAATTAAATTACACATATTTATACATAAATAGTTGATTTTAGCGTACAAATAGCATTTTTGAAGTTAAAATATAAAACACAAATTCAAAATAAGTTAAACTATTAAACAATACATATAATAATTGATTTGGTAAATAAATTTTTGTGTACATACAATATTTTCAAAAAAAAAATATCTAAATACATAAATTTAATTGAATTACTATATCAAATTCTTTATATTAACGATATATTAAAATTAATATCTTTTAAAAAAATACATAATTAAATATAGTAAAATATAACTAAAAAAATATACAAATTTGTTATGAGTTTTGTAGGACTAATATTTGAAAAAAAAAGTCTTATATCAAAAGACTAACATCTGAAAAAAGTCTTATAAACTCTTGACTTTTCTATCATATGAATTAGTTTTTGTGGTAATGGTTCTCTCAAGACCTTTTAACTCATTATATTGGTGCTTTTAATTTTCATCGAGAGTCGACTTGTTCTTGTCTGGGGAACAAGTCGGCTTCTCGTGACAAACGATTGCCGAGCTTATCTCTCAAGGCTGGACTGTCAATCTTCCAAATTCGAGCTTTTCCTTTTGATGAAGTGTGAGAGCGTGAGCAATGGAAAGGGGAAGGAGTGTACCTGCAAAGGCACTCCAATGCTTAAGTCAGTATAATGTATTGTTCGAATTGTCTGAAGAAGATACTTTACCTTGCTTTTGTATGGTAAGCCTCTCGTCGGTTATGGTTTTAGCATTTACGTTGGCTTGGAGGGGATTGATAACGTATCTGATTATTGTACCGTTTGGTCAGCGGTTCCGATTTGAAACGTTAATTGGCCGAGTTATAGCTCATAAAAGCCGAGCTGTAACGTGCGATACCAAGTTATAAGTTATATTTGTAACTGCCATATCCCAGTCCCAAGCTTAGCCCGAGGAGAGTTTTTAATGAAGCAGGTTGAACTTCTTGATGAGTTATAACTCGATTGGGCGAATTAGTAATGGAGCCCCCAGTTCAACGTACTTCATTAAAAATGTTATTGTGGAAAGTGGGGGGTCGTGTCCACTTTTTACTGAAGAGAGAGAAAGATGTTTGGATCATTAAAAGATTTTTTTATGTTTCCAAAGCAACTGTACCGTTTGATGTGATTGAGGTAGCAATTACTTCGTGACGTGGTTAATTTGATGGTTTGGGTTTCAATTTGCTTATCCCTGACCCTTGGTTTTGCTTCTTAGAAAACAGAATGAGTAAAAGAGGTATGCATGTTCTCTCTTTTATCTGCTAATTTATCATTTCCTTCTTCTTTCTTTTTGTTCTTCTTTTCTGTGTTCTCTCATGGAGTTTGAGAAGGAGAAGAAATGGGAGATTAACTGATCTTATGACTGGGTTAGTGAAGATGTTAAGTCTCGAGTATCCCTGTTTCGTGATGAGGCAGCTGTTAAGGAGGTAGATGTAACAAAAATCATAGGGTTGGGTCTGGTGTTCAAGTGGAGTTACTGCCATGTAGTAGTGAGGATATGGTTTATCATAGGGGGCAGGGATTTGAATATTTCTACCTGCATAGTTGCGTCTTAGAAGAACTACGGGTGGGGTTGCCTTTTATGGACTTTGAGTGTCAAATTTTGAAGCAACTAAACTGTGCTGCCTCACAATTACATCCTAATGGCTGGGCGTTTTTGCGATGTTTTGAAATATTAATGGAATTTCTTGAGGAAGAGCCTTCTGTAGATTTGTTCTTCTCTCTGTTTCAAGCTAAAGGAGTTTAGAAAGGGGGGTGGATTAATCTGAATAGCACTCTTGGATTCGGCATCTTCAAATTGTATAAATCTTCTTTCAAGGATTTTAAAGAAATGTACCTGAAAGTGAGGAGTGTAGAAAAACAGTTTCCATTTTATATGGACGAATTTTTGGCTGAGAGGTCTCCGTTATGGTGGTGTCGGAACCTTAGAATATCCTCGGGGCCAAAGTGATTACTCCAAGGAATGTTTGTATGATTGAGTTCCTCGTGGAACAAATTGATCGAAAAGACCTGATTTCCATGTTTAAACTTTTAAAGTGCGAGGAAAATAGAGATGCTGTGCTAGAGTATATGGGTGAGTTGTGTTGATTTGTTTGTTTATTTGTGTCTTTGAACGCTACTGATTTGGCGTTCCTTTCTTGGAACTTGCAGGGGTCAGTATCCTGGTGTTTCAGCTGCATCGCTGAGGTCTCGATTCAAAAATAAGAACATGGAAAAAGAGGTATCTTCGTCAAATAAGGAAAAAAGCTACCGTAGCTACAGAGGTTAATAAGCCTGTCTCTGGTCGGAGGAAAGTTATTCTGAAGAAGAGAAAAGGTGATGTGGTTGATTTGTCCGAGGAGTCTAGCCAAAAGGAAAATGATGTTTCTCTGGAAGAAATTTATGCGTTTCTGTCATATCAAAGGAAACTGCATGAAGTGTCTGAACATAGTGATGGGTTATCGGTTTGGGGTAGGGACTTTCCTTACATGGCTGTGGCGGATGACGTTTTTCAATCATCGGCCGATGTGTCCCTGGCAAACGAGGTTGGGAAAGTAGCTATCGAACAATATATGCAGGTAATTTTGGAAGGTAAACTTCAACATTGTATTTCATTCTATTCTGATTTGATGTTTGATATTTTTATAAGTAGTTGGCTTTCGAATGGCGAGTTTGGGTCGTAGTCAAGAGTTGAAATATAAGAGGTTGGCGGTCCAGAGGGAAGATTTTGATTTATTGAAAGATGAGCTTGCTCAGAGTAAGGATAAAGTTGCTGAGTTACAAACTAAGCTAGATGACGTGGAGAAACGATTGAAAGAAACAAAAGATAACTATGCTAAGGATGTAGAGGATTTGAAGAAAAAGGAGGCTGATCTGGCGAGTGTGGAAACTCGGTTAATTGAAGTAACCACTCAGCTGAAAGATATGAAACAGAAAAAGCAAAATGAGATTTTGGACTCATTTGTTGAAGGTTTTGACAGAGCTTGTATTCAGGTGAAGTTTATAGCTCCTGAGGTGGATTTTTCGGTGATGGATCCTGGAAAGATTGTCAGAGATGGTAAGTTGGTGGATGATGATGGTGTTGTGGAGGATGAAGCTGAAAACACTTAGTGTTTTGTGAAAGTGAACTTTGTTTTATTTTCTTATGCTCTTAGTGCTCTGTTTGTCTAGAGCTGTTATTTTGTTAAGGCTTTTTGTGTTTGAAATCTGTTTTTGTAGCCAAAAAGGCACTGTAGTTTGAGTTGGACTGATTAAATGACAATCCTTAGTCATTTGTATGCATTTAGAATATATTTGTTTAACTGAGCGTATGTTGTATAAAGCTTTTGGGCATTTTGGTAGGAATATCTTTTCAAGACATTCATTGTTTGTAATTGAATAGATTGGCCGAGCTTGCATAAGTCGGAGTTTGTGGAAGCGAAGGCGCTTGTTTGTTTTGAGATTCGAACTTTGAGAAATAAACTCGGCAGATAGTAAAATAGAGTGTTTGAATAAATGTATGATAATGTTTAATTGATTGATAGACCTTTAATGTCAAAGGCGTATGTAGGCTAGCCTCGTTAAAACCTCTCCAAGGAAAACCCATTTTTTCGGGAAAAAATCTTGGCAGTAGGAAAAAGAGTACAAGCATGTCCCTAACTTTTAACTATAGAAGCTTTTCAGAGAAGAAACATTTCAGGTATTAGGTAAAGTTGTACCATCTATATATTCTAGTTTGTATGCTCCGTTGCCGAGAACTTCTGTAACTCGGTAGGGGTCATCCCAATTTGCGGCGAGTTTTCCATGATTTGATGGCTTTCGAGCAGTTTCTGTTTTTTGGAGTACTAAGTCTCCTTTTTGGAATGATCGGCTTCTGACCGTATTGTGTCGCCGAGCTATAGCATGTTGTGCCGCACGGAGTCGGAGTGTTGCGATGCTTCTGACTTCCTCGATGATATCTAACTCGGCTCGCCGAGCTCCATCGTGGTTGGTAACTTGCGTCCGGATGGAACTTTGTGAAATTTCTAATGGGATCATTGCCTCAGATCTGTATACAAGTCTGAATGGGGTCTCCCTTGTTGATGGTTGTGGTGTAGTATTGTACCCCCAAAGGACTTCTGGTATGAACTCGTCCCAAAGTCCTTTAGCGTCGTCTAATTCCTTCTTTAGAGCGTGTAATATCACCTTATTTGCTGCTTCAGCCAGTCCGTTTGTTTGAGGATGTTCCACAGAGGAGAAGTGATTATTGATTTTTAAGTTCTGCAAAAACGATGTAAATTTCTGATCAACAAACTGGCGACCATTGTCAGTAATGATGTGCCGAGGAAGGCCAAAATGGCAAATAATATTTTTCCAGATAAAGGAGATCATTTGTTGTGATGTAATCTTAGCTAAAGGTTGGGCTTCAACCCATTTTGAAAAATAATTAATTGCAACTACCAGAAATTTTACCTGACCTGGTGCCATTGGGAATGGACTGAGGATATCGAGCCCCCAGTGGTTGAAGGGCCAGCTGATGTCCAAATAATGTAATTGCTCGGCTGGGATGTGTATGAGTGGTGCATGTTTTTTTGCAATTGTTACATGTCTTAACCTTATTATGGGTATCCTGCTTTATGGTAGGCTAAAAAAAACCTGCCCGGAGGATTTTAGAGGCTAAACTCCGAGCTCTAGTGTGTATTCCGCAGATGCCTTCATGGGCTTCGGATAATGCTGTTTCTGCTTCTATTTGGTTGAGGCATTTTAGAAGTGGTCGGGAGTATCCTCGTCGTTACAAAGATTCATTTAATAATGTGAAGAAAGACGCTTGTCGTCGGAACCTCTTTGTATTCTCGACATTGTCCGGTATGTTTCCTATTTGTAAATAATATATAAATGTGCTTTGCCAATCCTGTTCCTGTGTGACACTCACAACATCGGTTAGAGTAACACTTGGAGATGTTATAGTTGATTGATTTAATATAGAAAGATTGGCTTGTGTGCTGCCGACTTTAGATAAGATATCAGCCCTGTGATTCTGTTTCTCGTGGTATATGATGTATTTCAAACTTTGTAAATTTTGAAGTTAAATGTTTTACTAACATTAAGTATTTAGAAAGAAGTGGATCTTTTACCTGGAAAATGTCGTTTACCTGCTGTACTACCAAGAGTGAATCGCAATATACCTTTATGTTGCAGATATGGTGATGTAAGCAAAGTCGGAGTCCAGTGACGAGAGCCTCATATTCTGATTGATTATTGCTGGCTTTGAAGGTTAAGTGGAGTGAATGTTCTAGAATGAAGCCATCGTCGCTCTCAATTCGGATGCCTGCGCCGCACCCTTGATTGTTTGATGAACCATCGATGTATAATGTCCATTGTATTGTATGGTCGTCTTCGGTAGGCATTGTTAATTATGCTATGAAGTTAGCAAGAAATTGTGACTTAATCGGTCCTCTTGCCTGGTATCTGATATCAAATTCTTACAATTTGATTGACCACTTAACAAGTCTGCCTACAATTTCTGGCTTGTGCAGCACCTGGCGTAATGGGTGGTTGGTCCAAACATAAATGACATTGCTCTGGAAATAAGGTCGGAGCCTCCTTGCTAAAAATAATAATGCTAATGCCAGTTTTTATATCCTCGGATAGTTGATTTCAGCGTGCTGGAGGGTTTTACTGACGAAGTAAACTGGCTGCTGAACTTTGTCCCTTTCTGTAACAAGAGCAGAGCTTACTGCCCAGTTAGTAACTGATAAGTATAAGAATAAATCCTCCCCTTGTAAGGGTATCTGTAAAATCGGCGTTTGGGACAGAGTTGTTTTTAATGTATTAAAAGCTCTCTCACAATCGTCGTTCCACTGAAAGGTGTTTTTCTTTTTAATTGTTTTGAAAAAAGGAATAGATTTTGAAGCTAAACATGGGACGAATCTGGATAGTGCAGCAAGTCTTCCTGTGAGGTGCTGCACTTCTTTTATTGTCTTCGGGCTTGTCATCTCCAGCACTGCACGACATTTCTCAGGGTTCACCTCAATGCCCCTACTGGTTAGTAGAAATCCCAGAAATTTACCGCCTTGAACGGCAAAGGCGCATTTTTCAGGATTCAAGCGCATGTTGTATTGTCGTATCTGGCCGAATATTTCTGTGAGGTCGTCGATATGGTTATTGCCGACCTTAGTCTTGGCGACCATGTCGTCGACGTACACCTTTATGTTTCGGCCGATTTGATTTGTGAAGACTTTGTCCATAAGTCGCTGGTTAGTTGCTCCTGCATTCTTTAGTCCAAAAGGCATAACTTTATAACAATAGTTACCGAATTCAGTGATAAATGCCATTTTACCTTGATCAGATGGGTGCATAACTATTTGATTGTACCCCGAATAGGCGTCCATGAAACATAAAGTGGCATAACCAGAAGCATTATCCACCAAATAATCGATGGACGGCAAAGGGTAAGACTCTTTTGGGCACGCCTTGTTTAAATCAGTGAAGTCGACGCACATGCACCACTTACCGTTTTATTTTCTTACCATTACAACATTGGCTAGTCAGGTAGTAAATCTGATTTCTTTAATGAATTTTGCATTGATCAGCTTTTGCGTTTCTTCTAATGATGCTCTTTTCTTTTCATCTCCGAGGTTTCTTTTCTTCTACTGTACTGGTCGTACGGAAGGGTTTATGGCCAACTTATGACTGATGATTTGTGGGTCAATGTCGGGCATGTCAGAAGGCGTCCATGCAAAGAGGTCGGCATGCTTTTGTAGGAAAGCTTCTATTGCCTTTAACTCCACTGTGCTTATTGCTGTACCTACATAGGTGAATTTATTAGGATCATTATTAAAATATACTTTTTGTAAGTCACCTGTTGGCGTAGGTCTTTCAAGAAAGTCGGCTCTAGGATCTAGGTCGGCTAATGCCGAGCTATTAGTGGTGAGGTGTACGTTGTTGACTTGATGTTGATTTGAACGGCGTGGAAGTCTCATGCTGATGTTGTAATACTGCCGTGCTTCTTTATGATCTCCATGGATTGTTACAATGTGTTCGTCCTGCACAGGGAACTTAACGCACAGGTGAACAGTAGATACAATTGCGCCGAACTTATTTAGAAAAGGTCGGCCAAGTATAAGATTATAGGGGCCGAAACAATCTACTACTAAACACTGAATATCACATGTTTTTGAGAGAGAGTTCTCACCCTTTAACCACACTGATCCCAATACCAGGACTCGTTCACCTGAGAAACTGACTAAATCTCCCTCCGTTGATTGGAGAATGTTGTCGCTGAGCTTCATTTTTTGGAATGTTGAATAAAACAGAACGTCAGCACTACTCCTCGAATCTAGGAGTACCTTCCTCACCAATAGATCTCCTAATTGGAGAGTGATAACCACAGGGTCATCCAGATTCTGTATGTTGGAATCAAAATCTACGTGCGTAAACGTCATTTGTGAAAATTGTGCTGCTATCTGGGTTTCGATCGCTTTTTAGCCGAGCTTGATGATCCTCCACTGGCGTATCCTCCTGAAATACAATTAATTATACCTCACAGTTGGTCATATTGGTTTGAGGATGACTTCTCTTTTCCTTGATTGTGTTGTTAGGATGAAGCATTTGCTGTGGAGGGTGTGGTACGTCTTTGGATGTGACCTCCGATGTACTTGTCAAGGTGGCCTCGCCAAGCTAGACGTTCCAAGAGGTTTTTTGCCACCACACAATCGTCGGTGGTATGGTCGTGCTTCTGGTGGAAAGCGCAGTATTTAGACTTGTCAATGTTCTTGGTGTGTGCCAACCTTCCTTGATGGCTTGATTAATTTTGAATTCAGGATCACTTTGATGATGTCTTCTCGCTTGGTGTTGAACTGTGTGTAAGAATCAAATCGAAGGGTAAGTTTAAAATTTTTTTTACTGTTTTGTGCCTTATCTTTGTTTCTGTAGTATGTTTTGTCGAATTTTTGAGCTTGTCTGAGTTCCTTGATATCGATTTGACCTTTAGCTTTCTCGCAAAACTCGGCAAGGGTTTTCGATTTGGCTACCGCGATGGTCTCTTGGAACTTCCCGGGTCAGAGTCTACTTTTGATGGCATGCAGATGGACTTCGGCGTGGAGGTCTGGTATGCTTATGGCGACTTTCGTGAAGCGAGTCATATAGTCTTTCAGGCTCTCATTTTGTCCCTGCTTGATTGTATTCAGATAATCTCAGTCATGCAAATAAATTGCAGATCCAGCGAAATTTTCCTCAAATAGTTTGGCCAGCTGTTAAAATCATAAGATAGAACTTGCAGGCAAAGCACAAAGCCAATCAAGTGCAAGACCGTCTAAATAATTCAGGAAACAATGACATAAAATAGTATCAGATGCACTGTTAACGATCATTATTGATCAGAATTTCTTGAGGAATTTTGTTAGGTCTCCGAGTCCGTCATAAGGTGTGAGGGTCAGTGGCAGGGTGAATCTTCGTGGTAGTTCGAAGTTTATCACTTCTGGTGTGAAGGGTTCCACGGGTTCATCGAGCTCTTCATTCTCGTCTTCAGGCTGGGCTCCCTCGACACGAATGGTCTCGGAAATGTGAGAGGGGTTGGAATCACTACAACAAAAGTGGAAGTTAGTGGCAACAAATTTGGGGCAATTTAAAAAATGCCACTATCTAGTGATTTTGGGGCAGCTGTTGCAGCGGTTTAAGTCCCCAACCACCATATCGTTTGATTTATGGCAAATTTAAAACAAACTGCCGAAATTATCATCTATTCTAATATATTAGATAAAGAAAAAAAAACAATCTTCATTTTCATTTTCTTTTTCTACATCTAGCAAAAATTTTCATTATTCTTCTTCTCCATCTCAGTCGAGAGATACCTAGGCTCCCTTTTCCCCCTTTTCTTGAATGGCATCATCACGGCCTCCTCTGTCGAAATCGGCTGACCTGGACCTCACAATCATCTCAACCAAGCACCTTAAAAACGTGAACTGGAAGAATAACATTCTGAAACCCTCGTCGTGTTCTAGGTCGGCCCTGATCGCTGATTAGCCACTAAATCCACGATTCTGACTCCACAAAACTCGTATGGAGCAAAAAGTGTAAGAGTAGATAAGAAGGTATGGGATCAATTTTCACTCTTATTTCTATGAAATGCAACAATCTATAAGTATTTGATTTTATTGACACATGCAAATATTATGCTTCTTAGGTTGCTGATGGAAAAGGGTTACCCTTAGAGGAAGCCCTCGTTGTATTGCAGGCCGAAAGAGAGGAACCTGTTCTCTGTTGGGTACAAGAACATGGTGGGTTCAAGGAGGGCTTCATGGAGGATCCTGTCAAAGATAGAGCAGAAGGAAGAGTCAATGGGCAATGAGGTAAATGCAAAGCGCATAAGGGAATACATGCACAAGGTGGAGTTGGAGCTCTCCAAAATTTGCAGTGACATTTGTCTTAGATGAGCATCTTATCCCATCCACTAATGTGCATCTGGTATAGATCCAGAGCTCATCTCCAATCAATGCTTTTACAGAGTAATACAACTGTACTTGAGGATTTCTATGTGCATCTGGTATGTGAAATATCATCCCTGAGGTCTGAGAGATTATACTAAATTAAAACACTTTTGTTGAAGCCTTTAATTTTCAGGCACACTTAGCATATTTATTGAGGTCTCTACTTCCAGTGGAAAAGCATGCTTGGATTGGATCGTTAGGATTTTAATTTTATCTACCTGTTTAACTCTAGTTGATTGATCCTTTAATACTTAATATAAAATTGCTCAATATATATGATAATGATATCTAAGGATTTTCTTAGGTGGATGTTGTTCCAGATCTTATAGAGCATGTTCATAGGACAACAACAAGACTCCTTCTTCATGTTAATGGGTAAATATGACTTGAACTCTTGGCTGTTGCTATGAATCAAACAATATTTCTTAAGTTTTAAAATAATCTCCATGATGACAATGTCGGTCAGTCTATTAGAAATATCAGTTGATGAGAAAAGTTATATGATGCTTAAATTATTGTTTAATAAAAGGACCAATGTGATGTTCTTTGGATACATGTGGTGTTGTTCTCCAATAAACACAACTTTTGCTACTTTTTTGAGAAAACAAAGGATGAGGCGGTTAAAAATTAGTAAACTGGTTATATTATTATTAGAGAAAGCAATTCAAGCACCTAAAGAATTTAGTTTATAAGTTGCGCCCTTAAGAAAAATGATATCCTTATCATGTTTGACTAGAAAGTCCCTTAATCTTAAGTCAGACTAGGAAAGTGGGTAATACCACAATGCTAAAATTACCAAAATGACTCCTACTCATGTAGAATCAGTTTAGTCATACTCAGTTTCATCAAATCTTATTAACCAAGAGATAGTAAAAAGGTCACAGCCAAAGTGCAAAACACACCATATGCACAATGGCAATCTTCTATGATGCTTAAAGAGCACAGAATTCTCTTAGCAAAGGCTTGTGTTTGGTGTTCAATGCAGATTGTCGTTCTTGTGTTTCCTTAAAATACCCACTGGTCCTAATTAATTTGGCCTCTTCACCATTGAGAACTTTCAATTTTATATATTGCATAACTTTAGAAATTTATTATTATATAATTTTAGTTTTCTTAAAGTTACAAATTTCTATATTTTTTTCAACATTTTACAGGTACGTCGAACACATTGCCAATTTTAAATGGGAAGTGAAAGAGCTAGGTCTAGAGCATAATGGGTTTGTATTTCTGGATCATCTTAATATATATTCAATGGCAATAGAACTAGCCTTGGAAAGTGTTAAGTCTCTCGAATATTCAGCAGTATACATGTTTCTCAGTATCAGTAAATAATACACACACCAAGAGGAGTGTGATACTTTTTTTGGTATTGCCTTAATCCTAGAAAATCACTAGCATTTTCTATTACTTTATCCAAACCTGATATTAGTTCCTATAGTATTTTACCTCATTGTTCATCTTGGCCTTTGTGTCTGAGACGACGCGGTATAACTTAATATTTAGCTCTATTGGTGCTATGAAACAACAACTATATAGGTAAAAAATGTATACTATTTAAACAGAACATATAGCTGCAACTTCTTTCGGTTTTATTATATTTAATAATAAATGAGCTGCATTCTGCATGAAGTTTTGATTTAAATTGTTGTTATAGGTATGTTGATTTATTGCTGGGGGAATTTAAGCATTATGCAGCGTGACTTGCTCATGGTGGAATTCGTAAAGAGGTATTGCTCTTGCTCGATGTTGCATATGACATATACATGTATACATATAAATCCAGTTACAAGTTCTGATGACCCAAAGCAAAAATTGGTAAATATCGGTTACAATTTCATACTATTGTTTAATTTTTGAAACCGAAAAACCAAAGTAACCACTCCTAGTCTTTCAAGTATAAATGTGATCTTTGAATGTGTAGATTCAAGTCAAACTATTGGACTATGGACTTGAGATCCTAGCAGAAACGCTTGTCAAAGGACTTTCATGGGTGAAGAGATGTAGTGATGAAGGACGAGCTCTAATGTCATTGGATCTGCAGGTTAATTATTTTTCAGACATGTCTAAGGTCAATTTTAAGATGTGTATTATGTGGTGTTTAATTTTTGTTTAATTTATTTTTTATAATAAATTTTAAATATTTAAAATTTACTAATTTTTATACTTTTAAATTAAATATGAATAATTTTTTGGCATTTAAACACCAAATTTTTAAGTAGCATAGCATTCACCTATCGTTAATATCTTTTTAGTGCTTTGGTTAAAAATTGGTAAACAGACTTACTACCTTCCTGATAAAGAATATGTGCAATGGGCACATGCACACCCGGTAAGGACATTCCATTTATGTGGCTTCATTACAAGTTCTCACACAAACTTTAATAAAGAATTCCATCCTTTGCAGGTATAAAGGGTGATGATTCTGTTTCTGAAGATGAAAATGAGGATCTTCTTGCTGACTTTATTGATGAAGACAACCAACTATCTAGTCGAATTTCAAAACTGAATTTTAAAAGAGGTTATGCTTCCCATTGTAATGATGATGAGAATACAACACACATTAGATCTTCGCTATGTTTGCTAAGGTGAGTTGTTTTCTGTTTTGCATGAACAAAATCAGCTATTATCATGTACTATATTTTGTCTCTGCCACTTTTTGAATGTGTTTATCAAGTTATTTGATGCTTTAAACATGTTAGGTGTATGGATAAATATGTAAGGCTTATGCAGAAAATAGAAGTAATAAATGTTGAATTCTTTAAGATAAGCTCTATTCTACCGTCAAAACACTTGTTTACCCTTTCATGGGGACCAAAGGCCAGGACCGCTGCCAAGATTTGCTATTTTCAAATATAAGCCATCATTATGGTTTTAATTTTTCCTCTGAATTCTTTTTCCTGATTCAGTATACTGCTGCAGGGAATATGCCAGTCGTTTGAGATTTTTTTCCATTTTATATATGAAACTTTTGGTCAGCTGAATAGTAGTTTAAGTGGAAAAAGTTCACCCTGCTCTCATAATCGTAAGTGATATAGTCAGTATGGTATTACATTCTCAAGCATTGGCAATAGAAGAACATTAGTGATAAGCTTGGCACCGGTTAATATTAAAATATTTTATCAATATATTATTTAAATGAACATTTTCAGGTTCAGAATTTGGCAAATCAAAAGTACATTACTGGTCAGTAAATTGGTGACATTATCAAAATGTTACTGCACCAGCACTTCCAAATTTTCAAGACAAGCAGAAAAGGATCAATGCAATTGAAGAGGGGTTACTATTATAGGGCTATTACTTTTATAGTTCACATTATTATTATTGCCATTGTGATTATTATTATTAAAACCTATACCCTTTGGTTTTTAGTACGGTGTCTTATATTGTCTCTATTATTATTATTATTATTATTATTATTATTATTATTATTATTATTATTATTATTATTATTATTATTAGCGTTTTTTAAAAGGAAAATTTATTTTTTTTAAATTTGTATTGAAATTAGAGGCGGTTTTATAACTGCCGCAAATAGTCCTAACTTAAAATTAACGTAGTAACATCGCGGCGGTTTGTAACTGCCGGTAAAAATGACGGAAATCCTAATACTTGCATATTGCGGCGGTTTAAAACCGCCGCTAAATTAATTGCCGCAAAATACAAATTTAGCGGCGGTTATACCAGCAGTTGCTGAAAACCGCCGCAAAATCATTTTCCCGCACCAATAACCGCCGCAAAACCGGGCCATAGCTCGGGTCACCCGAAGTCGGCCCGGTGGCCCGGTCATCATACATAATTAATATTTTGTGTTATTAGTGATGGATAATGACTATTCTTATGTGGAATTTAAGTATTATAAATCTTAATATTTTGTGTTATTAGTCATTATAAGACTATAAGTTAATGTTTTATGTTTAGAATGCATAAGACTTTAGACTAATGCATAATATTGTGTTATTTGTATTGATTTAAATATTTGGTATTATTAGATAATATTAGTATTGATTGTTGTTTTGCTTTAGTATTGATTGTGGTTATACTTTAATTTTAAAGAAGAGTTGGTTCTTGTTATATTTTTCTAAGTGAATTTTATCATGTTAAATAATTGTTGGAGTCTTGGAAATTTGAATATTTTTACATGCTAGCTTACAAGAAGGTATCAACGTAATGTAATATTAACGGCCCGATTTTCACCCGGTTTTCACCCGGTATAATTGTGACCCGAAAGTGTATTGGTTTCATTGGGTGTAGGGTCGAATTCGGGTCTAATAAATAGACCCGGTATATATTTCGGGTCGGGTCTGAGTCCTATTAAATCCGGCTTCACCCGGCCCATGTGCACCCCTATTTTCACGTGCTAGTTTATAAGAAGATATTAAAATAATGTAATGTTAATGGTTCGATTTTTATTCGGTTTTTATTCGGTATAATCGAAGCCAAAAAATGTATAAATTTTATTAAATTTAAAATCAGATTCGGATCTAATAAATAAATCTAGTATATATTTTAGATCAGGTCTAGATAACGTTAAATTCGGTTTTACCCTGCTCATGATGAAGAAGAAAAAAACTCTCGACAAAATATATTTTAAGGAAAAAAAAAGGAAAGGAAACATTAGAAAATCGTAGGATTAGAATTTAGAAGCAGAAGAAAAGACACCCTGGAACAAGAAAGAGTCGAGCAAAAGGCAAAACCGGTTCCTCCGAATCCAAACTTGCAGTGTGTGTTTGTGGGTCCATTTCACAACAACTGCTGCCACCATTCAAATACAAAATCTCCACCCACCACCACCGCCGCCGCCGCCGCCGCCTCCTTCTCTTCTCTTCTCTTTCTTTCTGATCTATTTTTCCTCCTTCTTCTTCTTCAATTGCAACACCATGGGAATTGCAGTGGGAGGAGCTGATTTGCTGAGTGAGAAAGCATCCATGATGAGGGAGTCTCTGCAAAAGAGCCAGACCATCACTGACAACGTTGTTACCATCCTAGGTTCCTTTGATCACCGCCTCTCCGCCCTTGAAACCGCCATGCGCCCCACTCAGGTCAACCTCTGCCCTTTTTGAAACCTTAACTATTTGGATGCTTTTGGCAAATTGGGAGCTTGAATTTGCGTTCAAATTTTGATTTTGGGAACTGGGTCTTGTTTGATTGACTTGACTTGTCTTTGACTTGAGTTGCCATTCAATTTTGTGATTTTTGGAGCAACCTTTCTGGGGATCTGGAAAGTGGCTGGATTTGGGGGGATGTTGTGTGGTTATTGAATGTTTGGATCTTTTCAATTTGGTGTCTGCAGATTAGGACTCATTCTATTAGGAAAGCTCATGAGAATATTGATAAAACTTTGAAGGCTGCTGAAGGGATTTTGGCTCACTTTGATCAATACCGCCAGGTTGATTCTCTAGTTTATTTTCTTGATTTTCATTTTGGCATTCTTTCCATAATGTTTTAGCATGTTCATCTTTGATTGTGTTGTTTTGATCGATTGCAAATGTGAAGGCCTGACCATTCTCCCATTCTAGATGTTATTTTAGAATTTTGATATGGATAGCTAAAATGTCTTCTTATCTCAATGGAATGTAAATTCAAAGGAAAAACCTGCATAATCCATACCAATTAGTCAACTTCATATATAGAAGATTGAAAGCACAAAACAGATCACAGTACTCCACAAATTTCCTACAAACCTTATCAATTTGCTGTGGCTCTGTGTAGGAGTCACATTTACCAAGAGATGTCAAAGAGCTTGAAGGGTATTTTTAATGCTGTGCAAATGTGATCTGTTAGAAGATAATGCCATTTTTTTTAAATTTTTTTATATTAAAGTTGCCCTGTTTTCGGCTTTGAACATTAGTGCTTTGAGTAATTTTCATATCCACATAACAGAAAAAAAATGTTTCATTGGAATAAAACTTCAGGACTTTACTTCTATTTGTATGATTTTTTTTCCCCTGATGTTCATTTCTATATAACTTTGTTTTCCATCCTCAACAATTCAATATGCAGGCAGAGGCAAAAATACTTAAGGGGCCACATGAAGATTTGGAAAACTATCTTGATGCAATTGAAAAACTGAGAAGCAACATCCAGTTTTTTGGCAGTAAAAAAGGTTTTAAGAGTAGTGATGGTATTATCTTCCACGCCAGTAATTTGCTAGCTAAAGCCATTTCTAAGCTTGAAGATGAGTTTAAGCAGCTATTGTCATCTTACAGGTTTGTATATATTTCTTTTCTTAACATGTGGCACATTCAGCCAAGAGCTCATTTTGTTTAATTTTCTCTTAATATGGATAATCTTTCAGCATGTTCAACCAAAAAGTTCATTGCTTGCATTGTACTATCTAAATCAACAGCCATTGGTGGTTACGGTTAGGAAAATGACATTTCATATTATAAATCATTTTTTAATTCAATGGCAAGATAGCAAACTGTCTCTTTACACTTCACATTGCATTTTGAAGTGCGTCACCGTTGTCTTTATCAATGTATGCTCCATTTATTTCTTTAATACTTCATTTTGTTCCTTTTTTTTTTCTAATGAGTTTTGTACTTTTATGACCACATAGGTTTCATAATGTTGTCTGATTGCTCGTGGAGTGCGAGTTGAATCATGCTTTCCTTGATGATATTTATTTTAACAATATCTTCTAAGCTCATAACATTTAAGGAGATGAGTTTTGTGGGTAAAGGATGGTGGTTTCCTTTAGTCATATTTTGGCATCATGCCTGTGCTGCATCATTTCAGTTATGCACTTTGAGAAAGTTCCCATTATTGAGGGGTTAAAGTTTTCATTTGTTATTTATCTGTGATTATAGCAAACCTGTGGAACCTGAGCGCCTCTTCGATTGCCTTCCAAACTCTATGAGACCGTCATCAGGATCACCTAGCCAGGAGGGTGATCCTACGGGAAAGAACCCGTCTTCTAATCATCATTCCGAGTCGCACAACAACAATAATGCTGATGCTGTTGTATACACACCTCCTGCTCTTATACCACCAAGAATTTTGCCACTTCTACATGAATTAGCGCAGCAAATGATTGAAGCTGGACACCGGCAACAGTTGCTCAAAATATACAGGTAATGCTCTTTTGTTCAATTGGTTGGTACAATACATACAGAAGGGGAAGGTAGCATTGCTTTCCTGTAAATCTGAGAAGCTGTGAAATTTGTTGAGCATGAAAATTATTTTGATCCATTAATTGGAATCAACCCTATGAAAGTAGGAAGAAAAATGGGGTAAAATCCAACACAAAAATTTGACAATAAATGATAAGAGAAGCAGTTCAGGCTCACAGGTGAATCCTCATAGCAGCTTTGTCTTCATAAAAAGGATTTAATGAATAACTTAATGCATCTAAAGTATACTATTAACGATCAAGGATAAGATCTCTGTGACTTAGAGAGTGAAGATGAAATCATTGATCAATTATCGTTACACTCCAGAAAAGTTTTAATTCATTTTTCAAATGTCACGTGGCTGTTAAAAGGATAGGAAACTGTTCCTTAGATATTGTAGATTAGGAAAATGTTAATCCTAACTCCAAGGGTTGATATTAAGTACTTAAACACCTATAAATACAAGTTTCCAACAATAATTACTATTAGTATTATTACTGCTGCTATTTATACTTGTTAGCATTTTTTGTTATGCAGAGATTCCCGTTCTAATGTGTTGGAAGAAAGCCTCCAAAAGCTTGGGGTTGAGAAACTTAACAAAGATGATGTTCAAAAGCTGCAATGGGAGATTTTGGAAGCCAAAATTGGAAACTGGATCCATTTCATGCGTATAGCAGTAAGAAGATTGTATAATTGTTCTTTTCTTTACTCCTTTTCATTTTGGTTCAAATACTTAACCATACATGGACAGGTCAAATTGTTGTTTGCTGGCGAGAGGAAGGTTTGTGATCAGATATTTGAAGGCTTTGATTCACTTAGTGAACAGTGTTTTGCTGAAGTGACTACAAACAGTGTCACTATGCTACTTAGTTTTGGAGAAGCGATTGCCAAAAGCAAAAGATCCCCAGAAAAGTTATTTGTTCTTTTGGACATGTATGAAATTATGCAAGAGCTTCATTCAGAGGTATATCTTTTGAAATCTTACAAGTCTTGCTCCTGCCACTCTGTTACGTTGTTCCATAAATCTCAAGGGTCTATCTGTAAATTTTCATGTTATATTCAACCGCCAATGGAGATTTTCCTTGTTGTAACATAATGTTGTTATTGGCTATATTTCATGATGTAGAGTAGCTTTGGTATCTGTTTCAATTTTGTTATAATCTTTTTATCAACAATTTCACTTCTCAATTTGCAGATTGAAACACTTTTCAAAGGCAAAGCTTGCACTGAAATAAGAGAGGCTGCAATGAGTTTGACGAAACGACTTGCACAAACAGCCCAAGAGACATTTGGAGATTTTGAAGAAGCTGTTGAGAAAGATGCTACAAAGACTGCAGTGACAGATGGAACTGTTCATCCTTTGACAAGCTATGTAATTAACTACGTCAAGTTTTTATTTGAGTATGTTCCTCCCTTCTATCTTCTGATCCCAACCATATTATCAGATTATTGCTAGCATTCTGTCATGTTTCTCACTAATCACTAAGTTGTTTGCCACTATTTAATATTTTTTCTTCATACTTATAATTTTTTAAGATGTTTCTTTATTCTTCAAACTTGTTCTTCCATTTATTTGCCCGAATTTCTTTAACCGTTGCATTCTAGCAGATGCTGAAAAACAAGTACTAACCTGAGAAGTTAATTTTGCTTAGAAATTATGCATCTTCACTAAGATACATATATTGGGGTATCTCGGATTCTCTTTTATGTTGGATAATATGGGAAATGTGCAACCAGTGCAATCGATACTTTGTTTGTGTGTCTTTGCAAGTTCTCATGGGATCTTTATTATTGATCTTAACATATTTGACCTGATCAGTATTCTATAAACTTTTCCAGCTACCGATCCACCTTGAAGCAACTTTTCCAAGAATTTGAAGGGGGAGATGACTCTTCGCAATTAGCATCTGTAACGATGCGAATAATGCAAGCCTTGCAAACTAATTTAGATGGGAAATCAAAGCAGTACAGGGATCCTGCATTGACACATCTTTTTCTCATGAATAATATTCATTATATTGTCAGATCGGTTCGTAGGTATGTGATTGGGCATGTAATATTGGTTACATGTTTTTTTTTGAATTAAAAAATTCATAGTTTTATTGCATGCTCTACTGGCTCAGATGTTTTTCACCTAATTTATCCTCTTCGATTTTAGATCCGAAGCTAAGGATTTGCTGGGAGATGATTGGGTACAACGACATAGGAGGATTGTTCAGCAGCATGCAAATCAATATAAAAGAAATGCTTGGGCAAAGGTATTGTAACTTTCTAAGATGTTACTTGGGTATTTGGTTACGTTATATTTTCGGTTTATTGATTTTAATTTTTGATGGGAAAAGGCCCTCCGTATTTATGCCGAAATCGAATTTTCATTTTTAAACAAATAATCTCATTCCTGGCCGATTAAGGGCAAACTATGCTGGGCGTTTTCACCTCTTATTGACGCCTCATCCTGTATCCGCATCTCAGAAAGCTAAGAAATTTGTTAAGAGTTTTCCATCTATGGGTTGGAATTACTGAGAGAAAGATCGTCTCGCTAGCTTAGACTTTTCGTTGCAAGGCTGAGAAAGGGAGTCATTTTTTTTTAATTTTAAAAATGTCTTCTTTTACATATTTTTTTATTTAAATCTTTGTGAAATCATCTGGCCAAGGTCTCAGAATGTACTGTGTGAATGCTGAATTTTGATTCTTCCGGATCGCAGATTCTCCAATGCCTATCTATTCAGGGCCTTAACTCATCAGGAGGTGGTAGTGGTACTGCCGGTGGTGACGCTGCAGCCGGAAGTAGTAGCGGTGCTTCAAGGGCACTCGTTAAGGACAGGTAGCCTTTCAGTTGCTTCTTTATGAAATTCCATTCTAGGGGAAACTGTTATCTGTCACTGTTCCAAACATGTTTATGTGTTATGCGTTATCAGGTTCAAGACATTTAACGTTATGTTCGAGGAACTCCATCAGAAACAATCTCAATGGACAGTTCCTGACACCGAGTTGCGCGAGTCTCTTAGGCTTGCAGTTGCTGAAGTCTTGTTACCCGCCTATAGATCATTTGTGAAACGATTCGGGTGTGTTACCGATGCACTCTTAACCAACTCTTTAGTTTTATGTTCTTGAATATGATACCTTTTTGTTTCACCATAATGCATAACTTGGAACTTACTTGCATTAAAGGCCTCTAGTGGAAAGTGGAAAGACTCCTCAGAAGTACATCAAATACACGGCCGAAGATCTAGACCGAATGTTGGGCGAATTTTTCGAAGGGAAGAACATGAACGAAACCAAGCGGTAAACAAGCTGCGGATTAAGGTGGGATGATTTATGTACAGAGGTTCACACCTTTGTTGCAGCTTAGTTCTTAGTTCTTTTTTTTTTTTTTCAATGGTAGTTCCCCAGTTTGTGTATGGTGGCTGAATGTATTTTACTTTTTATTATGGAGGATTAAAGGGAAAATGAAAAGTTCTCGTTTGTATCAATTAGACTTTTATTTTTTTGGCAAGGAGTTTAAGAACCCTGAGGGGGGATTTTCTTTCTACTATTCCTTAGTTTTGCTGTATAGTATGTTTTTACTGGATCATTGTAAAATGTTTGTTAATTCTTCACTTCTTTTTTTTTTTTTAATACAAGTTGTATACTTTTTTTTATACATTTCATTTTATAAAATGCTCACACCTTTGAGATTTATCAAACTAGTGAAAATACTAAAACATCTTTTTATGTGTGCTTGTCACATGTATTATTTAATTTTATCTTATTCAATAGAAAGTTTTGGTAATTATTTTTCTATTTCTCCAAGCTAAGTTCTCTATATATAGCGATTTTAGGGTTAAAAGCAATTATTAATCAGCTATTTGCGTATAAAAATATGTATTATGTATTTCATAATATTTTTAGAATAAATTATTTTGTCAATTTTTATAGTTTCATCAAATTTGTAATTAAGTTCTTATAGTTTAAAAGCTTCTAATTAAATTTTTACACTGTTTTAAATTTTGTAATTAGATTTTTAATGTGTTAAAAATATTAGAATTAATAAAATATTTTTTTTTTAAAATGAAGATATTCACGCTCAAGGGTTAAGGGCTAAATTTCTAAATTTGATTTTTTTTATTTTTATAATATTCTATTAATTTTAATATTTTTTATAAAATAAAAATTTAATTATAAAATTTAAAAAATATAAAAATTTAATTAAAAATTTTTAAACTACAGGACAGAATATTTCTCTTTAAAATAAAGGTGTCCACACTCAAGAACTAAATTTCTAAATTTGATCTTTTCTTTTATAATATTTTATTAACTCTAATATTTTTAGCACAGTAAAAATTTAATTATAAAATTTAAAAAATATAAAAATTCAATTGAAAATTTTTAAATTTTAAAAATTAAATATAAAAATTCAATTTAAATAATTTTAAATTTTATTATATTACTGACAATAAATTTAATTATTTTATTATGACATATTTTATTATATTAATGATTTATTATTTATTTTAAAAATATGTGAATCAATATATATAAATATACACAAATATATACTTAGTTTAATGGTTAAATATATGGAGCAATATTGGATTAAAAATATCTTCCACAAGATAATTTTAACATAATTTAAATTTAACAGCATGATAAAAGAGACCAGTGTATATTTATAAAATAGAAACAAAAAAATTGTGTAAGTTAAGTTAATACTCAAAATGATCTCTGAAATTTAATGACAACCTCAAATTGGCTCTTGAAATTTCAATTGATTTAATTTAAATTCCCAAATTTTAAGAAGTGATTCATGTTAGCTCTTCTGTTAATCTCCATTAACGGGCATGCTTACCTGAAACCTTAAGTGACACGTGGACTCATTACGTGGTCTGATAAGACTTTGCTGACATGGAAAAAAAGTTAGTTTAGCCTCAATTTAGCCTCTTTTAATGAACATAAAATCCTAACAAGTGTCGAATTCTAAAATTGAGATTGTTGTTTGGGTATTGGAAAAGATGGTGGGGAGTACCAGTCAAGGTTCCGAAAACTACAACAAGTCTCATTCACATGAAAATTTGGGAAGGAATTCAAATCGAGCTAGAGTTGAAAAGGTTCCACACTGGTGTGGTTGTGGGATGCGTCCCGTTCTTCGTTGTTTTGGAACAGAAACAAATTCAGAAAGACTATTTTTTGGATGTCCAAACTATAATTTAAGTTCTTGAATTGTTTCCTTCTTGAATTTACCTCTCTTTTTGTAATGCATGCTTAATTTATTTTGTGGTTCTTGTTGTGACAGACCTCTAAGAAAAGATGGTGTGAACTTTTTGTGTGAGCAAATGGTGAAGTAGAAGAAGATATGACTGGAAAAAATGAAAATAAAAATAGCATTGAGCATTGGAAGATGAATGTAGGTTGAAGGATTAGTGCAATAGAAACTGAAATTATAATTTTAAAAGTATAGAAGAGTATTTTGAGTTTTTCTCTTGTTTTGTTTGTAGTTATAGTCGTTGGCTATGACTTGGGTGTAGAAAAATGATGAATGAAATTTAATTAATGTCTTTACAATTATGTTTTTTCAATACAAATCTATTTTATAAATTGTAAGTTGTGATGAAACCTGCAAATTTACTAAAGATATTACAAATATGTACGATTTTGTAAATCGAAAGTTGTGACTAAACCTGTAAAATAAAATGGTAAATACAAAGATAAACAAGAGACTGATAAAGTATATTACAAATCTACAAATAAAATTAATGAACCAACTTGTCATATATATATCAAATCTCTAAATTGTAAAATAAATTATAATAATAAACATTGAATCTGATTTCATAGGTCAACCATAGTCATGACAATGACCATTCCAACACATTATAAACTAAGAGTGATATCTAGAGTATCATTATTACAGACACAAACCCAAAAGACTATTTAAAAGGTTCCCAAATACAATCTTATACAAGACATTACAAAAGACATAAACAATCATTGACACAAACTTCAACCACAAAACAGCCACGAAATAACCTCAAAACACATAACTTCGGATTACATTTATCAAATTCATCCACAAAAGACAATATAATTTAATCTCTATTTTTTCGTGGGTGCTTTGAAACTCGGAGTGGAGACAAATTTCATAAATCTTGTCAACCTCGATGTTATCCCAAAACTAGCTCCTTGCATTGGGTCCACACTCCGGAGTTGCTCTTTTTTTATGCGACAGCTTATTCCGCCATGTGAGTGGAGGTGGAAGTGGAGACACCTACATGTAATTAGAAGTATTTGATAATTTAAGAATAAACACATGATATTTTCATAAATGTAATTAATTAATGTGTTATATAATATTATCTGTTCTATAATTTCTGCCTGTGAAAAAGTGAGTTGGGTGATGTCAATCTCTGAAGCCCATGGAACATCCACAGTTTGTATACCAGTAGTTGCCGCAACATCATTGTATGCATTTGCGTTAGCTCCATCTTGGAATTTGGATTTAGTTACAACAGCTGCTGCAGTATATTGAAGAAATTATTATTATAAAGCTCAAGTTACATATCTTTTGCACGTTCGATATAAAACTCTGTTTATCTTGTTCATAGTCACCAAGGTCTTCAAGAAGCAATTCCAGGAACCACCTCTAGTTCTCCTTATTCTCGACATCTATAATCGCCCAAGCAATCAGATATATATGATTGTTGGCATCCTACCCCACAACTGAAAGTATTTGTCCCTCGAAATGTGTCTTTAAGAAAGCTCAATCTACACCAATCAATGGTCGACATCCGGCCTCGAATCACTTTTTGCAACCATCCAGACAAATATACATTCTTTGAAATATTAGGTCGTCTTCAACCTGTGGAATCACTCCAATTTTGACTATTGACCCTAGGTTGCTCTTAAGCAATGTCTCACCATAGTATCTAAGTCTACCATATTGTGCGACTGCATCACCATACACCATATTTCTTGCATCTATTAAGGCTCTAGTCAAAGAGGATTTGTTCAAATCCAGGTCACATCTCCTCTTAAAATAAGCTGCTACCTCACAATGCTTCAAGTTAGAGCATTTTCTTAACTTTTTGACTAAGTTCTGAGCAAGCCACTTCTTATTTGCTATCCTGATTTTGTTCTTCCTAGGACATTTATGCTCATTGTTGAACGTCTTTAACTGCCAGCATATCTCCTCATGGTCCTTAGATGCATATGCAACCAATGGACATTTAACTTCTTCATTCTTCCACTTGCAAACTGTCCTCGCCCTGTATCTTTCATTTTTTCTGAATTTTATTTGCCTCCCCTTTTGAATGGTGAAGTCTCTCACAGCTTCCATAAATTCTTGTTTGGTGTTAAATTTCATTCCAACTTGGAGCATCAACTGTCCAAACCAAGCACTTTGTGAGAATATTGAAAAGATGTCATCACTTTCTTCCTCACTAAGTTCGTCTTCAAAATCTGGAGGGAGAGGGAGGGAGGGTTTAACTCTTCCAATTGCCAAGAGTCTTTTCCATCAGAATCATCATGCATTGGATCATAAGCATCATAATATGAACCATCATTGTTCCCTAACACTTGTAACTAGTCCACCTCCTCATTAGAAATCTCTACTACAATTTCATCATCTTCCACTAACACTTTCTCTTTTTTCTTCTTCTAGGCAGACCCTAGTACATGTTTGAACTTCAAATTTCCCTTCCTTACTTAAAAAATTCTACCATCAATATCAGAGTCACTTGAGCTTTCAAATGGGTCAGGCCTATATAAGCTGTCTTCTACAGAATTATATGAGTCACTACTACTGCTGGTTCGGTCTCCACCATCCTGACTTTTTACTATTTTACTTACTGATCTAGCAGATGATCTGGTAATAGGTTTGGTCTTGTCAGAATTAACTAAAGTGGGTTTGGGTTGGGGCTTGTTTGTAGGCTTAGTGGTTGTCACTTTAGATGATGGTTTGGTTGCAGATTTAGATGATGTGTGGTTGGTCTTGGCAGAATTGGTTGCAGTGGGTTTGGATTTGGGTTTAGGTTTGAGGTTTGTGGTGGTGGATTTGGTTGAGGTGAGCTTGGATTTAGATAAGTTGTGCTTGGCTGGTGGATTAGGTTGGGCCTGGGTTGGTGATTTGGGTTGGGCCTAGACTAGTGGTTCTCCTTGGGCTTGGGCTAGTGCTTTGGGTTGGGCCTGGGCTGGTGGTTCTTCAGTGGGCTTCGTAGCTGAGACATCATTTGAGCTTTCTATTGGATTAGGTGTGGTGATAGGTGCATCCTTGTCTTCTTCAGGAGCAATGGGAGTAAGCTCTATTAACTCAAGTACTTCGCCATCATGAGGTTGAGAAACTCTATGTTCAAAATTAAGTGGACTCTTTCTTGATTCATTCTTGCAAGATAGCACATCTCTAACAATTCCTTATCATGTGAAATTGCTCTCAGTCTACTCTTTAAAGGTCTATCAGGAATAAGCCACCAACATTCAACAATGTCAGTATAACTTAGTTCCTTGTAGTAATTTCTTAGTGAAAATACATCCAATCTATCTTCATCTAGTCCAGTTAATTCATCCGTGTTGTCCCTTTTGTAAACTACACTGCCATCATTCTTTGTAACAAAGCTGCCTCTATGATGATAGACAACGATTATCAAATCACCAATCTACAAATATAATTCAAACAATTAACAACTTATCTTCAAAATCTAAGGCCTTTTATGTCATGCATCAACTGACTCTACATTAACATATGCTAAGCAATCTTTTTTCATAACAAAAAATATAAATATTTATATACAAAAGTGATCACTGTAATAATAGCTACACAAATTTTTGCTATCTATAATTAACAGCTACGCATTATCACATTGACAAATATAATCTATTTACTCATTCATGAATTTCTTATTTTATATTTTAGAAAAAAATATTATTACAGAAAACCTAAGAAAGTTATTTGTCAAAAAGACACTGTTAACACTAATCACAGTTAAAGCTCAGCTATTGGAATCATTAATAAAGAGAAATTGGTACATAAAGAAGTGGTAGACTTCACTAACTGGATGTGTTTTCTTCTCAGTAATACAGTTAACATTAATCATAACCAGTCTTTAAAAAATAACCTCTAACAGAAGATGATCAATAACTAAAATTATCTACTTTTACAATGCATCCAATCCATTTGAGCATCAAATAGAGCACAAAGCAATGGCCTGTAAACCCCAACCAAGAGAAGACACAAAACATAACATTGAACCCAAACGTAAAATGGTTGCGTTACTAACCTTTTTGGGAGAAACGGTGGTGTGCAGGTTTTTCTTCCTCGTTCTAGCAAACGGGAACGAGTGCGATGAGCTTTGTCAGCGACCTACAGTAGCAGCAACATTGATCTTTCACAGTACGGTGCATGCGAGAGAATGAAAAAGAAGAAGAGTTTTTCTGTTTGAGTGGTTTGATCATTATTAATGAAGTGTAGGTGAATTTTAACCCCAAAATGGCTAGAATGATGTCGTCTGAAGAGAGATTACGTGCCAAGAAAGAAACGACATTGTTTAATAAGGCTAGGTGTCAGGCCCACGTGTCACTTAACATTTCAAGTAAGAATGCTATTAATGAAGATTAACAGAAGTGCTAACGTGAGTCACTTCTTAAAAATTGGGGATTCAAATTGAGTCAATTAAAATTTTAGGGACAATTTTAGACTGTCTCCAAATTTTAAGAGCCATTTTTAGTATTAACTCGTGTAGGTTTGATGAATCTAAAGGGAGTGTGAGCATAATAATTAATAAACAATGCAAACGTAGGCTTAAAATTTTTTGTATGACTGATGTTTTGTATAATACTCTAAAATGGAGATTTTAGGTGAAATTTAATAATACGAGGATGAATTTATTGTAGGATGAGGCAGATTATATATATTTGTTTCTTCTAGTAGCAAGAAGCTGAGAAATATTTTGAATTATTTTTTAGTTTTTTTGTAGTTTGTCAAAATTTTAAATGGACGTATTATAGAACACGTGGCGGTAACAACGTCTTTTACTATCATGCAAAAAATTAAGAAACAGTAATAGTAAGCAATGGTTAGCTTTTCGCAGCTTGTAAGAAGTCAATATCTTCATAACTAGGCAAATTACTCCCACGCTCCATATATCTGTAATACATTAAATTTTAGTCTATATAAAATTAATTTTTGGCAAATATATGTAGAAGATGAGAGTTTTTGATCTTTACAATCTCCATCTAATTTTGTGCCATCTTATTTTATTAGGAGAAATCACATTCTCTTTATAATCTATCTATTTATAGTTAGGGATATTTATTATTTTTTAAAATTAACTTTTTGTTAAATTAATTTTTTAGTCTCTATAATTTTATTACCTTTGTAATTATATTCTAACACTTTAAAATTTTTAATCAGATTTTTACACTAATTTAAAATTGTAATTACATTTTTATCGTTTTAAAAATATCTAAATTAATAGAATATAATGATACATTCGATAGTGATGTGAGATAAATGAAATATAGATTCTGAATGTCCTGATCTTAGATCCTGCACGGATGGGATTTGGTGAATGTCAGGGAATAGTGGGTTGCTGGAAGATGGATCTAAATAAACTCTAGGAATAAGGGTCTTTCGAGTAGGTGAGGTGAGAAAGGGGTGGAACCACCTATAAGAACTCCAACACTCAAGTCAGTGTCCGTACAAAGGCGGCTATTAGGGTTAGGTAGGGTGACGTACCTGGGGAGAGGGGTAGGGCCCTCCCCTTATATATTCTATACTCGAGTGAGACCCACAGGAGCGGACCCTCCTTTCTGAAAGCTTCCTTCCAGTTGTCCAGGCGCTGAATCAGGTAGGAAAGGAGGGGATTCGCGGGTCAGGGGACCTGTCGGGTCGTCTTCCCGGTACCCATGTCCGATTCGCTAGTGGACTGGGCCAGAACATGAATTATGGATAAAATTTCTAAACTTCAACTTCCTCTGATATTTAAAAAGATGAAACACTATTTTCTTCTCGTCTTCAACACAAGACTAGACGTGTGAAGAACAAAGGTATACCTACAAAAGCAACGAATTATTTTTCTTTTCGTTTGGAACCACTCATCACATCTTTTTTATGATCAATATATTCAAAAATGTTATATTTTTGACACTCTACAACAAATAATATATCTCTTACTAAGATTTACTCCAGCAAAAGATGAGAGCACCATCATTGCTTTATAAGTAAAGGTGGCAAACGGGTCTAAATCTGTCGGGCCGGCCCGTGTAATCCGCCAAAAAGGCGGGCCGGGTTGGAAAATTAGGACCGCCAAATAGTAAAATCTCACTTAATGCGCACCGCTTAAACCGCGAGTTTTGGCGGGGCGGGCTTTCCCGCTGGGTTTAGTATTTTTTGGCAAGGGGTATTTTTATAATTTTTTGCCAAAACCCAACTTCTCCCAACCCAATTTACAAGAGAATGAAGATGAAAATTGAGTATTTTGGATTATGTTTATTTTGTTTTGGAGACAACATTTATAATTATGTTTATTTTGCTTTGGAGACAATATTTATAATTATGTTTTGGATGAAAACTTGGTTTATAATTATGTTTATTAGATATTTATAATTACAAAAATTTTAATATTCGTGAATATAAAAATTATAATTTTTTTATGCCTTTAAAAATTATAATATTTAAAAAAAGGATATTTGGCGGGTTTAGCCCGCCAACCTGCCAGCTCGCCGTTAGGCAGGATGGAGTGGGATTCTAGGACCGCCTCACTAGACAAGGTGGGCCACCCCGCCAAAAGGTGGACTTTTGGCGGAGCGGGACGGGGCGGGGTGGGATGGGACGGGGCGGGACGGACTTTTCCGCTTGTCACCCCCTACAAAAATATAGGTGTCATATCATATTAATACTCTTTATCTCAAATTTTATAAAAAAAAAAAGATAATTTAGATTCATATCGTTTTATAATCATATTTATTTTGAGATTATTATTTATATAAAAAATATAAAATTATTTTTAGTGACGTGTTAATAAGTAATTAGATTGATGTAAAAAAATTCTTTTATAAAAAAATTGAATTCTCACTTTGTTATGAAAAATTAAAATTTTTTGATTGAGTTGTCTTATTTAATGACTAGCTAAGAAAATTAATCTAAAAATGTTAAATAATTAATATTTTTATATTTAAATTAGTATTAAATAAGTTTTTATAATGTTTTTTTTGTTAAAAATGTTAGTTCCTGATAGGGGCTAACTTTTGTAAATATTTTTATTATTAGATCCAAATTCAATGTGGTGTTAAACTAAAAAATTATCCATCAGGTGTGTAATATATTGTGATAAAAATAAATTGAATGTCCATTTATGAGATTGGGCGGCTAATTTTTCCTACATCGAAGGAATAGTTTATCAAGGCAAATTGAAAGTTAATGAAAGGTCGAATGGTTGAATATTTGTATGTATAAATAGGGGACGAATCCTCACGTAACATACACACAGCAATAAAATCTTCTTCTTCTCTTTATATTAAACTTCTCCTCCCTCTCTCATACGCTACTAATATATAAGAGTAGTAAATATATAAGTTTTTATTATTATAGTGAGATAATTATATTGGTGAATATCAAAACTAGAGTCTTCTATTTATACTTATTTACTTTATATTTATTATATCTTCATCAGTTATTTATTGTACAACATGTTATCAACACGAGACTCTGATCAAATTTTTAGAAAGACTTAGGTAACAAATTTTCATTATGTTGAAACTCTCTCATCTTAAATTCAATGCTCTTGATATATCTGAAAATAATTATTTATCATGGATACTAGATGTTGAAATCCATCTTGATTCAATGGATCTTGGAGATACCATTAAGGTTGAAAATAATGCATCCCAAAAGGATAAAGCCAAAGCCATGATTTTTCTTCGTCGTCATCTTGACGAAGGATTGAAAAATGAATATCTCACATTAAAAGATCCTACAGATCTTTGGAAAGACCTTGAAGAAAGGTATAATCATAAAAAAATGGTAATACTTCCTCAAGCCCGATATGAATAGACGCACTTGCGTTTACAAGATTTTAAATCCATAAATGAATATCATTCTGCAATATTTCAAATCACCTCACGAATGAAATTATGTAGGAAAAAGATAACTCGCCATGATATGTTGGAGAAAACTTTCTCAACCTTCCATGCCTCGAATGTGCTCCTGCAGCAGCAGTATCGAGAAAAATGGTTTAAAAAATATTCTGAGTTAATTTTTTACCTTCTTGTTGCTGAACGCAACAATGAGTTGCTTTTAAAGAATCACGAAGCGCACCCTGTTGGTGCCGCCCCATTTCCTAAAGTAAATGCGGCAAATCATTACTTCAGAAGAGGTAAATGGCAAGGTTTTAATAACAAAAAAAATTATGGAAGGAAAAGGAATTATATTCAAAAGAGAGGATCTCACCAGAAGTGGGATAAAGAAAGAAATATCAGGCAGAATAAATCAATAGAGGATAAGTGTTTCCATTGTGGTGGAAAGGGCCATTGGTCATGTACCTGTCGTACACCAAGGCACCTAGTCGATCTTTACTAGGCATCTTTGAAAAAGGACAACAAGGAAAAAGAGTCAAATTTCGTTTCAAATGATGCTGAAAATTCCACCACTCATTATGATGTATCTGATTTTTTTGAGGATCCTGAAGGAAATATTGGCCATTTGATCAATGATGGAATAGTTTAATATGTGGGATTGTTAAGTATCTATGTAAATAAATAATGTAAGGAACTTATTGTTAAGTTTTATTTCCTATGTATTTAAGTTTCAAAAATGATGTATATAAATAATGAAATATTAATGTTTATGAATTTTGAAATCATTAAATGTGTCATGTTTTAAAATAAAATTTTAGTATATGACATTATTTTTATGTACAGTGAAAAATAATTTCGATCAAGTATTCAATTTAACTATGCATACTACTCATTTTACTATTATTTGTCTTTGAAGAAAATGGCAAGGATATAAAATGAAGATGTATGTCTTGCGGATAGTGCAAGTTCGCGCACTATTCTCAAAAGTGATATATATTTTACCCATCTTGTGTCAAAAGAGGAATATGTTAATACTATTATTGGCTTAGGCAATGTGATAGAAGGCTCTAGAAGAGCTATAATTTTGTTTCCTGGAGGAACAAAATTAATAATAAATAATGCACTGTTGTCTACCAAGTCTCGAAGAAACTTGTTGAGTTTTAAAGATATTCGCCGAAATGGATATCATATTGAGACTATGAATGACGGAAGTCATGAGTATTTATGTATCACAACTCATGATTCAAATAAAAAGGTTATATTAGAAAAGTTGCCCTCACTTTCATCTGGTTTATATTATTCCAAGATTAGTGCAATTGAATCACATGCCACTGTAAACCAGAAGTTTACTAGCACAAATAAATTCATAGCTTGACACGACCGATTGGATCATTCGGAAACAACTATGATGAGGAGAATTATTGAAAACTCCCATGGACATTCACTAAAGAACCAGAATATTCTTAAATCTAGTGAATTTTGTTGTGCTGCATGTTTTCAAGGGAAGTTAATTTTAAGGTCATCACCAGTAAAGATTGGATTTGAGTCCCCTGAATTCTTAGAAAGGATTCAAGGTGATATATGTGGACCTATTCATCCACCATGTGGATCTTTTAGATATTTTATGTCCTAATAGATGCATCTTCGAGATGGTCACATGTGTGCTTATTATCTTCTCGCAACCTGGCGTTTGCAAGATTACTGGCTCAAATTATCCGATTAAAAGCACAATTTCCAGAAAATCCAATTAAAGCAATTCGTCTTGATAATGCTGGTGAATTTACTTCCCAAGCTTTTGATGCTTATTGTATGGCTAATGGGTTAGCAGAATCACTTATTAAACGCCTCCAATTAATTGCTAGACCCTTACTTATGAGAACAAATCTCCCAACCTCGGTTTGGGGGCATGCTATTTTAATGCCGCAGCACTTATTCGTTTGAGGCCAACGAGTTACCATCAGTTCTCTCCTATGCAATTAGCTTTTGGCCAGTAGCCAAATGTTTCCCATTTAAGAATATTTGGGTGTGTGATATATGTTCCCATTGCACCACCTAATCGTACCAAAATGGGACCCCAAAGAAAATTGGGTGTATATGTTGGATATGATTCTCCCTCTATAGTGAGGTATCTTGAGATACAAACTGAAAATGTATTTAAAGCCCGGTTTGCGAATTGTCATTTTGATGAATCAAAATTTTCAACATTAGGGGGGAGAGAATAAACTTTCTGAAAAGGAACTTAATTAGAATGCATCATCGTTGATGCATTTAGATCCTCGATCTGGGCAATGTGAACTAGAAGTTTAAAAGATTATACATTTACAAAGAATAGCAAATGAATTGCCTGATGCATTTCCTGATACAAAGAGGATATCCAAATCGTATATACCAGTGGAAAATGCCCCAATTTGAATTGATGTCCCAGTTGGACAAATTACCACCGAAGCAAATACATGCCAGAAGCGTGGCAGGCCTGTCGGTTCCAAAGACAAAAATCCTCGAAAGGGAAAAGAGGTAAATAATATTCCTATTGAAAAAGACATAGTAGAGACACCTGCAGTTGTCCAAAATTTTGATATAGTTTTAACGCCAGAAGACGTTCAGGTACCTAAAAATTATGAAAATAACGAGATCTCGATAAATTATGTCTTTACAGGAGAAAAATGGAACCGAAATAAGACAATTGTCAATGAAATATTTACATATAATATGGCATTAAATATCATGCATAAAAGTAAGGATATTGAGTCAAGATCAGTCGAAGAATGTCGACAAAGGAATGATTGGCCAAAATAGGAAGCCATGAAGACTGAATTAGACTCACTTGCAAAACGTGAAGTCTTTGAACCTGTAGTCCGTACACCAGAAGATGTAAAACCTGTTGGATACCGATGGGTATTTATGAGAAAACGAAATAAGAAAAATGAAGTTGTGCGGTACAAAGCCCGACTTGTGACACAAGGTTTTTCACAAAGGCTCGGTATAGATTATGAAAAAACGTATTCCCTTATAGTGGATGCGATAACATTGCGTTATTTGGTCAGTTTATTTACATATCATAAACTGTATATGCATTTAATGGATGTGGTAACAGCCTATTTATACGGCTCATTAGATCGGGATATCTATATGAAAGTTCCTGAAGGACTAAAGATATCTAAACCATCCAATGAATATTCGCAAGGGTTATACTCAGTCAAATTGCAAAGATCTTTATATGGTCTGAAGCAATCTGGACGAATGTGGTATAATTGTCTTACTGAGTATCTGGCCAAAAATGGATTCAAGAATGATGGTATCTGTCCATGTGTTTTCATAAAGAAATCTGCATCTGGATTCATTATAATTGCTGTGTACATTGATGATTTAAATATCATTGGGACTCCTGAAGAGATTCCAACAATTATAAAAACTCTAAAAGAAGAGTTTGAGATGAAAGATCTTGGAAGGACTAAATTTTGTCTCGACTAGCAGATCGAGCATATAAAAAATGAAATCTTTATTCATCAAACAACATAAACAAAGAAGATCTTGAAAAGATTTTATATGGATAAGTCACATCCCTTGAGTACCCCAATGATCATAAGATATTTGGATGTGAAGAAGGATCAATTCTGTCCTAAAGAAGAGAATGAAGATATCCTTGGTCCTGAAATACCATATCTTAGTGCCATTGGAGCGCTAATGTATCTTGCTAATAATACACGACCTGATATATCATTTGCTGTGAATTTACTAGCAAGATATAGTTTCTCTCCAACCAGAAGACATTGGAGTGGAATCAAGCAAATCTTTTATATCTTCATGGAACGGTTGATATGGGATTGTTTTATCCATATGATGAATCTAAGTCACAATTAGTTGGCTATGCAGATGCTGGATACTTGTTTGATCCACATAAAGGGAGATCTCAAACAGGATACCTATTTACATATGGTGGAACAGCTATATCATGGAGGTCCACGAAATAGACGATTGCTGCAACATCCTCTAATCATGCCGAAATACTAGCGATTCATGAAGCTAGTCGCAAATGTTTTTGGCTCAGGAGTTTGATCCAATATATTCTGTCATCATGTGGACTGATTGATCATAAGATAGCTCCAACTGTCATGTTCGAAGATAATACAGCATGCATTGCTCAACTTAAAGGCGGATACATCAAAGGTAATAGAACAAAGCATATTTCTCCCAAATTTTTCTTCACTCATGATCTTCAAAATCAAGGGACAATTGATATTCAACAGATTCGCTCAAGTGACAATCTGACAGATTTATTTACAAAGTCACTCCCAAAATACTCCTTTGAAAGATTGGTACATGAGATTGGGATGCACCGATTTCGAGACATTAAATGATGTCGAGAAGAGGGAGAGACTGTACTCTTTTTTCCTTGATCAGGTTTTTTTCTATTGGATTTTTCTTGATAAGGTTTTTAATGAGGCAATCCCCATCATTACAGGATATTGTACTCTTTTTCCTTCACTAAAGTTTTTTCTATTGAATTTTTCTTTAGTAAGATTTTAACGAGGCATATTCCTAAATGGACATCCAAATGGGAGTATTGTGATAAAAATAAATTGAATGCCCATTTATGAAATTGGGTGGCTAACTTTTCCTATACTGAAGGAATAGTTTATCAAGGTAAATTGAAAGTTAATGAAATGTTAAATGGTTAAATATTTGTATGTATAAATAGAAGATGAATCCTCACGTAACATACACACAGCAATAAAATCTTCTTCCTTTCTTTATATTAAATTTTTCTCCTCCCTCTTTCATATGCTACTAATATATAAGAATAGTAAATATATAAATTTCTATTATTATAGTGAGATAATTATATTGGTAAATATTAAAATTAGAGTCTTCTATTTATAATTATTTATTTTATATTTATTATATCATCAGTTATTTATTTTACAACATAATAGGCCATTTGGGGAGTGGCAGGTGGCAGCAGTAAGTTGCAAATCGTCAACGCTGTTAGGTGTAAAACGGTGTCGTTTTACAGAAAACACCAACGACATTTTGCTCTATATGTGTAACAAGTGTACACTCTCTCTCCCACCCAAAATTAACCTGAAACCATTCTTATCTGTTCTTCTTTCTCTTCAGTTCTCTTTCTGTCACTTTCAAATTCTCAACCCCTCACCCACAAGGCCACAACTACTAACTCGCTCAACAAAACGTCAAGGGAGGCTAAATCACTAACTCAACCACTAAATACACACAAATAAGTAGTAGTTAGTTATTGTAATTATTTAATTTTTTAAAGCTGAAAGTAGTAAAAAAGATCATTTATAATTTATTAATATTATTTTATTATTAATTAGCACTCATCTAGTATTTTTACCCGTAATAATATTACGAAAATATAAATTTTTTAAAATTATGTCAATTTTGTCCTGAATTTTCGATATTATAGATTATAGTATAAAAGATTGATAGAATTAAACTACTTTTACAAAAAGATTGTAGGGGACAAAAGTCCCCATACTAAGAAGACCAAGATTTTCGTAGATAAAAAATCAAATAATAAGATTTTTAGTTATTATTTTCATGTGAAAGAGTTTGATTTATTACTAATAATTAATTTTAATATTCATTATCTAAAATTTGAAACAATTTAACTTGTATACTTATAATTAAGTGTTAAGTCTATTGCATAAATAGAAATAATTAATTTTTATGTTTGTTATTTAAAAATAATATTTTTCTCTCTATGTATATAAAAATATATTTAGATATTAGTATAAAAAAATTATATTGATAATTATAAAATAACTCAAAATAATTTTTTTTAAACAATTAAATTTTAATTTTAACTTTTAATCATAATATTAGTATTTTTTTAAATTATAAATAATAAAATTATATTGATAAAAAAATTATATTGATAATTATAAAATGAACTCAAAATATTTTTTTAAACAATTAAATCTTAAAAAAATTTTAACTTTTAATCATAAAACAATTATATTGATAATTATAAAATGAACTCAAAATATTTTTTTAAACAATTAAATCTTAATTTTAACTTTTAATCATAATAAATATTCGAAAGAAAAAAATCAAAATATAGATTAGAAAAATAAATAATAAAAAATTAAAAATAAATAAAAAAATTAAAAAAATGTGCATATAATAATAATATTTTTATTTAAATTATATTATTTTGTTAATTTTATTTTTTGTAGAACAAAAAGATAGAAAAAATAGTGAATGAGAGAAAAGAGAAAGAAAAATAAAGATGAAGACTGAGAGATGGAGTTTGTTAATTTTAAAAGAAAAAATTTTATTTTAATTATAATAAAAAAATATCTGATGACACATTTTGATTTATTAAATTATTAATATAAAATATAAATTATAAAATTTATATAGAGTGGGAAGAGTAGAGAGAAATAAAAAAAAAAGGGCGAAGAGATAGATGAGAGAATTTAAGAAGGGAGTTTATTAATTTTAGAAGGAAATATTTTTTTTCTCAATTTGAATAAGAGAATGTCACGTGACACATTTAGTTATTAAATTAGATAATAATATATAAATATATCAGAATTATATATAAAGTGAGAATGGTAGAGAGAAATAGAAAAAAAGGGAGAGGTAGATAAGAGAATTTAGAAAAGGAGTTTATTAATTTTAGAGAAAAATATTTTCTCTCAAATTTAATAAAAGTGTCATGTGATAAATTTTGTTATTAAATTAGGTAATAATATATAATATAATATAATATAATATAGTTATATTTTTATTTTAATATTTTAATTTTAATATAATTAAAGAATGTCATGTTGCACACTTTGATTGTCAAATTTATAATTATTCATTGATAATGATATATAAAAGAGATATAGTGATTGAAGGAATGATAGGGATAAATAAAGGGAGAGACTAGGGGAGAACTTTTTAATTTTGGAAGGAAAGATTTAATTTGATTTTAATTGCAATGAGGGAATGATATGTGGCATATTTTCGTTGTAAAATTAGTAGGGATGAAGGAAGAATTCTTTAATTTGGAAATAAAGATTTGATTTTAATTGTAATGGGGAGTGACATATGGCACATTTTGGTTGTAAAATTAGTAAAAAAAGATAAAACTTTTTAATTTTAGAAGAAAAAATTTGATTTCAATTACAATAAAAAAATAATATATGACATATTTTTATTGTAAAATTAAATATATATATATATATAATAGATAAAATAGTTGTTAATTGATTAGGACAAGTTAAAGAATATAATTTGTTATTGTAGCTGTACTAATATTACAAGTACTAGTGTTAGAAATGTTGTTAGTATATATTATTAATTAATTGTCGGTACATATTTATTTTAGTAATTTTATTTTTATTTTAAATTATTTTAAAAAAAACAGAATTATTTATTTAATAGATGTTAGTATATATTTTTTAGTGATTTAGCTTTTGTATTAAAAATTTATTAAAATTTATTAGCATTGATTACTATTAATGATTAGTATTTATTTTTAGAATTTTTTATTTTACATGAAATATTAAAAGTTTCAATTATTATTAATTTATATTTTTAGTTATTTTAGATTTATTCGAAATATTTAATAATAAAATTGAATTATTATTAATTGTTAGTACATATTTTTAGAATTTTATTTTGCATTTTAATTATTTATTGAAAAACCAAAATTATTATTAATAATTTTTAGCATATATTTTTATTAATTTTATTTTTATTTGAAATATTTATTAATAAAAAGATAAATAGAATTATTATTATTATTATTATTATTATTATTATTATTATTATTATTATTATTATTATTATTAATTTTTAGGATATATTTTTAATAAATTATCTTTTATTTAAATATTTAATTAAAAAACAACCGTATTATTAATTATTAGCATATGTTGTTAACTAAATTTAGTTTTGCACTACAAAAAAACACTAAAAACTGTTAGATTTATCGGTAGAATTCTTAAAAAAATTCAACAGTAATAATATTATCGTCAGTAAAAATCTGATAGTATAATTATAAATGTCATCGGTAATTATTTATTGACAAAGTTTAGGAATTCGACGCTAATTACTGTTGGAATTTTTCTAACGCTAATTGCTTCTAGAATGACCATTTTTATTTGCTAACCATCGTTGAAAATTTTGTTAAAAAATTTCGATGAAAATATTATGTAATAAAATAATATTAAAAAATAAAAATTATGCTACCACATTTATCTCACACAAAGTCTGATGGTAATATTTTTTAATAAATTTTTTTATGACTTTAATCATACTCCTCACTTAAGTCTAGTCTTATTGTATTCCTATGTCTGATTTTGTTGGAAAAAATACCAATTTAAAAAAGAATATATAGTAAGAAAGATGATATGAATATAAAACACAACATATATAAAGTAGACCAAACAACATATGTAAAATTTTGTTTTTGGTTTTTCCATGGTTGAGAGTGGTCATTGGTTCAATGCCTGCATCATACAAAATGGTAACAAAGATGGAAATTGTTCGCATCAAATACTCAGATTTATCCATCAATGCATCATATTCTTAAAAGTATTATACAACAGAGTTTATAATTAGAGAGAGATATGAGTTTATAATTAGAGAGAGATATACTTTTAATGGCTTCTAAAACATGAAAAACTATGAAGTACTTTGAAAAAGAGTGAATCTATGATAAAAACAGTGATTCATGTTATTGAGGATCAACTGAAAAGCGTGCACTTCAAAATAATAAGCACTTTAGGATTTTTTTTTTTAATTTAGGCAAACAAACCGTTATTCTTCAATATTATTAGTTCATACAAATATAAGCACAAAGAAATGAAAATAAATATTATTAGTTCATTATTAGTTCATAATGAATAACTACAACTGAGTCATTGATCAAATACAAAAGGACAAACTACAATATGGATGATGATTACTAAGAACATGCAAATCTAAAAGCTAAACATAGAAATAAGCCCTTTTTCAATTTATTAGTGCTTCAAAAGTGTTGAGATAAATGTCAGAGAAAATTTCATTCTCTTCTTTTACGGGATGTTAAAAAATGACACTTTTCTTTCCTCTATTTTATAAAAGTATATATTTTTTTTTTAATTTTTAAAAAATCTCCTCTTTAATCTATTTTAAATTTTTTGTGTTAACTAATATTAAATTTATCTATTTTTTAAGAAAAAATAAATTATTTTTTGAAAAAATACCCATTAACAAAAATTTTATTTTTTATCATTAAATTTTACTTATTAAAATATCCTTTAATAAATTATTTTTTTATTGATTAAATTGTATTTTTATCAAAATACTTTTAAAAAATTAATAATTAAATTATTTTTTTTTAAGATACCTATCCTTTAATAATTTTTTAATTATTAAATTGTGATTTTATCAAAATTTTTGTTAACAGTTATTTTTATATTTTACTATTAATTTTTCAATATCAATATATATTATTTTAACATTAAATAAAAAAATTTTACCACTGTATAATAATTAATATATATTGACATCGAAAAATAATCTTACTAAAATTTTTTATTTAATGTTAAAATAATATATATAGATATCAAAAAATAATTAATAGTAAAATATAAAAAAATTGTTAACGAAAATTTTGGTAAGATTATAATTTAATAATTAAAAAATTATTGAAGGATATTTTTGAAAAAAAATATAATTATTAATTTTTTTAAAAATACAATTTAATCAATAAAAGAATAATTTATTAAAGACTATTTCAGTAAACAAAATTTAATAATAAAAAATAAAATTTTTGCTAATTAGTATTTTTTAAAAAAATAATTTATTTTTTCTTAAAAAATAGATAAAGTTAACATTAGTTAACACAAAAAGTTTAAATGGATTAAAGAAAAAATTTTTTAAAAGTTAAAAGAAAAGAGAATATACATTTATAAAATAAAAAGAAAGGAAGTGTTATTTTAGTATCTCACAAATAATACAATGGAGTGAAATTTTCACTAAATGTTAACATAACAAGCATATGCAAGTCATCCAACTCGTCAAATGAGAATTTTGGAACCTCTATATGGCCTCCAACCCAACTTCTTCTCTTCTCTCAAATTCAATTCCCCTATTTTAATAGAAATTTAAATTGACTTTTCGATGAACAACATTTTTATAGTACTTAACATACACCAAAAAATCAAGTGATACAAAGAATAAAATTTGAAGGAGCACCAAGAGAGATTTTATAATCCTCATGAATTCTCATGATCATCACTAAGCTCAAAGCACCTAAGTAATTGAGATTCCGTAGAAAAAAAAAAACGGACAGTAAATAAAGTGCAGTACACATTTGAACAAGAGCTTAATGTCTCAATGTTAAAGTACACTAGGCAAATCTTAAACTGTATGATGATCAAGAACAATTACAAAAGTAAATTTCTATGTTATTAATATCTGAATCATGGCCTAAAACTTGCACAATCGTACCTCTATAGACTTCTATGATTCTTTGCAATAATTTATAGGCTACTTGATCTTACCTAAATTGAATAGCTTCTTGGAAAATATAATGCATCCATAGAATCATCTATCATCAGGTACTTCATTGGGGAATAGTAGTTACTAGTTAGGGTGTTGGGTCTGGGTGTGTCTTCTTTGCAATCTCGTTACAAAAAAGTTTCTTCAATTTTTTTTGATAATCACAAAAAAGTTTAGAAATAAAATTTTAACCATACATTTCATAAAAAATAACAAAAATTATAATAATACTTTAAATTAACAAAAAATTCTATAAAAAAAAAGTTGAATAAAAATTTACCTCTAGTTGTGGTGGCACAGTGGTGGTGGTGCGGTGGTGAATAAAGTAGGGAGTAAAATTTATTTCAGTAAAATATGGTTTATGGTAAGAGATCAATTGATTAACTAATCACAACACAAGCGGATTAGAACCAATTTGATAATGCTTCTGGACTGAACGACCATAGAGGAAGTGGAATCAAGCTGTCATAATTTTTCTAAAATGGCGCCTACATTTGATTGACCAACTTAGGAAGAAAATGTATGTGAAATGTCACATAATATTGCTATTTGATATGACATTATTTAGTGACTGATGGTGCACGAAATTGTGATCATCAATGACGTCATCAACATGGTACGCTCAATTGCAATCTCAACTCTTTATCACAACTTCGCACAACTAACCAGCAAGTGCACTGGGTCGTCCAAGTAATAAACCTTACGCGAGTAAGGGTCGATTCCACGGAGATTGTTGGTATGAAGCAAGCTATGGTCATCTTGTAAATCTCAGTCAGGCAGATTCAAATGGTTATGAATGATTTATGAATAAAGCATAAAATAAAGATAGAGATACTTATGTAATTCATTGGTGAGAATTTCAGATAAGCGTATGGAGATGCTCTGTCCCTTTCGTCTCTCTGCTTTCCCACTGTCTTCATCCAATCCTTCTTACTCCTTTCCATGGCAAGCTGTATGTTGGGCATCACCGTTGTCAATGGCTACAGTCCCGTCCTCTCAGTGAAAATGTCCAACGCGCTCTGTCACAGCACGGCTATTCAGCTGTCGGTTCTCGATCATGTCGGAATAGAATCCAGTGATTCTTTTGCGTCTGTCACTAACGCCCCACAATCGCGAGTTTGAAGCTCATCACAGTCATTCAATCCTTGAATCCTACTCAGAATACCACAGACAAGGTTTAGACCTTCTGGATTCTCTTGAATGCCGCCATCAATTCTAGCTTATACCACGAAGATTCTGATTAAGGAATTCAAGAGATATCCACTCAATCTAAGGTAGAACGGAGGTGGTTGTCAGGCACACGTTCATAGGTGAGAATGATGATGAGTGTCATGGATCATCACATTCATCAAGTTGAGGAACAAGTGATATCTTAGAACAAGAATAAGCTGAATTGAATAGAAGAACAATAGTAATTGCATTAATACTCGAGGTACAGTAGAGCTCCACACCTTAATCTATGGTGTGTAGAAACTCCACCGTTGAAAATACATAAGAACAAGGTCTAGGCATGGCCGAGAGGCCAGCCCCCATAATCTAAGAACTATACGTCCAAAGATGATCCTAAGATCTAAAGTGATTAAAAGATGAAAATAAAATAGCAAAAGGTCCTATTTGTAGAGAACTAGTAGCTTAGGGTTTACAAAGATGAGTAAATGACATAAAAATCCACTTCCGGGCCCACTTGGTGTGTGCTTGGACTGAGCATTGAAGCATTTTCGTGTAGAGACTTTTCTTGGAGTTAAACGCCAGCTTTTGTGCCAGTTTGGACATTTAACTCCCATTCTTGTGCCAGTTCCGGTGTTAAACGCCAAAATTCTTGAGCTGATTTGGAACGCCAATTTGGGCCATCAAATCTCGGGCAAAGTATGGACTTTATACATTGATGGAAAGCCCAGAATGTCTACTTTCCAACGCAGTTGAGAGCACGCCAATTGGGCATCTGTAGCTCCAGAAAATCCACTTTGAGTGCAGGGAGGTCAGAATCCAACAGCATCTGCAGTCCTTTTCAGCCTCTGAATCAGATTTTTGCTCAGGTCCCTCAATTTCAGCCAGAAAATACCTGAAATCACAGAAAAACACACAAACTCATAGTAAAGTCCAGAAAAGTGAATTTTAACTAAAAACTAATAAAAATATAATAAAAACTAACTAAAACATACTAAAAACAATGCCAAAAAGCGTATAAATTATCCGCTCATCACAACACCAAACTTAAATTGTTGCTTGTCCCCAAGCAACTGAAAATCAAATAAGGTAAAAAGAAGAGAATATGCAATAAATTCCAAAAACATCTATGAAGATAAGTATTAATTAGATGAGCGGGGCTTTAGCTTTTTGCCTCTGAACAGTTTTGGCATCTCACTTTATCCTTTGAAATTCAGAATGATTGGCTTCTCTAGGAACTCAGAATCCAGATAGTGTTATTGATTCTCCTAGTTAAGTATGATGATTCTTGAACATAGCTACTTTATGAGTCTTGGCCGTGGCCCAAAGCACTCTGTCTTCCAGTATTACCGCCGGATACATACATGCCACAGACACATAACTGGGTGAACCTTTTCAGATTGTGACTCAGCTTTGCTAGAGTCCCCAATTAGAGGTGTCTTTTGCCTTGGATCATGACTTTATTTTTTTCTTTTTCTTTTTCCTCTCTTTTTTTTATATTCACTGCTTTTTCTTGCTTCAAGAATCATTTTTATGATTTTTCAGATCCTCAGTAACATGTCTCCTTTTTCATCATTCTTTCAAGAGCCAACATTCATGAATAACAAATTCAAAAGACATATGCACTGTTCAAGCATACATTCAGAAACCAAAAGTATTGCCACCACATCAAAATAATTAATCTATTATAAAATTCAAAATTCATGCAATTCTTCTCTTTTTCAATTAAGAACATTTTTCATTTAAGAAAGGTGATGGATTCATAGGACATTCATAACTTTAAGGCATAGACACTAAGACACTAATGATCATAAGACACAAACATAGATAGGCATAAAAATTCGAAAAACAGGAAATTAAAGAACAATGAGATTAAAAAACGGGTCCACCTTAGTGATGGTGGCTTGTTCTTCCTCTTGAAGATCTTATGGAGTGCTTGAGCTCCTCAATGTCTCTTCCTTGTCTTTGCTGCTCCTTTCTCATGATTCTTTGATCTTCTCTAATTTCATGGAGGAGAATGGAATGTTCTTGGTGCTCCACCCTTAGTTGTCCTATGTTGGAACTCAATTCTCCTAGGGAGGTGTTGATTTACTCCCAATAGTTTTGTGGAGGAAAGTGCATCCCTTGAGGCATCTCAGGGATTTCATGATGAGTGGGATCTCTTGTTTGCTCCATCCTTTTCTTAGTGATGGGCTTATCCTCATCAATGAGGATGTCTCCCTCTATGTTAATTCTGACTGAATAACAGAGGTGACAAATGAGATGAGGGAAGGCTAACCTTGCCAAGGTAGAGGACTTGTCCGCCACCTTATAAAGTTCTTAGGATATAACCTCATGAACTTCTACTTCCTCTCCAATCATGATGCTATGAATCATGATAGCCCGGTCTATAGTAACTTCGGACCGGTTGCTAGTGGGAATGATTGAGCGTTGGATAAACTCCAACCATCCTCTAGCCACGGGCTTGAGGTCATGCCTTCTCAGTTGAATCGGCTTCCCTCTTGAATCTCTTTTCCATTGAGCGCCCTCTTCACAAATGTCTATGAGGACTTGGTCCAACCTTTGATCAAAGTTGACCCTTCTAGTGTAAGGGTGTTCATCTCCTTGCATCATGGGTAAGTTGAATGCCAACCTTACATTTTCCAGACTAAAATCTAAGCATTTCCCCCGAACCATTGTAAGCCAATTCTTTGGGTCCGGGTTCACACTTTGATCATGGTTCTTGGTGATCCATGCATTAGCATAGAACTCTTGAACCATTAAGATTCCGACTTGTTGAATGGGGTTGGTAAGAACTTCCCAACCTCTTCTTCAGATCTCATGTCGGATCTCTGGATATTCACTCTTTTTGAGTTTGAAAGGGACCTCGGGGATCACCTTTTTCATGGCCACAACTTCATAGAAGTGGTCTTGATGCACCCTTGAGATGAATCTTTCCATCTCCCATGACTCGGAGGTGGAAGCTTTTGCCTTTCTTTTCCTCTTTCTAGAGGTTTCTCCGGCCTTAGATGCCATAAATGGTTATGGAAAAACAAAAAGCAATGCTTTTACCACACCAAACTTAGAAGGTTTGCTCGTCCTCGAGCAAAAGAAGAAGGAAGAGAGTAGAAGAAGAAGAAATAGAGGAGATGGAGGAGGCTTTGTGATTCGGCCAAGGGGGAGAAGTAGTGTTTAGGTTGTGTGAAAATGAAGGAGTAAAGATGGGTTTATATAGGAGTGGAGAGGGGGTGTATGGTTCGGCCATAATGGGTGGGTTTGGGAGGGAAAGTGATTTGAATTTGAATGATGAGGTAGGTGGGGTTTTATGAAGGATGGATGTGAGTGGTGAAGAGAGAATAGTAGGATTTGATAGGTGAGGGGTTTTTGGGGAAGAGGTGTTGAAGTGATTGGTGAATGGGTGAAGAAGAGAGAGAATGGTGGGGTAGGTGGGGATCCTGTAGGGTTCACAGATCCTGAGGTGTCAAGGAAAATTCATCCCTGCACCAAGTGGCGAGAAAAATGCTCCTTCTGCCAATTCTGGCGTTAAACGCCGGGCTGGTGCCCATTTCTGGCATTTAACGCCAGCTTCTTGCTCTTTCTTGGCGTTTAACGCCAGTCTGGTGCCCCTTTCTGGCGTTAAACACCTAGAATGGTGCCAGACTGGGCGTTAAACGCCCATTTGCTGCCCTTACTGGCGTTTAAACGCCAGCAAGTTTTCCTCCAGGGTGTGCTGTTTTTCTTTCTATTTTTCATTCTATTTTTGCTTTTTCAATTGATTTTGTGACTTCCCATGATCATCAACCTACAGAAAACATAAAATAACAATGGAAAATAGATAAATATAACATTGGGTTGCCTCCCAACAAGCGCTTCTTTAATGTCAGTAGCTTGACAGTGGGCTCTCATGGAGCCTCACAGATACTCAGAGCAATATTGGAACCTCCCAACACCAAATTTAGAGTTTGAATGTGGGGGTTCAACACCAAACTTAGAATTTGGTTGTGGCCTCCCAACACCAAACTTAGAGTTTGACTGTAGGGGCTCTATTTGACTCTGTTTTGAGAGAAGCTCTTCATGCTTCCTCTCCATGGTTACAGAGGGATATCCTTGAGCCTTAAACACAAGGGATTCTTCATTCACTTGAATGATCAATTCTCCTCTGTCAACATCAATCACAGCCTTTGCTGTGGCTAGGAAAGGTCTGCCAAGGATGATAGATTCATCCATGCACTTCCCAGTCTCTAGGACTATAAAATTAGCAGGGATGTAATGGTCTTCAATCTTTACCAGAACATCCTCTACAAGTCCATAAGCTTGTTTTCTTGAATTGTCTGCCATCTCTAGTGAGATTCTTGCAGCTTGCACCTCAAAGATCCCTAGCTTCTCCATTACAAAGAGAGGCATGAGGTTTATGCTTGACCCTAGGTCACACAGAGCCTTCTTGAAGGTCATGGTGCCTACTATGCAAGGTATTAAGAACTTCCCAGGGTCCTGTCTCTTTTGAGGTAATCTTTGCCTAGTCAAGTCATCCAGTTCTTTGGTGAGCAAAGGGGTTCATCCTCTCAAGTCTCATTACCAAATAACTTGTCATTTAGCTTCATGATTGCTCCAAGGTATTTAGCAACTTGCTCTTCAGTGACATCTTCATCCTCTTCAGAGGAAGAATACTCATCAGAGCTCATGAATGGCAGAAGTAAATCCAATGAAATCTCTATGGTCTCAGTGTGAGCCTCAGATTCCCATGGTTCCTCATTAGGGAACTCATTGGAGGCTAGTGGACGTCCATTGAGGTCTTCCTCAGTGGCGCTCACTGCCTCTTCCTCCTCTCCAAATTTGGCCATGTTTATGGCCTTACACTCTCCTTTTGGATTCTCTTCTGTATTGCTTGGAAGAGTACTAGGAGGGAGTTCAGTAACTTTCTTACTCAGCTGACCTACTTGTGCCTCCAAGTTTCTAATGGAGGATCTTGTTTCAGTCATGAAACTTTGAGTGGTTTTGATTAGATCAGAGACCATGGTTGCTAAGTCAGAGTGGCTCTGGTTAGAATTCTCTATCTGTTACTGAGAAGATGATGGAAAAGGCTTGCCATTGCTAAACCTGTTTCTTCCACCATTGTTGTTGTTGAAACCTTGTTGAGGTCTCTGTTGATCCTTCCATGAGAGATTTGGATGATTTCTCCATGAAGGATTATAGGTGTTTCCATAGGGTTCTCCCATGTAATTCACCTCTTCCATTGAAGGGTTCTCAGGATCATAAGCTTCTTCTTCAGATGAAGCGTCCTTAGTACTGCCTGGTGCAGCTTGCATTCCAGACAGACTTTGAGAAATCATATTGACTTGCTGAGTCAATATTTTGTTCTGAGCCAGTATGGCATTTAGAGTATCAATCTCAAGAACTTCTTTCTTCTGATTCGTCCCATTGTTCACAGGATTCCTTTCAGAAGTGTACATGAATTGGTTATTTGCAACCATTTCAATGAGTTCTTGAGCTTCTGCAGGCGTCTTCTTCAGATGAAGAGATCCTCCAGCAGAGCTGTCCAATGACATCTTGGACAGTTCAGACAGACCATCATAGAAGATACCTATGATGCTCCATTCAGAAAGCATGTCAGAAGGACACTTTCTGATCAATTGTTTATATCTTTCCCAAGCTTCATAGAGGGATTCTCCTTCCTTCTGTCTGAAGGTTTGGACTTCCACTCTAAGCTTACTCAATTTTTGAGGTGGAAAGAACTTTGCCAAGAAGGCATTGACTAGCTTTTCCCAAGAGTTCAGGCTTTCTTTAGGTTGTGAGTCCAACCATATCCTAGCTCTGTCTCTTACAGCAAAAGGGAATAGCATAAGTCTGTAGACCTCAGGGTCAACCCCATTGGTCTTGACAGTGTCACAGATTTGCAAGAATTCAGCTAAAAACTGATGAGGATCTTCCAATGGAAGTCCATGGAACTTGCAATTCTGTTGTATTAGAGAAACTAATTGAGGCTTAAGCTCAAAGTTGTTTGCTCCAATGGCAGGGATAGAGATGCTTCTCCCATAAAAATCGGGAGTAGGTGCAGTAAAGTCACCCAGCACCTTCCTTGCATTGTTGGCATTGTTGTTGTTTTCGGCTGCCATGTCTTCTTCTTTGAAGAATTCTGTTAGGTCCTCTACAGAGAGTTGTGCTTTAGCTTCTCTTAGCTTTCGCTTCAAGGGCCTTTCAGGTTCAGGGTCAGCCTCAATAAGAATGCTTTTGTCTTTGCTCCTGCTCATATGAAAGAGAAGAAAATAAGAAAATATGGAATCCTCTATGTCACAGTATAGAGATTCCTTGAGGTGTCAGAGGAAAAGAAGAATAGAAGGAGGGGGTAGAAGAATTCGAACTTATCAAGAGGGATAGGGTTCAAATTTTGCATTGAGGAGTGTTAGTCCATAAGTAGAAGGATATGAGAAGAGGGAAAGAATTTTTGAAAATAAATTAAAAGGTTTTTAAAAGAATTTTGAAAATTGATTGATGATTTTCGAAAACTAAGAATGGGAAAGAAATTAAGTGATTTTTGAAAAAGATTTTGAAATTAGAAATCAAAAAGATATCTTTTGAAAACTATTTTGAAAAAGATGTGATTAAAAAGATATGATTGAAAAGTTATAGTTTTAAAAAGATATGATTGAAAAGATATGATTTGAAAAATAATTTAAAAAAAAGATTTGATTTTGAAAATGAATGACTTGGCTAACAAGAAAAGATATGATTCAAACATTAAACCTTTCTCAACAGAAAAGGCAACATACTTGAAATGTTTGAATCAAATCATTAATTGTTAGCAAGTATTTTTGAAAATGAAGAGAAATTAATTTTGAAAAGATATGATTGAAAAGATATGATTTGAAAAAGATTTGATTTTGAAAAATTTTGAAAACTTGAAAAAAATTTGCATTAAAAACAAAATCTTCCCTCTTGTGTCATCCTGGCGTTAAACGCCCAGAATGGTATACATTCTGGAATTTAACGCCCAAAATGCTACCCTTTTGGGCGTTAAACGCCCAGCTAGGTATCCTGGCTGGCGTTTAAACGCCAGTTTTCCTTTCTCACTGGGCGTTTTGAACGCCCAGCTTTTTCTGTGTAATTCCTCTGCTGTATGTTCTGAATCTTCAATTCTCTGTATTATTGACTTGAAAAGACACAAATTAACATTTTTTTAGATTTTTAATGATGAGGAATAATCAAAATGCAACTAAAATCAAATAAACAATGCATGCAAGACACCAAACTTAGAAGTTTGTATACTACTAACGCTAACAAGTTGAAAATGCATATGAGAAACAACAAAACACACAAAACAAGAGAATTTAAAGATCAGAGCAAGTAAATCATCAAGAACAACTTGAAACATGCAATTGACACCAAACTTAAAATAAGACACTAGACTCAAGCAAGAAACATAAAATATTTTTTATTTTTATGACTTTGTAATTTTTTTTTGGATTTTTCAAAAATTATATGGAAAAGAAAATAAAGAGATTCAAAATTTTTAATAAGAATTCCAGGAATCATGCAACGTTAGTCTAAAGCTTCAGTCTAAAGAAATTAGATATGGCTAGCCAAGCTTCAGCAGGACATTGCATTCAAGAGCTAAATTGATGAGAATCAATCAGCTTTGGTGATGATGAAAACATCACCTTGAAACACTAGAATTCATTCTTAAAAATTCTGAAAAATACCTAATCTAAGCAACAAGATGAACCGTCAGTTGTCCAAACTCAAACAATCCCCGACAATGGCGCCAAAAACTTGGTGTTGTTGCCGGATCAAAAATTGGCACTGTTATTGCAGGGAACAAATGCGAAAGTGTAGTTAGGACATTTAAATCCCCGGCAACGGCGCCAAAAACTTGGTGCACGAAATTGTGATCATCAATGGCGCCATCAACATGGTACGCTCAATTGCAATCTCAACTCTTTATCACAACTTCGCACAACTAACCAGCAAGTGCACTGGGTCGTCCAAGTAATAAACCTTACGCGAGTAAGGGTCGATCCCACGGAGATTGTTGGTATGAAGCAAGCTATGGTCATCTTGTAAATCTCAGTCAGGCAGATTCAAATGGTGATGAATGATTTATGAATAAATCATAAAATAAAGATAGAGATACTTATGTAATTCATTGGTGAGAATTTCAGATAAGCGTATGGAGATTCTCTGTCCCTTTCATCTCTCTGCTTTCCCACTGTCTTCATCCAATCCTTCTTACTCCTTTCCATGATAAGCTATATGTTGGGCATCACCGTTGTCAATGGCTACATTCCCGTCCTCTCAGTGAAAATGTTCAACGCGCTCTGTCACAGCACGGCTATTCAGCAGTCGATTCTCGATCATGTCAGAATAGAATCCAGTGATTCTTTTGCGTCTGTCACTAACGCCCCACAATTGCGAGTTTGAAGCTCGTCACAGTCATTCAATCCTTGAATCCTACTCAGAATACCACAGACAAGGTTTAGACCTTCTGGATTCTCTTGAATGCTGCCATCAATTCTAGCTTATACCACGAAGATTCTGATTAAGGAATCCAAGAGATATCCACTCAATCTAAGGTAGAACGGAGGTGGTTGTCAGGCACACGTTCATAGGTGAGAATGATAATGAGTTTCACGGATCATCACATTCATCAAGTTGAGGAACAAGTGATATCTTAGAGCAAGAATAAGCTGAATTGAATAGAAAAACAATAGTAATTGCATTAATACTCGAGGTACAGCAGAGCTCCACACCTTAATCTATGGTATGTAGAAACACCACCGTTGAAAATACATAAGAACAAGGTCTAGGCATGGCCGAGAGGCCAGCCCCCATAATCTAAGAACTAGACGTCCAAAGATGATCCTAAGATCTAAAGTGATCAAAAGATGAAAATACAATAGCAAAAGGTCCTATTTGTAGAGAACTAGTAGCTTAGGGTTTACAAAGATGAGTAAATGATATAAAAATCCACTTCCGGGCCCACTTGGTGTGTGCTTGGGCTGAGCATTGAAGCATTTTCGTGTAGAGACTTTTCTTGGAGTTAAACGCCAGCTTTTGTGCCAGTTTGGGCGTTTAACTCCCATTCTTGTGCCAGTTTTGGCGTTAAACACCAGAATTCTTGAGCTGATTTGGAACGCCGGTTTGGGCCATCAAATCTCAGGCAAAGTATGGACTATTATACATTGCTGGAAAGCCTAGGATGTCTACTTTCCAACGCAATTGAGAGTGCACCAATTGAGCTTCTGTAGCTCCAGAAAATCCACTTCGAGTGCAGGGAGGTCAGAATCCAACAGCATCTGCAGTCCTTTTCAGCCTCTGAATCAGATTTTTGCTCAGGTCCCTCAATTTCAGCCAGAAAATACCTGAAATCACAGAAAAACACATAAACTCATAGTAAAGTCCAGAAAAGTGAATTTTAACTAAAAACTAATAAAAATATAATAAAAACTAACTAAAACATACTAAAAACATACTAAAAACAATGCCAAAAAGCGTATAAATTATCCGCTCATCAACTGATAATCCACTATTTTATGGTTTATATTGTGTTTAATTGAGTGGTTTTTATCAAATTCTTGCCCACTTATTCATATGATTTGCATGATTTTACAATTTCTTCCTAGTTTAGTTCTATGGTTGAAAACTTGCTTTCTAGAGATCCTTTTATTGTATATTTTAATTCTCATTTATACCATTCGATGTCGTGATCTGTGTGTTAAGTGTTTTAGGCTTCATAGGGCAGCAATGGCTTAGAGAATGGAGAAGAAGCTTGCAAAAAGAGAATGAGCACAAGAAATAAAGGAGACAACCAGCGAACAGCGACGCGCACCCATGGCTGACGCGTGCGCGTGATTTGGACAAAATCACAGCGACACGTACGCATGCTGGACGCGTACGCGTGGATTGGAGTTCGCACAAACAACGCAAGCGCGTGCCTGACGCGCACGCGTGGAGAGGAAAATCGCTGAATGACGCGTACGCGTGACTGACGCGTACGCGTGACCTGCGCGATCTGCAGAAATTACAGAATACGCTGGAGACAGTTTTAGGCCACGTTTTGACGCAGAGTTCGACCTAGAAACACAGATTAAAGTCAGAGAACATACAGAGACTCAGGATATCATATCACAACATATATTCATAGATAGTTTTAGTATTTGGATGTAGTTTTTAGAGAGAGAGGTTCTCTCCTCTCTCTTAAAATTTAGGATTAGGATTCCTCTTAAAGGATTTAGGATTTATTTCTTCTTCTCAATCTTCAGGTTCATGTTCCTTTTATTTATTTTCTCAATTTAACTTATGAACTTTTCCATGTTGGATGTGATTTCTTTTATTAATAATTAGGGTATTTCAGACATATGACTTTTATTTAGTTTCTTATATTCTTTGCTCTAGTTGATTAATTGGTGACTCTTGAGTTGTCAAACTCATCGTGATTGATAATTGTTATCTTTGTTAATTGATTTAGATTTCTATAACTCTAGTCTTTCCTTAGGAGTTGACTAGGACTTTAGGTGTTAAATTGATTTGTCCACTTGACTTACCTTCATAGTTAGAGGTTGATTGAGTGGGAGCAAAATATAATTCTCATCATCATTGATAAGGATAACTAGGATAGGACTTCCAATTTTCACACCTTGCCAAGAGTTTTATTAGTTATTAATTTATTAATTCCTGTAATTTATTTCTCTTGTTCAAACCTTTTTAAAACCCAAAATACTGCTTTCCATAACCAATAATAAATCATACTTCCCTGCAATTCCTTGAGAAGACTGACGTTAGGATTTTTGCTAGTAAAGAATTTTATAAAGTTGCGTTGTAAGTATAGATTCTGAACCAACAGATATCCCTTCGTACAAACGTTTTGGTTGTCACAAGTAACAAGCCCCTAAATAAATTGATAACCGAGTATTTAAACCTCGGGTCGTCTTCTCAAGGAATTGCAGGGAGGTATGTTCTTATTATTGGTTATGGGGATTGTAAATTGGGGTTTTGAGAATGAGGAATGAATATAGCAATTAATTTAAATGGTAATTAAAATAAATAAATACTGTAAAGCAAACCTTTTGGCAAGGTATAAGAAATTGGAAGTCCAGACTTAGTTATTCTTATCAATAATAATGAAAGTTGAATCTTAATTCCACTTAGTTGACCTTTGCTAAAACAAAGGAAAGTCAAGGGACTAATTAATTTGACCTTCAAATCTTATTTATTTCCTAAGAAAAGGTTAGAATTATTGAAGTTCAGTTCAATTAGCAAGATAACAGTTATTAATTATGTTGAGCTAAGATAACTCCTGAGTTACTGATTTCTTAACCAAGACCAAAAGGGAAGGAAATTAAATCTACCGGAATAAGAATATCTTCAGATTGGGAATGATCAATAACATGAATAAAAAGAGCAATATTGAACTGAAATATTTAAATAAGAAAATCATAACATGAATGTAGCATAAGCCAAATAGGCAACATAACTAATACATGCAAGCATTAATGGTATCTGAAAATAAGAGATAAATATAAAGTAAAAGAACATTGAACCTGGGATCGAGAGTCACTCCTAAAACTAAAAGAAGTCCTAAATCCTAATTTCTAAAAACCCTACCTAAATCCTAAGAGAGAGGAGAGAACCTCTCTCTCTAAAAACTACATCTAAAACATGAAAAGTGAATTATGAAAAGCATGTTTTTGAATGGATGCATTTCCCCACTTTATAGCCTCTAATATATGTGTTCTGGGCTGAAAATTGAGTCAAAAACAGCTCAGAAATCACTCCCAGTGCTTTCTAGTCCATACAGGTTGCGGAAGAGTGACGCGGAGGCGTCGTTCACGCGTTAGCGTGGGTTGTGTTCCTGCCAGGCCACGCGGCCGCGTGATCCACGCGTTTGCGTCACCTGGCTTTGGGGAAGCTATGACAAATTATATATCGTTGCGAAGCCCCGGATGTTAGCTTTCCAACGCAACTAGAATCATCTCATTTGGACCTTTGTAGCTCAAGTTATGGTCGTTTGAGTGAGAAGAGGTCAGGCTGGACAGCTTAACAATTTCTTCAACTTCTTGTATTCCTTCCACTTTTGCATGCTTCCTTTCCATCCTATGAGCCATTCATACCCTGTAATCCCTGAAATCACTTAACACACATATCACAGCATCTAATGGTAATAAAAGAGGATTAATATTAACAAATATAAGACCAAAGAAGCATGTTTTCAATCATAACACAAAAGCCAGAAGGAAAATGTAAACTCATGCAAATAGTATGAATAAGTGGGTAAAGAGTTGATAAAAACCACTCAATTGAGCATAAGATAAACCATAAAATAGTGGTTTATCAACCTCCCCACACTTAAACAATAGCATGTCCTCATGCTAAGCTCAAGAGAAACTATAAAGAGATGACGAGGAATGATAGAATGTATGAGATGCAACCTATGAATGCAACTAAATGCAAAATGTTTCTACCTACTTGGTTAAAAGTAAATAAGTTCTTCAAGACAAATATGAATTAAATTCCACTAATTCAAATCACAGAATAAAAAGCAAGTAAACTTGTAAGAAGATAGCTAATGAAAGCAGGAAACATAGAATCAAGCATTGAACCCTCAATGGTAGTGTATATCACTCTAATCTCTCAAGTGTCTAGGGTCAATCACTCTATTCTTCTCTAATCATGCTTTCTAAACTTCGTTCTTCATCTAACCAATCAACAAATATTTAATATACTAATGCAAACATCATGAGGTCTTTTTAGGGTTGTAATGGGGCTGAGGTAAAGGTAGGGATATGTATATAAGGCTAAGTGAGCTAATTAAGTGAATCCTTAATTAGTCTAAGATCTCACCTAACAGACATACTTTGTAAAGCAAAGCTTCTTTACCTATTCTCCCATATTTTTCCCACTTTTGATGTTACATGCTCATGCATTAGTTTTAATTTTGTCCCATGTGCATTGCTTTATTTTGCATTTGGGGAATTCTTTTGTATCCCCTTTATTCAAATACTGAATTATATATATATATATATATATATATATATATATATATATATATATATATATATATATATATATATATATATATATATATTTAATGCACATGGTAATTCAATTATTTTGATTTCACATGAGCATGCTTCCCAAAAATTTTATTTTGAATTATTTCATTCTTTTCAACTTCCCACCCTTTGTTTTTATCATCCATGTTCCCAATAGGTTTCTCACACTTAAACAATTACACAATTTTTTATCTTAAGCTAACCAAGGATTCAACTTGGGATTTTAAATTTGTTTTTCTGTTTAAGACTAGTGTTGTGATTTATAGAATAAGAGGGAATTAAAGGCTCAAGGGGGCTAACAAGGGTGATGTAAAAGGTAGGCTAATTTTTGGGATAAGTGAGCTAGAATCAAACAATGGCCTCAATCATATGCAAGCATGTAAATATATTAAATATTGGACATATAGAATGGAACAAAGCAAAGATTACAATTATAGAGAAGAAAACACACAAGAATAAAAATTTATGGTTAAATAATGTAACCATGTAAATAAGCTTAAAATCTCACAGGTTGTGTGTTCTTTGGCTCAAAAACCATGTTCCAAATACAACTTCAAACAAATTTAACACAAAAAATTTTCAATTTAAATTAGTGAAATATTATAAAATAAAGTCTTGAAAAGAAATTTATTACTTCAACCAAGTGGTAAAATATGCAATCAAACATGCAAATGCAATAACTAACAAGGAAAATAAACCATTGGTGTTGAGATAGAAGAGTAACTAACCCATGGAGATCGGTATCGACCTTCTCACACTTAAAGATTGCACCGTCCTCGGTGCATGCTAAGATGTGCAGGTGGACGGGTTGCTTCAACTGATGCTTTTCTCTAAAGATTGAGCAGATGAACTTGTTTGTCTCCCCAGTAAGAATCTTTTCCTCTCCCTTTGTGGTGGCCATCCTGAAAGAAGAGGGAAAAGAAGAAAAAGTAACCCAGAAATAAAAATAAGAATATAAATAAAGTCTGGGTGGGTTAATGCCAAATAATGGGGTCTCAATTACATGGTAGCTACAACATGCAAGTGAGAAAATAGTGGAGACACATGGCATATCAATAATGTAAAAATTTTCAAAAAATGAGGAAAGAGAGTGTGGGTAAGGAGAGATAATATAAATTCAAGTCAATGCAAAAGTGATACAGGTATAAAAGATTGGCATTGATAAATAATATTACCTAACCAGAATAAAACAAGTCACTAAGCATTCAAAATAATTCAAGAGAAGATGCAACAGTTAAATAAGAAAATTCAACACCAAAGGAAAAATAATGAATTTAGAAAAGAAGGAAGAATATACACTAAATTAAAATGCAATGAATGGAATATGCAAATAAATAAAATGAAAGATAAGAAGAATGAGAAGGGAAAGAAGTGAGTAAGAAAGGAGGGAGGGAAAAATTAGGATTGGGGGAGAAAAGATAAAATATTTGGCAAATTAGGATAAGCTGTGCGGCGCAAGCGACGCGATCGCGTGGGGCACACGGTCGCGCGACTTGCGCTGATACTGATTGATGCGGTCGCGTCGATCACGTGGTCGCGTGACACAATTCATGCTACTGGCGCGAGGGCAGCCTCGCACTCGCACAACTCTTTGTTCAAGTTATTATTAGTGCCAAATTTTAAGTGACGCGATCGCATAAGGCATGCGATCGCGTGAGTGGGCTTTAGAAGAATGTGACGCGGTCGCGTGGGTCACGCGGCCGCGTGGGTAGAATTGTGCGTTCAGCACCAATCCAGCACCACTCTAGCACAATACTTGGTTGTGCACCCTTTTACGTCGAAATCCAGGGCACGCGGTCGCGTGGGAGGCCATTATTCCTATATGACGCGGTCGCGTGGGACGATTTGTGCCATTGGCACGCCTCCAGCCACGCTCTCGCGTGACTCTCTGTTCATTTTATTATTCTCTCCCACACATGCGACGCGGACGCGTCAATGAGGCGGTCGCGTCGCATGAATTTTTTTTAAATACAGAATGCAATGCTTAATGTGAATGCTATGCATGATTCCAGGTTCAATAAAATAAAATAAAATTCAAAAACAAACAAAACTAAATAAAATTAAAATTGGAAAAGGAACGATCATACCATGGTGGGTTGTCTCCCACCTAACACTTTTAGTTAAAGTCCTTAAGTTGGACATTCTGGTGAGCTCCTTGTTATGGTGGCTTGTGCTTGTATTGATCCAAGAATCTCCACCAATGTTTGCAAATCCAATATCCTCCGGGATCCCAAATCTTGTTTCTACACCCGTCTTCAAGTTGATTATCATGATTCCATCCGGTTGGTTCAGCTTTAGAATTCTCACTGAAGCATCCAAACAACTTCCTAGACCCATTCAATTGAGCTCTATACCAACCTTTGCGTTTAAATTTCGAGCTTCCAACCATAATAAACCTTGCAGGACAGATCTTACCACTGACCATCTTCTTCTTACTCTTAATGCCACAAAGAGCTTTAAGTTGACCATCCGTCTCCAGTAGCCCGTATTCAAGTGGAATTAGAAAGCTAAGAGATATGAATTTTACCCACTTGAATGTTGTGAAGGATGATGGCAACTTAGGGAGAGGTGTTTTTAATGAACGTGCAAGCTCCACTCCCTTGTGCTCTTCTTTGACATCTTCCACCTCTTTGCAAGCTTCTTCAATTTCAACCTCGTCCTCTTGGTAGCTTTCTTCCAATTTAATCTCTTCTTTATTACTTACCAAGGGCATGGGAGGTTGTGCTTCTTCTTCTTTAAACTCCATCTCTTGATCAACCTCTTCCAAGTCTTCAGCCATGACATGCCTTGGAGGTTGTACACCCTCCTCAACAATAAATTCAAACTCCTTAGATGAGGGTTCTGTGACTTGAGGTTCCCGTGGAGGTTCTGCATCTCCTAAATCTTCAACCACTTCTTCCTCTGCAACTATTATAGCTTCCTCCACTTGTTCCAGTACAAAGTCATGTTCCGTACTGTCCACTGGAGTTTCTAGTATCTCCTTCGTGCTGCGTTCTTCATTAGATTGTCTACATGAAGCCATGGGGATTCCTTGAGTGTCCGAATGTCGGGAAGCTAATTGACTTATTGCTTGCTCCAGTTGATGAAGGGTTGCATTAAATTGGTTTATTGATTCTTTGAGGTGAACCTGTGATTCTGGCTTTGATGGATATGGGCATGGTGTATGGGGGAGTGGTGGTTCTTGGGAGTAATTGGATTGGTGTTGGGGTGGATGAGGATCATGTGGTAGTGAATGGTGAAAAGAAGCTTGTGAGTGTGGTGGTTCGAAGTTATGTCGAGAGGATGGTCTCTGAGCACAGGGTGGGGCTTGTTGGTAGCTACTAAGTGGTCCACCAAATTTTTCAGCTGGGTATGCATTGTAGAATGGTCGTTGTTCATGATATCTTGGAGGGTGTTGTTGCCTAAAGAGTTGATTAGATCCTCTTGGCTCCATCCATCCTTGATTGGTCTGACCTTGATGCATATTCCTGCTGTGGTTTATATTTCCTTCAACAAAGTTAGAACCAAACTCAAAGCGAGAGGGGTGAGAATTCATAGTAGTTATCAGAAATAAGGGGAAAAAAGGAGAAACAAATAAACAAGTAAAAGAAAAATATTTTTTTTTTGAAAAATATTTACAATAACCAATAATAAGGCATACGTTTGCAATTCCCCGGCAACGGCGCCATTTTGACGTTAGGATTTTTGCTAGTAAAGAATTTTATAAAGTTGCGTTGTAAGTATAGATTCTGAACCGACAGAAATCCCTTCGTACAAATGTTTTGGTTGTCACAAGTAACAAACCCCTAAATAAATTGATAACCGAGTATTTAAACCTCGGGTCGTCTTCTCAAGGAATTGCAGGGAGGTATGTTCTTATTATTGGTTATGGGGATTGTAAATTGGGGTTTTGAGAATGAGGAATGAATATAGCAATTAATTTAAATGGTAATTAAAATAAATAAATACTGTAAAGCAAACCTTTTGGCAAGGTATAAGAAATTGGAAGTCCAGACTTAGTTATTCTTATCAATAATAATGAAAGTTGAATATTAATTCCACTTAGTTGACCTTTGCTAAAACAAAGGAAAGTCAAGGGACTAATTAATTTGACCTTCGAATCCTATTTATTTCCTAAGGAAAGGTTGGGATTATTGAAGTTCAGTTCAATTAGCAAGATAACAGTTATTAATTATGTTGAGCTAAGATAACTCCTGAGTTACTGATTTCTTAACCAAGACCAAAAGGGAAGGAAATTAAATCTACCGGAATAAGAATATCTTCAGATTGGGAATGATCAATAACATGAATAAAAAGAGCAATATTGAACTGAAATATTTAAATAAAGAAAATAATAACATGAATGTAGCATAAGCCAAATAGGCAACATAACTAATACAAGCAAGCATTAATGGTATCTGAAAATAAGAGATAAATATAAAGTAAAAGAACATTGAACCTGGGATCGAGAGTCACTCCTAAAACTAAGAGAAGTCCTAAATCCTAATTTCTAAAAACCCTACCTAAATCCTAAGAGAGAGGAGAGAACCTCTCTCTCTAAAAACTACATCTAAAACATGAAAAGTGAATTATGAAAAGCATGTTTTTGAATGGATGCATTCCCCCACTTTATAGCCTCTAATCTGTGTGTTCTGGGCTGAAAACTGGGTCAAAAATAGCCCAGAAATTACTCCTACTGCTTTCTGGTCCGTACAGGTCGCGGAGGCGTCGTCCACGCGTTAGCGTGGGTTGTGTTCCTGCCAGGCCACGTGGCCACGTGATCCACGCGTTCGCATCGCCTGGCCTCGGAGCAGCTATGACAAATTATATATCCTTGCAAATCCCCGGATGTTAGCTTTCCAACGCAACTGAAACCATCTCATTTGGACCTCTGTAGCTCAAGTTATGGTCGTTTGAGTGCGAAGAGGTCAGGCTGGACAACTTAGTAATTTTTTCAACTTCTTGTATTCCTTCCACTTTTGCATGCTTCCTTTCCATCCTCTGAGCCATTCATGCCCTGTAATCCCTGAAATCACTTAACACACATATCATGGCATCTAATGGTAATAAAAGAGGACTAATATTAACAAATATAAGACCAAAGAAGCATGTTTTCAATTATAGCACAAAATCTGGAAGGAAAACGTAAACTCATGCAAATAGTATGAGTAAGTGGGTAAAGAGTTGATAAAAACCACTCAATTGAGCATAAGATAAACCATAAAATAGTGGTTTATCAAAGACGACCCGAGGTTTGAATACTTCGGTTTATAAATTTTATTGGGTTTGTTACTTGTGACAACCAAATGTTTGTACGAAAGGATTTTCTGTTGGTTTAGAAGCTATACTTACAACGCGATTATATTTTTATATTTCTTTACCGATAGAAAATCCGATCGTCAAAATGGCGCCGTTGCCGGAGAATTACAAACGTGTGCCTTATTATTGGTTATTGTAAATATTTTTCAAAAAAAAAAATTTCAGATTTTTATTTTAAATTTGTTTATCTTATCTTATCTTAGTTTTAAATTTCAAAAATCAAAAAAAAAATTTTCAAAAATCATATCTTTTTCAAAATCTTATCTTATCTTTTTCAAAATCTTATCTTATCCTTTTTCAAAAAAAAAATCTTATCTTTTCAAAATCTTATCTTATCTTTTTTTTTCAAAAATAATATCTTTTTCAAAATATTTTCTTTTTGTTAGTTTTTATTTTTATTTTTTCCTATTACTATGAACTCTCACCCCTTTGGCTATGAGTCTGGTTACAATTATGTTGCAGGAAGAGGAAATCACAATGAGAATATGCATCAAGATTGGAACAATCAAAGGTAGGAGGAGCCACAAGGACTTGATCAACCCTCATGGCAACAACTACCTCCAATGGACTATCAACAACCATTATGTGATGCATACCAAGTTAACGGCTATGGTGACCACTCTTTTGATTACCAACAACCACCACCATATGCCTATGAACCCCCTCCTCAACATAACCTTAGACCACCATACTCAGAAGCCCCTTACCACCACTCACCTCTATATGACCCTAATCCTTATCCACCACACCAACTACCATATGAACCATACCCAGAACCACCACCTCAATATTCACCATCTCCATATCCTTCTCAAGAAGAACCACCTCCGTATTATGAACCTATTTTCCAAAAAAATGAACCCTCCTATCCACCCCAAATATCCATGGAGAACACACTTACTTCTCTCATTAGTCTCACCTCTACACTCCAAAATCTCATATCTCGCATGGACCAATCATCCACCTCCAATGTTCAACCTTCAAGCTCCAGTGCACTTACATCTCGACCACAGAATGATCTCCCCATTCCATCACCACCATCCATGGAAGAGCACCCACATCCATCAATCCAAGAGCAACATGATCCCAATGATGCTATTGACATGGAACAAGAGAGAAAGGATCATCCTTGCGAATCCATACTTCATAAGGAGCTAGAGGAGGCACTAAAGGTGAAGGTAGAAGAGACCTTTGCAGACGAAGGAGTAGTTGAATGGAGTGTCATAGAAAAGAAACAATCAAGGAGGAGTACGATTTTATACTTAAACAACTGGATCAAGCGATAAATCGATTACCTTCCCAATATTCGGACATTCAAGGAACCCCCATGGCTTCATGTGGAGAATCTACTGAAGAACGTGGCATATGGAGAAGTTAGAAACTCTGGTGGACAGTGGGCAACACGATTTTGTATTAGAACAATTGGAAGAAGCTACACCTGCCATTGAAGAGGAAGAAGTGGTTAAAGACTTAGGAGATGCTGACCCTCTATGGGAAAGTCAAGTTATAGAGCCTCTTTCGAAGACATTTGAAACTGATATTGAGAAGGGTGTACAACCTCCAAGGCATATCATGATTGAAGACTTTGAAGGGGATAATCAAGAAATGGAATCGATCATTGATGAATTCTTATCTACATTTGAATCCTCTCCCATTGGACTTGACGTGGAGATGAAAGAAGAAGAAGCACAACCTCCCATGCCCTTGGTGAACAATGAAGAAGAGATTGAATTGGAAGAAATCTACAAAGATGAAGAGGTTGATATTGAAGAATATTGCAAAGAGGTGGAAGTTGTCAAAGAAGAGCACAAGGGAGTGGAGCTTGCAAGATCCTTAGAAACACCTCTCCCAAAGCCATTACCGTCCAATACAACATTCAAGTGGGTAAAATTCTCTTCCTTAACCTTTACTTTCCCACTTGAATATGGGCTTCTAGAGACGGATGGTCAACTTAGAGCTCTTTGTGGCATTAAAAGCAAGAAGAAGATGATTAGTGGTTGGAGTTATCCAGCAAGGTTCAACATGGTTGTATGCTCCAAGTTGAAATGCAAGGTTTGGTGTGAAGCTCAATTGAATGGGTCTTGGAAGTTATTTAGAAGTTGTAGTGAGAATTTCAATTGCGTGCCACCCGGATGGGATCATGATGATCTACACAAAGACGGGTGCAAAAACAAGGTTTGAGACCCCGGAATTCATTCCAACAATCAACATTCGTGGGGCCTTGTCACTTGCTTTAACTTGCTTGAAGGCTTTCTGCGCCTAGTTTGGGATCCTGGAGGCTATTGGAAGTACAAACATTGGTGGGGATTCCTGGATCAGTACAAGCATAAGCCACCATAACAGGGAGCTCACCAAATGTCCAACTTAAGGACTTTAACTAAAAGTGCTAGGTGGGAGACAACCCACCGTGGTATGATCGCTCCATTTTCAATTTTATTTAGTTTTTTTTTTGTTTTGAGTTTTATTTTATTTCATTGAACCTGGAATTATTCATAACATCTGCATCGGCATCTGCATACTGCATTCTGCATTTTGCATAAAAAAAGGGTGAACGACTCGCATGCGTCTACGACGCGCACGCGTCGTTTGTGTCGCGAAACTGAACATAGAGTTGCACAAGAGATGCGCGGGAGTGGTGCATGGCGCACAAGCCACACCATGCGTACGCGTGCCACACGCGTACGCACCCCCTGCAAAAAGTCCAACCCACGCGTAAGCGTCACCGACGCGTCCGCGTGGGTGTGTAAATCGGCGTTATTGGGGTTTCGCACAGAAAGTTGTACGGGAGTGCGGATGGCCTCGTGCATTTTGCACGATCCCTAATTGCGCGTACGCGTGATGGACGCTCTCGCGTCCCTCCCCTATACGCTCACCCACTCATCCGTGTGTGTGACGCGTTCGCGCCGTTAGCGCCGTGCGCCTTACTAAGTTTTCTTTTCTTCTCTTTTCAAATCCTATTTCTTTCTTCTATTCCTCCCTCTTCTCTTCTTCATTCTTCTTCTACCTTTTGCACTTTTCTTCCCTCCCTTCTCATCCCTATTCTCTTTCACTTTCTTCTACTTAATTTATTTGCATACTTTCATTCATCTTTTAATTATTGCATTTAATTTTTTTCTTAATTTTCTTTTTAGTATAATTATTTAGGGTCTCTCCTTCTTTCTTCTTCATGCATTTTTATGTTGGTATTGAAACTTTATTTAGGTCTTCCACTATTGCTTGTGGATTATTATGGAGTTGTTTGACAATTCATATTAATTGTTTTCGGAATGCTTGCATGTTCCAATTTCATTCTCCCCCTATCATATTAAACATGCATACTATGTGTTTGTGAAAAGCCCGTATGCCATTGTGAATTCTTAATTATTCTATCCTTCTACTCTAATGCCTATTTTTCACCAAACCCTTTCAATATTTTATTAATTAAATATAATTGTCAATACAAACATTATTGTTAGTTTCTTACGACTGATAATACATGTTGGCTTTTAATGCTTGATCTATGCTACTCATGCCTTTACCAGCATGCCAATAAACATCTTGCATTTAATTGCCTCAATTTATCATGTTATATTTCTATTGATGTCCTAATTTCATGGAGTCGCAACCATGTGTTAACGACATTCTTCTTTACTTTGGCATGATTATCACTCGTATTGCCCTCTTCCTTGCTCTATCCCTTTGACTTCATGTCACTTTCTCTTCTCCCTTTTCAGGATGGCCACCAGGAAGGGTAAGGAGAAAGCCTCTACAACAAGCACCAGCTGAGGTAAATTGGTTTTTTTGATTTTAAAAATGTTGTTCCAGTCCAGAAAAATAAGATTGTCAACAAACTCAAAACCTTTCTTTTCTAGATTTGGTAAATCAATAAGAAATGTGGGACACAATGTGTGATGAGCAATAACCCCTTCATAGAAATCATTATTCATGGCAGATCGAAAACGGTGAGGGTTGTAGTTTGAGTGAGAGGTCATGAAGTGTGATTTGTGTGCAAAAGGAAGAGGGATACGAGGTTTACTTCTCTGAGGACGAGTAGGAACAGACCTAGGCTTAGGTTGAGATGGTTCATGATCATGTTCCTCAGTGGTGGGACGCTTCCCTTTTGAGGTGCTGGGCTTGGAAGGTGCGCTGGTTGGAGCGGTTGGCTTGGAGGAAGGAGGCGTCCTTGATGGGTTTTTTGTTCGAGCCATGGAGTCTGTGCGAGGAGGAGATGTAGGAGGAGAAGGTGAAGGTGTAAAGGTTTGGTCTCTGGAGCCAGTAGAGGGTTTCAATTTAGCTGGAAGCTTGATAACCTTTTCACGAGGAGGCTTTTGAAGAATGGTTTTCTTCCTCATTAGGTTGAACCTTAGTTTTGAACGAGGAGAAGCACTAATGGTAGTGGGGGAAGAAAGCGAAGGGTTAGTGTAAGGCTTTATGAGGAGAGAGATTTAGTAGCTACCAAAAAAATAAGAGGTTTCTTGTACCCATGCAACTGCATCACTTTGACTGGACATATGAAAAGGCTTAACATCATAAAAGGTGATTTGATTTTTTATTTAAAAAATAAATTTGATTTAAAATTGAAACCTTTTTTGCTAAAAGACAAAATAAAATGACAAGTGGACAATGTAACACTCATTTGGGCTAGAGGTGGTTTAGTTTAAGGAAACATATTGGGCCACACATAATCTGAATTTTAAGGTTGGCCCAGATGATTCAGCATATGCTTAAAGCCCAGAAATTGAAGTTCAGAAAGATGGTTCTTCATTTGCCTAGAATTTTCTCATCCCAACCTGTGAGACAAAAACTTCAACAAACACATCAGCAATGTGCAAACAATGAATCATGACTTAAAATTCCTAGATTAGTCCTAAGCTTGCAGAATCTATCTTCAACTAGAGGTTTGGTGAAAGTATATGCTAATTGGTCCTCTTATTTAACAAATTGAATGCTAATATTTCCTTTTTGAACATGTTCCCTTATTGAGTGAAATCTCACTTCAATACGTTTAGTTCTAGAGTGCAAAACTGAATTTTTAGAAATATTAATGGCACTCGTATTATTACATAACAAAGGAATATTTTCAGCATTTAATTTATAATCAGCAAGTTGCATTTTCAACCAAATAAGCTGAGAACAACAAGAAGAAGTAGCAATATACTCAGCCTCTGTAGTGGATAAGGCTACTATGGACTGCTTCTTACTTGACCAAATGTTTAGGGACTTCCCAAGAAAGCAGCATATGCCTGATGTGCTTCTTCTATCCACTCTATCTCCAGCAAAATCTGCATTACAGTAACTAACTGCAGAAAAATCATCAATCTTAGGGTACCATAAGCCAAAATTGGATGTGCCATGAACATATCTAATTATCCTCTTAACTGTTAAAAGATGTGACTCTTTTGGTTTTAATTGGAATTTTGAACACATTCTAACACTTTGCACAATATCAGGTCTAGAGAAAGTTAAGTACATAAGAGAACCAATCATTCTTCTATACTTAGTCTCATCTACATCTTTCTCAGTTTCACCCTTTTTTTAATTTTGAATTAGGGTGCATGGGAGTTCCCATGGGTTTGGCATTTTCCATACCAAATTCCTTAACTAGTTCCTTGGCATACTTCTCTTGATGAATAAAAATACCATTTTCTGTTTGCTTAATTTGAAGCTCAAGGAAAAAATTAAGTTCACCTGTCATACTCATGTCAAATTCACTTGTCATGAGTTTTCCAAATTCAATACAAAGGGATTCATTTGTTGATCCAAAAATAATGTCATCAACATAAATTTGGACTAGAATGAAAGAATCGTTAGAATTCTTAATAAATAGAGTAGTGTCTATAGTGCCTCTTTGAAAACTATTTTTCAAAAGAAAAGAACTAAGTCTCTCATATCAAGCCCTAGGAGCTTGTCTTAGTCCATAGAGAGCTTTAGAAAGTTTGAAAATATGGTTAGGAAATTCTTATTTTCAAAACCAGGAGGTTGTGCCATATACACTTCTATATCTATCTCACCATTCAAGAATGCACATTTCACATCCTTTTGATACAACTTGAAACCACAACAAGCAGCATAAGCTATAAGAAGTCTTATGGCTTCCCTTCGAGCAATAGGGGCAAAGGATTCATCAAAATCTATTCCCTCTTCTTGGTCATATCCTTGTGCCACCAATCTTGCTTTATTTCTAGCAATGCTTCCATCTTCACCCAACTTATTCCTGAATATCCACTTGGTGCATATCACTTTCTTGTCACTTGGCTTTGGAACTAATGTCCAAACTTGGTTTTTTGTCGAACTCATGAAGCTCTTTCTCCATTGTCTTTACTGAAGAGGGGTCATCAAGAGCTTTCTTGATGTTTTGAGGCTACATTTGAGAGAGAAAAGCAATGTTTGTTTCTTCATTTGCCTTTCTAGTTGAGGAACGAATTTTGACACCTTGTGAGACATCCCCAATGACAAACTTCTGAGGATAGTTCTTGAGAAATCTCCATTCACGAGATCTTGTGGACTTATCTTAGTAGCAGATTCGGTCATTGAGGGATTCAATGAACTGGTGGTTTCAGGATGTTCACCAGATTCATGAGACAAAACAAAATTGTCTCCTGCAGAACTTCCTATAGCTGCAGTTTCAGATTCATTTTGTTCAGAATTTTCACTCTCATGATTTTGGCCTTTTTTGTCATCCTTTTGAACCTGATTACCTGCATCACAATCTTCCAAAATACTTTGAACCAAGTTAGTGTCATAAAATGTAACATGTATGGACTCCTCAATTATTCTAGCATCTTGATGATAAACTCTATATGCTATACTATTTGTGGAGTATCCTACAAATAAACACTCATACGCCTTTGAATCAAATTTTTCCAAATTATCTTTGTTATTTAGAACAAAACATTTGCATCCAAAGATATGCAAGTAATTTAAATTTGGTGGGTGACCTTTCCAAAGTTTATAAGGTGTTTTCTTCAAAAAAATTCCTTATGATAGTTCTATTCAAAATGTGGCAAGCTGTGTTAACCGCTTCAGCCCAAAAGAATTTTGGAACATTACTTTCACAAAGCATGGCTTTTGTCATTTCTTGAATACTTCTATTTTTTCTTTCCACAACACCATTTTGTTGCGGTGTCCTTAGACAAGAGAAGTTGTGTGATATTCCAAATTCCTCATAAAAGGATTCAAATAATTGGTTTTGAAATTCAGTTCCATGATCACTTCTTATTGAGATCTTTAAATCCTTTTCATTTTGAATTTTCTTGCTAAAAATTTTAAAAGCCTAAAAGGCATCATTTTTGTGTGTAAGAAATAAAATTCAACCAAACCTAGAGTAGTCATCCACAATTACTAAACCATAGTGTTTACCACCTAAGCTTTGAGTTCTTGTTGGACCAAATAAATCAATATGTAGCAATTCAAGTGGTCTTTTAGTAGAAATGTCTTCCTTTGATTTAAATGAACTCTTTGTTTGTTTTTCCATTTGACAAGTATCACAAGTGATGCCTTTATCAAATTTTATCAAAAGAAGACCTCTTACTAATTCTTTCTTAACAAGCTTGTTTATTTGAAACATGCTAGCATGACCCAATCTCTTGTGCCATAGCCATTTTTCTGATTCTTTAGAGTGAAAAAGAGCTACATTTTGATCATTTAGTTCATCAAGTGTAAGTCCATAGACATTATCACAACGCTTAGTAATAAACAATATGTCATTGATCTTTTCATTTACAACACAGCATTCCAATCTTTTAAAAGTTACCAAATAACCGAAATCACACAATTGACTTATGCTCAAAAGATTATGCCTTAAGCCATTAACCAAAAAGACATCATCAATGAAAGTAAAGTGATTGTTACCTACTTTTCCAACAGCAACAATTTTACCTTTTCCATCATCTCCAAAGGTCACAAAACTCCCCATCTTTCTTGTTTAGTTTGATGAAGAAAGTTGACTGTCCAGTCATGTGCCTAGAGCACCCACTATCCAAGTACCACATATCTTTCTTTTTCCTGGATGCTAGGCAAATCTGTATGAGATTTCAATCAACCTTAGGTATCCAAATTAATTTGAATCCTTTGAATTTAATCCACCTTGGTTGCCTAAGTGCATTAAAGTCACAAACAATATTGTAAGTTTGGTTTCCTACTTTTCTTTTTTCAATGAAGCATTGTAAGTAAGAGTGACCAGTTTTCTTGCAATTAAAGCAATGATTTCTTGATGCATGTTGTTGAAAATGATTTGAATTTTGATGCTGAAACTGATTAAGGACTTGAGTTTTTCTGGTTTTTTGAAGATGTGCATTTCTTTTGACAAAGTGAGTTTTACTGTTATTGTTCCTTTTTGTAAAAGCATTCAAACCAGGATTTTTGAAAGCATTTGGGCCTTTTAAAGATGAGGTTCTATTTTGAAAAGATGAATTTTTGAACGTAACCTCATTGGTTGAAATATAGCCCAGACCTGCCTTATTTGATATCGGATCAGTTCTTGAAGATGATTCAGTTTCCTCAAAACAAGAATTATCAAATTCCTCATCATAGGTGAGAATAAGTCCTAGACCAGATTTGTTGATAATTGATTTTGTTTTGGAGAAAGAGGCCATGAATTTTGTGGAGGAGTTATCAAAAATTGCATTATCTTTTGTCACATATCCTAACCCAGATTTTTCAAACAATGGTCTTTGATTTGCAAGTAATTTGTCCAAGTTGCTGAAACTTTGAGCAAATTTTGCAAAATCATTGTTCAATCTTTTAATCATTTCATTTAATTTTTCATTTTTAGCAATGAGTTCTTAAAAAGGATCCACAATGTGCTTTTCTTTTAGTTTCTCAAGTTCAGATTTCAGAAATCTATTTTCCTCAATAATGTCTAAGGCACATTCGAATTCCTTCACTTCTCTTTTAAAAAATCATTTTCAGCTTTCAACATTTTTTTTCAGATTTATATTTATTGTATTTGTTCAGCAGTTTTTCAGAATTGATGGTGAGATCATCAATGATAACATGTAAATCATCTATGGACAAGTCATAATAATTTACCTCATCAAGTTGATCTTCAGCAGCCATGTAACAGATTTGAGCTTCACATTCGGAGTCTTCTTCCTCATCCAAATTGTTCTCAAGATCCTCCCAGGATGCCATGAGTACTGTCTTCTTTTCTTTCTTTCCTTTATCCTCCTTTTTGAGTTTCAGACAGTTGTACTTGAGATGCCCAGCCTCCTTACAATGGTGGTAAATTACTTTACTCATGTCCTTCTTGTACTCCTTTGAGTTTGAACCCTTGTGCTTGCCTTTGTTCCTCATTAGCCTTCTAAGTCTCATAGCAAAGAACACAAGTTCATCATCTGAATAACTATCACTAGACTCACTTTCTTTTGATTCAACTCTTGACTTAAGGGCTATTTCCTTTTTCTTTGAGTCTTGGTTTGTGTTTATGGTTTCATAGGCAAGGAGTTTCCCTCTCAGCTCATCATAGGTTATGGGACTTAAGTTGTTGCTTTCAGCTAGGACAGTGGCCTTTGTTTTCCATTCCTTTGTGAGGCTTCTAAGAATTTTTCTCACTAGGGTTTGTTCTGAGTAGGTTGTACCCATAGCATCAAGGTTGTTGATTATAATTGAAAACCTCTCAAACACTTCATCAATATTTTCTCCATCCTTCATGTTAAACATCTCGTATTCTTTTTGCAGCATATCAATCCTCGATTCCTTGACCTATTTAGTGCCTTTGTGTGTAATCTGGAGTTTCTCCCAGATTTCTTTGGCTGTTTTGTATCTAGACACCTTTTGGTACTCTTCAAAGTTGATGGCATAATGTAGAAGGTTGATGACTTTAGCGTTTAGTTCCACTTTTTTCTTGTCGTCGTCATTCCATTCAGTTTCTTCTTTTGGAGTCACTACTCCATCAACACTTGTCTTTGTTGGAATCTTAGAGCTGCTCACAACAATCTTCCATATGTTGTAATCAATGGATTGGATGAAGATCTGCATCCTCTTTATCCAATATGCATAGTTTTTTTCCATTGAAGAAGGGAAGCCTGCTATTTGACTGGCCTTCTGTTAGAGTGTAGACAACTGTGGTTGTGCCTAAGTTGTTCAACATTGGACCTTTACTCTAAGCTGTGAAGCTTGATTCTTGAGATCTTGGCTCTAGATACCAATTGAAGGTTCTAAAAGGCTTAGAGAGGGGGTTGAATCTATGACCATCTTTTACATTAATGAAATAAGTCTTTACTTATGAGCTTTCACTTAGATTCTGTTTGAACTATGCAGCGAAAACTTTATGAGACAATTTTGTTTTGTCTCATAAATATTAGAAAATAGAAGATAAAGAAGGAGAAGTTGAATGACACTAACAAGTATCCTGGTTCAGTTACCTTGTGCAATGCAACCTACATCCAGTCTCCACTACAACAGTGGTGGAATTTCCACTTTAGTTAAAGTATTACATATACCAATTTCATAGGATTGACACAATCCTTTCCCTCTCAAGTTCTATCCTAACTTGACTTGGTTATGCTAATACCTAACTCTCCACTCTAAGTGCTAACCCAACTTAGAAATGGGTACCTCACAGGTACAAGACACAAGACATTTGAAATAGCCAAAAGAGATATGAAATCACTCTAAGCTTTTCTCTCAAGTGTTTCACTTAGCCTTTTATCACTCATAGGCTTTTTCTTGATTTCTCACTTTCAGCCTTTTTTCACTCAAGAAATTATAGAAAGATATACATTAAAAATGAAATTACAAACTGTAAAACAAGAAGGAGATTGATGCTTCAATAACCTCAGTTGCTATAAGATGAACCAGATTGAGCTAACACTAATCGAGTTCTTCATCTTGGTGGAATGCTTCTTTCTCTAGAATGCACTGTCCAAAACGTTGAACTTTCTTAGGAAGCTCTCTTTGAAACTCAGACTCTGGTTTTTTTTCTCCTTACCTCAGAAAAATGAAAATTTTCTTATTTGTACCTCTTTCAAAATTTCTATCTTGGTTGCTTCTGAGTTAACTCCTTGAGCTATGTTTTTCCCAAGCTTGTTATTTTACTTTCTTCAATTAACCCCCAAATTAAGGATTTCAAATCTGGTTCTTTTTGCTTGACCGAAGACATCAGAGTAGCAAAGAGAAAGTTGTTCAATGGTAAACCCAAATCCGAACCATTAATAATGTGCTTTGGCTCCAAAAAACTTTGTGAACCATTGATTTACAGCAGCAGAGATCAAAGACTTCTTTCTTCATTTAACCAAAATTGGTATCACATAAAGTTAGAGAAGGAGTGAAGAAATTAACATGCATGCAAATAGAAATAAATCACCTTTAACTTTTGACTTAGCTGACTGTGGTTTGATTTAGGTGATTAGACATTTGCTCTCTCTCTCTCTCTCTCTCTCTAGTTCTTTTACTAAAGCAAACATGTGAACTTTGGCTTTAGAGATCTTCAGCTTGATGGAGTCTTCATGGGCTTGGGTTGGATTTTTTATTTAGCCCAGCTATTTTCTTCGCATTATTTTCTATGGGCTTCGTTGGTTAGAAAGACCCACCAACAATGATTTTGATTTCTTGCATTTGGGCTGCTGTTTGTTTTAATTTTGGCCTGCATCACTTTATCAAACATAATTAAAAATTAATTGGATTATTAACCCAAAAAAATAATGTTTGTCATCATCAAGTATAATTAGTTAATTTCTTAACTCAATACACGTCCTGAGAGAGATCATCCAACCTTCACCTGACATTAGAGGTTATCCAATTTCTATATTAATCTATGGTGTGATAATCATTCCACATGTAATATAATGTTTATATTAAAAAGTATTTACTACAAAAAATAATTAAATCTATATTTATTTAGATTTTACTTGCAAGCAAGTGAAAACCAAGTATCTACCAGCAAAGGCCCTATTAGATATTCTATAATATGGTTTTTAGTACGTGTGGTGTCACATTTTTTATCTTCATCTTTTTTTAAATTCTACAATAAAAAATATATAAATAATTAATAATAACTATTTTCTATTTACTAGTGATTAATTTTTTATAACCAATATTTTAAAATATATACTGAAAATTAATGATAATTCTATTTTTCTTAAAAGATATGTAAAATAAGACTAAAATAACTAAAAATGTACACCAATAGTTGCTAACAATAACAATTAATAATAATACTACTTTTTTAAGAAATTTTGAAAGTAACACTAAGTTAACAACATATGCTAATAATTAATAATACTGTTGTTTTTAATCAAATATTTAAAATAAAAGATAATTTATTAAAAACATATCCTAAGCATTAATAATAATACTAATTTTGTTTTTTAATAAATATTTCAAATAAAACTAAAATTAATAAAAATATATGCTAAAACTTAGTAATAATAATTCTGGTTTTCTTAATAAATAATTAAAATACAAGACAAAATTCTAAAAATATGTACTAACAATTAATAATAATTTAGTTTTTATTATTAAATATTTCGAATAAAACTAAAATAACTATAAAATAATTGAAATTTCTAATATTTTATGTAAAATATATACTAACAACTATTAAATAAATAATTGCTTTTGAAAAAAATTATTTAAAATAAACTAAAATTACTAAAATATATAGTAACAATTAATATATATATATATATATATATATAGGTAATGACCAAATCAGTACCCGAAAGATTCAAACGCTGACATTTTAGTACCTGGCTTTTGTTATTGACAAAATAGTCTCTAAAAAATTTTAAAATTTGACAAGCGTGTCCCCGAACTCGCCGGAGCAAATCTCCGGCAAACACAATGCTGACATGGCCACCGTATTTTGGTGACATGGCAAACCACCCCTCAAACCCTAAGCTCTCCCTCCCCAACGTAGACTCCCCCTCTATCTCCCTCCCCATCGCAGCCCTCCCCTACCCAGCGTAGCCCCCTTCCCCTCCTCCTCCATCCCCATCGCAGCCCCCCAACACACTCTTCCCTTCCCTTTCCCTCCCCATCGCAGCCCTCCCCTACCCAACGTAGCCCCCCTCCCCTCCCCCTCCATCCCCATCGCACCCCCCAACACACTCTTCTCTTCCTTTTCTCTCCCCATCGCAGCCCCCTTCTCTTTCCATCTCCATCGCTGCCCCCTTTGCATGCACAACAGAACACAATATCACAATTCAAATTACAATCTACCAATACCATTTGTATTTCTTTCCAAATGTATTACAATATTCCATCAATTACATTAAAAAAAAGAAGAAAAAGAAAAAATTCACCTACAAACCCCCAAATTTCTTACCAAGATGATCATGTAAAACACTCTTATCAATTCCTTGGTGATGGTAACTCTTGCAAACAGTAAAAAATATTATGCACCAACAATCCCACCAAATTCACAATAACCAACACACCCACAATAATCGTGAAAAACTGCATAAACCAGTTCTGTGTATCAATTGCTATAATAAACAAAACCAAGAAAATCACAAAGACAGTTACAGATGAACATCAAAAGTGTGACCCAGAGGTAAGTGATGAACAAACACTTGAAGATTTTGGGGATTGCAGATATAGTGGAGGAAAAGGAGACAGCTTTGTTGGTGTAGAGGGAAGTGACGGTAAAGATGGCGGCGGCGGTGGAGAGAAGAGAGAAGGCGAAGAAGAAGAAAAGGTAACAGATTTCTGGGATGTTCAGGAATTGTAGCTTCTTCTTCTTCTTCAGATTCTCGTCCTGTTCTTCTCTGATCTGAGAGAGAGAATCGAAAGTTTTGCTTTGTAGTTGCTTGGAAAGGATGGAATTTTGAGATATTAGATTGTTATTTTTTTTATTGCAGAGATGAGATGAGATGAGATGAGATGAGAGGGAGGAAGAGGGAAGGGGCTGCGATGGAGAGGGAAAGGGAAGGGAAAAGGGGCTAGGATGAGGGAGGGGGAGGGATTAGGGTTTGGAATAATATTTTTAATTATAAATTCCAATTCAAAATAAATTTCTCTTGTCAGCAAAAACCGGTGAACACGTAAGCATCTTACTCGCCGGAGCCATGGTCCGACAAGCATCAGGACACGCTTGACAAATTTTTAAAACATTCAGGTACTATTTTGTCAATAACAATAGTCAGGTACTAAAATGTCAGCGTTTGAATCATTCGAGTACTGATTTGGTCATTACCTATATATATATATATATATATATATATATATATATATATATATATTTGTCATGTTTAGTCATCAATTAGCCATTATTAATATTTTTAATGGTGTGAGATGACATCTAATAGTGTAGGATTAATCATTTTTCTTTTGATGATTAAGTGCTGACCAGATTTCAACAAAAGTGCTGGTCCACTAGACTTTTTCTATATTTTAACTAATTCTAATCAACTAACAACTACTTTATTTAATACTAATGAACAACAAAATAATATTAATAAATTATAAACTTTTTTTTATTTCTTTCAGCTTAATAAAATTAAATAAGAATTAACCTTCACATAAAAGCTTTTTTATTATACAAGTCTTACAAGTCCGAATGTTTCTTATCCCTAAAACGTGCCTCTTATGGCTCGTATATTTCACGCGTTTCCTTAACAGATTTTTCAATCAATCAACGCGCGAATATATAACTTCCTTTTCCGAAAGGATTTCATTTCATTTTTGAATTCCTTCTGCGTTTTCTCGCCTTCTCTCTTCGATCTCTTTCGTGCATTTTTCTCTCCCTTCTTCTTCGCCATTTACATAAGTTTTTCTTTTTGTTCTCTTTCTTCGTTTTTTCGTTTTTTCATTGTTTCTGAAATCAAGCTCTGAAATCGTTTTGAAGATAATGGATGATTCAACTTCAGATTGTCAGCTGAACTAGAGCAAAGTGGATTTTGAATTTGAATCCAATGAAATTCCTAAGGTGTGGTTTAGTTCTAATTAGTAGTTTATGATTGTGTAACTGAATAATGCATGAACCTTATCTGTAAAATTTGTTGTTCATTATTTCTTGTTTGAATTGAATCTAATGTACTAGTTCTAATGAATTTTCTATATTTTATATTAGACGTTCGAGTGTAATCAGGAATATTTGGGTGTATTTCAGGAAAGTTTGTGTGTATTTACAGTTTATGACTTTTCATCTCACTGAAGGTAAATTGTCTTATTGTTTTAGTTGATTTATTTTAGTTTTTGTTTAATGATGATTCATGAATATGATTTTTGTTATTTTTTATGATGATTTTATAGTTGTATTTGCATTCTATAGTTTATGCTTGTTTTAATATGGTGTATTTTGCAACTCCTATGTGGTGTTTGTGAGCAGTTTGTTCTCCACATACAAGTGTTTTTCTCATACAAGTCTTCTCCTCCTTTTATTGGTTTGAATATAATCAAGTGGCTGAGGTGTGGTTCAATTCAGAAGGAAAAAATGCAGCATTAAAGAAGATATTTTTCTATACAAAAATGCTATTTGTATACTAAAATCAGCCACCAATGTATTTGTGTATAAATACATGTGTGGTTTAATTTATTTTCAATGTATATTTGTATTTCAGTATATATTTTATACTGGTAGTTGACTTTGGTGGCTGATTTTAGTGTACACGTAGTATAACTCATTTCTGTATTTGCAGCAAATTTGGGTGTAAAATGACGATATTTGGGTGTAACACGAAGATATTTGGTTGTAAAACGAAGATATTTAGGTGTATTTTTATTCTGATAAGTTTTGTATAATTCAAAACTCTTCCTCTTCCTCATCTTCATCTTTTGCTGCTGCTTCTTTTTTTTTTTCATCATCATCACCATCTTCTTCTTTTTTGCTTATTCATCTTTTCCTTTTTGTTTTACCTTCTCAAGTTTCTTCTTATTTTACTCTTTTAACAAGAATAAAAATAAAAAATCAAATAAAGAAGAAGAAGAAACACATAATGCTCCAAAAGGAGGAAACATTTTTCTATACAAAAATGCTATTGGTACAGTAAAATAAAAAATCAAATAAAGAAGAAGAAGAAACACATGTATTTGTGTATAAATACATGTGTGTTTTAATTTATTTTCAATATATATTTATATTTCAGTATGTATTTTATACTGGTGGCTGACTTTGGTGGTTGATTTTAGTGTACACGTAGCATAATTCATTTCTGTATTTGCAGAAAATTTGGGTGTAAAACGAAAATATTTGGGTATAACACAAAGATATTTTAGTGTATTTTAAAGAATTTTGGGTGTATTTTTATTCTGATAGGTTCTGCATAATTTAGAACTCTTTCTCTTCCTCCTCTTCATCTTTTGCTGCTTTTTTTTTCATCATTATCACCATTTTCTTCTTCTTTTTTCTTTTATTCATCTTTTCCTTTTTGTTTTATCTTCTCAAGTTTCTTCTTGTTTTACTCTCTTAACAAGAGTAAAAATAAAAAAATCAAACAAAAAAGAAGAAAAAACACATAATGCTCCAAAATTACTTGAAAAATGATGAACTTACATGCATTTAACTAAAAGAAAGAAAGAAATAAGGAAAAGAAGAAGAAAAAAAATGCAGTATTAGAGGAAATATTTTTCTGTACAAAAATACTATTTGTACACTAAAATCAGCCACTAAAATTAGCCACCAATGTATTTATTGATAAATACATGTGTGGTTTAATTTATTTTCAATGTATATTTGTATTCCAATATGTATTTTATGCTGGTGGCTGACTTTGGTGGCTGATTTTAGTGGACACATAGCATAACTCATTTTTGTATTTGCAGCGAATTTGGATGTAAAATGAAGATACTTGAGTGTAATACAAAGATATTTGGGTATATTTTAAAAAATTTTGGGTGTATTTTTATTCAGATAAGTTCTGCATAATTCAGAACTCTTTTTCTTCCTCCTCCTCATTTTCTGTTGGTTTTTTCATCATCATCACCATCTTCTTTTATTTCTTATTCATCTTTTTCTTTTTATTTTACATTCTCAAGTTTCTTCTTGTTTTACTCTCTTAACAAGAAGAAAAACAAAAAATCAAACAAAGAAAAAGAAGAAACACATAATACTACAAAATTACTTGGAAAAGGGTGAACTTACATTCATTTAACTAAAAGAAAGAAAGAAATAAGAAAAAGAAGAAGAAGAAAAAAAATACAACTTTAGAGGAAATATTTTTCTATACCAAAATGCTATTTGTACAATAAAATCAGCTACTAAAATCATCCACCAATGTATTTATGTAAAATACATGTACATGTGTGGTTTAATTTATTTTCAATGTATATTTGTATTCCAATATGTATTTTGTACTGGTGACTGACGTTGGTGGTTGATTTTAGTGTACACGTAGTATAACTCATTTCTGTATTTGCAGCAAATTTGGATGTAAAACGAAGATATTTGAGTGTATTGTTATTCTTATAAGTTCTGCATAATTTAGAACTCTTCCTCTTCCTTCTCTTCATCTTCTGCTATTTCTTCTTCTTCATCTTCTTATTTCATATTCTCATAATTCTTTTTAGGGAAAAATCAAATAAAAAAAATACATAATATTGCAAAATCAAAAGAAGAAGGAGGAGAAACACGACGATGAAGATGAAACACGTGAAGAAAAAGGAGGAGAAACACAAAGAAGAATGAGAAGAAGAAGGAAGAAGTGGAGGAGGAAGAGAAACACGAAGAAAAAATGACACTTGTGATTTTCATCGAGAACGAAGAAGAGTCGTTCATAATGATGAATGAGCGCTTTGGAAATGTGATGCGTGTCTTAACACGCTTTGGTAGGTGAATAAAACTTCAATTGGGTTTGGCCCAACTTGTAAGATCTGTAAGTTAAAAAGATTTATATGTGTAAACATAACTAATTAAATAATTACAATAACTAACTACTAATAAAAATGAACAATAAATAAATAAGAAATGCTAGAGAGACAATAATTTTGTTGAACAATATGAACAACCACCAATCAAATTAAAATATACCACACCTCTAAATTAACCCTCTAAATTTTAATATTAAAATAATAATCTATACACTAATAAAATAAACATTCAATATATCTAAATATTTACATTGTTTAATATTTTCATTGTTTACCTTTACTTTTCCTAAATAAAATACATGTGTGTTTTTAGTGGTTGAGTTAGTGATTTAGCCTCTCGGGCAAGCGTAAGAAAAGATTTGTATGAAAGAGATTTGGTTTCACCGTTTGACAGATGATGCTTCTTCGAGTTCAGACTCGCCAAGACTTGTTCGAATCCCAGGAGAGTTTTCAAGTGGTCAAGCAAAAGCAAAACCTTTTGTTGAGCGAGTTAGTAGTTGTGGCTGTGTGTTGTTGGGTGAGGGGTTGAGATTTTGAAAGTGATAGGAAGAGAAACCGAAGAAGAAGAAGAAGAAGAAGAAGAAATGAGAGTAGACGGGAATGATTTCAGGTTAACCTTGGGTGGCAGAGAAAGTTTACACATATCACACATGCAGAGCAAAACGTCATTGACGTTTTCTGCACCGCCTAACGGCGTTGATGATTTGCAGCTTACTGTTGGCACCTCCCACAACGGCATATTACCGTTTTACTTTTCACATTTTTATGCTCTTATGCATTTTTTAAATCTCACCCTTTACAGCTTAATTTTGTTCCCTCTACTCGTATATATAATGTATCCACTCAAAAGATGCGAGTGAAAATGGGAGCTAAGTTCCTAGAAACCTCCTCTGTTGACTACCCTCTCATAAGCGATGACCTGTTGGTAGGACAAAAGAGAAGCCAATCATTATGGTTAGTCTTTACATGCTCTTCTGTCGTTGTGCTTGTTTGTGAGTGGTTCTTGCGTTCTGTGCCGGTAAATTATGGCGGCAGAACTGTTGGGAGGAGCTGCCATTGGAGCTGTCTTCGGAGAATTGCTGAAGGCGGTTCTTGAAGTTAAGGACAAGGCCAGCAATTTCAAGAATACCTTGGCGTACCTCAGAACGATTCTGGTGAAGATAGATCCTTTGATCAAGGAAATGGAGCAACAGAACGATGAATTAGGGCGGCCGAAGGAGGAGCTGGATTCGCTGATTGAAGAGATGGAAGAGGGGACAAAGCTTGTTTACAGGTGTTCCAAGATCCACAGGTTGAATTTCCTTGCCAGGATACAGTACCAAGATGAACTTGCCAAATTGGTGGTGTCTCTAGAACGTTTCTTTAGGTTCGATGTGCCGGCTCAGACTTCAAGAGATACCAAAGAGACCTTGCTCAAAGTCACAAGGATACTTAGTGCTGTTAGGAAGCTCCCCTTAGCTAGAACTGAAAGCGCAACCGGTTCGGCTTCTGACTTGGATTCTATGACTCTGGAATCATATGTGTGTGACACTCTACCACTGCAGCTGAATGATGAAAAGGAGAGGGAAGCTGATTCTACCGAGGAAGCCGCTGAATTAGAGCGCCTTGCTAAGCCGGTGTTGGAAGATATTGCCAGCCTTGTGCAGAAGGGTAGCCAAGTAAGTTTCTATATTCTTCTGCCATTTATTTTCAAGAGGAATAATCAATTTAATTAGAAGCCACAGCTGAATTTGATATCATTTATAACACTCCCCCTCAAATGGAAGCTCATAAAGCTTTAAGCTTGCGAGTTCTGACAAATTAACCCCCTTTAACAATGACAAAATATAAAGAAGACACCACAAAACGTGAGTGAATGAATGGCAGGGCAAAATAATGTTCATAGCCACAACTTAAAAACCGATTTAACTAGAAGAAAACTAAGGGACTTCTGTTTATAAAAGTTTCTTTCATGATCTTTAAATTTACAAGTGTAAAATACAGGCAGGGACCAATATATATATATATATATATATATATATATATATATATATATATATATATATATATATATATATATTACTTGACTTCTGAGAAAGTTCTCTTATAAAGGGACCAATTTATATGCAGGCAGAGGCAGAAATACATAAAGGGCGTCAAGACTTGCAAAACAAGCATGAAGCAAGTGGTAGACTGAGAAGCAGCATTGAGTTTTTTGGCAGTAGAATGGGATTTACAGTTAGTGATTCTATTTTATTCCATGAAAATAATTTGATTGCTGAAGATATCTCTAAACTAGAAGATGCATTTAAGCAGTTATTGTCATTTTTCAGGTTTGTATATTTTTAGCTTAATATTGTTCATGTTGAGCCAACAATTCATTGCTTGCATTGTAAACTTGTAATCACTTGAAGTATCTGTTTTCTTTTGTTTTCTTTTTTCCTTTCTTTTATTTTTTTTCAGTTCCACCTCACTGCCACAGAAGGGACCTACTTAATTGACTTGTTACTCATTTTTCATTAGGTTACTCATCACTTGAGTTTATTTGTATATGATGTTAAACAAAGTTCTGTAAGTCCAGAGATCTCTAGATATTTTAAGTGTTTTGATGGTGTCATTCTGCACCAGGGCACCCTTCTTTCAGTTCTCCATTTTGTTCTAATGAGTCTTGTACTTTATGATCACAACAGTTTCTTAGTTCCATGGTTCTTAATTGGTGGTTGCCTGATGGTTTCCATGATAATATATATTTTATGTAAAAAGTGAAAAATATCTTCTAAGCTCATAATATAATGAAATTATCATGGCAAAACAATGACAGTTCTTTGAGGCATATTTGGGCTTTATACCTTTGCTGCTTTCAGTGTTGTTAGTTCATGAAGATGTGAATCTTTTTTTAATTTTTTTCCTGCTTTGTAATAAGAGTGTTTTTCTTATGGGTGAAAAATTCATTCATGTTGCCATGAAATTATATTTTATCCTGTCTGCTTACAGCAAGCCTGTGGAACCTAAGCACCTCTTTGATTGCCTTACAAGCTCTATGCGACCCTCGTCAGGATCTCCCGGCCATGAGGGTGATCCTAGTGGAAAGAAACCTTCCTCTTCTCATCATTCTGAGTCCCACGAAAATAACAACAGTGCTGATCCTGTTTTATGTACTCTTCTCAATCTTATACCATCAAGAATTGTGTCACCTCTACATTACTTAGCTCAGCAACTGGTTGAAGCTGGTCAACAACAACAGCTACTCAGAATCTACAGGTAATGCTCTTTGTTTTGATGCTGTTACACTGCAGAAGTAAAGTTGAAATTGCCTTGGATTAGATCTCTACTTTTGGAAAATTTAAAATCTAAGTGAGAATGAAAATTATGGTTATCCGTTAATTTCAAGTCAATTTACCTACTAAAGTGAAGGGGAGCCTTGGTACAACTTTTGAGTTCTCTCCATGTAACGTAAAGGTTGGAATCAACCCGAGGGTGTGACCCTTCCCTGAGCCATGCATAATGCAGATGCTTCGCAACATACTGCCCTTTTTTATCTACAAAAATAAAATTTGCCTCGAAGTTATGAGAAAAGTAACCATGCTCACAGCTTTTGTTCTCAGCCTGAATCCTCATCATGCTAAGGGCCAAAATTGGTCGTTATGAAATGGATCTCTTGAGTCTTGATTATGGGGGTTAAGTTAATGGTTTGAACCTTGAGGAGTAACTTGGAGTTCATTTTACTCTTCAAACATTCCTTTCCCTCCAAAATCAAAACTCAAAAACACATTACACACCATTAAGGAATAATTTGACACATCCAAAGTGTACTATTAACAATCAGGGTCAAGATTTCTGTGACCCAGGGACTGTAACATGAAATCCATAATCACTCCTTCTCCTTGGCTATATCAGTTGTCATAAAATTCCAGGAAAATTCTAATCTTACGTTACAAAATATTTTCATCCTCTAAACTGTTGTAGGAACTGTTATTAAGAAATTGCAGACTAAGCGAATGTAATATAAGTCCAATAATAATTAATATTATTGCTGCAAGTATTTATTATTATAATCTTTGCCATTGTTTAGAGATGCCCGTTCTAATTGGTTGGAAGAAAGCATCCAAATATTTGGGGTTGAGAAACTCAACAATGACGATGCTCAAAAGTTGCAGTTGGAGATATTAGAAGCCAAAATTGGAAGCTGGCATATAATGCCTATAGCCGTAAGAAGATTGTAGAATTGATCTGTCTGCCTTCTGTTTTCCTTTCAAATATATAACTAACTATACATGGACAGGTCAAGCTGTTTGCTGGAGAGCGGAATGTTTGTAATCTGATATTTGAAGGCTTTGATTCACTCGCTGAACAGTGTTTCTCCGAGGTGACTACAAACAATATCTCCATGCTACTTAGTATTGGTGAAGCAAATGCCAAAATCATTAAATCCCCGCAAAACTTCCATTTACTTTTAGACATGTGTGAAACAATGTTACAGCTTCATTTAGAGGTATGGCTCCTGACATCCAGAATCTTAAATTTAGCTACTATCACTTTCATGCATTGCTTTATAAATCCCAAGGGTTCTACTAAAATATTTCTATACTATTTTCAATGATATTGATAAGTTCCTTTTTAATCATTCTATATTGAGATTGAAGTGAACCACTTCTGCTTGATAAGTTCCTTTTTCTTTCTACACTCTTTTCTAAACCTATTAAAAAAACACAAGGCATACACTCTTTACCAACTATTTCACATGACAATTTGCAGATTGAAACACTTTTTAGAGGCAAAGCTTGCACTGAAATAAGAGAAGCAGTATTTCGTTTTACAAAACAACTTGCACAAATGGCCAACGAGGTCTTTGGAGATCTCGAAGAAGTAGTTGAAAAGGATGCTATAGAGATTGCAGTAACAGATGGAGTGCATCCTTTAACAAGCTATATGATTAATTTTGTGAGGGTTTTATATGAGTAAGTTCCTATTTTCGGCATTCTGATAACTGATCCCAATAAGTTATCCTATCATCAAATTGTTGATATTTGATAGCAATCTTGATTTGACAGTTGATAAATGCAGTTTGTTGCTACATATTTTTCCTTTCAGTTACACTTTGTAAAATTTTCATTACTGTTCAATATATGACTATATCTATAAGGGGGTTGTGCAAACCAATACTTTATTTTGCATTTAAGAGATATTGCTTACTAAACATTCAGTTTCTATAAATTTTGCCAAGATCTTGTTGATGTTCACATATTTTACCTAATTAGAATTCTATAAACGTATACAGCTACCAGTCCACCTTGAAGCAACTGTTCCAAGAATTTGAAGGTGGAGACTATTCTTTGCAGCAGGCATCTGTAACTAAGCGAATAATGAAGGCTTTGGAATCCAAATTAGATTTGAAGTCAAAGCAGTATAGAGACCCTGCATTTAAGCATATTTTTCTCATGAACAATATTTATTATATTGTTAAATTTGTTCAGAGGTGGGTGATGACATCCACCATTGATTATTGATTTATTTAACTCACAGTTTAAATGCATTTTCTGCTGGTTCCATGTTATTTTTTTTCTAATCCTCTTATATTTTAGCTCTGAAGCCAAGGATATATTAGGGGATGATTGGGTACGACTACATAGTGGAATTGTGCAGCACCATGCAAATCAATACATAAGAAATGCTTGGGCAAAGGTATTGTTCTATTGACCCAATTGAGTGCAACATGTCTTGCAGCTCAGTTTCTGAACAAATCATCACATTCTTGCCATTTAATAAAGCCAGTCAATGCCTAGCCCATGTCCTCTTTTGGACATCTGACCCTACATATGCAGCTTAGAGAATCAAGAAATTTGTTTGATTTTTCTATGAGCTTTAGTGCAATGGTTAAGTTGCTCCATATCACCTCAAGGTCACAGGTTCAAGGTGTAGAATCGGCCACTTACACTTGTGTCAGTTTAGGTGACGCACATTACATCCTTTAAATTTGACTCAGTATTAAACTCTATGTATCACAGGATGCTTATGTTTTAGTATTATTAGAAATTACAAATAAGGGTGGATATTTATCTCTCATAGTCTCATATCATACCACTTTATATCATATTAAATATTTCATTAAATCCTAATTCTTAACTTTCCCTGTTTCCTACCTAAAAACCATAGTCTGAACAATATGGTAAGACCGTAAGAGCTGCAATATTTCCCTTTTCTTATCAATTTTCTCTGTCAAGAAGTAATGTATTCTTTGGTGGTATTGTGTGGTATATATATTAGTGTTCATTTTGGTTTTGGGTTTTGACCTTTGTGCAATCATTTGGATAAGAGCTTAGAATGTCATCGTCATCTTCAATGATTTCAGTCAATTCAGAAGGTACTGTTCTATTGTTGAACTTTTATTATTTACCTTCGCAGACTCTGCAATGCCTATCTGATAAGGGTTTATATGTTGGCATGAACAATGGTGTTAGCAGAGCAGTTCTTAAGGACAGGTGATCTTTAAGTTGCTTTATGTTAATTTATTTGGCAAAGCATTCTCTCCCTCTCTATCCCCACCAACATGTGAATTTGCATCTGTTCTTAGGTTGAAGACATTCAATGATATGTTTGAGGAACTCCATCGGAAGCAATCTCAATGGAAAGTTCCTGACGCTGAATTGCAAGAGTCTCTACAGCTTGCAGTTGCTATGATCGTGTTGCCTGGCTATAGAACCTTTGTGGGACGTTTTGGGTATGTTTGTAATTTCAATTACTTGCAAATCATGAATGCATTGTTGCTCTTATATGTTTGCACATGATGCTTTGTTTTTGTGTGAGTGAGATTTTATTTAACTTTGATGCATAACCTTTTGTCTTACAGGTCTTTTTTGAAGGTTAAGCACATCAAATACACAGCAGAAGATCTAGAACAAATGTTGGGTGACTTTTTCGAAGGAAAATTCATGAGCCAAGCGAAACGATAAATAAGTAGCTGATGATTAATTTGGGATGGTAGGCAGGGACAAATGAGTGGCTTTGGTATCTGATTGCATCTTCTAGTTTCATGGAGGATTGGTGCAAATGTGTTAAGAGATTTTGGTATTACAACATATCCATAGTCCCACATTAGATAGTATAGGATACTTTGAAGTTGAATCTAAAGAGAGTTGTTTCCCACTAATAGGACTTTGGAGTGGATGTTACAATACTCCCTTGATGTTTGGAGTTTTAAAACTCCATATAATTTTAACAAAAAAATTCTATTAAAATTTACTTTACCTTGATTTAGGTTAACATTTAATGCATACTGATAAAATCAATAAATAATTAATACTTTTTTTTTGAAAAACTACAAACATATTAATTACAATTTATAAAATATATTTTTACTAAATGATAATTATAATTATTATAAGAAATTTAATATGTTCTATTAATATATAAGTTATTTAATTAGTTAATAAAATATAATTAATTAATAATTTTATATTTTATTTATTTTAATTATTTATTTAAAATTATAATTTATTTCATAAAGTTTATTTAATATACTATCTTCTTTTGTTCATTGAAAATAATGAATTTGTTCACCGACAAACTTATTCCTATTTCTCTACAATTTGAATTGTATTTGTATATTTTTATTTTTTTTATTATTAATCTAATCTTATTCACATATTTGAATTTTAAATTTTTAAAATTTTTTATTTAAAATTTAGATAGATATAATTTAAATTAATAATTTAATTTAATAAAAATAAACGTATTTGTATTATTTTTATTATTTTAAGCAAAAAATATCTCTAACTATATTTTCTATGTAAGATTTATTAATCTTTTTAGATATTATGTACTTATATATACATTCTAATATTATTAATTTAAAAGATTACATATATCTATCTCTTTTGTTGAAATATTTAAAAATCATGTTTAACTGCTTTAAAAAAATAATACGAGAACATTTATTTAAAACAAGATGAATATATTTATTTAAAATTTAAAAATTTTAAATAAATTTATTCGTATTAATTTTAAAATAATATGAATATGTTTGTTTAAATAAAAAAATTTTAGAATAATAAGAGTATTATATCTTTTTAATTCTTTTAAATTTTTATTTTTATCATAATTTTATAATAATTTAATATCAATCTAAAATAAAATAAATTTAAATTAAAATAAAAAATTTAACCTAAATAAAATTTAATGTTAATTCTTTTCTCTTTCTTTAATAATTAAATGATGATTTTTCTCTCTCTTTTTAATTAAGGAGTACTAAAATTTCAAATACGTTAACTTTTGTTTAACTCTTTAAGAAGAGTTTTAATACTCCAAACCTTCCAGGAGTATTGAATCAGGCGCCGGACTTTGACTTGATTTGGTAAAGTTTTTTGAAGAGGTGTTTGTGCTTTTTAAAAGTTCAAACTCTTCATTTTGTGTTTGGTAAATCAAAAATCAATGTGCTTGTGCTTGCAGCTTTTAAAAGATCGAGATACTTTTAAGATAGAATTTTTCAAAGTTGACTTATACTTTTCAAAATTTAAAAGTCTAATATAACTTTATATGTTAACTAATTTTTAAATTTAATGCTTACATTTATGTTGTTACGGTCCAGTCCAGCTGGCGAACCATCCGACCTGGCCCCTGGACAAATCGGTCCATGCGGACGGGTTATTGCGCGTAACCCGCCGGACCTACGACCCGGGTACATTCTCCTGTTACCAGCTATCTGCCAGCTGGGGGGTAGGAAGCTTCCAGGAAAGAGGGCACCTCTCGTGGGGCCCGCCCTACTGACAGGGTATAAAGGGGGAGGGTCCTACCCCTCCCCCCAAGGTATGTCACTTTACTCCCTCCTCACGCATCGCCTGCACACCTCACTGACTTGAACATCGGAGTGTCTTTGCAGGTGGCACCCCCTTTCATCGCACAAAGAGCCCGTGAGGTCGTCTGCCCGCGCATCCAACCCAGATCCCAGCTCACCCCACCAGCTCGTAAGGAAACGTCTTGACCTATCCGATACACCGACCAACCGGACATTGGCGCCGTCTGTGGGAACGACTGACATGGATTTTATTTTGGAGCCTGTAGCGGTAGATGATAGGGGCAACCCACGCAGAATTGAACGTGGGGGAACCTCGGGGGTTCCCCAGCACGAGCACATCAGATCCCCACCGCGCCTGCCCGATAGACGACCCTTTGGAGGAACCCGAAGCGACAGTGCCAGAATAATCCAGGAGCTGTGCCACAGAGTGCAGAACCTGGAATGAGAAGTGGCTGGCAGGGAGCGTCGCCAATCAACACCAAGTCAAGAGCGTTCCCGACCTTCCTAGAGGAGGGAGAGAAGTCCTCGATGTAGTCATTCCAGGCATACTCCGATCCCCAGATCAGAGCCAGAGAGCCAAGAGTAAAATAGAGAAGCGCCGAGAAGACGGCGAGACCCCGTGATATATACCCGATCGCGCAGGGAAGGCTCCAGGGAAGGATCAAGGAGAAACCGGTCACAAGGAGAGGACAGCGGAGAGAGCGCGAGGAGAAGTCGACAACCGGTGATCATGGGAGCGACCCCTTTCCACCACTCAATCCTCGAGGTCCGGCTTCCAAAGCACTTTGATAAGCCGACCGACATGAGGTATGACGGGACCCAAGATCCCTAAGAACATCTGACGGCCTTCGAGGCCAAGATGAACTTGGAAGGGGTCGGTGACGAAGTCAGATGCCGCGCTTTTCCGGTCACCTTAGCAGGACCAGCGATACGATGGTTCAACGGCCTCTCCCAAGCCTCTATAACGACCTTCGGGGACATCACCCGAGCCTTCCTAGCCCAGTTTACTACCTGCATTGCGAAGGCGAAACACCCGATCAACCTTCTCGGGATAACGCAAAGAGCCGGAGAGCCGACCAGAAAATACCTGGACAGGTTCAACGATGAGTGCTTGGAGATCGATGGCCTAACCAACTCGGTGGCCAGTTTATGTTTGACAAACGGGTTGCTAAATGAAGATTTCAGGAAGCATCTTGCCACCAAGCCCGTGTGGACGATGCAGGAAATCCAGAACGTGGCAAGGGAATATATCAATGATGAAGAAGTCAGACAGGTCGTGGCAGCCAACAAGCGGCAGCCCACCTACAACCAACCTCGACAGCACGGCAGCGGAGATAGGCTTAAGGAACACTCCAAGGATGGAGTCCCAGCCAAAAACTCCAAAACATTCCCTCTGGTTGCCAAGTTCACCAATTACACTCTCCTAGCCGTCCCAATTGTGGAGGTATATCAGCAAATAGCCGATAAGAGTATCCTGTCGAAGCCCCGACCTCTCAAGGACAGGACCGGGAAAAACAAGAGCCTTTATTGTGATTACCATAAAGGCTTTGGTCACAAGACCCAAGACTGTTTTGATCTCAGAGACGCCTTGGAATAGGCGATCCAAGATGGCAAGCTGGCGGAACTATCCCATCTCATAAGAGAGCTGAGGAGGCGAGATAGGGATCGTCCCGATGACAGGGACAGAGCCGTGAGACAAAGGAGGGAACCCGAAGAAGACAGCGAACGGGGACTCATGGTGGTGAACGTCGTGGTCGGAAGAGACGTTGCCCCCAGGTCAAGATCGCCTCGTCCGGCACCACACCTCCCCCAGGAAAGTACCACTGATCTCGTTTGGACCTGAAGACCAGTGGATTGAAGGCATGCAAGAAAACCCTCCTATGGTGATCACGGCCAGGATGGGAACCGAGTTGGTTAAGCGAATCCTTGTGGACACCGGCGCGGATTCGAACATCATGTTCCGCAATGTATTCAATGCCTTAGGTCTACGAGATGCCGACCTGAAGACCCACCAGCACAGTGTGGTCGGTCTCGGATATCACTTCATCAAGCCAGATGGGATAATCTCTTTGCCGGTCTCCATAGGCAGAGGTCCAGAAAGGAGGACCGTAATGGCGGAGTTCGTTATCCTAAGGGACTCCACAGCCTACAACATCATAATGGAAAGAGAAACCATCAATGAACTCGGAGCAATAATCTACACTAAGTTACTGGTGATGAAGTTTGTTTCTAATAATGGGTCGACTGGATCCATCAAGGGAGATTTAGAAACGGCAGTCGCATGCAACAACGCCAGTCTCTCCCTGAGGAAGAAATTCCAGGAAGCAATCGGGATCTTCTTGGCCGACTTGGATGCAATAATTGAGGACAAGCCCAGGCCAGAGCCTGAGGGAGACCTCGAGAAGATCAGGATCGGCGACTCGGAGGCAAAGTTCACCTTCGTGAATAGAAACCTCCCTCATGAGCTAAAGGGGCCATTGGTGGAAGTAATTTGAAAAAATGGCGACCTGTTCGCATGGACGCCAGCCGACATGCCGTGTATCGACCCCAACCTCATGTCGCACCACCTAGCGGTGAGAGTCGACACTAAGCCGGTAGCGCAGAGGAGGAGGAAAATGCCCCAGGAAAGAGCCGATGAAGTGGCCAGATAGACGGCCGGCCTCTTGCAAGCAGGGTTCATCCGGGAGCTGGAGTACTCAACATGGCTGTCAAACGTTGTCTTGGTCAGGAAACCTAGCGGAAAGTGGAGAATGTGCGTAGAGTACTCTGACCTCAACAAAGCCTGCCCCAAAGACTCTTTCCCCCTTCCTAATATTGATGCACTAGTAGACCCGACCTCGGGTTACCGGTACATGAGCTTCATAGACGCCTATTCTGGATATAACCAGATCCCGATGCATCGACCAGATGAAGAAAAGATGGTGTTCATAACGCCAGGAGGAACATATTGCTACAAGGTGGTGCCATTTGGGCTGAAGAATGCGGGAGCCACGTATCAAAGGCTGATGAACAAGATATTCAGTGACATCATTGGTAAGACGGTAGAAGTTTACGTGGACAACATCCTAGTCAAGACCATTAAGGTCGACGACCTCATTGATGACTTGGAGAGCGTATTCGCAGCTCTTTGGCGACACGGTATGAGGTTGAACCCATTCAAGTGCGCCTTCGTCATGGAGGCCGGAAAATTCCTGGGATTCATGATAACCCAGAGAGGGGTCGAAGCCAATTCAGAAAAGTGCGAGGTGATCCTACAAATGACAAGCCCAGAAAACGTAAAGGACGTGCAGAGGCTGGCCGGAAGGTTAACTGCGCTATTCCGATTTCTCGGCGCGTCGGCCACCATGGCCCTCCCTTTCTTCAATTTGATGAAGAAAGGAATCGCGTTTGAATGGACCCCAGCTTGCGAGGAAGTCTTTAATCACTTCAAGAGAATCATCTCGTCACCACCAGTCCTCGGTAAGCCCAAAAATGGGAAAATACTATTCTTGTACTTGGCAGTAACAGACGAGGCCGTCGCAACCGTCTTGTTGTGAGAAGAGGGGAAGGTTCAGCAGCCGGTCTACTTCATAAGCAAAGTGCTACAAGGGGCAGAGTTGAGATATAGCAAGTTAGAAAAACTTGCTTACGCACTGCTGACCTTGTCCCGTAGGCTCCGGCAATATTTTCAAAGGCATCCAATAACAATTAGAACAGACCAGGCGATCCGAAAAATATTGCAGAAACCCGACCTGGCGGGCCAGAGGATAGCCTGGGCAATTGAGCTGTCCCAATATGACCTGCACTATGAGCCTAGACACGCCATCAAGGTCCAAGCAATGGCAGATTTCCTATTTGAGGTCACAGAAGACCCTCCCGGCAACCCGAACATACGGTGGAAGCTCCACGTAGATGGAGCCTCCAACCAAACATTCGGAGGAGCAGGAATCATCTTGGAAAGCCCTACCGGAGTCGTATACGAGCAGTCGATCAAGTTCGACTTTCCTGTATCAAACAATCAAGCAGAGTACGAGGCCCTCCTTAGCGGCCTCCAGTTGGCAAAAGAGGTCAGGGCCACAAGAGTAGAAGTGTGCAGTGACTCCCACATTGTCACGTCACAGGTCAATGGGGAATACCAAGCTAGTGATTCGCTGCTGCAGAAGTACTTGGAGCAAGTTAACAGGTTGAGTAAGGAATTTGATGAAGTCACCGTACAACACGTCCCTAGGGAGAAAAACACAAGGGCCAACCTTTTATCTAAGATGGCAAGCACAAAGCCGGGAACAGACAACCGCTCCCTCATCCAAGGCCTGATGAAGGAACCAGTTGTGACCTTACACCTTGTCCGCTCAAGCCCCTAATGGATGGACGTGATTACCGACTTTTTGGAAAACAGTAAACTACCTAGTACGACAAAGCAGCAAGAGGGCTAAGAAGAGAAGCAGCCAAGTACACCATAATACAGGGACAATTGTTTAAGAGAGGCTTAGCCAACCCCTACTGAATTCCCTACACCCCGACCAGACGAATTACGTGTTACACGAAGTCCACGAGGGATGCTGTGGCCACCACATAGGGGGAAAGCTCTAGCCCGAAAGCTCGTCAGGGCTGGATACTACTGGCCCTTGATGATGGTGGACTCTTAAAGTATTCGTGGAGAAGTGCAAGAGGTGTCAGGAGAACGCCAACTTCCACAAGGCTCCGGCAGCAGAACTTAGCCTCCTGATGGCCTCCCGACCATTTTCGCAGTGGTAAGTTGACCTGTTTGGGCCCTTCCCGGTAGAGTGGAGGCCGAGCCACTCGCCAGTATATCCTCAGCCAACTGTCAAAAGTTCATGTGGAGGCAAGTGATAACCAGACCCAGAGGTCGTTGTCTCGGATAACGGCACCCAGTTCGCCGACAAGAAGTTTGGAGAATTCGTAGCCGGCTTGGGCATAAAGCAGAGGTTCTCGTCAGTTGAACACCCCCAAACTAACGGCCAAGTCAAGGCCGCTAACAAGGTCATCTTACAAAGCCTCAAAAAGCGACTTGACCACAAGAAAGGGGCATAGGCAGACGGGTTGGCCTTGGTCCTTTGGTCCTACCGCACAACCCAACAATCATCTACCGGGAAAACCCCTTTCCGCCTCACTTACGGGGTAGACGCGATAATACCTGTGGAGATCGGTGAGCCGAGCCCACGACTGATCTTGGGAGGAATCGAAGAGTCCATGGAAAAGAACCTAGTAGACGAGGCCAGGGAGATAGCCCACTTGTCAGAAGCGGCATTAAAACAAAGGATGGTCCTGCGCTACAACGCCAAAGTGCTCAAAAGAGAATTTGAACAAAATGACCTGGTTCTGTAGCGCAACGACATTGGCATCCCGACTCCGGAGGAAGGAAAACTGGCAGCAAACTGAGAAGACCCGTACAGGGTAAAGGAGGTGATCGGCAGAGGTTCCTACAAGTTGGAGCGACTAGACGGAAAGGAAGTTCCGAGAACGTGGAATGCCGGTAACCTAAGAAGATTCTATTCCTAAGCCGATCGCAGACCCGGTAAGATCCGAATCAATTTAGGTTGAATCAAGAATGTCGGGTTGAATCAATTGCCTTTCTCACATACTTGTTATCATTATGTGTTTGGCCGGTGTGCCGGTTAATATTTACTTACTTGTCACATACTTGCTATCATTATCTTTTTCCTTTTATGTTCTGTGTTACTGACGAAATTGTCAAATCGAATGAACGCAATGGCGATACGGTAACCGGGGACTGATCACCCCAGGAACCATCAAAAGTAATACACCTTAGCAAGTGGCTGTAACAACAATAAAGGCCACGACCTGGCCACGTCAATTACCAACCTAACGGTAAACGAACATGAACAAATAGCCAATACCAACAAAACGGTAACAAAATACAGCATAAGGATACTACCGACCAAGCAAAAAGTAAACAGTAATTACAAGCCGAGTAAGCGGCTAACGTTTTCAAAAGCGACCCAAAAATTACAAAGTTGAAAAGTTATAAAGATAACAAAGTTTACAAGTTACAAAGTACAAGCTACTTCGTCGGCATGTCAACAATCCTTCCATCCTTAATAGTCTTAAAAACGCCAACCGCCGAGGTGTCAAAGTCAGGAGCCAGCAGTTTTACTTGAGCCTTGAGGGCCTCCTCGGTCATCAAAATGGCATTCTTCCCTTGCTTTACGGTCTCTTTATACTTTTTCTTGAATTCAGCAGTCTCAGCTTGGGCCGTCTTGACCAAGGAGAGCGCCTTGTCGCGCTCCTTCTCCAGCCCAGCCACCCGACCTTGGGAAGAGTTAAGCTGACCCTCCAAGGTGAGCTCCCATTCAGTGAGGCAAGCTACGGCAGCATCGGAGGTCTTTACTTTTTCCTCCGCTGCCTTCACCTTCTCATCAACAACCTTAACATTCTCCTCAGCCGACTTGGCCTTCTCCTCGACAGCAGCGAGCTGCTCCCGAAGCAACTTCACCTCCTCTTTATACTTGGTGTTAGCTCTAGCAAAGGATTCAAGCTTCACCTCCAGAGATCGGGTCCCCGCCAAGGAAGATTCCGCCTTCCTAGCTATGGCGGCCCCTCGAAGCAGAGTGCGATACATCCACCTCGCCTGGGAAGAGAGATCCCCACCATAAAAAAAGTCCTCTATGACAGGAAGCAGCTAGGAATCGATAAAGTTTCCGGTGTCAAAGTTCTTTTCCATAACAGTGAGAACCCCCTCAGGACTAGAGGAGGGCTTCCTCTTCTTAGGATTCTTAACGACGAGCACCTCCTCCTCCGGCTCTTCTCGGGCCTCCGGTTCAACTTCTACCTCTGGCCGGGGACCAGGGACAGAGGCAGCGTTAGTGCCAGCCACCTTCTCTTGTTACTTCGGTAGACATTGACACTACAACAAAACACGAAAATCCATTAGTCGTCAAGTCGGGAAAATAAACAAAAACAACAAAAGTGCAAATAACTCGCTAGACGACCACTCACATATATAATTCAAGGCCATATCCCGATCACCCATAAGAAGATGAGGGTTAACAAGGTTTTTTCCAAAAACGGCCAACAAGACGTCGGCAACCCTCTTATTTTCAGGGGACAACCCTTTGTATGTTATCTTGGTGAAAGCGTTTGCTCCAGCCCCAAAACTCCAGTACGTCGGTATGCGACGTTCCCCTTCCAACGTCAACCAGAAGGGGTGCCGACCTTTGGCCAGGCGGACTTTAAAGTACTTGTCCTTGAACCCGTGGTAGGAATCTTCAAACACGCCGAAGATCCTCCGGCCTTGGGCTGCCCGGAAGGACATGAAGCCCTTTTTAGCCCTTCCCTCCTTTAAAGGATTTGTTAAAGTAAAAAGAAACAAGAACACCTCAACAGAAATTGGAAGCTCGAGGTATTCGCAGACCATCTCAAAACAGCGGATGGACGCTCAGCTGTTTGGATACAACTGGGATGGCGCTACGTCTCAACGGTTAAGTAGCGCCATCTGAAAAGGGGAGAAGGAGAGACGGACTCCCAGGCAGGTGAACATGGCCTTATACAACCACATCCAATCGGGGACCTGGGGAGAGTGCAAGTTCAACTGAAATATTCGTTCGTTATCGGCAGGAACGAAGGCTTCGTAGTTAACTTCCTCGTCGGTTCCTCTGCACAGGTATTCGTTCTGTCAAAACTTGGTAAGTTCCTCCAGAGACATTTGGTTTGGGGTCTCCTTTACATCCGAGGTCACCCACACATATCGGTCGTAGGGAGCCAGTCTCACGACCCTTACAACGGGACGCTGGGCCATACCTACAGTGGGGCACCACTTAAGATCAGTCTAAAAGGTAAGGAGGTCGGCAGAACTACCAGAAGCTACAATATTGCTACTAGAAACTAAAGCCTGCCTATCCAATAACTATAATCATTAAAATGAGGCCAGAAAAGAAAAAAGCAAAATCCTAGAATGGTAACCCCCTTACAGTATCTACCTAACGCTAAATCACTAGCAAGCATGCGGTTCATATTAAGTAGTTTATATCAACAACACAACACACATGCAGAACCAGGAAAATAAGCAATGCCACATCAAAACCAGGAGAAAGGATAGGAATCTTACCAGGATGATGGTGATGAGCGAAGAGGATCGAAGGATTGAGAAAGGTATGGGTAAAGCAAAGGATCGCAGAGAATATGATTGGGAAAGAAAGAGAAACAAGCGAAGGAGACGCAATGCAATAAGAAACTGAAGTGAAGCCAAAGGAAAACTAAAAAAGTAACCAACTCTGAGAAGCGCGAAGGGCAAGGACAAAATTGTCTTTTCTCGAGGGATTTCAAAACGCCCATTGAGAGCATTAAATGCCTGGCGCAAAGGACGAGGAGAGACGTTTCCCAGTAGCGGACGGCTTTACACGCACACAGAAGGCGCGTCCACGCCACGAGAGACCGACGAGACGACAATACATGCAAAAGGAAACGGAACGCGCCACCACCGGCGCTCACGGCCATAATTGGCGCGTTGGAGGCACTGTTACGGCCCAATCCAGCTGGCGAACCATCCAACTCGGCCCTTGGACAAACCGGTCCATGTGGACGGATTATCGCGCGTAACCCGCCGGACCTGCGACCCGGGCATGTTCTCCTGTTACCAGCTGTTTGCCAGCTGGGGGTAGGAAGCTTCCAGTAAAGAGGGCACCTCCCGTGAGGCCCGCCCTACTGACAGGGTATAAAGGGGGAGGGTCCTACCCCTCCCCCCAAAGTACGTCACTTTACTCCCTCCTCACACATCGCCTGCATACCTCATTGACTTGAACGTCGGAGTGTTTTTACAGGTGGCACCCCCCTTTCATCCGACCCAGATCCCAACTCACCCCACCAGCTCGTAAGGAAACGTCCCGACCCGTCCGGTACACCGACCAACCGGACATATGTCTATTATAGTATTTTTAAATTTAAAAGCTATTTTACCAAATACAATTAATGTTGCTTGTATTTATTAAAAGTTATTTTTATTTGATTTACCAAACATAAATATTACAATTTTTAAAAAGTCATTTTTTAAAAATTAACTTTTATTAACTATTTTTAAAAAATAAAAATTTTATCAAACTAAGTCTTTATTACCCTAGCTTGTTATGATGCCAATGCATGGAAATTGAGATTTGTTCCCTCACATCTCATCAGGTTTGTATGGTAGTTGGTTGCTTTAGTTCTGCTCCTCCTATTGTTGTTTCCATTTTCAAAGGTGGCATGATGCAGCGTTCTATCTATTCTTAATATATAAAAGTAGATATATAAATTTACCTATATTATTTTTAAAACATCATTTTTTCTATTAATGTCATGTCAGTAACATGGTTTACTTGGCAAAATATTAGAATTAATCACTTAGTTTTTGCCAAATCAATTATTATTTTTAAATCAACAAAATATATATACAAAAATTTGTAATCAAATTTGTAACCTACAAATACATTAAATCCATATCTATATATTTATTATATCTCACCATTATAAACAATACAATAAATTTATAACTCCAATAATTAATTTATTAATTTCTATAAATAACTCATTAAATATAATAAACAAATGTAATAATAATATTATTCATCATAATAAAGTTTACGTTATAAATATTCAAATTTCATACTATTTGAACTACTTATATAAGTCTCTTATCACTATTCTTTCAAATGACATCAAATTTAGCACAAAAAATTTATTTTCGAACTACACAACATCTCAAACTTACTCAATGTAGCATCATTCTTTGGACAATATCACGAAATAAAAAGACAATTAGTTTATCAAAATTTACGTGGTTCATCTATGAAAAATATTAACACCCACAAATGAAGAAGAGTCTCTTTGTTTAGAAATGATTATATTAGATGAAAAGGTACAAAACAAGCATATTTGTTATATTTTTAAATTGAATTTACGAAAAAATACTTTAATTATTTTTGCTTTTTATACTTTTATATTATTTTATAATACTTTATATATAATTGTATTTTAATATCGTTAAAATTATACAAATGATTTGTATAGACCAATTAAAGATATAATGAAAGCAAATTTTTTAGTCACAATTGTTGTGAAAGAAATTAAAGATCAAATTTTGAACATTTTTCAATAATATTTTGAATTTGCATCACTTGAGACATTATCTGATAGAGTGGGTCAAAGAAAAATACTAACAGGTAATTTTATTTTATACTATTTCAATTATTCTTATTCAAACAAAAATCTACACATTTTTGTTCTTTTTATTGTAGATATTATTGGAAAATTATATCAAGAGATTAAGAAGAAAGAAAACCATACAAATTCAAGATACATTTTTGGAAGAAAAACATACATACAAAGATTGAACAAACAACATAATAGAAAGTGCATACAACTCACCAATTCATAAAAAACATGCCTTCACAAGAACTTTAACAGAAAAAAGAAAGTAACAATTCTAACAATAACCAATAAAAAAAAAGGAGGACGAGCACCACATAAGAAGACTAAATCTATCAACTAAAACAAATGAAAAAATCAAACTAGCAAATAAAAATGTCACTTTGTACAACTCCAACATCTAAATCTTCTGTACTACAAATTATTTTAAATAAAACATCTTTTAAATTTAATTTTAGTTTACACATTTAATTTAATTCTACAAAATATAGCTATTTTTAATATTTATTATATATTACCATTAATTTTTTTTTTTCCAAAGGTAAGTTAACTTTTATTTCTTCAGAAAAGAAACAATATTGTCCAAAGAGGGACATACACATAGCAATTGGGAATTCCCACTAAGGATAACATAGCAAAAACAGATGGCTATTGCGAAGAGGAACGAAACATTAGGAAATGTATTGAACCCTTGGTAACAACTCAACGGTACCGAGCTACTACCTCAATTATCTCCTCCACCGTCATCTTCTTTCCTTCAAAAACTTCTCTATTCCGAGCTTTCCAGAGTTCCCAGCAGATAATCGCAATTCGAACAAGTGTCTCGGTGCCCTGGTTTTTGGTGATGACCCGCATCCACCACGTTGCGAAATCAGGAGACCCATTTCGAGCAACAGTTTCAGCAGGGAAGAGGGCGTTCCAGGTTGCTACTGCAGGGCCACAGCAATGGAGGCAGTGGGTGATTGTTTCATCTTCCACTCTGCATCTTAGGCACAGGGGCAAGGTGTTTTCAAATCTATGGTGGATGACATGCAACACAGGTAACCTTTCATGAATAGCCCTCCATAGAAATATCTGTAGCTTAGTTTGAATCTTTAATCCCCAAATCTGCTTCCAAATTAACTGATTTTGCATCAAAGGGGAAAGCTGTGCTGTCGGAACATGATAGAAATTGTAGGCGATTGTATACCCAGTAGAGACATCATATTGCTTTCTTTTGTTCCAGATCCACTGTAGCTTGTCTACACCATCAGCATTCACTGGAATAGAGAGGATACGAGTTGCTATCTCCGGAGGAAAAATTTCTTCTATCTGCTCTTTCTTCCATTGCCGATCCACTGTAAGTAAATCCTTGACCCAGTAGACTTCTGTACCTATGTTGTTGCTGAAACTAGGAATAAATGGGTATGGGGGAGGTAACCAAGGGTCTGTCCATATACGAACATTAGAACCCAATCCTATGCTCCAGCTAATACCTTTTTCCACAACTTTTCTTCCTTCTAAAAGACTTTGCCAACCCCAAGAAGGCTGTGATCCTTTATCCGCTGAGAGTGTGTTTGCATAACGAAAATATTTTCCTTTTAGCATTCTGGACAGTAGAGAATTTGGATTGATGGTAACCCTCCAAAATTGCTTTCCGAGCAGTGCCAAATTATGTGCTCTTAGGTCTTTAAAACCCAGTCCTCCTTCTTTCTTAGGCCTCGACATCATATCCCAGCTAACCCAAGCCATCTTGCGCTCTGAACCCTTTTGACCCCACCAGAATTGCATCAAGATACGATGAATCTCCTCCAATAATGAATCTGGTAATCGAAAGCAAGAAAGAGTATACACCGGAATCGCTTCACCAACTGCTTTAATGAGAACATGCCTTCCACCTGCTGATAGGAGATTTCTTTTCCACGCTTGAGCTCGCTTCTGAACTTTATCTTTAATGGCTCCAGAAGTCACTCTCTTTGAACGTTGGACCACTGATGGCAGTCCTAGGTATTTATCCTGGGCACCCATATGTCTAATATTAAGAGAACTTGCCAATTCTTGACGCGTATTGGTAGAAGTGTTATGACTGAAGAAAATAGCAGATTTATCAAGATTGACTTTCTGACCACTGGTTATTTCATAGTCATGGAGAAGAGTCAAAATGTTAGAACATGTCTCCTCTGAAGCTTTACAAAAAAGGATAGAATCGTCAGCAAACAATAGATGATTAAGACTTGGGCTCCTCCTGTGAATCTGAATTCCCTGAATAGTCCTGTTTTGCTCTGCCTTGTGTAGCAGATAGGAAAAACCTTCTGCGCAAAGAAGAAAAAGATACGGTGACAAGGAATCTCCTTGACGAATACCCCTTGTTGGCCTAAAGAAGCCAAATGGTTGACCTTCCACCAAAACAGAGTAAGAAACAGTGGTGACTAACTCTTGAATCCAAGAAATCCACCTAGCGGCAAATCCTATCTTTTCCATGATAAACCATAAAAATTTTCATTCTATCCTATCATAAGCTTTACTCATATCCAATTTGAGCGCCATTTCACATTCCAATCCTGTCTTCTTAGTTTTCAGATAGTGCATACATTCATGAGCAATGAGAATATTATTAGAAATAAGCCTCCCCTTCAAAAAAATCACTCTGATTTGAGCTCACTATTTTATTCATGAAGTTTTGAAGTCTATGAACCAGAATTTTTGAAAGAATCTTGTAGAAAACTGAAGATAGGCTAATAGGTCTAACCTGTGTCATTTCTCTAGCATCTGGTATCTTGGAAACCAAGCATATTTGAGTATGATTAAATCCTTTAAGCATCCGTCCACCACTAAAGAAACTACCCACTGCTTTGAACACATCTCCACCAATAATATCCCAGTAGCATTGGAAAAATTTTGCTGTAAAACCATCATCTCCAGGAGCACTTTGAGCACAAACAGAGAAGGTAGCTCTCTTTGTTTCCCCAATAGTAACTGGCCTTACCAATCTTCGGTTCATGGAAGCTGTAATCGAAGGTGTGAACTCATCAAACAAGTAACTCGATTCTTCAGGATTCGAAGATGAAAAAATATCTTTAAAAAAACATTCGGCTACCTTGGCTATGCCCTCAAGGTCCGAAGCCATCTCACCATTACTGGAGGTCAATCCCCAGATTTTGTTTTTCCGATTCTTGCCTTGACACTTTTGGTGAAAATACCTCGTATTTTTATCCCCTTCTTTCAACCATTTACATCGGGACTTCTCCCTCCAATAGCTCTTCTCCTTATTAAGTTCATCCTCCAATTTTGTTTCTAATTCACTCAGCTCTATACCCCCATGAATGCCATCCTCCCGAAGCTGATCTAGTTTGGCCGAAATTTTCGCAATTTCTTTTCTTGAATTTTTTCTAGCTTGCTGCTGCCATAATACTAATCGGTGGCGACATATCTTCAATTTCTGAGCTAAAGAAAACATAGGAGAGCCATGAATTTCTATTTTCCAGGCTTCGGTAATAATCTGTCGAACCTCCTCCATTTCGCACCACCGAGCTTGGAATTTGAATCTCCTCTTGGTGGACCAGGTTGGGAGATCAGATTCCAGCAATAATGGGGCATGGTTAGAGCCATTTTCAGTCAACCTTCTTACCACTGCCGAAGTATAAGCACTTATCCACCCTTGTCCTGTCAAGAAGCGGTCAATTCTCTCCCTGATTAGATGCTCTCCACGCCTCCTATTGGACCAGGTAAACGGCAGACCCATCATCCCAAGATCCATCAATCTATTATTATTAATGAAACCATTGAAGTTATCCATGGAACCCGACGTGCGAAGATTGCCCCCTTCCTTCTCATGTTGATTACGTATCGCGTTGAAATCACCCATAATAACGAGGTTATCCTCAAATTGTGAAAGTTGGCCTGATAGCTCCTCATATTGTCGGACACGAATTTGTTCGTTAGTGTTGAGATACACCCCGACTAGCCCCCAAACCAGATTCTTACACTCATCCTTTACTGTAGCAACAATAGAGTAAGAAATTGTTGAGAGTATTCTCACCTCCATATAATCCTTCCATGCTAATGCAACGCCCCCTGCTAAACCACTTGGATCTACAATGGTGAAACTTGAATATCCACAAGATCTGATTTTCCGTTCGACATTTCGAGACTGGTTTTTAGTTTCACAGAGAAAAACCAACTCGGGGGAGTGGGATTGGCACATCCCTTTGAGATTGTGGATTGTCAGAGGTCTCCCCAAACCCCGACAATTCCACATGAGGATTCTCATGGCAATGTGGGTGCCATTGGTCGGTTGGCACCCTCCACCATCTCCAAGTTAAGCGTCTTCTGGTTTCCGGTTTCCTCCCTATCCCCACTCATTTCAACATTGTCCTCTGCCCTTCTTTTGCTACCAGCAACCTGCTGTAAGCCTCCATCCCCGACTCTGGCCATTTGCTTAAGTTTCTTAAACTTTCTTGCACAGTCTAAATGTGTAGCACTATCCGGAAGATTTTCAGCACTTGCTTCATCTGTGATGGTCATTAAAGTTCTATCTGACTCACTTGACAGCCCCTTGTTGCCTTTAAACAAATCTGAATTTTCACTCTGCAGCCAATTACCTCCTTTATTGTTCTCCCTCTTCTTCGTATCTATAGTCTTTTTATTCAAAGACCTTGGCTTATCCTTAGCTTTTAACTTTAGTCCCATCAGCCCTTCAATAAGGCAGTCTAGTACTGGTTTCTTACGACGTTGCATCCGAGAGTTGGCATCATCTTGCTTCCCTGTTTGTTGGTGACTCTTCTTTATCTCCACCTTTGTCCCTATTTGGTCAGCCCTTACCCAATCTCCAATTTTATCTTCCTGCAGCTGGTTATCCTTCATATCCTCCATAGCTCCTATACAATTTCTGAATTCGTGTCCAATTGTAGCACAATAAGAACATACTGTCCCCATCCGCTCATACCGAACAACTATTGTAATTGGGTTTTTATCAGGGCCTGCCACCTTAAGGGAGTCTTTTATTGAACTGTTCCCCTCTATCTCCACCCTTGCCTTGATAATTCTAGACTCCCTTCCTTTCATATCAAATAAACCCACCTCCATTACCTTATCAATTCCAGCACCTAACTTACGTGCAACCTCCAAAGTTATTCAAAACTCTGGCACTCCCCAGAACTGTGTCCATATAAGCAGAGTTTTGATTAATTGATCTTCCATACGCACTCCTTCTTTTCATTGTTGGACATACAAAGCATACTCCTTGAATAACCAAGGTGCACCCTGTTCAATCCTTATCACATCCCATTCCCTGTCAAAGAAGAATTGAGAATTATTTCCTCCAATTTCGGTGACACGAAGTCCCTCCGGACGTCCCCAAATTGCTTTCAATGCCCCTTCCATTGTTCCTACTGAAAACTGTTTATCCGCGAACAGCTTTCCGATCAAGCTATTTATGCAAGAGCTAACACCGCCCCTTATGTCCTCCTCTTCCAATTGGATCAGGTTATCAGTCTCCTCATCACCTCCTTGTGTCCTTGTGTCAGCCATTCTCTTATTAAAGTAATGAAGAATCTCACGTAGTCGATTGCCTTCTGTGCTTGTTGTGCATTGATCAATGAAAAGATTTTGACTTTGACGGTACTGAAATTCTGTTTAGAATAAACTCTAACAGAAACATGTTAATCTTAGCAGGGCATGTATACCTTGACGGCATATCAAATAAAAAAATAAAATAAATAAAATAAAAAATTAAAAAAATTAAAAAAATTAAAAAAAATTAAAAATTAAAAATTAAAAAAATAAAAATTAAAAAAATAAAAAAATAAAAAAAATAAAAATAAAAGATTAGAAAAAAATTAATTTACTGTCTGCGCATTGTGTGGGTCTGATTCTAATAAAAATTTAAAGTTGAATAATATGTACGAACGTGTACATGATGCAAGGGGAGCCAGTCAAGGACCGAAGTAACCTTTGATAATGTGAAAGGTTTAATTTCTTCCTATATTTGCTTTGTTAGGGATTGAATGAAAAATAGGGAAATAATAAAAAATATTGTCATGTGAAATTGATAATTAAAATTTGTTAAATAATTTTATATTTAATTAAATTATTATTTAACAATTTTTAATTATCAAGTTCATAGAGAGATAATTGCATATCAATGAACACTATGTTAAGTGGAAAGAATAGTTTTATTTTTGGAGCTGGTGGGTGTTGTATATAAGTATGTTTAGATACATAAAATTACACATAAGCAAGTAAACTATTTAGTTATAGAAACAACAAATCCGTACAAAAATTAAACTCATTAAGTTACATAAGTAATAAATTTAAGGGGAAAATATTTATTAATTATCTTATACTATATTAAAAAAGAAATTGCTAAATTTATCTTCAATCATTTTGTACATTGATCCCTAAATCTTGAAGTATATAAAGTCTAACTCATATATATATGTAAGTCATTTACAAAAGGAATATAATGAAATATTATATAAAATAGTTTATATTTTTAAAGTATTAAAATTAAATTTATTTAAAATAACAAATTTTCTATTTAATACTTAAAAGGAGAAAATAAAAAAATGTACACTATAAATAATAAAAATAAAATAAAATGACACAGATAATATGTATCATTAATATTTATCATTAAACCAAAGAGTGATGAAAATAATTAATAAAGGTAATAAGATGAAGCTTTAATATGATAATTGATTAGAAGAGATTAATAGATTGCAAAAGAATTAAGGAGTGAAGGTGGTAAGGCCACGTTGAAGTTCATGGCGCCATTACTCACTCTTCGACTCTTCAACATTTCTTCCCGCTCTAGTCTCGTATCATTTCAGTCATCGCTTTCTCAACTTGTGTTCTTTGCTTCCTTCAAAGTATCAATATCACCAATGGATCATCGTAGTGATGAAAAAACCACCTCAGATTCCGCTGATCCAAACAACAACCACCGTTTTTCTGATCGCATTCTCCCTCACCTTCTCCGTCTGTAAGCACTTTCTTATTCCTGTGGATATTTCTTCTGCTCTGTTGTTTGCATTTCATACAAACTCTTTGAGATATAAATTAAGATCAACCTACTTCTATGACCAGGTAGTCTAGTATTTGAAAACAATATTTCAAGAGAAATAAAAGCTATATGCAAAATTCATGCAATCCCTAAACGGTCTATAGCTAGTAAGCTGCATGGACTCAATTGACAATATACAATATTGGATCATAGCTTGATTGACTGTTCTTGAGGGGGTAAAAAAGATGAATTTAATTTAAGAGTATGTTTGGCTGAGGGGAAAAAATAGTGTGCAAATTTTTATAGATGATTAGAGCTCTTCCATGAAAATTTTCGTCCGAGTTCACTCATAAAGAATTTTTTCACACCATTTTTACCCCATCGAAGATACCTTAGTGAGTGAAACGATGTCCTATTGTGGTTTTGTTTGTTGATGAAGACTCTTGACTATGTAAACCATCTTCTAGTTATTTAAAAAACTCCCTTTCTTTTAGGATAAGAACATTGTTTTGCTCTTTCAACCACTGTTACAAGAACAAATTATTCGTTAACAAATTGTGAATGTACTGCATTCTCTCTGAATATTCTTAATGTTCTAACCTTAGGATGTTGTATTTCAGGTATGGATCTTGTGCAACATCTCAAGACTTTGAAATCTATGCTCCAAATGCTTCATTTGAGGATCCACTTATGCGAGCTCATGGGTATGCATGCATTCTGTTGTTATACTCGATTTTTGCTTTTCCATGGAATAGGCATGAGAAATTTCAAAGTGACATGTTCAAATCAAGCTTGTATACAAGACTTTTAAGTCTTACATAAGTTGAAAGATTAAGCTTTCTGTTTCAAGTTTTCTATTGCCAAGGCAAATTAATAGGAAAACTGCTTTCGTCATTGTGATTATGTATGTCATGTATGTTTGACATTCTTTCAATAGTATTTCAATCGTGAACAAAAAAAGGAGGATCATTTGTTGTCTCTGCTCACTGATGCGGGTAATTGAGGTACCCAGATTTTAAAAATCAGAAATTCTTAAACTGGAACAATATGATTCAATTCAATCATGGTTTGACATTGTATATTATTATTGCAGGCTTAACTTTTCCCAGTAAATTCAAAGCCAACCTCTGATAAAATCTAAGTGGCTATATGTGTATATAATAAATCATATTGAATGAAAGATTAAGAAAGAATCTAAGTGGATTTTATCCCTATACATGTAGGTTTTGTAATAATCGTTAGTTCTTAGCCTACTGATATGGACATTTCTTTAGTTCTGGTTGTGTAATTCATATTCTGTTTTATTTATTCTCAGTATGTAGCTTCTTATTTTCTACTTTCCTGTATTCATCTATTCAAGAAGACATTTGAAATTGCTAATCGATGGAAATTCTTCTTATATGGTTTACCATGTTTATAATGCAGGGTGAAGCAGATCAAGTCAGCATTCTATACTCTTCCCAAGGTTTTCATTATTTCGTGCTGCTCTCCATCTTTCCATTTTTTTTTTCCTACTTGTCTGTATAATGAATTGATTTTTCCCTAATTAATATTAGGCTGAAAGTTCTGACATGTAAGATGTTATTACAAAAATTTACTGTTTTCTTTTACCAAAAACAAAGATTAAGTGTTTGAATTAATCAGAAAGTTTCAAGTCATCTCATGAATATCTGCCAAAGGATAGACAGACTATTGTTCTGTCTATAACCTGACAGTATCGCTTTTTTCAACTCTGATGCACCTGTCATTTATCAGCAACTTAATAGTTAATATATTGCATTTGCTTCTGTTATCATTAGTAGTTGTTCCATTTTCAAATATCTCCTACTTGTATGCTTATATTCGTATTAAATCTTGTTTCAGTTGATTTTGTTAATTAAAAACATCATTTCTTTCTCTCTTTTCCTTTGAATATTATTTATCTTGTGTCGTGTTTTAATGTTGAGAAATTTTGGACTTTTATTTTGTCTCTATTTCTTAGGTATTTAAGGAGTCAAAGATTGTGGAATACACTGTTGAAGAAAACATGGTTTCACCAGGAAAAGGAGAGGTTGGTAAATCTGCCATCACTTATTGTGTAATGCAGCATCTCTTACTTGATTTCTTATGATGTTACTTAAAGATGCAATTCATGGATGTTGCATGCAGATATTAATTGACAATAAGCAATACTATAAATTCCTGGGGAAACACATAGATATGGTATCACTGATTAAGTTGTATGTGGATGACGGTAAAATTGTTCGCCACGAGGACTGGTATGTATTATCATGCACCCCTAATTCTGTGGCCTTCATGTATTGTTCTGAGAATTGAGGGGAAAAAGAAAAGGTCTTTAGGGTATTTGATAATAGTTCTTGTATGTTTTGCATGATTTGGCTCATTTTCACACTAGGCTTCAATTAAGCATCGCATGATTTCTGTTATGACAGTGAAATTAGAATTACCTATGGAGTGAGAAGCGTGTGTGTGAGTGTGTTGGAATGTTCTATGGACAGATTTATGAATTGTAATGGATAGATCAATTGTTCCTTATGGCTCAAGTAAACATTTCTTCTTTCTTCAAACAATGAAAGTAAGCAATAATAATAAGTAATTCATTAGTTTTTATTTTATGGCATGAATTAGGTGGGACAAGAAGCCAATATCAAATAGAGAAACAGTGAAGGTGCCACTGCTTGGGCGAGCTGCAGAAGTGACTCGTAGGGGATCAATGCTGCTAACCCATTTATTTATGGGCTTTGGAAAGGACCCAACAGTCTGAAAATAACCACAAAATTCAGTTAAGCCTATTTTGATGTACATGGCCCAGTGTGTTAGACCAAGTCTTTTATATATACCCCTTTTTTTCATCCCCTCATATGCTCTCACATGTACACCATAATGTTCATTAAAGCTTGTATAGTTTTATAGAATATAGTTTCTAAATTTACCATTATATAGATTTGTTCGGATGTTTCAAGTTTATTAGTGAAACTTATCCGCTAGTAAAATGCGATATTAGTTAAGATGATAAGTGTTTTTGGTGTCTTAAACTCTTAATTGATAATAATTATCACAAAGTGAATGTTCACATGAAGATGGTATTGCAAACTGTTAGATCGTTCAATCAATATATTTAGTAAAATATGTTAAATGATTTAACAATTTGTAATTTTATTTTTATGTGAAGATATCTTTATGAGAGTATTCACTTTATTATAATACTGTGAACAAACACGACTAAATTATCGGTTATATTGTGAATAATATCCTGTTTACTCTCTAATAATACAATGGAACAACAAATATTTACAGAACATGAAAGCTAGTATATTTTGCATGAGATAGATACATAGGAAAAAGAAGTGTCAAGATTCAAGTTATTTTGAATAAGTAGTTAGTATTTAGATTATTTTGTTCTAACCTAGAAACAGAAAATATGGAAGAAGGGCCCAAAAATCTTTGTAAGCAGAATGTCATATGCATGATGGTCAACTTTTTTGCACTTATCCTCGTTAACTTTGATGCCAATATATAAGTTGCCTTTTTGACTGGTCATCTCCAATGTCTTGGCCTTTACAACAACATTCCCTCCTAATATCCCCCACTAATAACTAAATTAATTATTCTTTTCTTTTATATATTTGGAATGTGGATCCATCTATGTTTGTCCCTTGCTAGTTGAGGGATCCAAGGTACAGATGAGATGCTATGATTGTGTGTCACAATTATACACTGATTATTGGAGGGTTTTAGATCCGAGAAATCCCTTACTTTCATGCAAAAATTCTCTCTTGCAACATAAAGAACCTACGTAGTGGCCATACTTATTAATAAGAATCTATTTTGTATCTTACAAATATATATTAATATTTGAATTTTCTTTTATTTATCAATATAAAAGTCATTTTAGTATAATTGTTTTAATAACTATTTAAAAAGTTTGCAAAAATACCATAATTCTAATAACAAAATAATAAAATGTTATATGTTATTATATTTGGTTATTTACATATATCTTGTTTCACACATTTTTTAATATATATATTTTGATTCTAATATATACTTTATACTGATTGTTAATTTAATGACTAATTTTTTTGTACACATAATATTATTGTAGAATAATTGGTATTTAATTTTCTTAAAGTTTTTTTATTTAAAAAAAATAAAAGAAAAGAACTCAAAAGAGGGTGGTCTTCTTCACATATAATAAAGGCAACACAACACAAGCCGTTTGAGCTTTATTGTAATTTTTTAATTTATAATTTTATTTTTATATGACTCTCCTCTTTGCTAAAGACTGCAAAAGCTCAATGTGTGGAAACTTTGTCTCCATGCCAATCCTCAAATGCCACTATCTCCCTTGCCTCAAAAGTTTGGGGTGTTAGGGTGACAAAAGAAACTGAAACATTATTCAAAGCATCAAATTAAAGCATATAGAAAAAAAATAAATAGATATAAATAAATAAAGTTGCAGTGCCTTTGCAAAGTATGAACATACATTTTGAATGCTTTTAGAGCATTAAATGAGCCCTAAAAAGAATACAATTAAGTGGGGTCTTGCTTTTCAAATTCTCTTTTGCTTTTTACCCCTCCTTCTTTTTTTCTTTCTCCGATTTGTAATGATTTCTAGATCATGTTTTTGTAAGATTTTTTAAAACGAGTAGCAAGCAAGAATGATATATATTGGAGTCTTTAAAGAACCTTTTCGCCGTCGATCGATCCGGATGAGTACTACCATGAAAAGTTTCAAATTATAGACCCCAAAAATTAAATTAATTAAAACATTATATTATATACATGATCATGATGATGCCATTATATTTACAAATTAAAGAGTTCAAATAATTGAGATTATTGGATCAATATAACTCATCGTCACCCTCAACTTAATTAGCTCGATATGACGATATGCCTTACTAGAAAAGGGAAAAAAAAAACTTAGAATGGTTTGCGGCTATATATATTAGAAATTAACCATTTTATAGGAATATTTTTATTATTTTTATAACTAATAGTTGTATAAAAGACACATGTCCAAATGTAGTGGTTATTAATTGTCATAGACGGTTAATAATTACCAAAAGAAAGTATTTAAATATATTTTTAATGGTTACTTAATTATAAAAAAAATATTAACAATATTTATTGACGTTTGGTTATTATTGATCATAAAAGATAAGTGTCAACAAAAATATTTTTAACAATGAAGTGGCTACCAAAAATAGTTAAAATACTCTTAGTCTGTTTTCTGACGATATTAAATAGATAAAATATATTTTTTGTTGTTAACGTAAATGTTTGTTATTATTTTTAAGGGTTTTATTATTCTGTATCTAAGGATATAGGTTAAGTATATCACAAAAAAATATTTTAATATTATTTATATTTTTTAAAAAAATATTTTTGTAATAAATAATATTAAAATATTTTTTTATATTTAACATATACTTTTAGGGTATAGAATAGCAAAAATATATTTTTAAATATTTTTAATTTCATTAAATTTTATCACTAGCTAGTATTTTTTATTCTTTTATTTTTATACTTAGTATGAGTAAATTATCATTTGTATTCATAAAAGATATAGATGCTGACAAATATTCTCATATAAGAATAAAACGATAATTATAATCACGGAAGATGGCTTTTGTGTGCCAAGAGTATCTGGATGTTGGTTACACAATTGGTCCATTAGAGTATTCTTGGCACATGAAAGCTATCTTCTGTGGGCACAATTGTCGTTTTATTCTTATATGAATACATTTGTCAGCGTTTATATTTTTTATGGATACAAATGGTAATTTATTCTAATATTTTTTATTTGTGTGAAAGTTATTTTTAAACGTTTTCATTTTGTCCCTAATATTTTAGATAGATTAATGTTTATAAGATAATTCTAACACAAATTGAAACATTAGAAATAAAATTGAATAGAATTAAAGATTAAAAATATTTTAAAAAAATTATATATATTAAGAACAAAAAAATCTATTTTAACCTACTAATTTTTTTTACTAATAAACTTTTTTTGTTTTTTATAATATCTCTCATTTTGATAAATTAAAGATTAATTTGTCACAGATTTAATTTTCATTCAAGAATTTGTTGTTAGGGAATAAATTGTTACCATATCCATAACTATTTTTATTGGCCATCAAAATTGCTTATTTTTCATTGTACAGTTTGAATAAAGCATGAATGTTTTCAGCTAACGTTGAGAATAATTTGTTAGAGAAATTAAGGATTCTGATTCAGGATGGAAATCATGTATTAGATTCAATTAATTTTATAATTAAATACTTATGATGGATGGTTCGAATTATCAAAAAAGAAAAAGAATCCAACGTTTACCCTTTTAGTTTCCAGAATATATATATTCGGAGAACATAGCCATACAGAAGAGACAATAAATAAGAACTCATTTTTATTAAAATAAAATATATAGATATAGCATAGCTAAGTAGCTAGGTATGCATGATTGGAACATTGCGAATTTTAACATGATAACACTACATTATTTTGTGTATACGTATGTATATATAAACCCTAAAAACTTATCTAGCTAGTACTCTATCTCGTTTATGGACATGGTGGCCAATATAATTAAATAGTTAATTAATTAATTATTGCACATACTATTAATTATAATTATTACTCTAAGCACTATCATATCATAGGCACTGTATATATAGTAGTGTTTTGGATGAGAGTTCCTTGGATCTAACACGTTCTTGATTATATATAATATTTTATTATTTTATGAGTTCGTTCGTAGCAGCAGTCTGAATTGGACTACTTATTCATTTTTAATGCTTTTTTCTTTTTCAATTTTCACCTTATAATTAATTATTGGTTGATCCTATAAAGATTTAGTCTACAAAAGCCTCTTTCTCTTGTCGGCTTATATTATCATCATCATGGGGATTAATTCACTCATATGTTCCTCTTCCCCAAAACAACCTTGTCATTGCAATATTATCTATAAATATACAAATTAATTAGAATGAGAAAATTAAAAGAAAAAAAGAAAAAAAAAAAGAGATTATTATCCAAAGAAAGAAATCTCATATTAACTTATGATATTAATATAGGTAGGGACAAATAAATTTCAGGATAAAAAGAAGATCGAAATTTGATGTAAAATTAAAAAAGTAAATTAAATATTTAAAATATAAAATGGTAATAAAATTTAATTGTAAAATTTTTAAATTTAATAAAAATTTTATAAAATTAATAAATTTATTTAAAATTATAATATCAAAAAATTTTAGAGATTAAATTGAGATTTTAACTGTGGATATGATTTATACATGTCGAAGATTGTTGCGATTATTGTTTGATGGAATTAGGGTTTGTTTGAAAAATTTTAAAAGTAATTTTTTTCTGGTTTTTGACTTATAAAAAGTAGTAGTATTAATGTTTGGTATAATTTTTAAAATTAAATTGTAACTTTCTAAGAAACTATTTAGGAGCTTATAAAAAAAGTTAAAAAAATGACTTTTCTCGTAATAAAATTTTTTTAATTTTATTTTTTTTAAAATAAACACTTTAAAACTAAAAATTTAAATATAAAATAATTTATTTATAAATTATTTTTAATATAATTATTTATTATTTAAATTAATTTTTCAAAAAAAGTTAATTAAGCTGTTTATTTAAATTCGATCAATTCATGTTTGAGAATTATGACTATTTAAAACTATGATTACAAAGTGGTTATTAGTGTTAATCTTGGTGTAATTGGGTACAGTGCTCGAGGATCGGAATTGTCTTATGGTGACAATTGCCGGTAAAATGCAAATTAAAGCCCCACTTCGTTATTAAATAATAATAATTCATAATTAATGGTTTATTGGTACTGAACTACTGATACAGTGGGTTGCATGAGAACCGCTATAGATAAGTAGATAACACATGATTGCTTTTGCCTTATAGACTGGGAATATAAATGAATATTTATTCAAATTTACTAATTGTACTGAAAAATCTCTCTCTCTCTTGAACCAACTACTCTAGATGAGCCGATTAAGGATTATATATATATATTGTTATTATTTAAATTTAAATTTAAATTTTGAGTTGATTTGTTTAGTTTTAAGCATATTAATTAGATTTAGATTTTATGTTTATTATTTTGTTATTCTATCCGTTATGAAAGGGTAATTCTCCACATTCAAGCAATTTTAATTTTAACGGGCCTGCTACACATACAAGCTTACAAGCTTACAAGTTGGCCCAACCCAAATACAACTCACGTGCATGAAGAGGCATTACACGGAGCGTCACATTCACGTGCTCATAACTCAAACGGTTACGTATCCTACGAGTAATGGCAGACTCTTCCACTTCTTCCACTTCTCAAAACGATTCGAAAATAAGGCAACGCTTCCATTTTCGAGCGAAAATCGAAGTTCAAAACATACAAGTCGTCGCTAACCTTTGAAACCTCCATCAAAACACCATCAAACTCTCCATCAACAATTTGAAGAGAAAACAAAGCAACAATACTTAAGGTAAGTTCATTACGAACTAGGTTTTACTTTTCTTCTACGTCGTTGTTCTAGGGTTTACTGTTATTCTTGCTTCTTTGTTACACTGTTCTTCTACGTTGTTGTTCTAAGTTCTCCTGTTATTCTTGTTGTTCTAGATCTTCTGGTAACTGATTTTTGGGGGTATATTCCGTAGATTGGGGGGTGTATACTGCTTGACATTGTAATGTTGCTTGATATTGAAGCATGTTTGAGTGATATCTGACTGATATATATATGGATGTATCTCACTGTTATCAATAGGTGTATCTTACTATTATTAATGGGTGTATCTGACTCATATATATGGGTGTATCTTACTGTTATCAATGGGTGTATCTTACTGTTATTAATGGGTGTATCTGACTCATATATATGGGTGTATCTTACTGATATCTTTGGGTGTATTTTTCGTTTCAGAGAAAATGGCAGCAAGAAACCAAACAAAAGACCTTAAGTGTGCCACACATCTTCTAAGTGATAAGTTCAGAAACATGACCAAGGAGAAGAAGGCGATTGTGAAGGATCTAGGATTCGGTGGGTTGATGCACATCCCACCACTAAGGGTGGATCACCAACTGTTAAGGGAGCTGGCAAACAACTTCAAACTTGGGGAGAACAGACTGAAGACAGGATATGGTACTTTCCAAATAACACCAAAAACAATAGGTCATGCGCTTGGCATCAACGCAACAAGTAACTAGCTCAAAATTACAGGTGTATATTAAGTTGATGCTTGGGTGTATTTAAGTTGATGCTTGGGTGTATTTGAACCGACTTTGATACTTTGTTGTCTTCCTTTTTCTAGGAGATCTATTTCCTGAGAAAGTTGAGTATAAGAAACTTTCTGATGATGACAAAATAATTTTTAGAAGATTCCAGGGTAAGACCCTCAAAAGTCTTACCGATGAAATGATGGAAATCGGCGTTGGCAATGAAGAGGAACGCCTGATGTTCAAGAGGATATTCATCCTCTATATACAGATGGCGTTCCTTTTGCCAACGACGATAAACAAAATATCGCCTGTGCACCTGGCCCCAATTTTTAAGATGGAAGGCATATCGGAGAGAAATTGGGGCGGGCATGTTTTGACTTTCATGGTCAAGGACATCACAAACTACAAGGAGAAAAAGAAGAAGGCAATTGATGGCTGCCTCTTCGCTCTGATGATAATTTACTTTCATCTTTCAAAAAACAAAGGCAAAAAGAGGAATGAAAGACAACCAAAACCATGGATTGCCAACTGGAGTAAGGAGCAGTTGGTGGAAAGAATGAATGCAAAAAGAGAGGAAATTTTGGTAAGTAAATATAATATGTTGGATGTATTTTATTTACCTGAATGTTGCTAACTAAAATACCTAATGTTTCAGGGGATTGTGAAGATGGCAGAGACAAGAGAAAAAATGAAAAAAAAAAAAAGAAAAAAAAAAACAAGAAATCAAAAAACAAAAAAAGGAAGGCGAGTTCAACATCGTCTTCGAAGACAGAAACAACTACTGACAGTGACAGTACTACCTCTGAGTCTGAGACTCAAGAAGACTCAGAGGATTCAGGAAGAAAACACCCCAGCAAAAAGGGGAAAAAGTAAGTACCATACTTGGGTGTATTTTGTTGATCATGTTGGGTGTATGTAGTTTATTAAGGTGGGTGTGTTTTGTTTGCTGCGTTGGGTGTATATTGTATATTCAGTTGGATGTATCTTGTGCATTCACTTGGGTGTATTTTTAGTATGTTCTAAATGATGATTGTTTGCCTTCCAGAATGGACTCCAGAAAAAGAAAGAAGAGGCAAGAGGAGTCAGATTCTGATTCAGAATCTGAATCTGAATCAAGTGATGAGTAATGTCCTGAAATTATTACTCCTTTCTTTTGGCTTCATTATAAAGATTTCGTGTATTAACTGAAGTGTCTATTATTAACTTATAGGAGTGAAGAATCATCACCAGTGGAGAAGGAAAAGAAAAAGAAAAAGACAAAAACAACACCAAAAAAGTAAGCACTTCTTTGGATAATATTATGTGATAAAATTAATTTTTTATTTCTGATTGGCACTCTTTTTTTTCCACCCAGAACACAACCAAAAAAGAAAAAAGTTGTTGTAGAGGATTCACCTCCTGAAGAAGATCAATACTTTGATGGATACAGTACCTCGTAAGCTATATTACCGTCTATCATCGTAATTATTTTTGTTAAAATCTTCTTTTATGAATGTAGTGAGAGATATGAAATATCAAGTGAAGAGCTAGATGAATTGCTAAGGGAAAACGTTGATAAATCTGCTGCAGAGGGGTATGTCTTGTTCGGCTGTCTATTTCAGATTTTGGTGTGTTTTCTTTGCTAATAATTGTTTCTTGTTTCGCAGGGAGAACCAAGCTGACCTGCGATCGACAGAAGGTCGCTATGTCTCCTCTAAAACGTAAGAAGTTTTATTTAATAAAATCTTGTTATCATGATTTGGGTGTATTTTGTGGAACCATTTGGGTGTATTGTGTTGATCAAGTTGGGTGTATGTTGTTTATTAAGTTGGGATATTTCGTTTGTTGTCTTGGGTGTATATTGTCCATTCAATTCGTTGTATCTTGTTCATTCATTTGGGTGTATTTAATACATGTCTCTTATTTTGTCTGAATAACATGAAATCTGTTTAGAATACCGGCTGTGAATTTGGGAAGTGATGATCCTTCCTCTCAAGGACGCACAGAACAGAGTAGTGTAAACCAGCCGTCAGAGAGCATGTAATTTCTCTTTCAAATAACCGTTACTTTTGTTCTTATATTACCTTCTACTTCTAATTCTGTATATATTTTTTTTAGAAAAAAAAAAGCCCTTTATTATTTTATTCAAGAAAAAAAGGCAGGAAAAAAAGCAAAAAACTGCAAGTATGTAAGTTCTCAAAAAACAAAGCCTGTCTTCTTTTTGAATTGTTCGGGTGTATTGACAAACCCCATTTTGACAGTTTATCTTGTATTGATTTTAGGGAATTTTATAACCTCTTACCCACATTTATTCAATGAAATAGCATGGTTTTGTATATTCTCCTTTAATTGTGCTTAAGAGTGAAAACATGCTTTTTAGGTCTTAAAATGAATAAATTCAATTCACCTTGATTCCATTAGATGCCTTGATATGTTTGTTAAGTGATTTAAGGTTTAGGAGGCAAAGATTGGATCAAGGGAATGAAGAAAGAAGCATGAAAAGTTGGAGAACTCATGAAGAAATGAAAGAACCGGAAAGCTGTCAAGCCGACCTCTTCGTACTTAAATGACCATAACTTGAGCTACAGAGGTCCAAATGATGCGGTTTCAGTTGTATTAGAAAGCTAACATCCGGGGCTTCGAAACGATATAAGATTTGCCATAGTTGCTACACGTATGGTGGCGCGCACGCGCATAGTACGCGCACGCGCCGTTGCTGCCACCTAGTCCACTTGAAGCAAAAGCCAGCGATTTTAGAAGCCTTGTGGGCCCAATCCAACTCATTTCTAATGCTATTCAAGCCAAGGATTGAAGAGGAATCAACTGAAATTTTAACCATTAGTATAGTTTAGTTTTAGAAGTAGTTTCTAGAGAGAGAAGCTCTCACTTCTCTCTAGAATTAGGATTAGGATTAGGATTAGTTCTTAGATCTAGGTTTTAATCTTTGCTTTCTTCTACTTCTACATCTCAATTCCTTGTTGTTAGATTCATTCTCCTTCCATTCTTTTATTGTAATTTTCTTTATGTTGTTCTTATATTTTGTTGTAGATCTAGTATTGTTCCTTCTACATTCTTCCAATTCAATAAGAGGTAATTCATACTAAATGTGTCTTCTTTACTTTTCTATTGTTGATCTCTTGTTTTTGTAGTTGTAGATTCCTTTAATTCTTGCATTTAATAATGTTCACTTCTATTGCACTTTATGTGTTTGTTGAAATGTCTCTTTTAGTTTTAGTGTAGATTTTGTTCCTTTTGGCCTAGGTAGAGTAATTAGTGACACTTGAGTTATCTAATTCCTTTGTTGATTGGTAATTGGAGAGATTGCTAATTGGTTTGGAGTACACTAAAGCTAGTCTTTCCTTGGGAGTTGGCTAGGACTTGTGGCTCAAGTCAATTCATCAACTTGACTTTCCTTTATTTAGTAAGGGTTAACTAAGTGGTAGCAATGAACAATTCTCATCACAATTGAGGAGGATAACTAGGATAGGACTTCTAATTTTCATACCTTGCCAAGAGCCTTTTATAGTTGTTAGTTTACTTTCTTGCCATTTATCTTTCATGCCTCTTATCAAAACCCCAAAAATAACTCAACCAATAACAAAACACTTCATTACAATTCCTAGGGAGAACGACCCGAGGTTTCAATACTTCGGTTTATAAATTTAGGGGTTTGTTTTAGTGACAAACAACTTTTTGTATGAAAAGATTATTGTTTGGTTTAGGAACTATACTTGCAACGAGAATTCATTTGTGAAATTCTAAACCATCAAAAATCCAATCATCAAAATGGCGCCGTTGCCGGGGAATTGCAATGGTGTTATGTTATTGGTTATTGTATATATGTGAATATTGTGAATAGCTTGATTTTTTTGGATTGCTTGCAAGTTAGGACTTTGTTTCATTATTTCTTAGTAGTTTTTGTTTTTATTTTCTCTTTTCACCATGAATTCTCATTTTGGCTATGAGTGTGATTACAACTATGTTGTAGGTGATGAGAACTTCAATGAAGAGATGCATCAAGGATGGGACAATCAATGGTGGGAGGAGCCATATGCATATGATCAATCTTCATGGTAACAACCTCCCCCAATGCACTATGAAGAAGAGCCATTTTTTGATGCATATCAATTCAATGGCTATGGTGAATCTCCTTGTGACTTTCAAGAGCCACCACCATATGCTTATGAACCCCCTCCTCAACATGGCCCCCAACCACACTCACAAGCCTCTTTTCACCAACCACCTTCATATGACCCTAATCCATATCCATCCTACCAACAACCATATGAGCAATATGAACCACACATAGAGCCACCACCATTCCAACATCAACATTTTCAAGAGCCACCCCCTCCATATTATTACCAAGATGAACCACCCCCAATATATGAAAGTTTTCAACCACAAGATGAATTCTACCTTTCACCACAACCTCCCATGGAAGAATATTCATGTCTTTCAATCCAAGAGCCTTATGGTCCTACTCATGATATCCAAGAGGAACAAGAGTCAAGGGATCGTCTCAAGGAAGCATTGGATCAATTTCAAGCAACCATGGAGTGTGTTGTGCAACAAGTGGAAAGAGTGGAGAATATTGAACCACCACAACAAAAAGAACCATCTTCCTACTATGAACCCTTCCCCCAAAATGAGGAACCTTTCCACCCACCCCAACCTCTAATGGATGAAACCCTTGGTGTTCTTGTTCAAGGGCAAGAAGAGATGAAAAGGGATGTGCAAAATTTCATGGCCGCCTTGGATGCGGTAACAAATCAATTAGCATCCCAATGCTTGAACACTCAAGAAACTCCCATGGCTACATGTGGAGAATTAAATGAAGAACATAGCATGAAGGAGAGATTGGAAACTCCGGTGGGAAATAAGGGAAGTTGCTTTGTATTGGAACAATTGGAGGAAGCTTTAATTGTTGAAGACAAGGAAGAAATGGTAGAAGACTTAGGAGATGCGGAGCTTCCATGGGAACATAGAGTTGAAGAGAACCTTTCCAAGATGATTGAAATTGATGCTAGGGAGGGATGTGCACAACCTCCAAGGCATATTCCATATGAAGACTTGGATGGGATAGAGAAAGAATTGAGTTTCCTTGGTGATGAAGATCAAGCATCAAGTCCTAGTGGTGGAGAATCCTTTGAACTTGAAGAACCTTCTCCCGGTGTATTTGAAAATGTTGTGGAGGTGAACTTCTTTCACCCTCCTAATTATAGTTTGATTAAGGGAAAATGCTTAGATAGTATTGATGAACAAAGGATTGAATTAGAGAAATCTTGTGAAGAGGTGGAGATCCTTAGAAAAAGGAGGATGGGGGTGGAATATGCTTTGTCAAGAACCTTGGAATCATCTTTGCCTAGGTTGCCATCTACACCTTCATTTGAGTGGGTGAAGTTCATTTCTATTAGCTTTATTATCCCACTTGAATATGGTTTGCTTGATACGGATGGTCAACTTAGGATGCTTTGTGGGATGAAGCATAAGCGAAAGATGTTTCGTGGTTGGCGTTGCAAATCAAGGCTCATTATGGTTGATGCATCAAACACGAGATATAAAGGTTGGAGTAGTGCTCAAATAGATGGGTCTAGGAGGATTGTTGGGCACTTCATAGAGAATTCTTCTTGTTCACCACCCGGATGGACTAATAATAATGATCAACCTCAAGACGGGTGTGAAAATAAAGTGTGGGACCCCGGATCACAAGAAGAGGATCAACTTTGGGAGCCCCAAGCTTGTGAAGAACTCCATCAACACTTGGCTCAATCCATAAAGAATCTTGGGGCACAATGGAGAACCAAGCATTGGTGGGAGTTCCAAGATGAATACAAGCACAAGCCACCTTGAGAGGAGCTCCCCATAAGTCCAACTTAAGGACAATAAACAAAAGTGCTAGGTGGGAGACACCCCACCATGGTAAAATCTTTTCATTTTCTCTTTTGTATATATGGGTAAAATTAGTTTAATTTCATGTTTTGGTAGTTTGTTAAGTGCATTTGATAGTTTAGTATGTTAAATAAGGTTCTATGGTGTTTTGGTAGCTGTTTGGAGGTTTGGAATGCTTGGATTGGTGTAAAAATATACCAAAAATTTTTGAAAAACAGAGCACCATCCACGCGTACGCGCACTGCACGCGTACGCGTACATTGAGCATTTTCGACCATCCACGCGAGCGCGCCATGCACGCGTACGCGTGGGTTGAGAAGTTCCACCTTCCATGCATTAACCCGAGAGTTAGGCCCGCACTGTGCGCGCGTTGTGCCTTTGGCACAACCCCACTTGCGCGTACACGCACATGACGCGTACGCGCCATTCTCGAAATAAGCCATCGACGCGGGCGCGCCATGTGCGCGTACGCGTGGATGCCCTTCCTTCACTACATTTCTTTTCTTCTCATTTTTCCATTTCTTTCCTTCTCCTTTCTTCTTTCCTTCTTCTACCCCTCATCCAACACTTCCAAACACCATGGATAACCATTTATTTTAGTTAGTTTTAGTATGGTTTTCATTTTATTTTCTCTCTCTTCATCATAAATGTTGGATTATTGACTTTGTTTACTATACATTGCTGCCCCTTATTGCCTAAATGCTAATTTAGCATTAATGTTTTTAGATAATCTTTGTTGGATTCTATGATTGAGGTTATATTTAACTTGGTTTTGCATTTTTCATGCTTACCTTTTAAGAATACCAAGTGATGAGAATTGCATTTGAGCTTGTAACTTTTTTGAATTGCATGATTTGGCCACCATGTGATTTGAACCGTATTCTTTGATTAGGCAACCTCTTGATGATGGATGATGATGTGCATTTACCTTAATGCCTTATGTCATGATCATATGCATCCATATGTGTTTGACTTGAATGCTTTCATGCTTCTTTAATGCTTGTTTTACCTTACAAGTTTACTTAAAGCATCTCAAGCATACTAGAATGAGTAAAGTGCATGCTTCTTTGGTGACATAGCTTTTTATGCTAATGTGTGTTCTAAACCGCGCAATTTAGAATTCACACACCTAATATTTCTTAATGTCACACTAATTCACTCACTCAATTCTAGTGGTTTACCTCACTCCAACAAAGTATGCTTCCTTGATTTTGTATTGTCTCATCTTATGGTGTTATATTTTTGTTTTTCATGACGAATGCACCACAAGCAATAACGGAAGCGAGACAAAGAACACGCAGCAATCCGGAGAGTCGCCGTACCCCCTTGCTCATCTTTGAGTTCACCGAGGACGGTGCAAACTTTTAAGTGTGGGGAGGTCGTCCGACCGGTCGGCGATTTTGGGTGACAAATTTCTAATCTCAATACTTTTGCATTTCATCTTAGGTTTTTAGGATTTTTGTTGCATATTCTTATTTTTTGCATATATATACACAATAAGTTTAGTCAAAATAATGAAATTTTTCAAGATTTCTATCTATAGGGCACCTCAATTGATTTGAGTGAAAACTCTTCATAGAACTTGCTTGAAATATATATATTATGGATCATGTTTTTTGAGCTAAGAACACAAGCAAGTGAGATTTGAGCCTAATGGTGTGGTTACATCTTATAACCACTTATTTTCCTTCTTGTGTGCATTATTCTCTTTCTATGATTGTAATCTTTGATTTGTTTGATTCTTTATGTCCATTATTTTGTGTATTCATGCATTTATATGATTGAGGCCATCATTTCATTAGCTTACTTATCCAAATAGCCAACCTTTTATATTCCTTTGTTAGCCAATTTGAGCCTACGCTTAACCCACTTCGTTCTTATTTTAGCACATTACAAGCCTAAAGCGAAAAACAATACAAGTCCTTAATTTGGATCTTTGATTAGCTTAGGCTAGTGTGTGTGAATATCATTCAAGTGTGGGAACCTTGGGACATTGGGTGAATAAAAGGGTAGTTTTGTATTATTATTGGAAATATTGGGAATTGGGTACATACCCATGTATTGATCAAATGTAAAACCTTATGCATTGAGGTTCTTGTACATAGAAAGAAAAAAAATGAGAAAAACAAAAGAAAAAGAAAAAGAAAAATAATACGGAATAGAAAAAAAAGAAAAAATAGAAAAAGAAAGAAAAAGAAGAAAAAGAAAGAAATAAAAAGGAGACAAAATGCCCCAAATCAAAGTATAGTCCAATAAAATCAATGCATAGGTGTTGTGAAATTAAAAAGGAATACATGAGTATGTGAAAAAGTGAGAAATGGATAGTTAGATTAGAACTTAATTGTATAGGATGTCATAGGTTAGGTGGGAAGTTTAAGCTTATCAAAGATTCTAATTTCAAACTCACTTAACCAAATATGCATCCTACCTTGACCCTAGCCCCATTACAACCTAAAGAAAAGACCTCATGATACTTGTATGCATGCATGAAATATTTGTTGATTTTTAGAAGAAGAACAAATCTTAGAAAGCATGATTAGGAGAGAATTGAGAGAATCAACCCTAAACACTTGAGCGAATAGAGTGCAAATACATCCGGTGAGGGTTCGATTGCTCAATTACATGTTTCCACCCATGATCATCTCCTTTCATGCAAGTTTGTAAAAACATTTAATAACTCAATTCAATTGTGGATTAGACTTGCTAGTCCTTAGCCCTTGATCATATATGCTTCTTGGGAATTGATTTATTTTGACCAAGCAATTGCATTCATTTAGATAGTTGCATATAGGTAGATTGCATTTAGTTAGTTTCCATTAAATAAATACCATACCCTTACTTCATTCTTGGTTCAAGCATGAGGACATGCTTGGTTTAAGTGTGGGGAGGTTGACAAACCCCGTTTTGACGGTTTATCTTGTATTGATTTTAGGGGATTTTATAACCTTTTACCCACATTTATTCAATGAAATAGCATGGTTTTATATATTCTCCTTTAATTGTGCTTAAGAGTGAAAACATGCTTTTTAGGTCTTAAAATGAATAAATTCAATTCACCTTGATTCCATTAGATGCCTTGATATGTTTGTTAAGTGATTTAAGGTTTAGGAGGCAAAGATTGGATCAAGGGAATGAAGAAAGAAGCATGAAAAGTTGGAGAACTCATGAAGAAATGAAAGAACCGGAAAGCTGTCAAGCCGACTGACGAATGGATTTTTGATGGTTTAGAATTTCACAAATGAATTCTCGTTGCAAGTATAGTTTCTAAACCAATCACTAATCCTTTCATACAAAAGATTGTTTGTCACAAGTAACAAACCCCTAAAATTAATAACCGAAGTATTGAAACCTCGGGTCGTTCTCCCTAGGAATTGTAATGAAGTGTCTTGTTATTGGTTGTGATTTATATTTGGGGTTTTTAAGATTTTAGACAAGAAATATAAATGGCAAAGAAAATAAACTAACAACTAGCAAAGCTCTTGGCAAGATATGAGAACTAGAAGTCCTATCCTAGTTATCCTTCTCAATTGTGATGAGAATTGTTCATTGCTACCACTTAGTTAACCCTTACTAAAGAAAGGAAAGTCAAGTGGATAAATTGACTTGAGCCACAAGTCCTAGCCAACTCCCAAGGAAAGACTAGCTTTAGTGCACTCCAAACCAATTAGCAATATCTCCAATTATCAATCAACAAAGGAATTAGATAACTCAAGTGTCACTAATTACTCTACCTAGGCCAAGAGGAACAAAATCTACACTAAAATTAAAAGAGACATTTCAACAAACACATAAAGTGCAATAGAAGTGAACATTATTAAATGCAAGAATTAAAGGAATATACAACTACAAAAACAAGAGATCAACAATAGAAAAGTAAAGAAGACATATTTAGTATGAATTACCTCTTATTGAATTGAAAGAAAATGGAAGGAACAAAAGTAGATCTACAACAAAGTGTAAGAACAACATAAAGGAAATTACAATAAAAGAATGGAAGAAGAATGAATGTAACAACAAGAAATTGAGAAGATAGAAGTAGAAGAAGATGAATTAAAATCTAGATCTAAGAACTAAACCTAATCCTAATCCTAATCCTAGAGAGAAGTGAGAGCTTCTCTCTCTAGAAACTAATTCTAACTACTAAACTAAACTATGACTAATGGTAACTAACATGTGTTTCCCTCTTCACTCCTTGGGTTAAATAGCATCAGAAATGAGTTGGATTGGGCCCACAAGGCTTCTAAAATCGCTGGCCACGTTTTGCTTCAAGTGGACTAGGTGGCAGCAACGGCGCGTGTGCGTACTTTGTACGTGCGCGCCACCATACGTGTAGCAACTATGGCAAATCTTATATCGTTGCGAAGCCCCGGATGTTAGCTTTCCAACCCAACTGGAACCGCATCATTTGGACCTCTGTAGCTCAAGTTATGGTCGATTAAGTGCGAAGAGGTCGGCTTGACAGCTTTCCGGTTCTTTCATTTCTTCATGAGTTCTCCAACTTTTCATGCTTCTTTCTTCATTCCCTTGATCCAATCTTTGCCTCCTAAACCTTAAATCACTTAACAAATATATCAAGGCATCTAATGGAATCAAGGAGAATTAGATTTAGCTATTTTAAGTTCTAAAAAGCATGTTTTCACTCTTAAGCACAATTAAAGGAGAATATACAAAACCATGCTATTTTATTGAATAAATGTGGGTGAAAGGTGATAAAATCCCCTAGAATCAATACAAGATAAACCCTACAAATGGGGTTTGTCACCGACCTCTTCGTACTTAAATGACCATAACTTGAGCTACAGAGGTCCAAATGATGCGGTTCCAGTTGGGTTAGAAAGCTAACATCCGGGGTTTCGAAACGATATAAGATTTGCCATAGTTGCTACACGTATGGTGGCACGCACGCGCATAGTATGCGCACGCGCCGTTGCTGCCACCTAGTCCACTTGAAGCAAAACGTGGCCAGCGATTTTAGAAGCCTTGTGGGCCCAATCCAACTCATTTCTAATGCTATTCAAGCCAAGGATTGAAGAGGAATCAATTGAACTTTTAACCATTAGTATAGTTTAGTTTTAGAAGTAGTTTCTAGAGAGAGAAGCTCTCACTTCTCTCTAGAATTAGGATTAGGATTAGGATTAGTTCTTAGATCTAGGTTTTAATCTTTGCTTTCTTCTACTTCTACATCTCAATTCCTTGTTGTTAGATTCATTCTCCTTCCATTCTTTTATTGTAATTTTCTTTATGTTGTTCTTATATTTTGTTGTAGATCTAGTATTGTTCCTTCTACATTCTTCCAATTCAATAAGAGGTAATTCATACTAAATGTGTCTTCTTTACTTTTCTATTGTTGATCTCTTGTTTTTGTAGTTGTAGATTCCTTTAATTCTTGCATTTAATAATGTTCACTTCTATTGCACTTTATGTGTTTGTTGAAATGTCTCTTTTAGTTTTAGTGTAGATTTTGTTCCTCTTGGCCTAGGTAGAGTAATTAGTGACACTTGAGTTATCTAATTCCTTTGTTGATTGGTAATTGGAGAGATTGCTAATTGGTTTGGAGTGCACTAAAGCTAGTCTTTCCTTGGGAGTTGGCTAGGACTTGTGGCTCAAGTCAATTCATCCACTTGACTTTCCTTTATTTAGTAAGGGTTAACTAAGTGGTAGCAATGAACAATTCTCATCACAATTGAGGAGGATAACTAGGATAGGACTTCTAATTTTCATACCTTGCCAAGAGCCTTTTATAGTTGTTAGTTTACTTTCTTGCCATTTATCTTTCATGCCTCTTATCAAAACCCCAAAAATAACTCAACCAATAACAAAACACTTCATTACAATTCCTAGGGAGAACGACCCGAGGTTTCAATACTTCGGTTTATAAATTTAGGGGTTTGTTTTAGTGACAAACAACTTTTTGTATGAAAAGATTATTGTTTGGTTTAGGAACTATACTTGCAACGAGAATTCATTTGTGAAATTCTAAACCATCAAAAATCCAATCATCATGTATTTATTGATTTTCTTTGGGTGTATTTTAGGTTGAATCCGGCTGATTCGAATATGATGGTTGTGAGGGAACAGACACCGTCGGATGCGCTTGCAATGTGAGTTTTTCAAGAATATTTCAACCTTATAACCTTATTATTTTCAAAGGCATTGTTAACCTTTCATTTTTCTTCTTGTTTAGAGTCCCGATTCAAGTTTTTGTGCGGCCATCCCAAACAATCACTGTGCCGGAACTTCAAGAAACACCTGAGTCAGATTTTGAACCAACCCCTCTGCCTCAGATAGAAGGAACTACAGAAACGTAAGAAATAGTATTGGGTGTATATTGGGTTAAAGTTCGGGTGTATAATTGGTAACAGTTTGGGTGTATATTGTTCCTGATTTGTTTTTTTACGCCATGATTAATTTTTTGTAACTGTGCAGCACTCCTGAACCCCCCCAACAACTTCAAGAAACCACACCCACGCTTCCCCCAGCTCCAACTAAAATGTAAGTTCATCAGACTAAAATCAATCTTTTCTTATCATCCGTATATTCTTATTCTTATAATACGTTATACATGATGACGCAGTCATCCAGCCGCAGAAGACGTTGCTGCCCTTATGATGATGGTACGGACAACATCCTATATTCCTAAAACAGATCCAGTGCCATCATTCAGCCTTGGCTTGACTGATTCAAGCCAGGAGGGAGCGTCAACGCAGGAGACAGAAAGCGCAAAATCTCCAGAAACTGCAAATTTGCTGGAACAATTAGAGAATTTGGTCCAAAAATTAGCAAGCAGTGCGGCGAAGGGAAAAAACGAAAGTCCAGAAATTCAAAGGGAGACTGGGGGAGAAAGTTCTGGGAAGTTTGAAACTCCTGAGGGAATAAATCAGATTACGGATGATATGAAACAAAAGTGCTACATCTGGGGGACGAGACTGAAGGAAGAGCAGATGGCAATACTAACGAGTATGAGCACATGTGCACTCTGATTGCCCAAGATAAATACATATTGATTAGAATGCACCTTGCATCCCTCCAGGCAAAAAGTGATATAGAATTTGCGGTAATATTAGAATAACACTAATATTTTTACACCAAAGTCAACTGCAATGTTTATTAATGTAAAATTGATTTTGGCATATATTTCTAGATTGTATCTACCATCTGCCACATCCTCAACCAGAAAAATGAAAAGAGGTTTCAAGAACAAATATACTGTCTCCCCCCCGATATTGTGGTAAGTGTTACTTCTACGAACTTTGGGTGTATTTTCTGTGTTGATTTGGGTGTATTTTTTATGTTCAATTGGGTGTAAGTTGTGTAGTCATTTGGGTGTATTTAAAGTATTCACTTGGGTATATTTTCAGTATTTTATTTCTAGTTTCGCAATTCTTGCAGAACATGACACTTTTGGATCACCCAAACGGGGAATTCATATCACCGAAAACGAATAAGGAATTCAGGGTGGAAAACTACCCGAGTTTTATTCCCTTCATAGATAGAAAAAAATTAACTTCGCATCCATATGTAAGTTTTCATTTGCTAAATTTGTTAGTACGCTTCTTTACTTATATGCCAAATAAAATAACACACTGTTGGAAATGTGGCAATCCTTCAGATTTTTGCACCTGTTTGCTACTCGGGGCATTGGTGGTTATGGCTGATAGATACAACGAAGCGAAGATGTCATATACTTGACCCGCTACACAAAAAAGCTCCCGACGAAGAGAGAAAGAAGCTTAATAAATTCACTGTAAGTTGCTTCTGTCTTCTTTACTTTAAGTTGTGTTGGGTGTATATTGTCCATTCAGTTGGGTGTATCTTGTGCATTCATTCGGGTGTATTACTGATTTGTTTTGGTATTTAAGGGATATGTATTTTCAAGATTGATAACATATGCCGGCGGAAAATCTCTGAGGAAAGGCGAGAAGGAGAAGGAAATTAAATCATCATATGTTAAAATATCAGGCCAAAAATCAAGGTATAAATTTGTGACTCTAAACATTAAACTTTCGTAGATGAGATTTGTAATCTATTTTCTTCGTTTTCAGCTATGACTGCGCTATCTACGTTATGAAGTGGATGGAGTTAATTGAGCCAGAAAACATTAAAAAGGGGAAGTATGAATGGGATAATTGGCCACAGGTAACTGTCTTTAGAACTATATAACTCTGTATTACTTTACTGAATTAATATTGCTGTTTAAATAGAATATACTTTTTAATTATAGGAGGAGGTGGACCACTATAGAGTGGAGTATGCTTCGCGGATACTATTCAGTAAGATGAATAAAGAGAGAGATCGGGCAATTAGAGAGAGTAATGCTATAAGGCTGTCGAAGCCATCCTCTGTATTATTGAGTCCGTTTTGTCAGATAAATTCTGATGATATAGAAACTGCGTAATCCAACTGCTGGGTAGTTTGTAAATTGAACAAATGATGTAAATATTTGCCATTTATCAACAACTTCTATTCCATGTATATTTTTTTCCATAGTTAAAACTATCTGTGCTGTTAAACTGTCTGTGCTGTATTCAAAAGCTGTATTACAGGTGGTAAAACATGAAGGAAAAAATCAAGGCATATATAAACGCAAATTATAAACTGTTACACCCAACGCAAGTCTAATAATACACCCAAGATTGCATAAAATATACACCCAAACTGTCTGTGCTGTATTCAAATTGTATGAATTACATGTACTAAAATATGAAGAAAAACATCAAATCAAATATACACCTATAACCTGCGAATTTTTACAGCTATTGTTCTATATGTATCTATATATGTAGCTATATGTAAATTGTGAATGAACAAAAATACACCCAAAAGAACAGTGCTTTTACACCCATATTCTCTAAAACTATACACCCAAAGAGTTATCCCATGCTGCTGGTACCCTGAACTGATAATTCATAATGTGTCCTTGATATTGGCTGGAATTTGAATGCACCGCTGATGCAGCATCAAACAGGTTTATCTGAATATAACACTCACACATTAGCTAAACTATTAACGAGAAAAGTAAACTCAATCGCCACAAATTTAAAGAACATTACTTTTACCTCGCTTAAAACTTTCGTCTTCTTCTTCTTTGTGGCATTTGCAATATGTTTGTCCAGCTTTGAACCTAGCCTATTTTTTGGATGTCCTCTTGTTCGAATCCTTGGCGGCTTTGAAGCTCGTTAACGGATTCCAAGTTGGCGTCTTCGTGGGATAAAGAAGATGTCCCCTTCCTTTTGGCTTTTAATGATTCCATCTCGGCCATGACGTTATCGTACGCACGGTGCAGAATTGCAGTCAGCTCCTCCGATTCAGATGCAAATTCGCAAATATTTTGCGAACGAAAAACCAATTGGTCGAACCTCTTGCTTCTTGGCTCCATCAGTGGCTCGTCGTGGCTGCTCTTGATGTGTGTGTGTCGCCTGTTTACCTTCTTGCTCCATCGTTCCAGTATATATCTAGGTGACACTTGGCTTACTTGTTCGAAGCTTAACACGCTTAGTGCGTGACGGCACAGTATCCCTCTCGACTCGAATAATAAGCATTGGCATTTTACCTCGGTTGCAACTGAGTCGTAAGTAACCGCGAACTTATTGAATATTGAGCTGGAAACTTGTTCTCCGACTTCGTATACTGAATAGTCTAGAGCGGAATTCTTTAATCTGGTGATGCAATTCGCCTTTCCTCTGAATTGCGCTTGGACTTCCCTAAACTTTGCATGAGTGTACGCATCTTGAAACTGAGCTTCAATGGAGGATTTGGTTGCACACGGTATGACCGTATGAAAATCTGCAACATCTGATTCTCTCTCTGCTTGCTCCCTGCTTCCGAGGCAATTATCGTATTGTTTGACGAACTGAATAAGCGAGCTGTTCTGGGTGATATACTTGTTAAAAAATGAATGCATGCTCTCGCTCCTTTGTGTGCTTCTCATCCCTGCCCAGAAGTGGTGATCCAGATAGATAGGAACCCATATGTGACGGTCTTCATACAGATCTGCATAATACACCCAAACACAGACTATAAATACACCCGAGGGAACATGCAATTTACACCTCTGCTGCAGATTTTAAAAAGACATTACCTGAAAGCCACTTGTTATCCGCAAGACCAAAATTCAGCAGAAAATCATTCCAATTCCTATCGAATGAGTCTTTGCTATGAGAGTTCCAAACAACTTGGCTCATTTCTTGTTCAAAATCGGCATGTCCCTTGTATCCGTTTAGTTTGCTTGGAATCTTCTTCATGATGTGCCAAATACACCAACGGTGAACTGTTGTTGGCATACAGGCATCTAAAGCCCTTTTCATTGATGCGCACTGATCGGTGAGAAACCCTTTCGGAGTGTTTCCTCCCATGCAACGAAGCCAGCATTGAAATAACCATTTGAATGATTCAATTTCTTCGTTCTTCATCAAAGAGCATCCGAGAAGTGTTGACTGACCGTGGTGATTCACCCCGACAAAAGAACCACAGACCAAATTATACCTGAAACAAATTACCATGGTCCAGAATCCAAAATCATTAGGTACACCCCAACAAATGCTTCGTATACACCCAATGAAACAGCCAATATACACCTCTGCTGCGAATTCGTAAAAAAAATTAATTTAGCATCATAAACAGGGGCAGTTTGTTACCTGTTTGTATTGTAGGTGGTGTCGAATGAAATGACGTCTCCGAAATACTCAAAGGCAGCTCTGCTTCTTGCATCGGCCCAAAAAGCCAGCTTAATCGATTGATCCTTCTTGAGTTCGAGCTCAAAAAAGAAATTTGGATTCTTCTCTTTCATTCTTAAGAAATATTCCCGAATTCCTTTGCATCTTTTTGTTCGGAAACATTCCTCACTTCCCTGGTAATGTAATTCCTCACGTCCTTTTCGATAAAATTTAACTCGCGGTGACCCCCCGGTAGCCGCAACAAATGATTGGTAGGTTTTGCTTGGTCTGATACCGGCCTCCTCGTTATTCTCTATCGTACGACGAATGGACATGCTTAGTTCCCTGTGCTGTTTGAGCATCTCTGCTTTGCTTGGACAGCAGGGGTGTGAATGATCCAGCACAACCTTTGAAATGATCCAAGCACCGACATCCTTCAATGTGTGTATATAAATTCTTGCAGGACAGTTTAGACCGGCTGTCGGATTAGTCTTCTCGGTCGGAGATATTTTAGATTTCCATTTTCCCTCTCTGCTACATGTAATCAGTTGATTCTTAATCTCGTTTCCCTTCCTATTTGTGCACCGAACTCTTGTAGAGAAACCTGCAGCCTTGGCGTAGTTCCTGTAAAATTTTCCAGCATCTTCAAGGGTGGTAAAGGTCATTCCAACCTTCGGAACAAGCTCGTCATCAACAACCGAGAGAGGCTGCACAATACACCATGTCAGAAACTGTGAATACACCCATAGATATGATTCAAATACACCCAATCATGTCTAACATGATACACCCGAACCGCTACAACTCAACTACAGAATGACCTTTAAAGCCATAAACTGTAAATACACAGGCTGCAGAATACACCATGTCAAAAACTAAAAACACACCCAATCATGTCTGATATAATACACCTGAACAACAACAACTCAATTAAAATAACAAAAAACCAGTAAAGTGTAAATACACCCACACTTCTAGCAAAAATACACCCAAAAAAGACCTGATCTACACCCGAGCGTCTGCTATAAATTCCAGATAATTAATCACAAATAATACATTGAGTCGACAGATTTATGTTAACGTGTTAGTTTCACAGTCAATGTTCAGCAATTTTTCAACTACACAATGCAATACAAATTACTGAAAGAAAATTCATACTAATCCTATATAAATCAAACCTCAGGAACTTCGTTAGATTCAAATTCATAATCCACTTCGCCTGGATTCAGCTGACAATCTGAGGTTGAATGATCCATTATCTTCAAAACGAGTTCAAACTTTGATTTCAGAAAACAACAAATCAAAATAGAAAATGAAGCTCAAGTTGCACAGAGAGAGAAGAAAGTAACGTAAACGAAGAACATACCAGTAAGAAAAGGAGAGGAAAAGAACGATGGAGAAGAAGAAGGAGGGAAGAGGCGCGAGAAGAAGAACAACCAAATCTCAAAATAACGAAAACGAATCTTTTAAATTTGGTAGTTAGATATACGTGGGATCTTATATAGCGCGTGTATACAATGTATGTGGAGAGGCGCGTTTTTTTGTTTTATTGCTTAATGAACTTGTAAAGCATACAAGCCGTAATGGCTTGTATGCAGAACTTTTCCGTAATTTTAATATTTAAATTTATTCAAGTGATTTGAGTTTTTACATTTTGTTCCGTTTTCTCCTTCCTTGTGTTTCTTTTTCTTCTTCACTCCAGATGCTACATCTTCTTCTTCTCTCTTTTTATTATTTTTCAATTTCGTTACCGTCATCACTAACAACACCTCCTCCTTTTCTTTCTATTGAAATTTCATCTTCTCTTTCTTTTTCATCCTTCTCTTCTATCATCATTATGATCATCATCACAATCATCATCGTTATCGTTATCGTCATGGTCTTCTTTTAATACGTATAGTCGATATCGTTATTATCGAATTTTTGTCATATTAATGATATTGTCTTATCCAAAATTGATTTGGATATATTTTTGTTCAAAATTGACTTGTTTTTGAATTCGAATTTATGTAATGGACAATTTTTTGTTCATTTGGTATTAGACAATAGTTTCATTTTGATATACAATATTTTTGGTTCATTCGAGACGCAGGTGTTTCTGAATTTGAATTTATATAATGGACAATTTTCGGTTCATTTGGTATTATACAATAGTTTTATTTTCATAATATTTTCGTTCCAAAATTATTTAATAATGTCACAACAGAAAATCAGAATCAATAAAAATGTTAGCAAAATGTTGGTGGTGTTGTTAGTGATGATGATGGAGGAAGAAGAAGAAAAAGAAAGAAGAGATAAAAAAATTCAAATGAAAAAGAAACAGAAAAAAGATGAGAAGATGGATGTGGTGGTAATGATGACAATAATAAAAATAGATGAAGAAAAAAGAGGAAGAGGAGAAAAAAAAAGACGAAACTCCACACAATATAAACTAAATAACTTAATTGCTTAATTGCATAAATCGCTTGAATATATAGCAGAACTCGTTACGAATATAACTACTTTCCATCAGAGTTATAACCTATTTATTTATATATAATAAATTAAAATTATTATATGCATCGTCAAATTTATTATCCCGTATTTTTCTATGAATATATTATTTAATTTATTTTTTTATATTTTAATATATACTGTATATGAATTTGACGTATAAATGTGTAATAATAAAATTACAATTTTGTTATGTTACCGATAAGAATTTTATCAATTTTTGTTTATAATTGTATTTAATAAAAGTATTTTTATGGATGTGTCTAATAAAAATATTTTTTTATAATGGTATCTAATAAAAATATCTTTATAGATGTATTTTTGGATGTGTCTCTTTAATTTATATATATGTTTAAAATATAATAATTAATTATTATTAACAATAAATTAACAGATAGTATATATTAATACTATATCCAATACTTTTTCATAAAATTATCATCTAATAATATCGCTCAATATTTAAGTCCAGCCAATTTTTTATTACAAAATATTTTTATTATGTGAACTTTTTAGTTTTTAAATTATTGGTGTGTTACATATGCAACTCTAGCTAATTAACTAATTGATTAATTAAGTAGGGTTCAAGAGTTTTTCTTTTTAACTGAAAGCAATCATGTTTGATGAATTGGAACTTAAATCCCATGGCCGCACATATATATTTCTTTCATTATTGATTACTTTATATTTAGAATTCAAGCTTGATTGAGATTATTACGAAATTATAAGAGAAATGAGGATATGTGATCTTCCACAGATTAATCATGCATTAATAGTAAAATTTAATTAATTCTTAGCTTTGCAAAAAGAAAATAAAAACAAAAACCATTTTCTCATTTTTTTTATGTTGCTAGAGTATCCACGAAATAGAGTTAACAAAATTTATTTTTTCAACTTGACTCAACACGAGAGTTAATTGGGCAAGTTGAGCTAAACTTGTAGATTCAATATACATATATAAAAGAAAAATAAAATTAAAAAATACAGATAACAATAATGCTAACCTTACTTTGAATTACTACATACTTGAGAAATTGAGAAGTTTTATTTAAGAGTAGTGCTAGAGAGTTAATGGCCTAAACATAACCAAGATTCGAACTCTTGACCTTCCGGATCTGGAACTCTAATACCATGTCCTGAAACTACTCATCCCAAAAACATAACCTGATAGGACAATGTAACACTAATAATCATATCTCTAATACTTTCTAAACCTTCATTGTACACATTGTACGCTTAGGTCATTGACTCCCTATACTTTCTCTTTATTTAATTATTTGCATATGCATGAAAAACAAATCGAAAATTTTATGAAGAAGGTTGCATGAAACGGCATGCTTATTATTAGGGATAGCAACTGGGGAGGGCGGGGGTGCATCGGAGGATACCTTTCCGTTCTTTATTTTTGTTTCTAAATTTGTTCTTTCTTTTCATTTTAATTCTCATTATAAAGGAATATTGTCTCCTATATATTCTTATTTTTTGTGGAGTTTCATTTTCTATCTTTTTATATTGATTATTTATATAAAAGTTGTTACAATAAAAAATTAAAAAAAATATTACAACATATAAGAATACAGTCACATAGCGGTTAAAAAAAAAATGCTACAATCAAAGACAACGAGGTGATGAGAGGATGACGACACGTTGAGCACTAAGAAGAAATAGTAAGAGTATAATTGTGACACTATGGGAAATTAGAATTTGCGTGTTCTTCCCTTATGAAGTGACTGGAAAGAATATTAACTAGCATTATGAAAAAAAGGAAAGACACTTGAAATTAGGGTTAAATTTTTTAATATATATATATATATATATATATATGAAATGACTAAAAAAATTATATTCAAAATAAATTATTAATGATATTTAAATAAATTTAATCATTTAAAAATTAGAGGGAACGGAACGGAAATTCTCGTTCGACTTTCTATGTCTGTTTCAAAAGAATTTTGGCTATAATTTCAATTCTCAAAAAAATTTCTTCGTCTTCGATTCTCCATTTAGAACGGTTTTCGCGGAGATCCTTGCATTTCAACAAATTTTGTCATCTCTATGTACTATCATATTATATATATATATTGATATGACCAGTAAACATCGGTTACACATTATAGCTCGGTTACACTTCAGGCCCAATCATAACCAACGATTTCATCATAAATGACCTCAAACCAATAACGTCGGATTTACCATTTATCCTCTTCCTAGACGTTACATCTGAAGGATAACGGCCGACTTCTCTTGCTAATATAAAGCAGACAAAAGACCAAAAGAAGGTACGTCATTTTTCCAAGATTAAGAACTATTATCCCTTTAATACTAACTTGAGCGTCGGAGTGCCTTTGCAGGTACCCACCCTCGCCGTTCATTTGTCACCGACGTATACCTCGGTCTACTCTAGGAGTCCGCCGATCTCACCAGAGGACGAGCTATACCTCGGAATTACCAGGCAAGAACATTTGGCGCCCACTGTGGGGCCAGCAACTCGAAAAACCATTCGCAAAGGTCCCAAAACACCCTTGAAATACTACCATGGCTGACGCCCCTCCCCCGACCCCATCTGAGCTCCTTCGGATGGTGACCGAGCTTCAGCAAGCAAATCAACAAATGGCGGAGGAAAACCGAAGAATGCAGGAACAAATTGCGCAATTGGTTACTAATCGGCTGGAACACAATGATGATCTTCATAATCGAGAGGAAAATCACGAACGTCGGTCAATACCGACTCATGTTTCAGAAACGCCCCAGCAGGAAGAAGAAGAAGCTCACCGGACAGAAAGGTCCCAACCAGACGATGAGGAAGACGAGCGTGACAATTCTGCCGGACCATTCACGGCCGACATTATGAATTTTCAGCTTCCCCGACAGTTCACCCTGCCGAACACTCTGACCCCTTATGATGGATTGGGAGATCCAAAGCAGCATATTAAGAAATTCCGATCTATTATGATCGTTAATGGTGCATCTGACCCTATTTTATGCCGTTGTTTTCCATCTTTTTTAGACGGTCCTGCACTTGACTGGTTTTGTTCTTTGCCTGCAGATTCAATATCGCGTTTTCAAGAGTTGGCAAAGCAGTTCGAAGACCACTTTGCAGCATCTGCAATATACCTACACGATTCTGACTACCTGACGACCATCAAACAAGGACCACAAGAGAGCCTCAAGGATTATATCACTCGTTTTACAAAAGTCGCAATGAGGATCCCCGACCTTCATCCTGAAGTCCATCTCCATGCAATTAAGAGCGGCCTCCGTCCGGGCAAGTTTCAGGAGACGATAGCTGTGAGTAAACTGAAAACCTTGGCCGAATAATCATTTTTATTATCAATATAATTCAACTACCACTACCAGAATTATATACATGTAACTATAATTATATTGATAATTGAGAAAATATTTGGATGCATTACATTATATATATCATTGAGGATTGGCGAAGATTGAAGATCTTAATTAAAACATTAAGAAGAAATTAAAAGTTAGTTGCAAAATCTTTTCAAAAAGGAAGCCGTAGGTTTCTTGTAAGCTAGGGAAGGCACATATATAGGTGTATTTTGGATTAATTCAGTGAAAATTTATTGGCAAAGAGAAAGGTCAATTTAATTTTTGTCTCCATCTTTGCTTCTTTTAGAGCATGAAGGATCAATTTATTCCTATCTTTTAAAGCCTTTGCCACTTTGCTAGCAAGAGACTTGGTCCACTTCATAGTTTCATTGTAACTTTGCTTTCACCTATTCACTCTTTTAACGAAAAGAAAAAAAAAAGAAAAGAAAAGATAAAGGACAAAAATTAAATAAAAAGAATAAAAATCCATCGTTGTTATGCTAGCTATTATTAATTAGTAGTTATAACTTAAAGAAAGAGTTAACAATGCCTAAAAGAATGCTTAACAAAAGGCATGTTTTATTTTGCTAGTCCATTAGACATGAAGAAGTACTTTCTCAAAATTTGAAAATTTTGAGTACCTTTATTAATTGTAGCCAATATGCATAAATTTAATTTTCATACATCCTCAATTTAAAATAATTTTATACAAATAATTAATCGCATATTATTACGTTAATAAAATAATCAATTTTTTAATTCATTACTTAAAAAGCTGTCTAATTAATAGTATAAATCTTTTTAATGGTAATAAGTGCATCCAAAATATATATATTTGAAAGACGACTGTTAACCTAAAATGATGTTTGCAAAAATATTTAACATAATAAGCATATCTTAAAATTAATTAATGCTCAGTATGCTTAGCTAATCAAACAAGATTGTGATTATTAATTATTGGAGAATAATAATGGCCAATATAATGCATGGGATTTAGAAACTCTCTCTTTAAATTGTATATATTTTTCAGCGGAAGTTATTTTTTTTCTTTTTTTTCCCACTTGCATTGGTGGTATATATATTTTGTTACCTTCTGTTCAATATTCTTTTATTATATATTATCATTATTGTTCCTTTTATATTTTGAAGTGATATTAGGAGTGTAAAAATGAAAAAGTAGTCAAAGAATATATATAGGAAACAATGCAAACTCATATATGAATATAGTTAGTTCCAAAAGAATATAATGCATGAGAATAGTTAGTTCCAACTAGCATATGCTACGATCGAGTTGATGTAATAATCTAAGTTCACTGAGAAAACGATTTTGGAAAATGAATAATTATTAATAACTTTTGGGCAAGTTGCATTGATTTTTCTTTGCAGTATGCTTACGCTATGAATAATTCCTTTATTCACCTTTCCAGGACCTTTAATTTATTTATTTTTTCTTCTTTTTTTTTTTAAAGTCATATTTCCAAAAGATGTGTATTTGAATACCAACAATGAGAATTGGGTGAAGTAATTAATAAGCAAGTATACTACTCACTTCACAATTTGAATCCTGCGCTAACATAATATTTCGAGTTTAAAATTTTAAAAATATTACGTACACATTAAAAATCAATCACTAAAATAACCATAATATAATTTTAATATGCATTTTATATTCCAACAAATGTTCTTAATTAATTAGATGCATGGATTATTTTTAACTTTTATGACAATGTTAACATATAAGACAATAATCAGAACTTTTTTTTATTTTTTTGGAAAGAGATGTATCTTATATATAAGTACTAGCTATGTATATGACTAAAGCTGTAAGAATAGTACTATACGTTATGCTGACAAAGAAGTTTTATGAATGCCAAGCATGCATGTGTTTCTGCGAAAATCCTGTTTTATCATCCAACACAAGCTATCGTCTAATAAGGCCTGCAAATTTTTACACTTACTTTTCTGAACCAAAACACAAACACTAAAATTGTCGCACATGCATCTAATTTGGAAAACTCTTATATACATTTCCTACTACTATTATCAACTAAAAAAAAAAAAAATACTAGTTGCACGGTAAAGAACAGTATAAATATATAGAAAAATATAGATAACCAACAATATTATTAAACAACGTGAATAATAGGATTAAAAGAGTAAATTAATCTTTAATTTAATTAATAACATTAAATTAAGGTGTAATGTCTTTTAGTTGAAATGGACCAATTCTAAAATTCGTTAATCATTTTGTTTAAATAAATCATTAGTTAAAATATATAGTAATATATTTTATATTTTAATATATATTTTAAATAAATAATTAATTTTTGATGTATATGTAATAAATTGTATTAATTATTATTATTATTATTATTATTATTATTATTATTATTATTATTATTAATACTTTCAACTAATTATCCAAATACTGTAAGTACGTGATATAAAATTTTTACTCCTATATATAATTAATTACATTAACAATTTGTTCTTGACGTTTAAATATTCAAATGATCATATTTTGTATCTATTATTTACTTTTTAAATTTCAAATTTTAGGGTCTCTACTTCAACATATATAGATTCTTTTTTATTCTTCTTTTATTTTTTATAATTTTTCTGCACATACCATTTTAAATATTAATTAATAACATCACTTTCAGCAAACATTATAGTGGGGGCAAATATTTAGTACACTGTCATGCATGCATGTGAATATGTGATGAAATTTGTAAGGACTGGAGTTTTAGTGATGAATTTTTGTGTCTAAATTTTGATATCTAATTTATTAAAAATAGTTAAAAATTATTATATAATTTTAATAATATAAAAAGAAATAATTTTAAAATATTGAAAACTTATCTAAAACAAAATAGGCAAGTTCGACACCAAAATCAGCACCAAAAAATTGGCCCTGGAGTTTTATTAGAATTTTAATTTGTTTTCAATAACACAATCTTTTGTCATATAATAATATAAAAATCATATCATAACAATAAGGACATGAATGATAGACTGCTGGTATAGAGAAGTGCCACATCTATCAATTTCTTCTGCTTTTTTTTCTCCCTTTAATATTTAATGTTCTTTACTATATTGCATAATATATACACTTCTCAATAATAATGAATGGATCATCATATGATAAAAAAAATGAAGAAACTTGCTTAGTCTAAAGTAGGTAATAATAATTAATTAACTAATAATCATACTGAGGAGCATACTAATTAAATTAAATTAAATTAAAGTTTGCATTAATTCAAAAAGATTGAAGTACATCAACATATACACATACATACAAAGAGAGACTCATTGCTAAATATACCATTTCCCCATAACAAAGCTTGAAATACTACATAAGTTGTATCTATCTCTAACTAAATTAAACAAGCTAAGTGCAATTCACTTTTTTTTTTTTTTTGCCCCACAAAATCTGTGTAACTGAAAAACATAATAAAACAAGAAAAGAAAAAGGTAACACCCAAATTTGTCATAGGAGGATAATAATGTTTAATTATTATTTCCATGCATTATTATTATCCTATGATATCATGATAATTCTTGTGCACTAAAATTAATTTGCTTATCAACTAACTCTAAGATACCAATAATGTCTCCACCTCTAGAAGCATCATCTTCAATGGCTATATTCAGATCCAAACAGAGGCTCATGGAACTTTTCTCCTCCATCTTGTTATCATCATCATCACCATTCTCTTTCCCTTTGCCTTTGCATTCATCAGAAGAAGGTTTTGATGATGAAGAAGAACTGAAGAAACTTTCGCAGCTGAAAATGACAATGGCATCCTTGAGAGGAACAGATTCACAAGCAGGAAGCATCAAACTACCACTCTCAATGGCTTTCTTGATACCCTTTTGGGAAAAGTTATCAACTTGATCCAAATCTTCCATGAAGAACACTCTATGAGGATTCTCATTAACTGCCTCACCAAACCTCTGAAGATAACTGCTTCCAAACTCATTCCTTGGCCTCTTCTTCTTATTGCAGTGCTTGGATTCATCAGTGAGGAAATTGCTCATGGAAATTGTTACAAAGTTAGCATAAGATCCAAACACAGCCTTAGCTATCTCCTTTGAGACACTCTCCTTGGCTTGATTTGAAGAATGGTCCAAACCCAAGAACACCATCCAAGTCTCTTGCTTCTCTTCTTCTCTCTTCACCAATCTGTTTTTGTTGCTCATCATTCCTGATCTGCATTGAAGGATGGTGCTTGCAATCTCATGAACAATCTTGCCTTTGTTGTGTTGTGGAAGTTGAAGATGAAGAACTTTTCTGTCCAATGCATCAGAGAGAATCTTGAGATTCTCAGCATTGAGTTCTTTGAACATCTGAGTGCTGTCTAAGCCTTCAACTGCTTCACTTGAAGAAGCTGAGTTTGGACTTGAGTTTGGATTTGACAAGAGATCTGGTTTAGGGTGGAGGGCATTATTGTCATTGTCATTGTTATTGTCTTCTCTATGATCTGGCATGAACATGATGAGGTTGTTGCCATCATAGCAACAATTTTCATCACTGCCATTTTCAGTGTATAGTAACTCACATTCTCTGATTGGTTCTACTTTTTCCTCAGTGGAAATGCTTATGATTGGCCAGTTTATTAGGTGCTGGCTTTGGTGATGATGAGTGTTGTTAGATTTTGCTAATAATTCATGTGATGATGAAACAGAAGTTGGAGATGATGGAGTTGATGAACCAAACAAAACTGGTTTTTCATGAATTGATGATGAAATCTGTCTCTTGTTGTTGTTGTGAACTGAATTGCAAAATGAGTTCCATTTCTTGCACACTTCCTTAAGTCTTATTGTATTTTCCTGCTGCATAAATAACAAAAGAGAATCAAAAATTGTTTTTTCATAAATATAAAAAATTTAATTTTGATATATTAAAAATATAAAATCAATAATATTAGTTCTTTTAGATGCATATATAAAATTATATTTTATACTTGAAGTATATTAAAATTAAATTCATATAAAAAATAAAATATTTTATATTATTTTTTTATATAAAATAATAATATTAATAATATTTGTTCATTTTTTGAATCTAAAAATGAAGTAGCAAAAGGTATATACAAACCTCATCTTCTATTATGAGAATTTTGTCTTCTTTTTTGCAATTTTGGAGCCATGTTGGCAAGGTGGTAGTAGTAGTAACACTGCTAACTTTTCTGCTCACGTTATTGGTTATGCTCTGAGCTTCTTTTTCAAAATTTAGTGAACAATCTCTACAGCAAGTTAGGTTCTTGAATAATGCATTGCTTCTCTCTTGACCTTGAAAATCACTGTAATAATTAAAACAACAACCATACATTAATTAATTACAAAATAAGAAAATAGAAAATAGAAAATATAAAGAATATAATAATTTACCTGTCAAAGTTTAAAGTTAGGCTAAGGCTTCCAACAGGAATAGTGAAAGGATGAAGCTCCCAAATAGATTCCAAAGAAGGATGAGAAATCTTACACTTCATGTAAGTCTTAAAGCTTGAAATCCCCAAAAGCCAAACCCTATTACCATTATTATTCTCACACACCAATTTCTTGATCTCCATAACCATATGCTCCAAAGAACAATACAAGTTCTTTGAAGATTCATCAGAACAAAAGGTTGACCAAAAGTCAAACAACCATTTGAGGTCACCCAAGTAGAGAATAAGCCCTCTCCCAACATAGCTCCTCACAAGGCTCCTAATCTCCATCATCTTGTTTTCAACCTCTTCTTTCGAAATGTTCCTGAAATACATCAAAGGAAGGCTCACAAATTGAACATACCTTAACTCCATTGGAACATTCCCAACCTCAAATTTCTCCATCACTCCCTTGGCCACTCCTTCAACATTGCTTAAACTCTCTCCCACAATCACTGTGTTCCTTCTTCTCTTCACCAACTCATTCAACACACTAACCACCTCATCATCATCATTTTTCATGAATAATTGATCAAAAGGTCTAGAAGATGCTGACACATTGTTGTTATTGCTTCCATTACCAAGAACTTGTTGTTGCTGATGAGGCCTTATGCTGCTTTCCTTGGACTCTTTCTGTGAAGAAACCTCCATTGAAAGAGCTTGTTCAACCCTAGCTTTGATAACTGTGCTTGAGAAACCAGCTTCTCTCATGACCCTACTAACGCTAGGGTCATCAAGGATTGAGATTATGAGTTGCTCCACCTCAATCTTCAAAGCCAAGATGTGTTGTTGTTGCTGCTGTTGGTTCTCAATGGATCCGCGGCGCTGGTGAGCCTGCGCGCGCTTGAACGCCGCCACCAGCGCGTTGGACAGGGACGGCGTCGAAGAGTACTGGTGATGAGGTGCCAATAGTGGGCTTTGAGTGGACGCCGGCAACCGGTTCAGTGCAACGTTGAAGCAGAGCTCCAACGCCTTGCACTGAAGCGGGTGCGAGTGACACTGAAGGCAAGCCTTTCTTAGAAGACCCGCAGATGCAGCCAGCATGGCGCTCGCGACGTGAAGAGGAGTCACTTGTGCGTGGCCCCTCCTCGTCGCGAGACTAACCGCCTGCTTGACAACAGTTGCAGCTTCAGGCGTAAGAGCCTGAAGCTGAATACTGCATATTCCTCCTCTCATATCTCTTTGCTCGCAAGAAGTGATAGTAAATAAAAAATTTAGAAGAATTTTGAACTATCTAGAGAAGAAGTGTTAATGGGGTTTTTTTCATTTGTATTATTATTATGAAGAGAGGGTGCAAGATGGATAGATATATATTGTGAGGGTTTTGTGCCTTTCTTGTTAGTGAGGGGAAGTTTTGGCTTTTTGTATGAAAGTGGGATTTGATTGCTTTATCTTTCTCTATTGATTGTTAGATGTAAAGGAATGTGGATTATCAAAAGCTTATGGTCAGTGTTATTTGTGGGAACTATATAAAAGAATTTAAATAATAATGGAATAAACCACTTTTGTTAAGAATAAGCTCCTTAAAAACCTTGATGATGGGAAAAAGAGAGAGAGAGAGAAAAAGAGAAAGTGGATAAAAGGGAAAAGGGAGGGAAAGAAGGGAAGAGAAAAAAGAGAGAAAGAGAGAGAGAGAGGACTGTCTGTCTGTTTGAATGGACAGGAAACTATGGATACTGTGTTTGTGTTTGTGTTTGTTGAGTGAAGTGAATGACTGTGGTTTGGTTTTTGTAAGTTTTAAGACTTTTCCTTTTAACTCTTCTCGAGGGAGTGAATGAGGGTCCCAATAGGGAATAATTCCTTGAATGATTGATGGAATAATGAATCACACAATTCTCACTCAAAATTAGTAACTTCTTCAATGTTTTTCTAGTATATATGTATTTTCTTCTTTTATATTCATATTAATCATCAAAATATATAGTAGAAAATTCTATAACAATAATTTTGTGGTTAAAAATAAATATAATGTATAATACATTATAAAACTTTTGGATACATCATTGTATGAAGAGATACATATAATATGTTTATTTGTAAGAAAGATATTAATTTTTGTGTTTGCATTAATTGTGAACTCTATAGTTTCTCTTCACAACATTCTTTTCTTGATTTTTTTTTCAAGTTTTCCTTATTTTCCTCATTTTTCATCTAGTGTTCAACGTTAAAAGTGAATTTATATAATAAATAAATTATTATACATATTAAATAAGGAAGTGTCAATTCAAAGTTTCAAACTTTATTTATCATTAAGTGAGTAATTAGATGAGTAATAAATCCATTTAAAAAGAATTTATTTACTTTAATTAGTGATAATAAATAATAAATAAAGAAAGATAAATTAATAAAAAAAGTGTCAGTTGCTATGAAAAAAATAACATAACTAAACATTAATTGTTCTATTATTAACAATAATGTTCGAATAATTAAGTTGGATTAATCTAATAATTAGTCCATTAATCTGTTTAAGCAAATGTAGAAGTTTACTTATTCATGCCCCAAAAAAGTTGTCTTTCCTTCAACATTTTAATGATCAGAGTCTAAATCATGGTTTTCTGTTGCCTGAAATTTTGAGGGTAACATAACATGAATTGATCATTGAATTGTTGGTTTTTTTTTTATTTTACGGAAAAATAAAATTTGTTGGGAGTTTAGTAATGCTGTGAGTTGATGATAATAGAACAATGTGCCTTTCATTGGCATTCTCCAATTTTATTTTTGATAAAAAAATATTTAAATTTTCGGAATATATTTTTAACTAGGTAGCAAAAATAAATAATCGAACTTGAACCTTTTACGCTTTTAATAAAGCACTTCTATTTTTGTAACTGAACCATTTTTCTTTAAGGAAAAAAAAAAAACAATGGCATCCTCCCTCAATCTTTATACAAAAATTTCTCTTTAAGTAAGGTAGAAGGCAACTATACCTAAGAAAAAAAAAAGATAAAAAAAAGGAAAAAAGTGAGGTAGAAGAGTTTAGGGTATAGAAGGGTACACGAGGTGAAAAAATATTACGTATAACTCTTTTTTTTTTTTCTGAACCAAAAATAAAAAAAGATAGATCCTAGTTTAAATTTATGATCTCCTTAAAATTTCTTTTACTTGGATTATTGAATTATATGTCCCAAAAATTAATCCTGCAATCTAACAAACTAGAAGGCACCTTGTATCTGTTACTTTCTCTATAAAATTTAATATTTTTAAATAAGGAGATAAATTTTTTAGTTCAAAATATAATATAAATGAGCATTAAAAAGAAAATAGCGTTTCTGCTTTTTTTTTTTTGGGTCACATTTATCTTCTGAATGTCACTATGACAGTGGCTGTATAAATTAGATTGGCTTTGAGGCCCACATTTCTAACAGCCCAATTATGCTTCAATTAAATACTCCTTCCATTTTCATACCAAAAATGAAAAAAAAATCTCGTTTTACATTTTGTTTTTTATTTTCACGGTATCATTCAACCCAACAGACTAAGGTAATTCGCCGTAAATTTGAGTTTCATTAAGGATTTGCTATTAACTAACAGGTTGCTACATGTATAAAGCAAGATTTTAACTCCCAACTCTTATTTAAACGGACTAGTGAGCTGACTACTAGACCAATCCAAATTGGTTAAATGTGTTTTACGTCGTGAGAGTCATTTTGACCCTTTGTTACATTTGAAACTTAATGAATTTGCAGCAGAAACTTGACATAGATGGAGGATTTGTAAGTCTCTCGTTAAGTCGTATTCGAGTTCAAACTCAGGAATGGTCATGAGAATTAAGAGAGTAGCATCTAGTTTGAAGGTTTTGTCTCAATGATAGTTGATTTACATAACAGAGAACAAGTGGTTAGAAATTTGAAAGAGAACAGTAAATTTTGGACATTCCAAAATAGAGCATAGCTAGCAGCATCTTTATCCTGAATTCCTGCAGAACTCAGTTTGCATGATGCATACAATATAGCATGTGTGTGACATATCACTGATAGAGGAACACATTTCAAGTTGGATGGTAAAATATTTTGTGTACTTGTACGATCTTGGACATCCAGTTAACACACTTTTTTATGTCTATCATTTCCAATAGTCCAGTGGAAAAGTATTTCATCTAATTGATAACAAGTTAAAACATAAATGCATCAAGTATCAATTATGTATTGTTCGCACCTGAGATTATGTGAGACTAGTTTTACTGAAGCTACATATATCTTTTCATGGTAGATAAGTATTTAGTATTCTCATAAATCACAAAAATGGAAAAAGGTGAATACATGAAGAAAGTATGGTTGAAGAGAACCATTCTAGTGAATATATCATCTTGCAGGGTGTTCATTCATTTTCTTGTATGCTTCAACTTTTCTGCCACAGAACCAAAATTTGCGGCATCATTTTCTTCTCAAAGAGACATGGCATTAACACATGACATTTGGACATTTGGTATCTCTCTAATTTCATTCAAAAAGGTTTTTTGCTACTTTAATTAACCTCTTGGCAGGCTAACACTTTGGTATCTCCAATCATAAAATTCCAATGATTGATTCATATCAGATATACATTTGTCCCTAATGTGTTCAGTTAAACTATTCAATATAAACGGAATATTTTCAGCTCTCGACTTTGAGGGATCGTCGGAGATGAAAGATTGTATTTGATTTTGTATTTCAATCCAGCTGCATCCGGGAAGTTTCGTAGCTTGTTTCTCCCTCATGAGCACCCTTAGCCTCTCAACCTCTTTCCATCTTCCTGCCTCTGCAAGCATGTTTGACAAAGTAACATAGTTGGAGGCATTAGCAGGTTCGAGTTCCAAAAGCATCTTGGCTGCTACTCTACCGAGTTCAAGGTTTTTATGTACTCGAGAAGCCGCAAGCAGCGAACCCCATAGTCCAGCATTTGCTTTCACCTTCATACCCCTCATTACATTGAAGGCTTCCTCAAACCTACCAACACGGCCAAGCAAATCAACTAGGCAGCTGTAATGTTCAGCCAAGGGTTCAATGCTAAATTCTTCAACCATGCATTTAAACAAAGCCAAACCCTTCAGAGCTAAACCGGCATGACTGCATGTTGATAACATACCCATGAAGGTAAACTCATCTGGAGCAATCCCCTCTGATAACATCTGCTCGAAGGCCTTAAACGCCTCATTTGCTAATCCATTCAAAGCATAACCCGAAATGAGGGAGTTCCAAGAGATAAGGTCTGCGCGCCAGATATCTCTGAACACCTGTTCTGCCTTCTGTACCCTTCCACATTTTGCATACATGGCAATCAAGGCATTACTAACAAAGATATCATTTACATAACCACTCTTCAGAATGTATTCATGGAGCTGCTTGCCTAATTGCAAGGCTGCAAGATTCGCACACGCGCTTAAGGCACATGCAAAAGTTGATTGATCTGGTTTCTGTTCTTCCTGTCCCATGATAACAAAACTCTTAACAGCGTCCAAGTATAAGCTATTTTGTAGAAAACCTGCAATAAGAGAATTCCAAGAAACTATATTCCTTGCTTCCATGGAATGAAAGATCTCTGCTGCTCGATCCATCTTCCCTGCCTGAGCGTACCCGGAAATCATAGTATTCCACGAAACTGCATTCTTGATGGGCATATGTCTAAATAGGTTGTAAGCTTCTTCCATTCTTCCACTCTGTGAATAGCCTGAAATCATGCTGTTCCAACAAACAGCATCGCGAACATGAATTCGACTGAACATTTGACCAGCCTCATCTATTCTTCCATTCTGTATTAATCCGGACAACAAAGCAGTTTGTGCTGCCGTGTCCTTGCAAGGCATCTGATTATAAATTTTCCTTGCCTCGTTAAGCTTACCAACTCTAATGTACCCATTAATTATTGTAGTCCATGACACAGAATCTTTATCTGGCATTTCCTTGAACAGCTTTACAGCTTCACCAATTTGCAAGTCTTGGACATAGGCTGCAATCATTGCATTCCACGAGACCACGTTTTTATCAGGCATACTATCAAAAAGCTTCCTAGCCTCCATAATCTTACCGTGTCTTGCAAATCCACACAACATCGTAACCCAAGAAACAGCACTAGGATTTGGAATCTTTTCAAACAACTGCCAAGCAGAACTAGGATCACCACAGTTAACAAACCCAGCAATCATCAAGTTCCATGAAACTGCGTTCTTGTTGGTCATCCTCTCAAAAAACTGCAATGCTTGATGCATTTTACCATTCTGGGTATACCCGGCTAACATCGAGTTGTAAGAAACCAAATCCTTTACCGGTGTCCGCTCAAACACTTCCTCGGCCTCGCGGAAGTGACCCTTCTTCGCATAACCTGCAATCATGGCATTCCAACACTTAGTGTCCAACTTATCAGGAACCAAATCAAAGAGCTCCCTAGCCTTATGGAGCATCCCCTTACGCGAATAGCAAGTTATCATCAAAGCCCATGAGAAGTTATCTCTGCGAGGCATTGTGTCAAACAAGTGAGCGGCTTCTTCAACCATGTTGTTGTGAACATACCCAGCAATCATGGTGTTCCAAGAAACCAGGTTTCTATGGGGCATTTTATCAAACAGTTTGCGGGCATCATTGATCCTACCATTTTTAGCAAAAACCGAAACCATGGAATTGTAAGTTACAAGGTTCTTGTGGGGCATGGTTTCGAAGACAGTGACAGCGTCTTCAACTTGGCCAAGTTTGCCAAGATGAATGAGTCCCTGGTTCTGGTTGAAGACACGTTTTCCATGTTCAGCTATTGATTTGAGATGGTGTTTCATGGTCCATGAAGGAGATGGTAGGGGCCTTGTGTTTTGCCGTGCAAAGAAAGAAGCTACGTAACTAACTACCTACTATGATTGTTATGTTTGGTAACCATGTTTGCGTACAAGATATTCCAGAATCAGTATGTAACTTCCATCTTCATGTTTTGGCTTTACCTAATTAATGGAAACCTACCCCTTTTTCAACAATGATATATATACTAGATATGATTTTCTTTTTCTTTCAACTAGAGTGTGACCTCTCGGAGTGGTAAATTAATTACAGTTAGTATTAAGTGCCAACAGATTTTCTGATTTATAATCGTTAATTAATTTTTATTAATATTTTTAATAATATGAGATTATATTTAATAATATAAAATTATACATTTTTTTATTGGTTAAAAGCTTATTAGATTTTATTAAAAATGCTGATCTTTTAAATTTATTAATTAATTATATTATATAATGTATTTTAATAAATATTATATTATTTAGATATTAATTAAATAATATATAAATTAATATTAAATTTAAATGGTTTTATATTTAAAATATTTTACAAAATATTTATTTAATCATTAATATATAATTTTATATAATTATTTAACTAAAATGTAATATAAATTAAAATATAATTTATTATTTAAAAATTTGAATTCATTTATTTTTAAAAAAATTATAAACTTTTTATATTAGAATTATATAAAATTATATCTTTATTTATTGCTTTTATTTTTATATTTGTTTTAATTTTCATACTTTGTCTTTTTATATGATGTTTTTTGGATTACAAATAATTAAATAACATTTTAAAAAAATGAATAAAAATGAGAAACATACAAAATATAAATTAATTTTATAATCATGATATATTTGAATATATTTAATAAAGAGATGTGCCAAATTTAAATTTACTTGGATTTAGAAAAATAAATGAGAATAAAAAAAATTATTAAAAAGATAAATATAAAATTATAAATTAATTTTATAATCATGATATATTTGAATGTATCATTTCATTTTTGACAGAATATTAAAATGTCTTAACTCTTAAAAAGTCTGTAATGTTTCTTTGGTAGGTAGAGTGAGTCTTGTTCAATTGACTCTATCAACTATCCTATCTTATATAATGCAAACCATGAAGCTGCCTTTGAGTATTTGTAATCGAATTGATAGCATATGTCACAATTTTGTTTGGAGGAGTTAATTTGGTTAGAAAGCTGATGACAAGTCATCATATACCCATTTTTCAAGCTAATTTCATTTGTTTTGTTAGTCTTTATGCACTTTCTTGCTTCTTAAGTAAGTGATTTGGAGTGAAAATGCACAACTTCTTTAAATCAAGCAACCACCATGAAATTAATGTTAATCCATGAGGTTTAAGCTAATTTTAATTGAATTTTAATTGATTTATAAGCCTCTTGAATTTAGTGATACTTTGAGTGGTTGTTTTGGTTTATTGTAGGTGAAGAAAAGAAAAAAAAAAGAAAAGCGTGGCCTAAGGAAGTGTGGCCCAAGGAAAAGAAAGTGTGGTCAAAGAGAGAAGAAGTGTGGCGCACAACATGAGGAAGGGCAAGCATTGCCCTCCACAAGGGCACACTGCCCTCTAGAAGGGCAACATAAGGGAACCAAGCATGAAAGGCAACTCTGCCCTGCCCACTACAAGGGCAGAGCACAATTTTGTGCCTTGGAATCAAGAGGAATAAAATGTTGCCCTGCCCTCCACAAGGGCAGTATCGGGCTCACCAAGGGAGAAAATCAAAGGAAAATGTCTCCAAATGCTTGCCACAAGAGTTGAACACGGGACCATGAGGAAGCTAGGACTTAAGGCCCATTACCGTGCCAAGAAACCAAGGAAAATGATGTAGCGTGTGTTTCTGCCCGGATTCGAACACGGGACTGCATTTTGGAAACACTGCCCTCAGCATTTGGTTGGTGCACAATTCTGGCGCACCAAGAAGTGAATCTGGCGCACCAAATCATGACCCTGGCAGCACCAGCGCGCACCACACACAATCCTGGCAGCACCAAATTTTTCTGCCCTGCCCTCCGCGAGGGCAGGGCAGCATTCTGCGCACCAAGGCACGATCCTGGCAGCACCAGCGCGCATCACAGCTTGAATCTAGCAGCACCAAGCACGCACCGTGGCATTTCTGGCGCACCAAATTTTCCTGCCCTGCCTTCCGCGAGGGCAGGGCAGCGTTTTGCGCACCAAGACTGCACCAAGCCGCACCAAGCCGCACCAAGCAAGCACCAACACGCACCAAATCCTGCCCTGCCCTCCACAAGGGCAGGGCAGCCTCCTGGAAGCTATTTTCTTGGGCCGAAAAATTCAATTAAAATGCCAATTTAATTCATTTCTTCACCAAATCAAAAGCCCATCCAAATCCCAAAATCCAAGAATAGAAAGTGTATAAATAGGAGCTAGTTTGATGTAATTAGACCCTTTTTTTGAACCTTTTGCTTAGCTTTTGAATTTTGCACTTTCTTTTGAGCTTTGAATTTTACTTTTGCACTTTGGAACTTCTCTTGGTGTCTTCACTGAGATTTCAGAGAATTGGGGAGGGGAATTGATCTCTCTTCTTCCTCATTCTTGCTTGGGTCTTTTTAATTTCCTTGTTTTGATTCTTGGGTGTTAAGAATTGAGGAAATTTTGTCTCAATCTCCACTCAAGAACTCTTTAATTTCTCTTCTGCATAATTGAACCCATTTACATTCCCTTTACTGCTTCTTCTTCAATTCCTTGTCAATTGCTTTGTGAACTTGGATCTGGGAAGGCAAATTGAGATCTAGACTCTGCTTTCTAGTCTCTTGAGACCTGAGATCCCATTTTACTTTTGGTTCTTCTGTGAACCCTGCTGCACTTTAATTTCATTTTCTGTTTGAATTTCAGTTTATTCCAATTCATCTTCTACTTTATTAATTGTTGCAATTTACTTTCTCTTTGTTTAGATTCTGCAATCCCAGTCCTCAAATCCCTTTTACATTCAAGCAATTTACATTCCTTGCCATTTAAGTTACTACAATTTACATTTCTTGCACTTTAAGTTTCAGTCATTTAATTTCTTGTTCTTTAAGATTCTGCAAGTTTACTTTCCTGTTCTTTAATTTACTGCAATTTCCCTTCTCCCTTTACATTCCAAGCAATTTATATTCTGTTAAATACAACCCACTCAACCAAAACTTGATTCGCTTGACTAAATCAACCACTAAACTAAAATTGCTCAACCCTTCAATCCCTGTGGGATCGACCTCACTCATGTGAGTTATTATTACTTGATGCGACCCGGTACACTTGCCGGTGAGTTTTGTGTTGGATCGTTTTCCACACATCAAGTTTTTGGCGCCGTTGCCGGGGATTGAAATAGATTGACAATGATTAAGTGAAGTGGAGGTCTAGATTAAGCACTTTTTCTTTTCTGTTATTTTAATTTTGACTAACACACTAACTGTTTGAATTTTTGCTTAAACTAACTAAAACTTCATTCTAACTATAGATTGGAGTTTCATTAGTTTTCTGGATCTGTGTGTTTATTGTTGTGTGTTTGTATGTCAGGTACAGGAAGATCTTCCCCTGTCCTCTCTGAAATTGACCAAAGAACTCTTCGAAGAATAAGATGAGCTGAAAGAGGAAAAAACGTTATTGGAGAGGAAGAATCTGAGGAGGAATTCCAAGAGATGGAAGGAGATCTCAATCAACCAGGAGAAGGAGCCAACAATAACCAACAACAACGAAGAGTCTTGGCTTCATACACATTTGCAAATGCTAGACACTGTGGAAGTAGCATTCTTCCTCCCAATGTCAATGCAAACAATTTCGAACTAAAGCCACAACTCATCACTTTGGTTCAAAACAATTGTTCTTTTGGAGGAGGACCTTTGGAGGATCCAAATCAACATTTGTCTACCTTCTTGAGAATCTGTGACACTGTGAAAACCAATGGTGTACCTCCTGATAGCTACAAGTTGCTACTCTTTCCATTTTCTCTCAGAGATAAAGCCACCCAATGGCTAGAGACCTTTCCAAAAGAAAGCATCAACACTTGGGATGACTTGGTGAGCAAGTTCCTTGCCAAATTTTATCCCCCTCAAAGAATCCTAAGATTGAAGACTGATGTGCAGACATTCACTCAAATGGAGGCTGAAAACTTATATGAAGCATGGGAAAGATATAAGGCACTATTGAGGAAATGTCCACCAGAGATGTTTACTGAGTGGGATAAGTTGCAGAACTTCTATGAGGGGCTCACTCTTAAAGCTCAAGAAGCACTTGATCATTCAGCTGGAGGCTCTTTGCAACTCATGAAAACTACAGAGGAAGCTCAAAACCTCATTGACATGGTGGCCAATAATCAATATTTCTTTGCTCATCAAAGACAACGCCAACCATCACAAAGAAGAGGAGTAATGGAGTTGGAAGGAGTGGATTCAATTCTAGCTCAGAACAAGATAATGCAGCATCAGATTCAACAACAGTTTGAACAAATGGCCAAGAGAATTGATGGCTTGCAAGTTGCATCAGTGAGTGCCACCAACCAACCACCAACTACTTGGGTGCAAAGTGAAGAAACTCAAGAGGAGCAACAGCAAGAGCAAGTCCAATACATGCACAACCAAAATCCTGGAACAAATGAAGTCTATGGTGATACTTACAATCCATCTTGGAAGAACCATCCCAACCTCAGGTGGGGAGACAACCATAATCAAAACCAACAACCATGGCAAAGAAACACAAGTCAGAATAATTGGAAAAGCACAAACCATAACCCCCAGCCAAACACTAACCAAAATACATACAGAAAACCACAAAATAACTACCCCAACTCTAACCATTATCCACCCAATAACCACCCAACAAATCAAACCACTTATCATCATCCATCAACAACCCAAAATCAACCAATTTCACATGAATCCCAGAGGATCACCAATCTAGAGCTGCTCATGGAGAAAATGATGAAGAACCAAGAATTGACAACAAAGAACCAAGAAGCTTCCATGAAGAACTTAGAAAGGCAAATTGGGCAAATCTCAAAACAAATTTCTGTTGAAAAACCATCAAGCTCACTGCCTAGTGACACTATTCCTAACCCAAAGGAAGAATGCAAGGTCGTGCAACTAAGAAGTGGAAAACTGTTATTGGATGGTAACCAAGGAGCAACCAAGAACAATGACAATGAGCCAACGAAGAATGATGAAGCCATCAACAAGGACATGGTAAGCAAGAATGTCCCAGAAAAACTCACAGAGGAAGACAACAAACCACAGAATTTGAAAAAAGGAAAGCAAATCATGGAAGAACCAATTCCAAGACAACATCAAGTGGAGAAGAACTTAACACCACCACTGCCTTATCCACAGAGATTACACAAAGAGACAAAGGATCAGCATTTCCACAAATTTCTTGAGACTTTCAAGAAGCTGGAAATTAACATACCTTTAGCTGAGGCTATGGAGCAAATGCCTCTGTATGCCAAGTTCTTGAAAGAGCTCATCAACAAGAAAAGAAGTTGGATTGAAAAGGAAACTGTAATGCTTAGTGAAGAATGCAGTGCACTCATTAAAAAGGGACTCCCTCCCAAGCTTGAAGATCCTGGAGGTTTCTTCCTACCTTGCACTATTGGAAACCTATTCATCAACAAGGAAATGTGTGATTTAGGAGCAAGCATAAATCTAATCCCATCTTCTTTAGTGAAGAAGCTTGGCATAGAGGAGGTGAAACCAATACAGATGTCCTTGGAGTTGGTAGACCAATCAGTGGTATATCCTAAAGGGCTGATTGAGAACCTTTTAGTTAAGGTTGACAAGTTCATTTATCCTGCAGATTTTGTGGTCCTGGATTCTTCAGAAAATGGAAATGATTCCATAATACTTGGTCGACCATTTTTTGCCACTGCTAGAGCCATTGTGGATATAGAGCAGGGAGAGTTAACCCTCAGGATGCATGAGGAGAGCATCACTCTGAAAGTCTTTCCAGAATTACACAGGAATGAAGAAATAAGCAAAACAAGTGGTGACTCCCTTCCAAAGCAAGCAACCAACAAGGCAGTAGAACAGAAAAACAAACTTATACAAGGAGAAAAAGAAATTCAAAAGGAAGCAGGGGTGATAAACAAGAAGGAAGGTATCACAACTCAAGTCAATGTCAAGAAAGAAAGATCAACAAGAAAGAAAAAGATGAAGAGCAAGAACAAGGCTCACAAAGGGTGGAAGAACAAGAAAATTCCAACTGAAGGATTTTCTAAAGGTGATAAGGTGCAACTAGTATATCAACAGCTGGGAACAGAAGATTATTACACTGTCAACCAAATACTTTCTCTTGAGCACATGGAAATTGAGCATCAAGGCACACAGAGAAAGCTTACAGTGAGAGGTGACAAGTTGAGACATCACCAACATCAACCACCCTAAAGGGAGTTCAATGTCAAGCTAGTGACAATAAAAGAGCGCTTCATGGGAGGCAACCCATGATTTAAGCTTTCTGTCTTCTCTTTCATTCAATAAGCTATGATTCCTCTGAGTATAATTTTGAACTTTCATGCCTGATAAATACATACATTGTTTTAAAGCACATGTCAAACTTCTAAGTTTGGTGTACCTTAAGGTACACCCAAGTTCATCTTTCAAAAAAAGGGGATTAGTCTTAGAACATATGCATAATTCTTTTGATGAAGCATATGACCAAACACTAAGTTTGGTGTTTGCATGTGTAACAATGTTCAGAAGATCATTTCCCAATCATGGACTCAAAACCATACAGAAAGGGATCATGCATCAATTTTTTATATAAAATGCATCAATTGTGAAGAACGGTTTGCAATGTTAAGCCGTCCCCTCAATAAAAGATAACTTTGGTGTTCACCAAACTTTAGCATTTTTATTTAGGGACACAATTGATCACAAAAAAAAAATTCAAATAACTATTAAACAAACTAAAACAATTTTTATTATTGCAAATAAATTGCCAACGACTATATTAATGTTCTAAGCTAGCTGTTTTGGTTCAGGTAGGAAAAAAAAGATTAAGACAAAATCTAGGAGGGGCCACGGCTAGAAGGAGCTATGTGAGGATGGTCACATGTGCCTAGAAGAACGTGCTCATGGGGAAGCAGAATTTGTATGCATGCATGCATCATTGAACGCCTAAATACATGCAGCCAATGGGAGGAGGATCCTCGTCAAGCCTCAACAATGCATGCAGACCGTCCATTCCATGAATCCTTTAGATGAACAACTCAATCCCAACCCTTCATGAGCACTAACGAGTTCCTTCTTCATTCATTGTGGTTTTGTTGGAAAGCTTGAAGACTTTGCTTATTAATAGCCGTTGCACCAAACGGTTTACACACTCATTCAAGCTACCCTCATATGAGAATCATAATCCTCTTTACTCCTAAAACCAACATAATTCCCTTGTCTCACAACAGAACCGAACCAAAACTCTTCCCAAACACAACACAAACTTCTTCTTTTCTCACTTCTTCTTTCTTTTCACCTCAAACTCAATGGCCTCTTCAAGTTCAAAAAGAAGGCCGGGAAAGGAACCTATGGTAGCCGAACCCCCATCATTTGATGCAAACAAATTTAGATCCAAATTCCATGAAGGGAGATATCATAGGTTCATGGAGGCAAAGAATGTCATCTATGAGAAAAGCCTTGAGTTGAGGGAAGGAGAATATCCCATCATGAGGCAAATTACTAGAGAAAGAAGGTGGGAACTCTTGTGTGCTCCTCTAGTTGACATCAGTGCAGTTATGATCAGGGAGTTCTATGCAAATGCTGTGAAAGAAAACAAAGATAGTGCTCCTTACACAAGTTATGTCAGAGGAGTTGAAGTGAGCTTCAGCCCAGCAACCATCACTAGGGCTCTAAAGTTGAGAACCATAACTTATGCAGAGCCTAGTTATGAGGCTAGATTGCAAATGGAAAATAATCCTGATGAGATCCTGCAAGGGTTATGTGTGGAAAATACAGATTGGGAAAGAGATTCAAAGGGAGTTCCAAGTCACTTGAGAAGGATAAATCTTACTCCTGTAGCCAAAGGATGGTATGAAATAGTGAGGAGATCTATTCTTCCTACTGGAAACGCCTCTTGGGTCACAATCAAACGGGCACTCTTGACATACTGCATCTTACATGGAGGTGAAATCAACCTCGCACAACTCATAGCCGACAGTATTCAAGATATGGCCAATAGCACAAGCAAATCAAGTAGTCTTGGACATCCAAGTACCATCCTCAGACTATGTGAGAAAGCTAAAGTAATCTTTGAAGATGAGGATACAGAAAAAGTGAAAAAGGGAAAAGGAATCACCAAGAAGAGTATGGAGGGAATAAATGAAGAAGAAGATCAAGAAGGGGTGGTAGCTCCTAGACAAAGGAGATCACAAAGAGAGGAAGGACGAAATCAAGCTCATGATGCCATAGACATGAGCCAGTTACAAAGATCAATTGAAGAACTATCTCAGCAACTCATGCAGGCTCAACAAGGTCAAAATCAGGGGGGCCAAGAGAAATATCTAGAGCCCCATCCAGAATTTGTAGAGCAATATTTGAAAGATAAAGAGGAACGGGAAGCTTGGCAGCGTCAAATGGAGGAAAAACAAGAGAGATGGCAACAACAAATGATGACTCAGCAGCAAGAATTTCAAGCACAGATTCTTGAAGGACAAAAAGAGCAATACAAAGAATTCAAAGAATCATATGATAAGCTGTATTTTAGTCAAGCTAAAGCAGGGGAATATAGTCACAACCTGTATCAATGGAAGAATGTTCATCACACCATGGGAGAAGTCAGATACGCACAAAGAATGGAGAATGATGAAAACATGCAAGCAAGGTTGGAGTACTTGACCCACAATTTGCCAACACTCAATCCTGAGATCAAGCCATTTGAGCAATGCCCTGAATTTTTAGCCAAGCAACAGGCAAGATCTCATCAATATACTGAGGCAACCTTTAAAAGATTGGAAGATGTTGGGCTCTCAGGACTCTTAGATTCTGTTTGGGGTAGAAGATGTCCTGGTGAAGAGATCCGAGATTATTCCAAGACAGGGAAGAGAAAGAAGAAGAAGGGAGAATCAAGCAGCAGCCACGACCATTAGAAGGTGGCAAAGTTCTTTCATATCTCCTCTTTCATGTCTTTAATAAGGAGATGCATGTCTGAAACATGATATGCCTCCATCATTTATTTCTTTTACTTCATGCAATTTTTGTTCTTTGTTTTTCATTTTAGTTAGTTAATAAATAGCTAGAAAAATGCTAAATCTGCATAATGCTTGTTATCCATCACTTAGCTTGAAATTTTGTTTTGTTTCCCATATGCTTAAATAAAAGAGACTTGTTTGAATTGAAAAGTGAAATATCCAATGTTGCATAAGTAAGAATGGAAGTTGGTGGTGGTATATGTGTTTGATTAAATGCATAACTCATGAAATAATTGTTGCATAATATCATTCTCATTCAAGTGTAAGTTAGCCTGCTGTATAAAGACTCTTATCAATAATGAAACAGCCCTTGGTAACGAAAACAGAAAGGAAAGGAAGAAGAAAAAGCCAAAATAGCAAGAAAAACAAAGAATAAAGGTTGGACACCAATAGCTTGGACCCTAGGACATATGCCTGTGGTGTTCTTGTACTAAGATATGCTTGGATGAGTAAATTCTAAGGGGTATTTTAAAACCCGGTCACTTAGATCAACTGATTTGGGATGGCCAATTGAAAATCCACAATAAAGAGCAACTTAGATACAGAACATTTAGTTATCCAAAGAGATGCTGGGCATCAATGATCCTAGGAAGAATTAGTGAGCCATGTGTCTGTGGTGGAAAGATGTTGAGTAAAAGAAAAAGAAAATAAAGCCAAAGGCTAATACTGCAACATTTGACACCAAACCTCCAAAAGAATAATAAGCTTGTTAAGCATTATAAGCCAAGAAAAGTTAGCAAGGGAGTAATTAAAAAGTGAGTCTTCCAACAGCAAGTTTAGCAAGCCTTTGAGGAAAGATGTATATTATGTAGCAGCAACAATAAGTGAGTTGTCATTGTCTGCATAAAGACTCCATAAATCAAGTTCTGCTATATGCCTAATAAGGATATGTGTTCTTTTCTTATTCATGTCATTTACTCTTAGTTTTGATGCTTGCTTGGGGACAAGCAAGATTTAAGTTTGGTGTTGTGATGACAAGTCATCATATACCCATTTTTCAAGCTAATTTCATTTGTTTTGTTAGTCTTTATGCACTTTCTTGCTTCTTAAGTAAGTGATTTGGAGTGAAAATGCACAACTTCTTTAAATCAAGCAACCACCATGAAATTAATGTTAATCCATGAGGTTTAAGCTAATTTTAATTGAATTTTAATTGATTTATAAGCCTCTTGAATTTAGTGATACTTTGAGTGGTTGTTTTGGTTTATTGTAGGTGAAGAAAAGAAAAAAAAAGGAAAAGCGTGGCCTAAGGAAGTGTGGCCCAAGGAAAAGAAAGTGTGGTCAAAGAGAGAAGAAGTGTGGCGCACAACATGAGGAAGGGCAAGCATTGCCCTCCACAAGGGCACACTGCCCTCTAGAAGGGCAACATAAGGGAACCAAGCATGAAAGGCAACTCTGCCCTGCCCACTACAAGGGCAGAGCACAATTTTGTGCCTTGGAATCAAGAGGAATAAAATGTTGCCCTGCCCTCCACAAGGGCAGTATCGGGCTCACCAAGGGAGAAAATCAAAGGAAAATGTCTCCAAATGCTTGCCACAAGAGTTGAACACGGGACCATGAGGAAGCTAGGACTTAAGGCCCATTACCGTGCCAAGAAACCAAGGAAAATGATGTAGCGTGTGTTTCTGCCCGGATTCGAACACGGGACTGCATTTTGGAAACACTGCCCTGCCCTCCGCGAGGGCAGGGCAGCATTTGGTTGGTGCACAATTCTGGCGCACCAAGAAGTGAATCTGGCGCATCAAATCATGACCCTGGCAGCACCAGCGTGCACCACACACAATCCTGGCAGCACCAAATTTTTCTGCCCTGCCCTCCGCGAGGGCAGGGCAGCATTCTGCGCACCAAGGCACGATCCTGGCAGCACCAGCGCGCATCACAGCTTGAATCTAGCAGCACCAAGCACGCACCGTGGCATTTCTGGCGCACCAAATTTTCCTGCCCTGCCCTCCGCGAGGGCAGGGCAGCGTTTTGCGCACCAAGACTGCACCAAGCCGCACCAAGCCGCACCAAGCAAGCACCAACACGCACCAAATCCTGCCCTGCCCTCCACAAGGGCAGGGCAGCCTCCTGGAAGCTATTTTCTTGGGCCGAAAAATTCAATTAAAATGCCAATTTAATTCATTTCTTCACCAAATCAAAAGCCCATCCAAATCCCAAAATCCAAGAATAGAAAGTGTATAAATAGGAGCTAGTTTGATGTAATTAGACCCTTTTTTTGAACCTTTTGCTTAGCTTTTGAATTTTGCACTTTCTTTTGAGCTTTGAATTTTACTTTTGCACTTTGGAACTTCTCTTGGTGTCTTCACTGAGATTTCAGAGAATTGGGGAGGGGAATTGATCTCTCTTCTTCCTCATTCTTGCTTGGGTCTTTTTAATTTCCTTGTTTTGATTCTTGGGTGTTAAGAATTGAGGAAATTCTGTCTCAATCTCCACTCAAGAACTCTTTAATTTCTCTTCTGCATAATTGAACCCATTTACATTCCCTTTACTGCTTCTTCTTCAATTCCTTGTCAATTGCTTTGTGAACTTGGATCTGGGAAGGCAAATTGAGATCTAGACTCTGCTTTCTAGTCTCTTGAGACCTGAGATCCCATTTTACTTTTGGTTCTTCTGTGAACCCTGCTGCACTTTAATTTCATTTTCTGTTTGAATTTCAGTTTATTCCAATTCATCTTCTACTTTATTAATTGTTGCAATTTACTTTCTCTTTGTTTAGATTCTGCAATCCCAGTCCTCAAATCCCTTTTACATTCAAGCAATTTACATTCCTTGCCATTTAAGTTACTGCAATTTACATTTCTTGCACTTTAAGTTTCAGTCATTTAATTTCTTGTTCTTTAAGATTCTGCAAGTTTACTTTCCTGTTCTTTAATTTACTGCAATTTCCCTTCTCCCTTTACATTCCAAGCAATTTATATTCTGTTAAATACAACCCACTCAACCAAAACTTGATTCGCTTGACTAAATCAACCACTAAACTAAAATTGCTCAATCCTTCAATCCCTGTGGGATCGACCTCACTCATGTGAGTTATTATTACTTGATGCGACCCGGTACACTTGCCGGTGAGTTTTGTGTTTGATCGTTTTCCACACATCAAAAGCCTCATCTTTTTAAGTGGAAAACTTTTTGTTCGCCTAAGGCGCAAAGAGGTTTCGGCTTTAGACCTGTGTGAGTTCTTAATAATGCAAATTTGATGAATTAGATCGAACATTTGTCCATAATAAAGGAGATCTTTGGGTTAAAGTTCTTTGAAATCATTATGGATGTCGTGAGGCTACTTTTCGTGTTGTTAAAGCAAGGCATCCAAATAATTTAGAAGGATTTTTAGAATAATCTCATATGGAGGGTCGGATCCGGTACTGAGATTAATTTTTGGACCGACCAATAAATTCTAGATATTCATAAACTTGTGGACTTTGCTAAATTAGAAGTTAGCGAAGAGATGCTGGAAGAGAGAATTTGCGAGTTTGTTATTAATAGTCATTGAGACTATGATCGGATTGGTACTATACTGGGAGAGGATTGATATTATATTTTTGCTTCTATTAAATCGTTTTAGGGCATCGATAGGTTGGTTTGGCTTATGATATTGAGTGGTGTCTTCTCGATCAAATCGGCTTGTGTTATCTTTTTGGGACATGCGGATAACTCAAATGCTTTCTTATTCTAAAAAATATGGAAGCTGGAGGCTCCACGGTTGCGGTCTTTCTGCTGGCTCGTAGCGCATCAAACCCTTTTGACTACACCAGAAGATATATGATGGAGGAAGACAGTTGTATCATTTGTGGTGTATCCTCTGAATCTTTGCTCCATGTATTCTGTGATTGCAAAGTGGCAAGAGGCCCGTAAATGAGCATTGATAATAGTTTGGTTTCAGGTAACTTCTTTAATTCTCTTTTATTGGCTTAGTTGTTTATCTACTAAATCTCTCTACCAAGGACAATTTTAACCCCTTCTTTTTATTACTAAGATGAATTTTTTATGGTATCAACTAAATAAATTTGTTTTTGATGTTGATGATATTACTAAGGAGTAAAAGATTGCTCTTCTTATTGTCTATCTAGCAAAGGACTTTTAGCATGCTCAAGCTGAGTTGAGTTGAGTTGAGTTAGAAAGGTAGTTAGCAATTATATCTTAGATGTCGAGATATGCTCAAATTTAAATTAACCTCTCAACATTCGAGATGTGTTATATAATAGATTTTTATAAATACTTCAATTTTATACATTTTCGTAATTAATAATTTGATATATTTATTTAATTTAAATAAAAAATTTAAAAATTTAAGTATCAATTTTATATAATAAAAATAAATAGATAAACGAAGATCATGATTATCTCTTTTATATAGTCTTTACTCTTTAAGCAAAATTTAAAGTATATATAAATATACAAACCTCCAACTCTACTCAAAATAATATATACACATTGAAAATTAATCATAATATATTTGTATATAAATATATTATTTAATTTATTTTTATTGTATATTTTATATTTTGATATATATTTTATATAGATAATTAATTTTTTTGTGTATATACAATGTATTGTACATATTTATGATAGTTACAGAATTAGTTCTGAATGCCTATAAACTGAAATATGTGCACGCTTTTTTTTTTTATCAGTCTTATAAGTTTCCTCTAAATTAATTTAAGATCGATGTCAAGATAATATAATAATAGTATTGTAATATCCTTTTTGGATGACTATGGTAATCTTCTTTGTTTATATTCTATACAGACTACCATGCTGAGTTTTGTATTCGTAGCTAATTCAACAAATATATATTTTTTCTTTTGAAGTATCCGTATTAATTCTAAAGAGATTCAAAAATACTAAAAACAATAATCATAAAAATCCATGATCATTGTCTACATAGCATATCTAAAAATTTCTTAGTATTGGACATTCTAGATATCACCATGTATACAAGTGATCATGAATCTTTAGTCGTTCCCAATATTTCTGGATCTCTAGAATTATTACCGATAAAAATGTATCAGAATTTTTATACTATCAAACAACTAGATTAACTGTTTGGATGAAGAGGGAAAAAGAATGCTAAAATATAAAGAAAAAGATCGAGAAAACAAATGAAAGCAGAAACACTTGCATAGTTCCATTGTGATTATTAATACAATTGAAACAGATAGAATCATGCAAACATGAGAGCCAAGCAGAGCTAACTCTTCTCCTTGAAGTCTCAAGTTGTGTTGAACCATTCACACCAGTCTTAGATACTTTCCAGTGAAATATTCGATTCAGAATTGAATTGAGTAGTCATACATGCTACTATAACCACAATACAAATAGGTAACTTTTCTACAAGTTTAAATCAAACAAGGGGGAAATCAAAAAGCAGAGAAAGAAAACCTGAGCAAATGCTATCACTCATTATTGTTTTGCAACCATGAATCCCAAGGGAAGTTAAAGTGCAAGAATACCAACATCAAAACCTTCTTTCTTTTTCCCTCGAATTCTTATACTAGCAACAACAAATATCCTCCAATTTTCCAAAAATCTGGCCATTATTGTGTTTAGAAAATATTTTAGAAAAATAGGATCACTAATGAGAGTACAAATGTTTTATGTTAAAGAAGCTATAAATTTGATATTATAATAATTTTTTTATTCATAAAATTTGTTTAAAAAATATCTTTAAATATTATTTTAACATAAAGTAATTTTACATTTAAAATAATAACACCTCTTGTACTATTTTTTTCTTTGAAAAAAATGAGAGACTATTTAAAGATTTTTTATTTTGAAATGCACATTTATTAAATCAATACGAGCAAAATAGAATCAAGTGAATATTGAATCACCTTATATATCTAGTGAAGATTTTCATAATTATGTTTACTGTCAAATACTCCATCCAATAAAGATAGAAATCATGACAGATATTAATTTTCTTCAGGTGTGAGTGTACCTCAGAGAGTTGTATTATCATCCTCATCCTTGGCACTTGTCTATGGAGTGTATTGGCTGGTTGATGACGGTGAGTAACCATGTCGACTTGGCGAGTATTCCATTGAAGCACTATAAATGATGAAACAGAATGGCAAAATTAATAGATATGCCTAGATATTTGGCAACTAAAATAATTAAATAATGATATCTATAGATGCATACCTGAACTGTGGAGAAGTTAGGCTGAAATCCGGACTTGTAAAATGCGAAAATGTGGATTAGTCAAAGAAAGAAGAAATGCAACCTCTTGCAATTTTAGCAACACATAAGAAAGCAAGAAAAGAAGAAAGAAAGAGAGAATATTTGTACTGTTGTTCTTAACTTACCTGCTTGGACTAAATTTTGGGCTGGATGGAGAATAAGTTGGTGATGAGGGGCTGCAAAATAATATGGCATATAGTTACTTGGAGTGAAGAACTATAACAAAACAAGTGTGCAGTTGAGAACCAAAGTCACTATACTATTTTCAACTACCCAAAAAGCTAATATTGAGAACCAACGTTAAGGCTCATCCTCATTTTAGTGTTGGCAACTTCCATTTCTTCATCCATTAGCAAAGTTCAACAATTAAAAGAATCCAAAGAATGACTCACCTATAGTATGGTGATGTGGGACTATACTCTGCAGATAACCGACTGTAATAAGGGGAAGTAGGACTATAGCTTGGTGATGTAGGGCTGTACCCAGGAGAGGAGGGGCTATATATAGGTGATATAGGACTATAGCTTGGTGATGTAGGGCTGTACCAAGGAGAGGAGGGGCTATATGTAGGTGATATGGGACTATAGCTTGGTGATGTAGGGCTGTACCAAGGAGAGGAGGGGCTATATGTAGGTGATATAGGACTATAGCTTGGTGATGTAGGGCTGTACCCAGGAGAGGAGGGGCTATATGCAGGTGATATAGGACTATATGCCGGAGACGTCGGGCTGCAAAAGAATATAATTTCCGACTCAAATCTAAAGTTTTTTTTTTTATGAAAATAAAGTTTTCAGGATATCAATACAGTTTGGTTGCAAGTTCCATTTATCATATAGATTTCCAGAAACCAATATTAAAAGAATCCAAAGAATGACTCACGTATAAGTTGGGGAAAGAGGACTATAACTTGGTGACACAGGGCTATATACAGGAGAAGTGGGAGTGTACTTAGGTGAAACTGGATCATAAGCAGGTGAAGATATACTGTAGTCACTTCGATATGCGCTGTAACCACAGGCCATTCCATAAGGTGAAAAAACTGCATTATTAATTGGTGATGGCCGCAGATTTGGACTGGACAAATGAGTTGGTGACATCAAGCCATCAAGATAGGGAGTTGACATGGAGAAATGAGCAGGTGTCTTGCCAAAGTCAAGACCATCCATATAACTAGGTAGCTGGAGATCAAATGCATTCTTAATCATCTCATCATTAAGATACAGAGAGCATTGTCCAGTGCCAAGGGGCGCAAGCTGGCCTAACATGATGTTTTCGCTGACACCCCTTAAGTGATCAGCCTCAGCATATGCTGCAGCATCAAGGAGAATATCAACAGTCTGTTCAAATGAGCATCTCATCATTGGACCGGTATCATTTTGGTTGATACCATGGCGCGTAATTGACATCAAATGACCACGATAAGTCATAGTATCACAAAGAATAGCGAGATGCCTGTAATTGACATAAGATCCATCAAAAGAGATGACAGCACGCAATTCATTCAGAAGAGCCCGCCGAACTGCCTCAATTCCAAGGACTTCAATAATTTCAATAAGGTGGTTGCTTATGCTCCTTGTTGCATCAACTTGCTCATGGCACATTGCAGCTAAAAGGTTGACACCATCAGTTTCAAGCATCCATTCCTTATGAGTCTGAAAACCTTCATTGTCATCAAATTTTGGAACGTCAATACTTTTCATAAATACTTTGCTGATGCCAGGGATGCCACGTAATGTCATCTCAGTAAGCATGCTGCTTTCTATTCTCTTTAAGAAAACATCATCAGCAGAATCATCCTGAATCTCTCCCCGGTGGGCTTCATCATTCATGATTCGGATACGAAGTATGAGCTTTTCAGCATTGTCATCATTGAAAATACATTTCAAATCATCATCAAACACATGTTTTATCTCCTCAGCAATGTCAGCCATGCTCAACTTCTTATCCACCATCATCTCTCGGTTCAATTCTATGCGAAGCAACCAAGGTGACATTCTTTCAAGAGCAACTTCTTCATCAGGCATTTCATTGTACAACTTCACAAAATCAACATCTTCTTCAATTACAGTATACAATGGGTCTGGATCATACCACACCTCTGTAGCTTGTGTCACTCTCCTAAGTGTAGTAAGCTCTAAATCACACTGCACACGTTTGGCCTCCTCTGAAGTCCTACTAACCTCAGGTTTCAAATACACAGACAAGGAAGGTGTTTTGATTCTCTTGGCCACATTAATAATTTCTGTTAACCTGGGAACACCAAGTGTAACATTCTTAGCACTTACACCAGCATAGTGGAATGTGTTGAGAGTCATCTGAGTAGCCGGCTCCCCAATAGATTGTGCCGCCACACAACCAATCATTTCCCCCGCAGTTACTAGTGACTGCTGGAATCTTGATTCTATCTCTCCCACTAACCATTCAAATGCTTCGCGGGAAAGCTTATATTCCTGCAAGACCCTTTTACTGGAAAGAGTGCTGCGAAGAAGGATATTGAACAGGACAGTAGCATTCTTCTGAGCTTCTTGACTAAGGAGATCATCACCAGGAACAACTTTAAGTCTCTCCTGTAGCTTATCAACAGCTTCTACAATTTCAATCGGGTCCATATCAGAAGGCCTTCGAAAGTCAATCTTAAATGTCTTCTGAGCATTCCTGATAAGCCTCTTAAGGTTAACAGGCAGTGGAAGAGAACTAGTACCAGTAGTGGCAATCTCATTTGCAAGCAGATGTCTATCATGTTCAAGCATTTCAAATTCATCCTCAAGTAAATTACGAAGCTCTATGCTGGATTTCAAGTCTTCAATAGGCCCTTCAAGCATGTAACTAGGATTCCAGTTCTCCTTATCAAACTCATACTTAAAGGTCCTATCAAAGTCTGACTTTTTCATTTTCAGGGAATCAAGATTCTGTGTTTCAATCCAAACAGCATCCATACCATCTTCTCCATAGAGAAATTGTATGACATCTCCTACGGAGTTCCTAACAGTTCCATCGTATTTGACCATAATATCCTCCATAGCCTTCACAAGCCGCCTTTGGATGTATCCAGTTTCAGAGGTCTTCACTGCAGTATCAATAACACCTTCCCTACCTCCCATGGCATGGAAAAAGAACTCTTGTGGGGTCAGCCCTCGAAGATACGAGTTCTCCACAAAGCCTCGGCTTTCAGGCCCATAATCATCTTTTGTAAAGTGTGGCAGTGTCCTATCTATGAACCCAAATGGAATTCGCTTGCCTTCAACATTCTGTTGACCAAGACAAGCAGTCATCTGAGATATGTTGATAAAACTTCCTTTGGAACCAGCTGTCACCATTGCTTTCAGATTATTGCTCTCAGATAAACTTGTCTGCGCTTTTTTCCCGGCATCATTACGAGCTTCGTTCAGCACCTAAGATTGCCAATAACATGAAACATCATATTCAAGCAAATGCAGAATTTAGTAATATATCAAAGTGACCTGCAATATAATTGAATCACCTCATTCACTTTCTTCTCAAATGTATCCATCATTGTCTGACCGGGTTCAGACTCCAACTTCTTTTCTTGAGCATCCCTAAATAGTGTTTTCACTTTCTCTTTTGCCTCTGAAATAGTCTGGTTAATAACCTCCATAGTCGAAGCGTCCGCAATCGAATCACCAATTCCAATGCTAAAAGAATTCTGCAGAAGCCAGTAGTTTACAAGCCACTGAGTGTGGCCAAGAAATTTACGAGCTGCATCGGGGCCAGCGTCTTCCCTGTATTCAAGCCAACATTAGCGAGGGTGTGCAAAGAAGAAAGTAACTGAATTATTACAGTTTCCAAAGCCACGTTTACCAAGATCATTAGATCAATTCAACCCTTTGCAAAGAAGTTGTAAAGATGAATGGAACATTTAACATTTTATATAGTGATGTTGCATACCAAATGACATGAATGAGACTTCCAGTAGATGCTCCAAGTGTCTTTTTGCAAAGAGTTCCGGTAAGTAGTTCCCCTTTTTCAATTCTGACCATAGTATCCCCTGGAGTTATTGATGATCCTCCTTCGTTATCATCATGCCAGCTAGAATACCTAGTTAAATTTATTTGCTTGGGAATAATAAGATTGAAAACTTGTTTCCCAGTCCACAATGGTTCTGGCTTCAATATTGCTGGTGTAGGAACATTCCCGTCGAAATCTTCCCACCACATTAGAATGTTCATAAATACATCCTTTAAAAAAGAAAAAGGAAAACAAAAAATTCATTAATCTGAGTAGCTTGTACAAGAACTTCTTCATATATCAAGTAACTGCAGCAATATATAAAAATTCGGTGAATAATACCTTTGTGATGAAGGTATCTCTCTTGGTGATTTTTCTGCATCCTAATAGTGTGTCTTGAACAATATCCATTACTGGTCTGTTTGATTGAGGAGATACAATGCATTTAGGCACCATCATGAGCTCCAACAACTCTGCTCTGGTTTCAAATGACTGAGGAACATGCATGTTCATTTCATCCCCATCAAAATCAGCATTATAAGGCTTAGTTGCCGACAAATTAAGCCGAAACGTAGAATAAGGCATGATTTTGATTCTGTGCCCCATAATGGACATTTTATGAAGACTAGGCTGACGATTCAAGAGAACTAAGTCTCCGTCCATCAAATGGCGCTCCACCTAAAATCACAACAATTGAAACTATTAGCAGACATCAAGAGGAAACCTTTTTAAAATAAGAAGAGAAACTGTATCATCTAAAACACAATGCCTTGTATCCTATCTCCAAATGAGGATGGCAACTTTTCTTCAAATATCTGAGATCAAGCCTTTGCCCATCATCGCGAATGATGTACTTGGCACCAGTTTTCCCAGGTGGGGGATTGGGTCCATACTCTACAAGCTCCTTCAACCTGTTTTTCACATTTTTTTGTAAATTAAAATTCTTTGTTTGGTTAATAATTATACAAAATGTTTTAAAAGCCAAGCAAGTAGAAAACCATATCCAAAGGACAACCTTTCAATATTATATGGAGTTACAGTCTCAGGGTGTGAAAGGTTCAAAGCAATACTCCATGGCACTCCAAGTTCATCAATGTTAATGTTCGGGTCTGGTGTAATAACCGTTCGAGCAGAAAAATCAACTCTTTTCCCCATCAAATTTCCTCTAATCCGACCTTCTTTGGCTTTAAGCCTGCTACAAATTGATTTGATAGGCCTTCCTGTTCTTTGAGTAGCCTGTGAAAATTTTATCAAAATTCCAAATTCAACGGTTATAAAGGAAATGCAGATTATATCAGTAGCAAACGGCGGCATATGAACACAATCATACTCTTGGCAGTCCCTTCAACTCGTTATCAAAATATGCGGTTATATGGAACTGCAACAACAGAGAAAACTGGGAAACAATATGCTGAGGTGATCTATTTTTCGCATGTCTCTTCAAATTTTCATTGTGCTTGATGATTGTGGCTAACTGATGAGTCAAGTCATCCTACATGCACCAACAATTACATAATGTAGGTAAGATAAAGATGAAAATGTTATCACTCATCACTATCATTGGTAAAGGATTAATTAAATTTAAAGAGCTTAGAAAACTTGTACAGCAAGTAAAGACAGTGCAAGAGAAGAGAACACTTTCCTCACACCTACAAGATGAGTGCATCATAACAGAAGGTCTCACTGGTGGAGGAGGAATTGGAAGAACTTGCAAGATCATCCAATCAGGACGCGCAAACTGCGGATTCAAGCCCAACAATTCGCAGTCCTCGTCGCTTATCCTTTTTAGAACACCAAGAACCTTCAATTGATTCAACATGTGTATTTATTATTTATTATTTACTATTTAGCAACAAACATAGAAGTCAAGATAATAATATAAATTCCGAACTCGGATCAAATGTCAATTATTACCCTTTCTGCAGAAAGAATCTCTTTCCTTTCTTCAGGATTAGGAAGCTGTTCATGGTCATTGTTTTTGTTCCTCCGAGCCTTATACTCAGCAATCATCTTTATACCGTCAATAGTAATCTTGGGCTGCAAGGCACCGCAGCCAATTCGAACCAGCTCCTCAGAATCTTCACCACCTTGACAATTGCTTATGTTTTTGCAAGCATCCAAGATCCTCTTCAGCCTGTTTTTAGCGTTCCCAATCTTCAAAGCTTGTTCAAACTTCTTATCCTGCTCCAAAACCATAGTCAACTTAAAAAGAGACTACTAAACAAGAATTCAGAAAAAAATCAAATTCAACAAGAAGCAACTAAGCTCCTTTCTCCTATTAACTCAATGCATGGTTCTCAAAACATTTGAAATCGGACCTCGCGCGCCAAAATCTTGGAACAGTTGAAGCAAACACAACGCATGACGGTGAGCACCGTCTTCAAGAAACCAACGTGAAACATTGGCTTAGCGAGCTCCAAGTGACCGAAATGCCCCGGGCACTCAGCCATATCAGCCGTACACGTGGCACACCGAATCTTCCTATCAACGGTTCCAAGGCGAGGGTCGCTCAACCCTCCGACCTTTGGCTTCCCCTTCTCCGAGCTCTTCCCGTGCTCGATTTCCACCACAGAGTTTCTCCTCTACACACACACACACACACACAATCACAATCACAATACATAATCACAATCATTGTGGTTTCTTCAAGTTCGAGGGTTTTGAAATGTTTTAAGTTGGAAAACATTACGATTTCGTCGGGGCTGAGAATTCCGAACTGAACCGTACGTACATTTGCAGTTTCCGCCGGCGAATAAGGAAACCTAATATCCATCGCAACCAGAACGGTGACGGAAAAGAAAATGCAGTTATTATTTGTTTATTCTTTATAATATATAATTGATTTTTGCTTCGAATTTATGTGTCAATGTTCTTTTTAAGTTTGATCAATAGTTCTTGTTTTCTTTTCTGTTCTTTCTTTCAACTTTGGTCTTCAGGCTCGGACTATATCATAAACCCTGGCACCGGCGAGAGTTTTCTTTCTCTCACATTGCATATATGATATATGACAATGAGAGGAGTTGTTACGGTGCGCATGAATGTAGGGTATTTAACTAGTCCGGCTCACAAGTCCACGACCTTTTAATAAAATAATAGATAAAGCATTAATTGCAAGAAAAAAATATTTTCACTTCGAAAAATTATAATTGTTTTCTCTCGAATTTACCAAAAGTTTTAAGAGTAATTACTTAAATAATTCTATTAGATTTTAAAATTGGACACTAATTTTTTTTAAATATATAAAATTGTCTTTATTATTTATTTCGTTAGTCAATGTAATCTCTTCTAATTTGATCTGAAGGACAAAATAATTTAAAAATTTTTAAAATAATTTCTAACAAATTTTAAAAATTTAAAAATAGTCATTTTAATTAAATAAATCAGGGTTATATTGTCTATTGGAGGTAAATATTAGACTGTATTTAGTTCTAAAAATATGACAAGATAAAAATATTAAAAATAAGACACAAAAAATAAAGATAAAAAAATTAGTGTCATATTTTATTTGATAATAAACTTAAATAAATTATGAAATTTTAATTTACTCTTTTTTCATACAAAAGATTTAAGAAAAAAATATAACAATAAAAAATATCATTATAAAAATTTGATAGAAATAATGAAGAAAAATTAAAAAAATAAGTTTTGTCTTTTTGTTAGTGTGATTATGTTCTTCCTATAAAAAAAAACACAAAATACAATAATTCAATATTTCTATACATAATCTCTATCTATGTCTTGTCTCTTAAATATGATTTTATATCTTTATAGATTAGTTTGGTTCTAATAACAGGATAAAACAAGATAAGACACTAAAAATAAGATACAAAAATTATTAATTTTTGTATTTTGTTTAGTAATATACTACAACGAATTATGAAAGTTCAATTTATTCTTATTTTTTTTATTCAAACAATTTGGTAAGAAAATATAATAATAAAAAATATAATTATGAAAAAATAATAAGAATAATGAAAGAAAAAATAAAAATAAGTTTTATCTTTTGTTAGTGTCTCTATATCTTTTCTATCAAGATGGACACAAAATACAATAATTCAGTATCTTTGGATATAATATTTTTGTCCATGTCTCATCTGTCAAACATGATTTTATGTTTCTGTGTCTCTGTCTCAATGTCCTATGGTTGTAATGAAATGTACCCTATATTCCTGTATATTAGTGTCTCGTACTTATAAACAAATGCAGTTTTAAGGATTATTTTGTGGATTTTGAAACATGCGGACTAAATCATCCGATATTAAAAACCTTAGAAAAGTTGGGTAATTACTCAAATTTTAAAAATATTCATAAATTTTATTTTATTTTAAATTTGTCTCAAAATTTTTGAGTTGTATCAAATGTATTTCTCGTAGCTATTTTTTCAAGAAATTTAGGTCTAATTCAACAATACAAATATAACTTTCAACACAAGCAAATCAGACACATAATTCTGTCATTAATTTTTATTTATCATGCATTATTACTGGATTGATCCTAAATTTTTTGAAACTTAGCTAATAGAGGTAAGTTTGATGCAAATAAAAAACATTTGTTATAAAATTGAAACAAAATAATACTTAAGAATATTTTTTAAATTTTTAACAAATTTTAGCAACAAAAAATATACTTTACTTTTTTAATTTAAAATATTTTTGCCAAAAATGAACGGTCTTAAACTTTTTTTTTCACTTTTTATTACTTTCTAAAACCTTTTCATAACTATTTTTTCTAAAATTAATAAATTACACATACCTCGTTAATATTATTGTTAGTTTTTCACCACTATTACTACTCCAATATCAATTATGTTTCTATTACTAAAACCTGAATATGATGACAAACACCAAAATTACAAGTCTATTATAAAAACCATTACAACTACCAAACCCACCAGCACTATGATTGCAGAAATACTACAAATCTAGCAGATAGCAATGGTGGTTTTGCGACAGTTACAACTGCTGCCGTCCAAAAAATAATGGCAGTTGATGCGGCGGCTAGGTCTGGCGTTGATATTCGTTTGGAATTTAGCGACAATTATAGTGTAATCGCTGTTAAATTGACCTAATTGCGAGAAGTAGTCGCTGAGACAAAATTTACTTTTAGCTACGGATTCACTCAAACCGCCGCCAAATTCGTTAAATTCCTCACTTTGATATTTAGATGTAATCTCTTTTTAAAAATCAACAGAGTATAAACTGCTTAAGTTCTCACTAATTTTTTCAATGTTGTAATAGAAAAATATTGTCTTTCCTAAAATTAGAATTTTTTATTAGTAATTAAATTGAGTTTGCCATATTTTAATTTTTGATATATTCTCATAAGTTTATTTTGAAAAATATGTTTGAGTTACTGTTACCTAAACACTATTTTTGGATTTGTTTTACGTAAAAAAAAAATTAATCAATTCAAAAATATATTTATTTAATCATATGAAAAAATTTACAATTAGATTTTCTCATTTATTATAAAATCTTTTTAAGTTTGCATTCAAGCATAAATCTAAAACAAAAGTATAAAATATGTATAAATTAATGCTAATTTCAATTGAGCATACATTAATTTTAGGCTTCTTCAAAGATATACCTTACTAAATCTAAATCAATAAATTGTTAAAGTAGTGAAATATGTAATACCGCAACATAAACCATTAAATTAAGAAAAAAAAATGTAAGTCTTAAAATAAAAGGTCAAATTTTATCTTTAACATCGTATTAACCTGACCAAAAATATTATATCAAGAATTTACTGACTTCATGTGATAAAGGATCTGATATGTCATCTCCAAACTATGACTTCAAATTGAAGTCCCTTTTTGCAACGTGTACATCATCTTCTCTTTGTTGTCATCTAAAGTTTCATTATCTTTTTCTGGAACCTTATTCAGATCAAACTGCATGGAGATGTCAATTCCAACAGAAGAGATATTATCTAAATTGTCCTCTGAATCAATCCCTGCCCCATCTAAACTGTCATTAGCTATTTTTTCTGAATATTCAGCCAATACTAAAAATATCAACCCATATACAAAAATCTTAGTATAATCAGAAAAAACCAACTCCAAAGTCATTAGATAGTAATTTAGAAAAAAAGGTACCTTAATTTGCTAAGACAAGTTTTAAAACTAAACAAAAATAAACAACAATTACCATCTCCCTTGTTGATAGTTTGAGCAGATTTTTGGGAAAGAAACTTTATAGTGTGCAATTCTATAAATTTTATTTTCTCCTGTGATGCAATATCCAATTCAACCGCATGCTTGTTTGTAAAGCGCATCTATATAATAAAAAATATAGCTCATCATCTTTTTCGTAAAATACTGTTTTTTTATGATGAACTTTCTATATTATATATTTTTTGTACCTTCAATTCAGTAAGTATGTATCCAGAACTCTTTCCAGATATACGTCACAAAAACATATCAATTTTTTTTCGTACATTGATTCCCATTCATAAAATTCCTACAAATATGAATGGTGATGTAGCAAATATTATTGTAGTAAATTTGTTAGCATATGTCAACTTAAAATATGTATTAATCAAATATGGTTTAAGACATTTTAAAGGGTATGCCTAATGAACAAATCTACATGGTAAATTCGTTAGTCGTTTTCAAGTATTGGTTAAAATAAGAGTGTCCTAATATAGCCTCCAATCAATACCTAACATTCATTCTACGAAATCATATGTCTATTGCAACAGAAATTCCATGTTCCAATAAAAAGAATGGAGAGGCCATAATTATCTTTTTAGTGAATGTTGTGCTTGCACAACATGATAAAAAGTCTTCTATTTTTATTTGCTCTGTTCACTAATATTTATTAGTCATAACAATATTAGCATTGATTATAACTAATAAATAGCATGATTATCATAACAACGATATTAAGAACAATAACAATAATAACGAAATTAATACTTCGTTGTAAGATAACTTTTTCTAAATAAATCATATAAAGAAATGGAAAATGACTTTTATTTATTAAAACCAACAATTCAGTAAAAACTTAATTAAATTCTGAAAATGCCAATCGTGATATAACCATCAAACTACATACACCATTAAGATTATTAAACACATTAATTACACGAAGACCCTTTTTAAAGTAAATTGACTTTAATCCTATTTCCATTATGCAACCTCGTCGATATTTTCAGAAGCATTATTTGTGGAGTTTTCTATATCATTATTTCTGGTCAACTGTAAGTTTTCAATATCACCTGCCGCAAACATGTTCAATTTTGGCTGAGGAGAAAAATCAACTTCAGCTTCTTCATTCTCTTCTCCCGTGTCGTACAAGTCTCGTGGCTTCACATGAACACTACACTTCATTCTTTATCTACTTCATCATCCACATAATATACGAGACGAGTCTCCGACGCCAATATGTACTATTCATGGTCTTCTTGATCATCGGTGTGTATCGAACGAGAGAAATTAACACTAGTAAGACCCAAATGATCTTGTTTGATGCCTCTACTAGTAGTCGTATCCCCCCAAACACACTTGAACAATACAACTGAGATCTGACAGCTGTAATTCAATTCAATTATGTCTACTATTTTGTCATAATATGGAACATTACCAACATCTACTTTTTTGTCACGCATGCTTGCTTAACTTCATGTATTAGACGGGACATATACTCCACTATTTTGGATTTTCATCCCTTCATCCTTTGCCATAATGCTAAACTTAAACCCGTTGACTCTGTACGCCCCATGACGTCTTTCTTGAACAAGGATCAAAGAAGAAGAAAAAAAATAATCAACTGCATATATTTCATTTCAAAAATTCATATTTAAGGTTTATAATACTAACTTAAAAACAAATACATTAATATTCATTTAATTATTTAAATATTCAAACGTCTAAGAAGTATTTATATAGCCTTCCAGATATTAAAAATTATAATTATTCAAAGTAAAATTCAAATGAAATAATAATAATACATCTATTCTAACCGAATTAAACTGCATTATTATTGAATAAAAGTAGTTTTAAATTTATCTTTTAAACAGAAGAAAATTTATCATTTAAAATTAATTTATTAAGAAGATAAAATAATTAATACAAAAAATTCACTGCTCAATTCCTAATAATAGAAATTGAATAAAATGTACGTAGGTTAATTAATAGTTTAAATTGCAATAATATAATTAAGTAACAATTTACATAAATATTAATTACAGAAGTTTGATTATTAGAACATTACAAATGAGTCAGACCTAAAATAACATAGAAGCTATTTGAAATCCTTCCAAAATTTTCTCATTCAATTTCACCTAAATCAATTACCCTAATCAACACATATTTCACCCAAAACCCTAAGCTAAACTAAACCACCATCGACTCATCTTTAAACGCCGTCGCCCTATCACTTTTTCGTTGGACACTCTCCTCGCACTCTCTTCTATCTGCTCTGCTGCAGGCTCTGCTGGTGATTCTCCTCTGCTGCGGGTTGAAGTCACGTCTTGTGGCTCTATTCTTTCGAAGGTTGTGCTCGTGCTTCCCTTTCATTGTCTCCGGGTGACTCTGTTCCTTCTTTAGATAACTGCTCTGTTGCATTTGTGGTGAGTTTTTGTGTTCTATTTTCTTGGTCATTATTTGTTATTTTGCTCTCTCTCAATGTCTTTCTTTCTTTGCCTATGATGTTGAAATCTTCCTTTGCTCTACTACTTAGATACAATATTAGAGTCTGGATGCGCTGGTGAAAAGTGATGCTGGTCTGAGTGTAGGTGCAAGGTGCTGTACTGTTGCTGGTGGTGGATTGTGGATAGCTAGTAGGCAAGTTTAAATCAAAGTTCTGAAAACTGAACCGGTCATCGAACCGCTCTAGCTATTGGTTCATTGGTTCGTAGGTTCAACCGGTTCGACCGTGGTTAAATCGAAAAAATCGTTTTATAATAAAATAGTAAATAAAATATAAATAAACACATTAAAACATAATTATAGTCTAATATAAATCTGAAAATATCATCCCAATTAAAAGTGTTACATAAATCAGAATGTTATGATCTCATTCAAATACAAACTTAAAAGTCAAATAACAAAAACAGCCAATCAAACATAAACATGCCAACATCCAACTGATTCAAGTTTGATAAAAAATTTCACTTACAATAGAAAGCATCAAAGCTGTTGATGGTAATACAGCAGTTTCTCGTGGAACATAAAGACCCACAGAATCAATACTTCTTGCAGCTCGCTTGCATTGAATTTCCTAGTATTTTCAGAAGACTCAAAGCAAAAATATTGGTGTAACACCCCAAGAATGAACAAACACATAAGCATAATTACAAAATCAAAGAACTTGGCACAAACATAATGGTGAAAATCCATAAATCAGGGGCAGTAATGCACATCTAACTAGAACCAAAATAAATCTTCCACATATTTTGTATTTAATCTTTCTAGGAATATCTAGCCTTTTCTAAATAAAGTTGGCAAGCAACAATTGTCATAAAAGGACACCACTTGACATATCTTTAAGTAATTTATTTTCAACTGTTTAAAAAAATTGACTTAATAAAACATGGATGATCCAAAGTAAGAATAAGAATTGAAATGACATACATACTTTTAAGTTCTCAACAATTCTCTCAGGTGTCTTTTGAGCAGCATGGAATGCATATATATTGTTGTACGCCACATCAAAAGCTTCCTTAATAGCTCCATCAAGCTGTACTCCCATAAAACAACATGAAGTTAAATAGCAGAAAAAGCTGACTCTTACTCACTCAAACCAGAAAATTAGTTGCAGAATTTCAATTTCAATTCAGGAGAAATAAACAAACAAAACCTACCTATCAATTAGTTGCAGAATTTCAATTTCAATTTCAATTATTCAGTTGAAAAATCAGTTGAAACAGGCAAACAATTATTCAATCAATTATTCAATCACTATATTAGTTCACACTTCACAGTTCACAGAAAAACAATTATTCAATCACTATATCACCATATCAGTTCACAGTTGAATGACTTGAATCAGAGTTCACAAAACTTCACTATATCAATAAACCACATATCAGATACAGTGTTTTAAAATTGCGGCCATGGCGGCGCCATGGCGGAATGGCGTGGCGGGATTTGACCTCACCGCCATATGTAGGCCACCGCAACGTGCTTATCACGGCGGGGCAAAAGGCGCCGCAATGGCGGTGGCGCCATGGCGGTCCGCCATGGAGAATGGCGAAAATGGCGGATTTTTTCGGGTTTTTTAAAAAAATTCGGGGGTAATTGGGTAATTTTGCAAAACCCTAAATGAAAGTGTAACCCACCTTCAGCAGCTGCAGTTCAAAAACGAGCCTTCAACCTCCAGAACGGCTCTTTCTCTGTTCTCTTTCTCTCTTCTCTCTGCCTCCAATCACCGCTGAACTTAGCCACTGCCCGTCGCCGTCCGTCGCCGCCGCCTGTTGCCGTTCGTCGCCGACCGTCGCCGGTGGTGGTCACCGCCGTTCATCACCACAATTCCCTCTTTTTTCTGGTTTGTAGAAGTACCGTTTCTTTTTTTTTTTCATTCAGTGAATCAGTTCACCCACTTCCCTGTCTCCTTCTCCTTCTCTTCCCTCATAAACTTCTCTTCCTCCAATTTTTTTTCCTTTCAGCTCAGTTCATCATGTCAACTTCTAGACCAGCCCCTGCCTCTACCCCTGTTCCTACCCCTGCCCCTGCCTCTGCCTCTGCTGGCCATGTTGCTGGAACTGCTGCTCGTCCTGCAGCTGCTGTCCGTGCCAGTAGGATTGATCCAGGGTGGAAATATGTTACTGCTGTAGAAGAGGGAAATACCAATGACACCATATGTAATTTTTGTGGAAAAATTACGAGAGGAGGAATTACACGGGCAAAGGAGCACTTAATGATTAAGCCTGGGAATGTTGCTGGATGTAAAATGGTCCCAAAGGATGTTATTGCTGAATTATGGGAGTTCTACAACCAAAAAAAAAAATCGAGGAAGACAAAGTTCTACGCCGGCAAGCACTGAGGAACATAGTGTCAATGCTAGGGAGCTTGATTTAGATAGTTTGGGCTTTGGATTGTCAGAGGAAGATGCTCAAGGAATTGATGAAATTCCAAATCCAACTCCAATGGCAGCAGCTAGAGGGGGGGCAAGTTCTATGAGAGGTCCAATGGACTTGTTTATGAAAAGACCCGAAACTGCCATTGCAAGAAACAAAAAGGAGAAATTGAGGCAACAGAATATCAAGGAAGCATGTAATAAGGAAGCAGTTCGTAGAGTTCATCGATACATAGCCCGGTGGTTCTACCAAGCTGGGATTCCATTGAATCCAGTGAGATTGAAGAGTTTTCAAGAAATGTTGTGGGCTGTTGGAAGCTTTGGTCCTAATTTACCTGCTCCCACTTATCATGCTCTAAGGGTGCTACTCCTTAATGAAGAATTAGAATACACCAAAGACTTGTTGAAGGGTCATAAGGAACAATGGGAAAAGTATGGCTGCTCTATTATGTCAGATGCTTGGACGGATAAGAGACAACGGAGCATTATCAACTTTCTTGTAAACTCTCCTGTTGGGACAATGTTTTTGAAGTCTATTGATGCCTCTGATTATGTGAAGACGGGTGAAAAAATGTTTGAGCTTCTTGATGGTATTGTTGAGGAAATTGGGGAGCAAAATGTTGTTCAAGTTGTAACTGACAACGGGAGCAATTATGTTCTAGCCGGTAAGTTGCTGATGGAGAAAAGACCGAATTTGTTTTGGACCCCGTGTGCTGCCCATTGTTTGGATTTGATGCTTGAAGACATTGGGAAGTTACCGTTAATCCAAAAAACCATAAAAAGTGCCATTTCTTTGGTTAGCTTCACTTATAGCCACTCTAGCACTTTATCCATGTTGAGACAATTCACAAATGGCAAGGAATTGGTGAGGCATGCAGTCACCCGATTTGCCACTTCATTTCTCTCTTTGGAAAGGCTTTATGAGGAGAAAGGAAATCTAAGAAGAATGTTCACTTCGGATGATTGGGTAAGGAATAAGTTGTCAAGGGAGGCAAAAGGGAGGGAGGCAACAAAGATTGTTATTAGGCCCTCTTTTTGGAATCATGTCAAGTACACCCTTAAGATCATGGGGCCTCTTGTTCGGGTGCTTCGACTTGTTGATGGGGAGAAGAAGCCGCCAATGGGTTATATATATGAAGCAATGGAGAAGGCAAAGGAATGCATCATGAAAACATTTTCTAATGATGTGAGCAAATATTCTGAAGTTTTTAAAATCGTTGACAACAGATGGAATTGCCAACTTCATCGTCCGTTGCATGCAGCTGGTCATTTTCTGAATCCGGATTTGTTTTATGATAATCCTCGCATTGAATTGGATTTAGAAGTTACAAAGGGATGGTTTGAGTGCATCACTAGATTGGTGCCAAGTGTAGCTGTGCAAGAGAAGATATTGGAGGAGCAAGCACTATATAAGGCCGGCTATGGACTTTTTGGATCATCCTTTGCAAAATCTCAGAGGAAAAAGATTTCACCCGGTAAGATTGTTATAAATTTTACAAAACTTTATAAATTTAGTTCCATTAAAGGCTTAGACAAATTTATTTTAATTTTATAGCATTTTGGTGGCGGACATATGGGCATGAAACTCCAAACATGCGAGACCTTGCTATCAAGATCTTGAGCTTGACTTGTAGTGCTTCTGGATGTGAACGCAATTGGAGTATATTTGAGCATATTCATACTAAGAAAAGAAATAGGCTTGATCATGAAAGGATGGAGAGCTTGGTCTTCATAAAGTATAACCAACAACTCATCGAGAGGTACAACCTTAAAGATGAAGTTGACCCTATTGCACTCAATGACATTGATGAGTGTAATGAGTGGTTAGTGGGAGAAATTGGGACTGCCACCTTTCGAGATGATGATAATATGGATGATGATGCTGATTTGGTTCATCAAGATGACAACACTTTGAGTTGGAACCTTGTTTTTGAAGCAATGGGAGGACATGAGCCTATGACATATACTAGAAGACAACAAAATAGAAAAAGAAAAGAACCTGCAACTGCAAGAGGTGGTGCAAAGGGTGGACCAAGTGGGTCTAAGGCTTCAAAAAAAGGAAAAGGAAAAGCAGTAATTGTGGAAGAGGAAGAAGAACCAGATTTTGAAGATGAAGAGGATTCTGAAAATGAAGAAGAACAAGAAGAGGAGATTCAATTCAATGATACTGAATCAGAGGATGATGAGGGGGTAGAGGGACACGATAATAATCGTGTTAATTTGGATGAATTTGATGAGAGCTAGAAATAGAATGTAGATGGTTTATAGTTTTTATGTTTTATGTCTTCTATTTTATGGCTTGCTTATGACTTTTGAGTTATGATTTGAACTTGATGTTATATTTATTTGCTAAATTTGCTACTATATTTGCTATATTAATTAGATGTTTTATGACTAGAAAGTTGCTTATATAGATAGATTTTATAGTTTATTATATTTGCAATTTTTCTGCATGTTTTTTTTGTACATATATGTGTATTTTAGGTAATCCGCCATTTCCGCCATTTTCCGCAACGCCATCCGCTATAACTTTATGGCGGATTTTTGGCTCACCGCCATGAGTCGCCATCCGCAATAAAAAACTATGATCAGATATCACTATATCAGAGTTCACAGAACTTCACAGAATCAAGTAATTATTCAATCGTAAATTCATAGTTAATAAAAAAAATTACCTAGAGAACACACAAGAGACAGTGGTTGTGGAAGGAGACAGAGACACCGAGAGACAAAGACAAAGACACCGAGCGACCAAGGGAGACAGAGACACCGAGAGACACCGAGGGAGACAGAGCAGTAGATGGTGGCTTCGAAGGTCGCGATGGCTGCTGTGCGATGGAGGCTTCGAAGGTTGCGCGATGGAGGCTTCGAAGGTTGCACTGGTTGCTGCGCGATGGAGGCGAAGTGAGCGAGCACGAGGCGGTGGCTGTTCGAAGGAACGACGACGGCGGCGGCACGAGACGGTGGCTGGACGGAGGTGAGCTCGATGAGATTGAGGAGCCCTCCCCCTGACTGAGTGTGTGTGCGAGACTGAGAGGACTGAGGAGATCGATTAGGGCTTGGCTATGCGACGGAGTAATAGTTAGGGATTTTTGGGGATTGAAACGGCAACGTTTAGTTGCCTTCTCTAAAATCCGGTCGGATCACGGTTCGATTTGACCGACTGGTTCCCGACCGATTCACCGGTTCGATGGCGATTTCTGAAATCTACGGTTTTGTTTATTGTTCGAACCGCTTTTCTCAACGGTTCACGGTTCGACCGGTCCGACCGGCCGGTTCGAACCGGTTTTTAGAACATTGGTTTAAATCTTTCTCTAGCTATATATTTTTTCCTTTATTTTCTACTTCATTATTGTACTTGTTCAAGTATGTTTGATTGAAGACGCCATTATGTTGCCCCATATGATTATACTCATTTTTCTTCTTTAAATTTATTATTATTATTTAGTCGAGACCTCACAAGAAACTAACCTTGCATTTCACTTTGTGCAAATAATGGATGATCATGAGCGTCATCAAGCATAGGTGCAATACTTATAGAAGCATCATAAATCTCTGATGATTGATCTATAACTCCAAAGAAGTATAGCATTTAACCAAGTCGAACAAACAAGAACAATCAATTAGCATATTTGAGACAAAAAGAATAAATTTATATATCAACTCTTACCAAAATTTGAGACTACATATTTTCTTATAATAGAACCTGATATAATGGTAAATAAATTTGTTGCAGGAGACTAATTTAACCGCATGGAGTCAGCTGCAAAGTAAGATAAAAAATATATGCAAAATCTATGATAGCATGCATAACTAATTTGGGAAAATGAAAAGATATAAAATATAATAGTCTAAAAAAGTAACATGGAATCAGTTACTGTGAGAAGTGAGTTTCCTGAGCTGAAACTCTTGGCTTAACAACTATAAAAGAAACCAAGAATAAATAGAAGAAAATATTAAGCAGAAAATAAGATGCTTTAATTTAGCAAAGAACATTAGATTAGTTAACATATCCTCATCTTGTGAGCTAATAAAGAAAAAAACTAACTCACCTTTTCTCTGTTGTAATTTTACTACCCTTTTTAAAATACTCATCCTGTTTAATCTTGCAGTAGAATAATAATTAGACATGATTTAAAGTGATCACAAAGTATAGAAATACACACGTTGAAACAAAAAAGCAAATGGATATCTCTTTGTGGATATAACAACTGAATGATATAACATGCCCTTCTAGAATTCTTGCCTCTGAAAAAAAGAGGAAGAGAGTTATCACCACTGAAAAGAGAGAAAACCAACCATATATTTACCCTTATACATAAAATAAATCACTTTGTCTATAAATTTTTTATCATCATATCTATTTCAAAAATTAACCTACATAAGGCTAAAAACCTATGAGGTAAAGTCAAAGTAGACCTATGAAAGCAATCACCATGAATAGTTAGCTAGGCACAAGTCAAATGATTTATCCCTATTCTCCCAAAATAGTGGATTTGATAAGCTCCTTACTCTATGTAAAAATAAGTCGTAATTTCATAAAAATAGGCATCACATAATGTCAAGGTTGCGAGAACCGGACTGGTCAATAAACCAGTGAGGTTACTAGTTCAATGGTTCATTGGTTCGACCGGAGTTCAACCGGAGTTCAACCGGTTTAATTAAATATTAAATAAAATTATTAAAAAAACCTAAAAATAATTTAAATATAAATGGTACAGAACTAATTTTGGAAATTTTGTAAGAATGACTTACTAAGAAAATGTTGAGCCAACATTATTCAGATTTTGGAGGACTGAAATTACAAAACTAAAATATGATACATTGAGTTTTAGGTAATATAATTAAGGAAAGCACTCCCGAAAATGGTTGCTCCACAATTCAAACACTTCATTCACACGGTAAGCAAAGTGTGTAGATAAGATACACATTACAATAGAAGGATAAGTTGGTAAGAGGAATTTCATTTCAAAACAAATCCAAAATATGTCTACCCCAAAGACTTCAAGAGATATCTCTCAGGCGGCTACTCACATGATGATGGGTGTTTTGTCTTCATGTAAATATTCTGAGTTGGCAATATTAGAATGATCACACGTGTTTCGTAGTTAGTGTATCATTAATTAAGATAAACATGTGGTCCCATCGGTTTTTTTTATTAATATACTGGTTGGTCTGGTTCAAAGAACAAAAAATCGGTTGAACATAGACCTGGTCCGCTGGTTTGAAAAATGAGAAAAGAATTAAATAATGAAGTGGGCTTTTTAATAGTGATGCTTGTTCAAAACATTAAAAACAGTTGTTTAATGTTCAAATACACAATTTACAGTGGTCTTAAAAAAAAAAAACAGATTGCAATGGCCCATAAAAATACCTCGTTATGTAATTAATTATTTATTTTATTAATTTATTATGCCCGAAATAATAAATTTATATTAATACACTAAATTAGTTTGTAAAAAATGTTTTAGACAGAAAATTATTATTAATAAATTTTAATTATTAAATCATTATATAGTAGATAAATTAAATTTTATATTAAATCCTGGTAAAAAATTAGATAATGACATAATAGGTTAATGTTACGTATTATAAGATAATTGATTGATGTGTCATGTCAGGAATACATGGCATACCACATGTACTACGTGTTATTTGACACGTTATAAATTTATTTAGAGTAAAATAGTTGTTGAAATAATGCAGTAAGTTATTTTCATACCTAAAATTTAAAAAATTAATCAAATTAGTTCCCATATAAATCTCTCTTATTTTTGTCTTCATAATATTAATTCTTAATAATTTTAATACAAATTTTAGACTTAATTATTTTGTTGGTCCTTATAATTTTATCAAATTTTTAATTAGGTCTATGTACTTTTTTTTTTCAATTAAGTTTTTAAACTATATTTAATTTTGTAATTAGGTTCTTTTTCATATAAAAAATGTTAAAATTAATAGAATATTTCTTCCAAAATACTTGTGGCAAAGATCTAGTTAGGTTTTTAATTATAAATACCTTCATATTACGAAAAAATATTCAGATAATTCAAACATTTTTTACACTAAGAATGAGATAATTATAAAATTAAAAATACTATAAGAACCCAATTGAAAGGAAAAAATTATAGAGAGTTAATTAAAAAATTTAATAAAATATAGGGATCGACAGTGTAATTAAACCTTAATTTTAATATCAATTTTTAGATCTTAATAAACAAAACTCCCTTTACATAAAAGTGGTAAATATCAAATCGGCATTCGAAAGATTCCGACGCTGACAAAATGGTACTTGACTTTTGTTATTGTCTGTTGAGTTAAGAAATTAACTAAATTAATTAATGATGACAAACATTATTTTTGAGCAAAATAAATAATTAGTGTTGATTAATTATATCTACTAATTAACTAATTGTTTATTATTGCAGGCCAAATGGTAATAGCCCAAATGGAATAAAAGGCATTCAGCAAAGAATATTGGGCTGAAAGCAAAATAAAAAGCCCAAGCAAAAGCAAAGGAAGAAGCCAAAGAAATCAGATGGGCCAAACGGGTTACATGATCCAAACCCGAATTGATTTTCATTTCCCACCATAATGCTCCAACCAAAGCAACGTTCTTCTTCCTTCTAATCAAGTCACATCAAGATTTCAGAAAAAGCAAGAAAGAGAAAGAGAAGAAAAGCTTCTTCCATAAGCCATTAACCAAAGAAGCAAGAGAGAGAGAGTTGAAGCTTGAAGCACAGAAGCTAAAACAGAAATCCCAAGCTAAATCAAGCTTAAGAAAGGTAAACCATATCATCTTGCATGAATCAGATCTTCATCCTTTCTTCCCTACTCTCTGCTCTATCCGAAAATGGCTGTGAAGGGAAAATTGCACTCTGCCCTATTCTGCTGTGTATCTACGGTCTCATTCAAGACTTGGGGACCAAGTTGGTATTCAAGGGTTCAGATTTGGTTGACCATTGGAAAACAAGTTCAGTTACATATTCATGGCTTTCGGTCAAGTTGGAAAAGTCAGAAGGAAAGGTTCCAATTTGATGATTGAAAAGAAAAAAGTGAATCTGTGGTTGGTGAAGCTCAAGGCTCAAGATGTTGACCTTGGAGGAAGAACCAAGGAACATGCAAGGAGATAAAAGAAGAACTTGCTGTTCATTCAAGGTAAGGAGAGAAAACCAGTAAACCTGAGGTGTTTGTTCTGAGAGAGCTCTTTGAAGAAGTTCAACTAACTGGACAGTGTAACCTACTCAAAGGTGCATTCCGCCAGTATGAAGAACTGAATCAGAGGCTTGCTAATCTGGTTTTTCGCATAGCACAGAGGCTGTTGATGAAGTCAATCTCCTTCATGTTTTTCTGATTGTAATGTACTTTTCTAAGCTTATCTTTCTGTAATTTCTTGAGAGAAAAGGCAAAGTGAGAAAGCTTAAGAAAAAGCCATGAGTGAAAAGGTTGAGAGATACACTTGAGAGAAAAGCCTAGAGTTATTTTTCAGATTTCTTTAGGTTGGTTAAGTGTCTTGTATCTTGTACTTGTTTGGTATCCCTTTCTTAGTTGGGTTAGCACTAAGAGAAGATAGTTAGGTGTTAGCATAGCCAATGTCAAGTTAGGCTAGAACTTGAGTGTGAAATTGGTGTATGTAATACTGTTAACTATAGTGAAATTCTTCCATATTTGTGGAGGAGACTGGATGTAGGTTGCATAGCACAAAGCAACCGAACCAGGATATATGCTGGTGTTAGCTTCTTCTTCTCTGTCATGTTCTGTTTTCTGTTATTCATGAGACAAAAATAAATTGTCTCATAAATTTCCGCTGCTGAGTTCAAACAGAATCAGATTTGTAGCTTTGCTTAAAAAGAGTCAAAACAGCAAATTAAAAGGAAGGCATAGATTCAACCCCCCTTCTCTAAGCCTACCACAACCTTCATTGTCAAAATGGCCCCTAAAAAATTATTAAATTTGACAAGCGTGTCTTCGAGCTCACTGAAGCAAATTTTCGATAAGCACAATGCTGACATAGCCACTACGTTTTGATGACATGGCAAAAATCCTCTCCAATCCTAATCCTTCCCTTGCAACGCACTTCCTCTTCCCCCTCCCCAACGCACTCCCCCCTTCCCCTTCCTGAATGCACTCTCCCCCTTTCCCAACCCTAATTCCTCCCTCCCAGTCCCTAACCCTAATCCCCCTTCCCTAATCCAAAATCCTTCCTTATGAACCCTAATTCCATTCCCTTTTTCCTTTGAACTCTAATCCCTCTTTCCCAATGCACTGTTTCACACTCTGAACTCACTATCCCTCAAAACATAGCTCAGCCTTCTCAGTCTGACAGAGTCAGTGTCACCGACACTGCACAGTCTCCATCTCGTCGTCAGATCTTCTGTGTCCGCCAGTGTCATCTTAAGGGACAATTCATGATTGAAAGAGTGAGAGAGTGTGATAAGGAAGAGATATCTTTTGCTAGATTAGGGTTCAGAAAGATTTTTAGGTTGAGGGAGTGAGAGGGTGTGTCGGGGAGGCGAAATTAGGGTTCAGAGGGGGAAAGAAGGGGGATTAGGGTTGGGAAATTTTGGATTTTTCAGTTGTATTGGGTAATTAATTAAAAATTCCATCTTAAATTTTTTGGTGGTCACCTCAGCATCTTTTTCATCGGATCCAGAAGTGAGATACTACTGCTGTAGAAGAGACTTCAATACTGCTGAAGCTAAAGGTGGCGGATTTGATAGAAGAGGAGAAAAAGAGAAAGGACAAGAAGAGTTTGGCTCAGAAGGAGAAAGGTAGAGCAGAGAAGTAAGAGACAAGAATCTCAGAAAAAATGAGCTACGATTTTTAAAAAAATTGAAATGGAGGTGTTTCTAAAATTATAAAAATTAAAAGTATGGATAATTTTTGTAATTTTGATAATTGTTAATTGACACTTTAACATTTAACCTTAACTCCAGTTAACTTAATTAATAGCTGGTCATTTTTGTCAAAATTAATCCTCTTTTTGGGATCTTTTTATTGATAACATGTTTCCGTTATCATTTTGTTAGCGTCTGAATGTTTGTTTACTTATTTGGTATTTTTTGTCTAGAAACAATGAACTTATTATGCCACATGATACTTAACGTGGTTTATCATCATCTGATTAACGGAAGAATCAATTTGACTTATGTTTTATCTTTCAATGACTAGTATGACTAATTTAATCTTTTGGGGACTAATTTAAAGAATTAATAATCTTTCAAGAACAAAGTTGGACTATTATTAATTTTTAGGAAAGTATATGTTACGGATCTGACCCACGGATCCCCCAAAATCCGGGGCAACCACATGAACCCAGTCACCCGAGTCCGGCCCTTCCAAACCTTCTGAAAAAATAGGAACCGGCCCACTCGGACCCCAACCAACTTTCGAATTCAAACGTCTCCCTTATCTTAGCCAAATAAGATAACATAAGATAAGATATCTATCGTCACCTATAAATAAGAGGACCCAGGTCCCTCTAGGTAATCATCCATTCCACACACCGTACACCTCACAGATCCATCCTGACTTGAGCGTCGGAATGTCTTTGCAGGTAATCAGGCACCCGCCTCGACCTGCGAGTTCCCGATCCATCTCTCAACCCGTACCAGAGACATCTTGTACAGTATATATGTACCAAATTCTTTGTCCAACTCTGACTATTAATTTTTATACGACTGAATGCTATGTATAGTGTTTTTTTTTATTGTTTATGAGTGTTAGATTTAAAATAATTTTTTTATTTAATATTTTATATTGTTCTTTAACTACTTCATATAATAATAATATAAGTTTATCTTTTTTTTATCAAAATTAATCTTTTTAAGGTACAAATTCTATATTTTATTTATCTTTTATGAATTTAGTGATACTCTTATTCATTTAATTTAATTATTTAATAATTATTCTTACTCAAATTTTTTCATCTAACTTTATAGTGTGATTATCTATTATCACAAATTATATTCACTTATTTAGGTTATAATTTTGTGGATGCAAGAGTTTAATATAAAAGAGGAAGAGACCTGTATTTTGATATAAGACAATTGAATCCACTGATATATTTAAGAATAATTCGATTTTTTTTACCGAACATTTCTTTCAAAGAATTTTTTAGGTAAATATGATTTGCATTCTCATTTTTTTACATAAGCTAAATTCCACTAGTTTGAGTTGACAGCTAAATTGACTCGTTTAATGTAATTTGATTTTTTAAAGAAATAAATTAAAAATTGAAATTACTAAATTTAAAAATCTAATATTAATAGTAAAAATTATTAAAGAGTTCGTATAAAATAAAAAATATATAAAAAAACAAAAAATAATTTTATTGGTAACCGTTATCTCTAATCCTAACCCTCACATTGTCACACGCTCTAGTCTCTTACGCCTTTACAGTTAAGAGTAATGTTGATAAAAAAAATAAAAAATTAAAATTATTAAATCAGTTACGACCAAAAGTTGACTTTCATCAACAAGAAGCTAATGACATATGAGCATCTCGCAGTTTTTCCATAAAAGCCAGTGCTACAACATACATCTGTGGACTTACTGTGCACGCAAAGGGCTATAGCTAGACTATAATAATTAGACCTCGATGGAGGGAAAATATTAGGATCTTCGGAGGGAAACAAAATCTTATTTTGCCGGGATTTTTTAAGTTAATTTGAATTTTTCAAATGTTATGTTTTGACTTTTTTAGATTAACAACTTAATATTTAAATAAATTATTATTAGAAATTTATTTAATTTTTTACCCGAACAAAAAATAAAATATGAAATAAAAAATTTACAATTTTATTATTGGTCCGTTTGAAAAATTTTAAAAGTATTTCTTTTTACATTTAAGTATAAAAAATAGTAGTATTAATGTTTAGTGTAATTTTCAAAACCAAATTACAGTTTTCTAAAAAATTATGTTGGAGCTTTTATAGAAGTTAAAAAAAAAACTTTTTCTAATAATACTATTATTTCTTTATAACATTTCTATAAAATAAGTACTTTTAGAAACTAAAAACCTAAACACAAAATAACTTATTTATAAGCTACTTTTAATATAATTATTTATTGTTTAAGTTATTTTTAAAAAAATAGCTTAGTTAAGCTGTTTACCCAAATTAGACCTACAACTACACTTAATTTTGTTAATTTATTTTCCATTTATCCAAAATAAATTAATTTAAAAGACTCCCAATGAAAAAATGACATGGGCCCATTTATCAAATGTTTTTAACTATTGAAGCCCAACAAAATAATATTATGGAACTGAAGAATGTGAAAGGTATACAATGCTTAAAAATTGGTAATGACCTTGCTATTTCATACATAGTTAACGCCATTGTTGCTTCTCTTGCCGTACCTCAAGAAAAGGAAATCATTTGCTTTCTTGGTGCTCATTTCTATCATGGAGGTATGAATTTTTAAATATTATGAGAGGTTGTCTAACTGAAGCTTTTAATTCATTTTTATTTATTTATTTGTTTATTTTGTAAAGGAAAAGGATGAGCAACAACTAGACGAAGGTCCAGCAAAATCAGCAATTTCGCATGAGAAAGTTACAATGTTGCATGACAATCTATTTAGTGAAGAGGTTAGGTTCATTAAATTTTTCAATTAACGAAGGACCAATTTTAGTGCTGATTTTTTATTTGTTACCCTTCTTTGGAGTGAAAGCAATGTTGTTTATAGTTGTTTCAGGCCGTTACAAGGCTCGTAAAGTCAGTGGTTCTGGAGAACTTGCAAGAATTGTCTGCTACTATCATTGGACTTGGACAAAAACAACCTTTGCAACAGTCATTGTGTCCCACTCCAACCATTCCAGTCGAAATACCACATGAAATGGATACCACTCATAGTAGTGGTCCCGTATCCACCAATCAAAGGAAGAGACCTACTCGGCGTTACTCGATAAAAAAAGCCCTTTTCGATATTAGTAATGATTGTCCCCAATTTGGCGAAGAGTCAGATTATGAATATACTGATTCACTAAAACAGTGCAATGACAATTCTATTTTGCGGCTACGTAAGAGGAAAAATTATTCATGGGTAAAGAAAGGTGTCAAAGCACAAAATAAACATATTAAGGTATGGTGAACTAAAAAAAATCTTCTATATTTTTACTCTTCTATCTTTAATGCAAGTTGGTCTATGTTTCATTGTTTTCTTTTTGTGAAATACAGCGTAAATTATTCGTCAGTGAAGATACGAAGCTTGATCGGAGTCGTCCTTGGCTATATCACTCTCACATATCTCCTTATATGGATGGAGAAGAGATGCCACTGGTATTATACTTGCTGAATGTCTATTAATTGAGTTAAACATACATAGAATGATTAGTAATGATAGTAAGTAAAGTCCAAGTTTGTATTTGTAGTGCTTGGACCTTAACTTTCGCCCAGCAAAAGGTATGATGTTCATTGGAGCAGAGTTGGCAATGGTAGCATATATATTTGGCAGCGGACTTGACCCCAAGTAAGTTCTCTGACAATGTGTTTGTCACATAAAGTTCATGTTGTAGTAGCAAAAATTGATGCATCAATCTCGGTTGTAAAAACTTAAGGTTGATGGACATTTTGATTTTTGCAGCGAGATTCTTGTGCCAAATGACCATTGTGAAGGAACAAGAAAGATCTTTTTAACTCTTGTACCAGGAAGTAAAGTCATTGGAGATGTATGGAAATCATAATTTATTTTTTTTTCATGTTTTTTGGTGATGTATTTGTTTACTCAAATGATATTGGTTTAAAATTGTGTCTTTGTTTTTAGGTGCTCACACTGGTTTAAAATTGTGTCTTTGTTTTTAGGTGCTCACACTTGTTGCATCAATGATGTCGAAAGGAACACATGGACCTGTTCCAGGAAAACTTGGGATCAAGTGGTGGCTACCTCCCACCTTTGCTGTAAATTTCAATTATACTAGCCACTTGTATAGTTGTTCAAACTTAGCAACAGTTCATTAGCTTATACAATTTTCTTTATTAATGTAGCAAATTGCGATGCATCATACAAATATTTCTGCTGGTACAATAGACTATATTAGAAGCACGTACACAGGCTTTGCTGACAACCTACTCATGGTAAAGTCTTCAATGTTTTACACATAGGTAGTTTCCTAAATATTCCAATCTGCTAAACACTCCAATAAATTTCAGATCTATGTCCCCATACATATTGACGATCATTGGTTTCTGATGGTTGTTGATCGCTTTTATGAGAAAGTGTCTTACATGGATTCACTAAAGTGTGAAAATCTGTTGCCATCACGAATGGATGCTATGGAGGCAGTGGTAGGGCACTATATTAGTTCTCGTTGTATTTAAGGAATTAAAATTACTATGGCATAAAACGTTTCTAAAGTTTTACAGTTATTTATTACACTAGGCAAAGTTGCTAGACAACATATTATCCAAGGAGTCCCTGTACAAGTTGCCGAATGCTAAAACTAAGTCCATTACCTTATATGATTTTGATGAACCCAAGGTTCCACAACAGAAAATGGATAGGTGTGTATAGAATTTTTGTGTATCACTTTTGCATTTCATGATTACATATAAATAATATGAAGTTGCTTTCAATAATGACCATTAAATTTGATTTACTTGGTGCAGTAATGACTGCGGGGTCTTTGTCGCACAATGGATGATATTGTCAAACCTATGGAAGCCATTGGAGAATCAGGTTGTGAATGATTACACCCGCATGCGCATTGCTTTGGACTTGGTTATGCAAGGGTGCAACCCCCTTGTGGAGGAGATGAAGAAGCTTGCAATCACAAATTGGGATTCAAAGATGACAAATGCAGTACTTCATAGTTGAGAAATTTGACATTAGCAAGATTAGGCAATTGTCCTAGATGCATTTTAACATTTGAAGGAACGATATGAAATTGACTGTAATTTGAAAGTTTGAATGCGATTAAGTTCATCTTTTGTCAAAATGGGTGTTCACAAATAAGCTGCACCATGCTTTTGAAAGACAATTTCATTAATTCATTGACAACTATTCCTCATTTAACATAACATATATTTTGTCACACAAATAATTTAATGACAAATTCATTCTAGGCTGCACCAAGTCTTATAATAAAACTCAAACATATAAAAAAGAAGCAAAATAATTTTGCAGCCAATGATCTCCCCGAGCATCCATGTTGACGGGTCCATTTATCACTTGTTTGCCATACGATTTTGCATTACCTGTACACAAAAACACATCCAAAATTGGCATAAAGAAATTATCTAAATCATATCATAAGTGAATATGATATGGATTTTGAATAATTCAATACCATAGTTCTTTCTAGCAATCAACCACAGAATAATTCCTAACTCCTAAGTCAAACATAAATAACATGCTTTCAAACTCCAATCTTGTGCATAACCTAATAAGCCATGTTTATGTCTTTGTAAGAATATTCATAAGAGTCCACCATCTTTGCAACTAACCATACAATGCTCCTTAATACCCAAGTTAAACATAAATAATATTCTTTCAAATCCTAATCAAGTGACATATTTCGTGAACCATTGCACAATTCATTAAAATCTGATTTTGTAGCTGTGATTACTTTAGGCATAAATCATACCTGTAGCATCCACCGATAAGACCCTTGTGGTATTTCATTTAAGTTGTTGGATATTAGGGGAATGCAATTAACAACACTAAACCTTGGATTTAACTCATTTGTATCTCTAGCAACATCTTCGTTAGGTGGTGTGTTGCCGATGATTGACGACATCTGTGAAGCTACAATAGGATCCATCTGCCATTGCAATTATCACATCAGGTCACTACATAATTCATTGGAGCATGCATTTTTAATTTTCATCATGACAATTCAATTACAAATACGATAATGTAAAATACCACCAAAAGACAAATTACTATTTGTGTGAGTAAGAAGTAAGCTGTGCTAGAAGCACTCATAACCTCATGAGTTTTAGCTTCATCAATTGTGGTGTTCAATTCTTCATTCATTGCATGGGTTTCTTCTTTCCCACTAATAGCACAAGTCCTCTTTGTGTGACCTTCTTTCCCACAATTTTTACACTTCCTCCTCCCTTTTTCATCTTTCTTCAATTTAGGTGCGCCTTTTGTCTTCACAACACTTGGGTCACCAATAATGCTCTGTGTAGGTGCCTCCTCCGTACGTTGCTTCTTTGAGGTCTTTGTTTCAATCTCTCTTGTCAATCTGCACACTTCTTTCATCGTGTGATGGAAAAGGGGAAGCTCTTGTGCTCCAATGAAAGACATCCAGGTAGTGGCCACGGACAATGCTGCAAATCTCATTAAAAACCCTCTCTCTTTTTCAATCTCGCTTTGCCTAACATTTGTCTCATTGGAAAAATGCTTTGCTCTCTTAGTCCATCTCTTTAAAATGAGCTTCTCTGGAATTTCTTTACAAGCTTCCCGTTTCATGACACAAAACATATGTCTACAAGGAATGCCCTCACTATTCCATCTTTTACATTCACACTCTATATTCTTGTCATTGCGATCATACATAACAGTGTACAAACGATCCCTATTCTCATGATGATACACCTTATAAATCATTGTTGTGGATATACTTCGATCCTCTATTAACTCAAGTGCAACCACGGCCTGAATCTCCTTTTTAACCAACCTGTATATTTCCTTCGTGTATGCTTCTGCAGCACTACGTTCAAGATTGGTTAAACCGGTGGTCAACACAGGTTCACCATAGATAGTCTTGAATTGGGCAACCATTTCATTGTTCCTGTAATCTCGAACAGCACGTTCAAGATTAGTCACCAAGTCCAACAGACAATGATGAGAGTTAATGAAAGTTTTCACATAATTGTTGATGCCCTCACATCGTGAGGTAGTCCTAAACCCAGCACAAAATTTGTCCATCAAGTAAGAACTAGCCCAATTTTCCTTCCTAGCATATTGAATGTTAACCCATTCATTATTTTGCAGACCAAAAGTATCTACCATCTTAGCCCAACGGAGCTCGAACTCATCGGGATGCCACTTGCCATACATGCACTTTTTAAATTCTGCACAAAATGTTGGATCCTTGATGTTAGACGTTGCATTTTTGTGAAGGTGCCAACCGCATAATCTATGGGTAGCATTAGGGAATGCATTCGCAATACCCTCTTTCATGCCTTCATCTCCATCGGTTACCACAACAGTAGGAGATTTACCCAGCATAACATCCAGAAAGTTCTTCAACAACCATGTGTAAGTCGGTCCTGATTCATCCTCTAACACAGCGAAACCAAAAATACAAGTTTGCCTATGGTGATTACTACCAGAAAATATCACCAGTGGCTTTTTATACTTGTTCTTTCGGTACGTGGTATCAAATGCTAGGACGTCGCCAAACAACTGGTAATCAGCCCTGGACATTCCATCTGCCCAAAATAAGTTGCCCAATCTATCTTCAAGGGTAGAACTATAGCGTGCCATCGCCATCGGATCTAGATCAGCCTTGCCACTCAAGTATCCTATGGTAGCATTTGAATCGCCACCAATAATCCTTGCCCGTCTACTTCTTTCTATATAATTATCCAAATCTTTCTTTGAAAAGCCAACTCTATGATACCCACCTGCTTGTCCAACTAGATATCCCATAATTTGAGAAGTAGGGAGTCCATGCATGATCATTGTGTCAGTCTGAGCTTTGTTTGCATCGGTCAAACGACGATGATTTGGAATTAGGTGGACAAGGCATTGTGGTATTAACTCATGATTATGCTCCTCAACTAGTTTCCTAACCTTCCAAACTGAAGAACTTTCATCAAGGTAAATGGACAGCTTTGCCTCACAACCAGTTCGAGTCTCTGCCTTGTGCTCCCTCTTCCTATTCGGATTGTTGTAATATTTCTCCTCTCTGTGTCCTGCCTTGTTGCAAAAGAACCGTCGCCTTCTATATTTCCCATCTTTGCCACGAGCAGCATCTCCCTTACGGACTCCAAACCCAACACTTTTAGCATAACTAACATAGCACTCATATGCTGCATCAGATGTCATCCATGAGTGGTTTCTTATGTCCTCTGTTGTTAGAACACCACAATATCTACTGCTTCCACGACATGCACATGTGCAACTCACATTCTTCTGTGTCTCTTTCATGTTTTGGCCTCCCTCGTCACTTTCTAAGTATGTTGCTTCTCCTTCGATATCCATCTCCTAATGCAAACCAAACTGTTAAACGTAAAATCAAATCATAACCAAAAACATAATCATAATCCTATTTCAAATTTAACTCATTGCTGTGATAAAATTAGCATTAAAAAATCATTGTCAAATTCTACATTACAACGACACACACAAGGATCCAATAAATATATTTTGATAGTAATTCAGTTTTCAAACATGAAAATAGAAATTCTTAAACAACCACATAGGGAGGGACTCTTAAAACTAAACTAAAACTCTTGTTTTCTCTTGTATCATCAACATAAAATTTAAGTTTCATCTATTACTCATTAAGACAACTACCTCAAAAATTTCGTCGTCTAAGAAATATTATTTTCACAAATAATTCTTTAAATATGATTATTTTGGATATATTTTTTAACAAAATTATTACCGATTATTTAAAGAACTAGCTTTTACAAAATTATTAACAAAGGCACACACATAACCGGATAGGGGTTAAATAATGAAATTTATTAAAAAATAGGCTACCACAAATTTTAAAAATAATTATTTGGTTTAATGAATAAATAAAACAATGCATCTAGTATTTTCCATTGCCAATGTATATCCCGTATCTATTCATACTTTGAGCTTGAAATAAATTGTTATGGGCAGAAAACTTACCAGAGCTGCTGAAACGATATCACTCTTCGATCTCCAGATACCTACAATGCTCACAACTTTTTAGGAAACTTAAACTTTTTTCACTATATCAACCTTGTATATAATAACCAAACGTACTTTGTCTTCGTCATCTTCGGACAAATACTTCGAACTGCCACACCAGCAAGGTGGTATGAATGGTTCACTTCCCATGTAGACACAAGAAACTGTTTTCTTTAGCTTACATTGGAAGATTGGGTTTTATCGATGGGTCAGAAGGTTTTATTTTTTATTTTACTTTCATTTAAAATTTTAATTTAAATAAAAAAATCAAAATACAAATTCGGTTTACTCAGTTCGGAATGAACCATTGGGTTCATCTACTTGGTTTATTAAAACTAAATTAATTATCATGTTATTCTAAGTACATTCATTATTTTTAATGGGTCCCACAATATTGATGTCATCCTAACACACGACAGGGTTACATAGGTTTAAAGTACTATCTTTGCCTGAAGACAAAACACTCATCATCATGTGAGTAGCCGCCTCTCATTATATCATGAAAGAAAGTGGGTAAAGTATTCAATAAGATTGGGTTGGGGAACCTCATTGATAAGGTTCTAAAAAAATTGCTTACAGGCCATCAGTCAAAAGTCTCTTATTTTGCAAAGTCCCGACTATTCTTGATTTGAGGCTATCCGAAATTATTGTTCTTTAGTTTTGAACTTTTTGAAGATTTGAGTGATAGTTCCTTTAGTTATACACCACCAGGGTCCAAGGTCATTAGAATTAGTTAACCTCTAAAGAATTTATATATTAAAAAAGGAAGCAATTGACTCAATAGTCTGAATATTACTTGAGAGTAAGGAAATGAAAGTAAAAAACCTTCATGGAGGAGTGTCGATAAATAAATAGGGTGTGTGAACAATCTTATCCACCATTAATCAAGAGAAGGTCCACAATTTGCAAAATAAGAGACTTTTGACCTGGGACTTATAAGCAATTTTTTTGAGCATCTCATCAATGAGGTTTCCCAACCCGACTTCATTGAATGCTTTGCCAAGAAGTGACATAAGGACACGATCATATACAAACACTTTCCGAAAAACTGCAAATTTGACTAGAATACCATTCAATTCTATTCAATTCTATGCTATAACAGTAATCGGTAAACCAATAAGCAAAACCTTAAGAAATTAGAACAGCTAACTTGAAAACATAGAAAATCACTTACTTCATCTGGTGGAAGACAAAACAGCTGCCGATACTTCTTCACTCTTCAACGCGTCCATAGTCTGTAACCAAAAGGATAAAGGCATGAGTTACAAAGATTGAACACAAAAATGTTGAACACCGAGTCGAAGAATCATAAATGCAGCAAGCGCGCAGCACCGACGAGATTAAAAGAGCGAGGAGGTAGGTACCAGATTTTCAGCGTCAGCGAGGTGGTGGTCAATGTTGTTGTCGATGGATGTGGGTGGCGACGAGGAGGCGGGCTCGGCCGGTGGTGGTCGCTGTTGCTGTCGATGGTTGTGGGTGGCGACGAGGAGGCGGGCTCGGCCGGTGGTGGTCGCGGCTGCTGTGGATGGCTGTGGGTGGCTATGGTGGCCTTGGTGGGTGAATGGAGGCTGGCGCCGAATGCTCAGATTAGGTTAGGGAAAAGGGGAAGAAGGGGGGAGGGGATTACTCAGATTAGGGTTAGTGGCAGTGCCTTAGGACTTTCGCGTACGCCTTTCTCTTTCTTTTTCTTTTTTTTTTAGAAAAATGCCAAAACGACGTTGTTTGGCATCTGAAGTTGCAAACCACTAAACCGAAAAAAATCGGACGGTTTTTCCGGTTCGCCGGTTAACCGCCAGTTCGACCGGTTTTTCATCGGTTTTACGTCAGGCAGTTTTCAACATTACCCGGATCGGTTAGATAACCGATTCCCGATTTTTCTGGTTGAATCGGCCGGTCCGGTCTGATTTTTAGAACCATACATAATGTGCAAGATAGACATACAAAAATACTACTAAGAAAACCAAAGAAGTATAAATAAGGCACTAAAGAGCTAATAAAGTTGCTGCATTTATTCATATAACCATAGTTGGTAATATTAACTAATTACATTTATTGAAGAGAATTGAAAATTCTACACTCTACTATAAGCTGTGTCCTTCTATACATATGACAAGTAAAATCTAATTTAGAATTTTAATATACTAGACCTAAGTCAACAGCTAAGTTATGATGGATAAGATATCCATCCTAAATGTCCTTAACCTTGGCCATCTTTGAGCAAGGACCTCCAGTATTTTGGAGAGCCTTCTCAAATCCTGCATTAATGTTCCTCTTTAATTTCAAAGGCAGATGATCTATGACAACAGTCCTGAACATACAAACTTTTTCTGAATCGTTTAGAAGTTGAAATAGCAAATCCTAAACAAAAAACTAAAAAAAGGCACAACCAATTAAAAAACACACATTATATAATAACAAAGATGTGCATCAACATAGAAAAGGACCCGATACTTGAAGTTTATTTTGGAAAAAAGGAATGATTATAGATGCAAATCTGATAAGCGGATAATTTATACGCATTTTGGCATTGTTTTTAGGCAGTTTTTAGTAGGATCTAGCTACTTTTAGGGATGTTTTTATTAGTTTTTTATGCAAAATTCACATTTCTGGACTTTACTATGAGTTTGTGTATTTTTCTGTGATTTTAGGTATTTTCTTGCTGAAATTGAGGGACCTGAGCAAAAATCTGATAGAAGGCTGACAAAGGACTGCTGATGCTGTTGGATTCTAACCTCCCTGCACTCGAAATGAATTTTTTAGAGATACAAAACTCCAAATGGTGTGCTCTCAATTGCGTTGGAAAGTAGACATCTAGGGCTTTCCAGCAATATATAATAGTTCATACTTTATTCGAGTTTAAACGATGCAAACTAGCGTTCAACGCCAGCTCCATGCTGCATTTTGGAGTAAAACGCCAGAAACACGTCACAAACCAGAGTTAAACGCCAAAAACACGTTACAACTTGGCGTTTAACCCCAAGAGAAGCCTCTGCACGTGTAAAGCTCAAGCTCAGCCCAAGCACACACCAAAGTGGGCCTCGGAAGTGGATTTCTGCATTTAGACTTATTTTTGTAAACCCTAGTAACTAGTTTAGTATAAATAGAACTTTTTACTATTGTATTTTCATCTTTGGAATATCCTTAGATCATCTTTGGACGTCTAGTCCTTAGACCAGAGTCTTTTTTTCAATTTTCGAATTCACATGCTATTTGGGGAGGCTGGCCATTCGGCCATGCCTAGACCTTGCACTTATGTATTTTCAACGGTGGAGTTTCTACAAACCATAGATTAAGGTGTGGAGTTATGCTGTTCCTCGAGTATTAATGCAATTACTATTGTTCTTCTATTCAATTCATGCTTATTCTTATTCTAAGATATTCGCTGCACTTCAACATGATGAATGTGATGATCCGTGACACTCATCATCATTCTCACCTATGAACGCGTGCCTGACAACCACTTCCGTTCTACCTTAGATCGAGCGCGTATCTCTTAGCCTCCATTCCGAAAGATCGGAGTCTTCGTGGTATAAGCTAGAATTATTGGCAGCCATTCCTAAGATCCGGAAAGTTTAAACCTTGTCTGTGGTATTCCGAGTAAGATCTGAGATGGAATGACTGTGACGAGCTTCAAACTCGCGAGTGTTGGGCGTAGTGACAGACGCAAAAGGATCAATGGATCCTATTTCGACATGATCGAGAACCGACAGATGATTAGCCGTGCGGTGACAGCGCATTTGGACCATTTTCACTGAGAGGACGGGAGGTAGCCATTGACAACAGTGAAACCCAACATACAGCTTGCCATAGAAAAGAGTAAGAATGATTGGATGAAAGCAGTAGGAAAGCAGAGATTCAAAAGGAACACAGCATCTTCATGCGCTTATCTAAAACTCCCACCAATGAATTACATAAGTATATCTATCTTTATTTTATGCTTTATTTATTGTTATATTCGAAAACTATTATAACTATTATTATCCGCCTGACTGAGATTTACAAGATGACCATAGCTTGCTTCATACCAACAATCTCCGTGGGATCGACCCTTACTCACGTAAGGTTTATTACTTGGACGATCCAGCGCACTTGCTGGTTAGTTGTGTGAAGTTGTGACAAAGTGTGATTCACGTTTGAGAGATCCAAGTCTTTGGCGCCATTGTTGATGATCACAATTTCGTGCACCAAGTTTTTGGCGCCGTTGCCAGGGATTGTTCGAGTTTGGACAACTGACGGTTCATCTTGTTGCTCAGATTAGATAATTTTCTTTTCAAAAGGTTTTCAAAAATCTTTCAAAATTTTTTCTTCTTTTTCGTTTTTCCAAAATAATTTTTGAAAAAAATACAAAAAAATTATAAAATCATAAAAACCAAAAATATTTTGTGTTTCTTGTTTGAGTCTAGTGTTAATTTTTAAGTTTAGTGTCAATTGCATGTTTTTAAAATTTATGCATTTTTTCGAAAAACTCATGCATGGTGTTCTTCATGATCTTCAAGTTGTTCTTGGTAAGTCTTCTTGTTTGATCTTCATATTTTCTTTTTTTGTGTCTTTTGTTATTTTTCATATGCATTTTTGCATTCATAGTGTCTAAACATGAAAAATTTCTAAGTTTGGTGTCTTGCATGTTTTTCTTTTCTTGAAAATTTTTCAAAAATAAATCTTGATATTCATCTTGATCTTCAAAGTGTTCTTGGTATTCATCTTGACATTCATAGTGTTCTTGCATGCATCATGTGTTTTGATTCATAATTTTTATGTTTTGAGTCATTTAGTTGTTTTTCTCTCTCTTCATTAAAAATTAAAAAAATAAAAAATATATTTTCCTTATTTTACTCATAAATTTCGAAATCTTTGGGTTGACTTAGTCAAAAAATTTTAAAATAAGTTGTTTCTTGTTAGTTAAGTCAAGATTTCAATTTTAAAAATCTTATCTTTTCAAAATCTTTATCAAAAATCAAATCTTTTTCAATTTTTTTTATTTTTGAAAATTTTTAAAATTGATTTTCAAAATGTTTTTTTATCTTTATTTCAAAATTTTAAAAACTTTAATGTGATTGATTCAAAAATTTGAAGTTTGTTACTTTCAATCTTTAAATTCTAGAATCATATATTTTAGTTTCTTGTTAGTCAAGTAATCAATTTTAATTTTAAAAATAAAATCTTTCTCAAAATATCTTTTCAATCATATCTTTTTTTCAAAATCAATTTCAAAAATCTTTTCTAACTCGTTATCTTTCCAAAATTGATTTTCGAATCTTTTTCAACTAACTAATTGACTTTTTGTTTGTTTCTTATCTTTTTCAAAACTACCTAACTACTTTTCTCTCTCTAACTTTCGAAAATTTCTCACTCTTTTTCAAAATTCTTTTAATTAACTAATTGTTTCAAATTTTAATTTTAATTTTATTTCTTCTCTTAATTTTCGAAAATCACTAGCTATTTTTCAAAAATAATTTTTGAAATTCTCTCCCTCTCATCTTCTTCTATTTATTTATTTATCTACTAACACTTCTCTTCTATTCATAATTCGAACCCCCTTCTCCCCTCTACCTGTGTTCGGATTTTCTTCTTATTTTTTTTACTCACATAAAGAAATCTCTCTACTGTGGTAAAGAGGATCCCTATTATTATTTTCTGTTTCCTTCTTTTTCATATGAGCAAGAGCAAGGATAAGAATATTCTTGTTGAAGCAGATCCTGAACCTGAAAAGACTCTGAAGAAGAAACTAAGAGAAGCTAAAATACAACAATCCAGAGAAAACCTTACAGAAATTTTCAAAAAAGAAGAGGAGATGGAAGGCAAAAATAATGACAACAACAATAATGCAAGGAGGATGCTTGGTGATTATACTACACCTACTTCCAATTTTTATGGAAGAAGCATCTCAATCCCTGCCGTTGGAGCAAACAATTTTGAGCTGAAGCCTCAACTAGTTGCTCTAATGTAACAGAACTGTAAGTTTCATGGACTTCCATCAGAAGATCCCTATCAATTTTTAAATGAGTTCTTGCAGATTTGTGATACTGTTAAGACTAATGGAGTAGATCCTGAAGTCTACAGGCTCATGCTTTTCCCTTTTGCTGTAAGAGACATAGCTAGAACATGGTTAGACTCACAACCTAAAGATAGCCTGGACTCTTGGGATAAGCTGGTCACGACCTTCTTGGCTAAGTTCTTTCCTCCTCAAAAGCTGAGTAAGCTTAGAGTGGATGTTCAGACCTTCAGGCGAAAAGATGGTAAATCCCTCTATGAAGCTTGGGAAAGATACAAGCAGTTGACCAAAAAGTGTCCTTCTGGCATGCTTTCAGAGTGGACCATTTTAGATATATTCTATGATGGTCTATCTGAGTTCTCTAAGATATCACTGGACCATTCTGCAGGTGGATCCATTCACCTAAAGAAAATGCCTGCAGAAGCTCAAGAACTCATTGACATGGTTGCAAATAACCAATTCATGTACACCTCTTAGAGGAACCCTGTGAGTAATGAGACGCCTCAGAGGAAGGGAGTTTTTGAAATTGATGCTCTGAATGCCATATTGGTTTAGAACAAAATGTTGACTCAGCAAGTCAACATGATTTCTCAGAGACTGAATGGATTGCAAAATGCATCCAACAGTACTAAAGAAGCATCTTCTGAAGAAAAAGCTTATGATCCTGAGAACCCTGCAATGGCAGAGATAAATTACATGGGTAAAGCCTTTGGCAACACCTATAATCCTTCATGGAGATATCATCTGAATTTTTCATGGAAGGATCCACAGAAGCAAGGCTTCAATAATAATAATGGTGGAAGAAACAGGTTTAGCAATAGCAAGCCTTTTCCATCATCTTCTCAGTAACAGACAGAGAATTCTGAGCAGAGCCCCTCTAGCTTAGCAAATATAGTCTCTGATCTATCTAAGACCACTTTAAGTTTCATGAATGAAATAAGGTCCTCCATTAGAAACATGGAGGCACAAGTGGGTCAGCTGAGTAAGAAAATCACTGAAACTCCTCCTAGTACTCTTCCAAGCAATACAGAAGAGAATCCAAAAAGAGAGTGCAAGGCCATTGATATAATCAAAATGGCCGAATCCAAAGAGGAAGGGGAGGACATGAATCCCAATGAGGAAGACCTCATGGGACGTCCTCCAGACAGAAAGGAGTTCTCTATTGAGGACCTAAAGGAATCTGAGGCTCATATAGAGACCATAGAGATCCCATTAAACTTTCTTCTGCCATTCATGAGCTCTGAGAACTATTCTTCCTCTGAAGAGGATGAAGATGTAACTGAAGAGAAAGTTGCTCAATATCTAGGAGCCATCATGAAGCTGAATGCAAAGTTGTTTGGTAATGAGACTTGGAAAGATGAACCTCCCTTGCTCATTAGTGAACTAAATACATAGGTTCAGCAAACTTTACCTCAAAAGAAACAAGATCCTGGTAAATTCTTAATACCCTGTACCATAGGCACCATGACCTTTGAGAAGGCTCTGTGTGACCTGGGGTCAGGTATAAATCTTATGCCACTCTATGTAATGGAGAAACTGGGGATCTTTGAGGTACAAGCTGCAAGAATCTCATTGGAGATGGCAGTCAAGTCAATAAAACAAGCTTATGGATTAGTAGAGGACGTGTTAGTAAAGGTTAAAGGCCTTTACATCCCTGCTGATTTCATAATCCTTGACAATGGGAAGGATAAAGATGAATACATCATCCTTGGAAGACCCTTCCTAGCCACAACAGGAGCTATGATTGATGTCGACAGAGGAGAGCTAGTCCTTCAATTGAATGGGGACTACCTTGTGTTTAAAGCTCAAGGATCTTCCTCTGCAACCATGGAGAGGAAGCATGAAAAGCTTCTCTCAATACAGAGTCAAACAAAGCCCCCACAATCAAACTCTAAGTTTGGTGTTGGGAGGCCATAACCAAACTCCAAGTTTGGTGTTGAACCCCCCACATTCAAACTCTAAGTTTGGTGTTGGGAGGTCCCAACAATGCTCTGAACATCTGTGAAGCTCCATGAGAGCTCACTGTCAAGCTATTGTCATTAAAGAAGCACTTTTTGGGAGGCAACCCAATTTTTATTTATTTATATTTCTATTGTTCTTTTATGTTTTATTAGGTTATGATCATGTGGACTCACAAAACAATTGTAAAAATTAAAAACAGAATCAAAAACAGCAGAAGAAAAAGCACACCCTGGAGGAAGAGCTGTCTGGCGTTTAAACACCAGAAACAAGCATCTGTCTGGCGTTTAACGCCAGAAACAAGCATCATGCTGGCGTTAAACGCCAGAAACAAGCTACATTTGGGCGTTTAACGCCAGAAACAAGCTACAGTCTGGCGTTAAACGCCAGGATTGCATACAAATGGCGTTTTACACACCTAAAAGGTGTAGGGATGAGAAATCCTTGACGCCTCAGGATCTGTAGACCACACAGGATCACCTCAGGATCTGTGGACCCCACAGGATCCCCACCTAACCCACTTCTCTCTTCTTCACACAATCCAATAACACTATATCCTTCACCAATCACCTCAATCACTTTTCCCCATTACCCCTTCATCAATCACATCTATCCACTCTTCTCCATAAACCCCACCTACCTTCAAATTCAAAATCTCTTTACCACCCAAACCCACCCTGCATGACCGAAGCATACACCCCTCTCCCTCCACTATATAAACCCCTCAATCCTTCTTCATTTTCACACAACACAACCCTCTCTTACCCCCTTTGGCCGAAAACACTTCTCTCCCTCTCCTCCATATCTTCTTCTTCTTCTTCTATTCTTTCTTCTTTTGCTTGAGGGCGACCAACATTCTAAGTTTGGTGTGGTAAAAAAATATCTTTTTTTTTTATTTTTCCATAACCATTTATGGCACCTAAGGCCGGAGAAACCTCTAGAAAGAGAAAAGGGAAGACAAAAGCTTCCACCTCCGAGTCATGGGAGATGGAGAGATTCATCTCAAAGGTCCATCAAGACCACTTCTATGAAGTTGTGGCCAAGAAGAAGGTGATCCATGAGGTCCCTTTCATGCTCAAGAAAAATGAGTATCCAGAGATCCGACACGAGATCCAAAAAAGAGGTTGGGAAGTTCTTACCATTCCCATTCAACAAGTCGGAATCTTAATGGTTCAAGAGTTCTATGCCAACGCATGGATCACTAGGAACCATGATCAAAGCATGAACCCAAACCCAAAGAATTGGCTTACAATGGTTTGGGGGAAATGCTTAGATTTCAGTCCAGAGAACGTAAGGTTGGCGTTCAAATTGCCTATGATGCAAGAAGACGCACGCCCCTACACTAGAAGGGTCAACTTTGATCAAAGGTTGGACCAGGTCCTCATGGACATATGTGTGGAAGGAGCTCAATGGAAAAGAGACTCAAAAGGCAAGCCGGTTCAATTGAGAAGACTGGACCTTAAGCTTGTGGCTAGAGAATGGTTGGAGTTCATCCAACGCTCCATCATCCCTACTAGCAACCGATCCGAAGTAACTGTGGATCAGGCCATCATGATACATAGCATCATGATTGGAGAGGAAGTAGAAGTTTATGAAGTCATCTCTCTAGAATTCTACAAAGTAGCCGAAAAGCCCTCCACCTTGGCAAGACTAGCTTTTCCTCATCTCATTTTCCATCTATGCAACTTAGCTGGAGTTGTCATAGAAGGAGACATCCTCATTGAAGAGGACAAGCCCATCACTAAGAAGAGGATGGAGCAAACAAGAGAGCCCATTCATGGATCTCAAGAGACGCATGAGGAAGCTCATCATCAAGAAATCTCTGAGATGCCTCAAGGGATGCATTTTCCTCCAAACAACTATTGGGAACAACTCAACACTTCTCTAGAAGGATTGAGTCATGACATGAACCAATTAAGGGTAGAACACCAAGAACAGTCCATCATTCTCAATGAGATTAGAGAAGATCAAAGAGCTATAAGGGAGGAGCAACAAAGGCAAGGAAGAGACATAGAGGAGCTCAAGAACACCATTGGTCCTTCAAGAAGAAGGCGCCACCATCACTAAGGTGGACTCATTCCTTAACTTCCTTGTTGTTATCTCTCTGTTTTTTGGTTTTTGAGCTTCATGTTTGTCTATGTTTGTGTCTTTATTACATGATCATTAGTGTCTAGTGTCTATGTCTTAAGGCTATGAATAATTCCATGAATCCTTCACCTTTCTTAAATGAAAAATGTTTCTAATACAAAAGAACAAGAAGTACATGAGTTTCGAATTCATTCTTGAAATTAGTTTAATTATATTGATGTGGTGACAATCCTCTTTGTTTTCTGAATGAATGCTTGAACAGTGCATATTTTTTATCTTGTTGTTTATGAATGTTAAAATTGTTGGCTCTTGAAAGAATGATGAACAAAGAGAAATGTTATTGATAATCTAAAAAATCATGAAATTGATTCTTGAAGCAAGAAAAAGCAGTGAAAAAGAAGAAGCTTGCAAAAAAAAAGAGAGAGAAAAAAAAAACAGAAAAAGCCAATAGCCCTTAAAACCAAAAGGCAAGGGTAAAAAGGATCCAAGGCTTTGAGCATCAATTGATAGGAGGGCTCAAAGAAATAAAATCCAGGCCTAAGCGGCTAAATCAAGCTGTCCCTAACCATGTGCTTATGTCATGCAGGTCCAAGTGAAAAGCTTGAGACTGAGTGATTAAAGTCGTGATCCAAAGCAAAAAGAGTGTGCTTAAGAGCTCTGGACACCTCTAACTGGGGACTTTAGCAAAGCTGAGTCACAATTTGAAAAGGTTCACCCAGTCATGTGTCTGTGGCATTTATGTATCCAGTGGTAATACTGGAAAACAAAGTGTTTAGGGCCACGGCTAAGACTCATAAAAGTAGCTGTGTTCAAGAATCAACATACTTAACTAGGAGAATCAATAACACTATCAGAACTCTGAGTTCCTATGGATGCCAATCATTCTAAACTTCTAAGGATAAAGTGAGATGCCAAAACTGTTCAGAAGCAAAAAGCTACAAATCCCGCTCATCTAATTAGAACTAATATTCATTGATATTTTGGGATTTATAGTATATTCTCTTCTTTTTATCCTATTTGATTTTTAGCTTCTTGGGGACAAGCAACAATTTAAGTTTGGTGTTGTGATGAACGGATAATTTATACACTTTTTGACATTGTTTTTAGGCAGTTTTTAGTAGGATCTAGCTACTTTTAGGGATGTTTTTATTAGTTTTTTATGCAAAATTCACATTTTTGGACTTTACTATGTGTTTGTGTGTTTTTCTGTGATTTCAAGTATTTTCTGACTGAAATTAAGGGACCTGAGCAAAAATCTGATAGAAGGCTGACAAAGGACTACTGATGGTGTTGGATTCTGACCTCCCTGCACTCGAAATGAAATTTTTAGAGCTACAAAACTCCAAATGGAGCGCTCTCAATTGTGTTGAAAGGAAGACATCCAGGGCTTTCCAGTAATATATAATAGTCCATACTTTATTCGTGTTTAGATGACGCAAACTGGCGTTCAACTCCAGCTCCATGCTGCATTCTGGAATAAAACGGCATAAACACGTCACAAACCAGAGTTAAACGCCAAAAACACATTACAACTTAGTGCTTAACCCCAAGAGAAGCCTCTGCACGTGTAAAACTCAAGTTCAGCCCAAGCACACACCAAAGTGGTCCCCAGAAGTGGATTTCTGCATTTAGACTTATTTCTGTAAACCCTAGTAACTAGTTTAGTATAAATAGAACTTTTTACTATTGTATTTTCATCTTTGGAATATCCTTAGATCATCTTTGGACGTCTAGTCCTTAGACCATAGTCTTTTTCCCAATTTTTGAATTCACATGTTATTTGGGGAGGCTGGCCATTCGGCCATGCCTAGACCTTGCACTTATGTATTTTCAACGGTTGAATTTCTACACACCATAGATTAAGGTGTGGAGCTCTGCTATTCCTCAAGTATTAATGCAATTACTATTGTTCTTCTATTCAATTCATGCTTATTCTTATTCTAAGAAATTCGCTGCACTTCAACATGATAAATGTGATGATCCGTGACACTCATCATCATTCTTACCTATGAACGCTGATGAGCGGATAATTTATACGCTTTTTGGCATTGTTTTTATATAGTTTTTAGTAAGTTTAAGCTACTTTTAGGGATGTTTTCATTAGTTTTTATGTTAAATTAACATTTCTGGACTTTACTATGAGTTTGTGTGTTTTTCTGTGATTTCAGGTAAATTCTGGCTGAAATTGAGGGACTTGAGCAAAACTCTGAAAAAGGCTGACAAAAGGACTGCTGATGCTGTTGGAATCTGACCTCCCTGCACTCGAAATGGATTTTCTGGAGCCACAGAACTCCAAATGGCGCGCTCTCAACGGCGTTGGAAAGTAGACATCCAGAGCTTTCCATCAATATATAATAGTTCATACTTTATTCGGAGATTGACGACGTAACTTGGCGTTGAACGCCAAGTACAAGCTGCTGTCTGGAGTTAAACGCCAGAAAAACGTCATGATCCGGAGTTGAACGCCCAAAACACGTCATAACTCGGAGTTCAACTCCAAGAGAAGTCTCAGCTCGTGGATTGATCAAGCTCAGCCCAAGCATACACCAAGTGGGCCCCGGAAGTGGATTTATGCATCAATTACTTACTCATGTAAACCCTAGGAGCTAGTTTATTATAAATAGAACATTTATCTATTGTATTAGATATCTTTGATCACTTTAGGTCTTTGATCAGTCGGTCTTGTGACCACATGGGGGCCGGCCATTCGGCCATGCCTGAACCCTTTGCTTGTGTATTTTCAACGGTGGAGTTTCTGCACACCATAGATTAAGGGTGTGGAGCTCTGCTGTACCTCAAGTATTAATGCAATTCTATTCTCTTTTATTCAAAATCTCTCTTATTCTTATTCCAAGATATTCATTCGTACCCAAGAACATGATGAATGTGATGATAAGTAACCCTCATTATCATTCTCACTTATGAACGCACGTGATTGACAACCACTTCCGTTCTACCTGCAACCGAGCTTGAATGTGTATCTCTTAGATTCCCCAACAGAATCTTCGTGGTATAAGCTAGATAGATGGCGGCATTTATGAGGATCCGAAAAGTCTCACCTTGTCTGTGGTATTCCGAGTAGGATCTTGGGAATCCGGAAAGTCTAACCTTGTCTGTGGTATTCCGAGTAGGATTCCGGTAATGAATGACTGTGACGTGCTTCAGACTCGCAAGTGCTGGGCGTTAGTGACAGACTTAAAAGAATCAAGGGATTCTATTCCAGTAGGAGCGGGAACCAACCAGTGATTAGCCGTACTGTGACAGAGCGCGTGAGCGTAGTTTTCACTGCGAGGATGGGATGTAGCCATCAACCATGGGTGATGCCTCCAGACGATTAGCCATGCGAGTGACAGCCGCAGAGGATCATTTTCCCGAGAGGATTGAAAGTAGCCACCGCTGATGGTGAACCCCTATACACAGCTTGCCATGGAAAGGAGTAAGAAGGATTGAGTTGAAGAAGTGGGAAAGCAGGCGTCCTTGAGCCATACAGTATCTCCATTCGCTTATCTGAAATTCCCACCAATGAATCTGCATAAGTATTCTATCCCTTTTATTATTTATTTTCTTATTTCTATTTTCGAAACCATAAATCAATTTAATCTGCCTAACTGAGATTTACAAGGTGATCATAGCTTGCTTCATACCAACAATCGCTGTGGGATCGACCCTTACTCACGTAAGGTTTATTACTTGGACGACCCAGTACACTTGCTGGTTAGTTGAACGGAGTTGTGTCCACTCGTGCCAATTTCAAATTCCATAATTTTACAATGAATACAACTTAAAGAATAGTGATCACAATTTCGTCCATCAAGTTTTTGGCGCCGTTGCCGGGGATTGTTCGAGTATGGACAACTGACGGTTCATCTTGTTGCTTAGATTAGGTAATTTTCTTTTCAAAATCTTTTTCAAAATTTTTCTTTTCTTTTTCGTTTTTCTAACCATGTTTTTCGAAAAAAAATTAAAATAAAAATACAAAAAATTAGCAAATCATAAAAATAAAAAATATTTTGTGTTTCTTGTTTGAGTCTTGTGTTAATTTTTAAGTTTGGTGTCAATTGCATGCTTTTAAAATTTTTCTTGCATTTTTTCGAAAATTCCATGCATTCATAGTGTTCTTCATGATCTTCAAGTTGTTCCTGACAAGTCTTCTTGTTTGATCTTGATGTTTTCTTGTTTTGTGTTGTTTGTTGTTTTTCATATGCATTTTTTTGTTTGTTAGAGTCCATGCATTAAAGATTTCTAAGTTTGGTGTCTTTCATGTTTTCTTTGCATCAAAAATTTTTCAAAATTATGTTCTTGATGTTCATCATGATCTTCAAAGTGTTCTTGGTGTTCATCTTGACATTCATAGCATTCTTGCATGCATTCATTGTTTTGATCTAAAAATTTCATGCATTGAGTATTTTTGTCGTTTTTCTCTCTCATAATTAAAAATTCAAAAATCAAAAAATATCTTTTCCTTATTTTCCTCCAAATTTTTGAAATTTTGGGTTGACTTGGTCAAAAATTTTTAAAATTAGTTGTTTCTTACAAGTCAAGTCAAAATTTCAATTTTAAAAATCTTATCTTTTCAAAATCTTTTTCAAAAATCATATCTTTTCCATTTTTTTTCTTATTTTCGAAATTTTTAAAAATTATTTTTTTCAAAAATCTTTTTCTTATCTTTTATATCTAATTTTCGAAATTTAGCTAACAATTAATGTGATTGGTTCAAAAATTTGAAGTTTGTTACTTTCTTGTTAAGAAAGGTTCAATCTTTAAGTTCTAGAATCTTATCTTGTAGTTTTTTGTTAGTCATTTTAAAAATTAAATCTTTTTCAAAATATCTTTTTCAAATATATCTTTTTATCTTTTATCTTATCTTTTTCAAAAACCTTATCTTTTTTTTTAAAAAAAAAATTTGATTTCAAAATATCTTATCTAACTTCTTATCTTCTTATCTTTTTCAAATTTTGATTTCAAATCTTTTTCAATCAACTAACTAACTTTTCTTTTTGTTTCTTATCTTTTTCAAAACCACCTAACTACTCTTTCCCTCTCTAATTTTCGAAAATATCTCACCCCTTTTCAAAAAAAAAAATTTCTTTTTAATTGTTTTAAATTTTAAATCTTATTTTATATTTAATTTTCGAAAATTACTAACTCCTTTTTCAAAAATTATTTTCGAAATATTCCTTCTCTTTTCTTCTATTTAATTATTTAATTACTAACACTTCTCTTCACCTCTCTTCATCTAAAAATCCGAATTCTTCTTTATTCTTCTACTCCCTTCTTCTACTAACATAAAGGAATCTCTATACTGTGACATAGAGGATTCCTCTTTCTTTTCTTGTTTTCTTCTCTTTCATATGAGCAGGAACAGGGAAAAAGGCACTCTTGTTGAAATTGATCCAGAACCTGAAAGGACTCTGAAGAGGAAATTAAGAGAAGCTAAATTAAATTATTCTAAAGGTAACCTTTCAGAAATTTTCGAACAAGAGAAGGAGATGGCAGCCGAAAATAATAATAATAATGCAAGGAGAATGCTTGGTGACTTCACAAAGCCAACGTCCAAGTTTGATGGAAGAAGCATCTCCATTCCTGCCATTGGAGCCAATAACTTTGAGCTTAAGCCTCAACTAGTTGCATTAATGCAACAAAACTGCAAGTTTTATGGACTTCCATCTGAAGATCCTTATCAGTTTTTAACTGAGTTCTTGCAGATCTGTGAGACTGTAAAGACGAATGGAGTTGATCCTGAAGTCTACAAACTCATGCTTTTCCCTTTTGCTGTAAGAGACAGAGCTAGAATATGGTTGGATTCACAACCTAAGGATAGCCTGGACTCCTGGGATAAGCTGGTCACTGCCTTCTTGGATAAATTCTTTCCTCCTCAAAAGCTGAGCAAGCTGAGAGTGGATGTTCAAACCTTCAAACAAAAAGATGGTGAATCCCTCTATGAAGCTTGGGAAAGATATAAGCAGTTGACCAAAAGATGTCCATCTGACATGTTTTCAGAATGGACCCTATTAGATATATTCTATTATGGTCTCTCTGAATTTTCGAAAATGTCATTGGACCATTCTGCAGGTGGATCTATTCACCTGAAGAAAACGCCTGAAGAGGCTCAAGAACTCATTGACATGGTTGCAAACAACCAATTCATGTACACCTTTGAGAGGAATTCCGTGAATAATGGAATACCTCAGAAAAAAGAAGTTCTTGAAATTGATGCTCTGAATGCCATATTGGCTCAGAACAAAGTGTTGACTCAACAGGTCAACATGATCTCTCAAAATTTGAATGGGCTGCAACATGCATCCAACAACACTAGAGATGCAGCTTCTGAAGAAGCTTATGATCCTGAGAACCCTGCCATGGAAGAGGTTAATTATATGGGTGAACCTTATGGAAACACCTATAATCCATCATGGAGAAATCATCCAAATTTCTCCTGGAAGGATCAACAAAAGCCTCAACAAGGCTTTAACAATGGTGGACGCAATAGGCTAAGCAATAGCAAGCCATATCCATCATCTTCTCGGCAACAGACAGAGAATTCTGAACAAAACACTTCTAATTTAGCCAATATTGTCTCTGATCTGTCAAAGGCCACTTTCAGTTTCATGAATGAAACAAGATCCTCCATCAGAAATTTGGAGGCACAAGTGGGCCAGCTGAGTAAGAAAGACATTGAAACTCCTCCCAGTATTCTCCCAAGCAATACAGAAGAAAATCCAAAAGGAGAGTGCAAGGCCATTGATGTGATCAATGTGGCCGAATGCACAAGGGAGGAGGAGGACGAAAATCCTAGTGAGGAAGACCTCCTGGGACGTCCCTCAAGCAAGAAGGAGTTTTCCATTAAGGATCCAAGGGAATCTGAGGCCCATACAGAGACCATAGAGATTCCATTAAATCTCCTTCTGCCATTCATGAGCTTTGAAGACTATTCTTCCTCTGAAGAGGATGAAGATGTGACTGGAGAGCAAGTTGCTCAATATTTAGGAGCTATCATGAAGCTGAATGCCAAGCTGTTTGGTAATGAGACTTGGGAAAGTGAACCTCCCTTGCTCATTAGTGAACTAGATACTTGGATTCAGAAAACTCTACCTCAAAAGAAACAAGATCTTGGCAAGTTCTTAATACCTTGTACCATTGGCACCATGAGCTTTTTCAAAGCTCTATGTGATCTAGGGTCAGGGATAAATCTTATGCCACTCTCTGTAATGGAGAAGTTAGGGATCATTGAGGTACAACCTGCCTTGTTCTCATTGCAATTGGCAGATAAGTCATTGAGACAAGCTTATGGAATAGTAGAGGACGTGCTAGTAAAGGTTGAAGGCCTTTACATCCCTGCTGATTTCATAATCTTAGACACTAGGAAGGAAAAGGATGATTGCATCATCCTTGGAAGACCTTTCCTAGCCACAGCAGGAGCTGTGATAGATGTCAACAGAGGTGAATTAGTCCTTCAAATTGAATGGGGACTACCTTGTGTTTAAGGCACATGACCATCCCTCTGTGACAAAAGAGAGTAAGCATGAAGAACTTCTCTCAGTTCAGAGTCAAGAAGAACCCACACAGTTAAACTCTAAGTTTGGTGTTGTGAGGCCACAACCAAACTCTAAGTTTGGCGTTAAGACCCCATATCCAAACTCTAAGTTTGGTGTTGGGACTACACTAACATTGACCTGATCACCTTGTGGCTCCATGAGAGCCACTGTCAAGCTATTGACATTAAAGAAGCGCTTGTTGGGAGGCAACCCAAGTTTATTTATCTAATTTTTATTATATTGTTATTTTGTGTTTTATTAGGTACATGATCATGAGGAGTCACGAAAAAATCAAAAAAATTAAAAACAGAGTCAAAAACAGAAGAAAAAAATTTTTCACCCTGGAGGATACACGGGCTGGCGTTCAACGCCAGTAAGGTGCATCTGGCCGGCGTTCAACGCCAGAACAGAGCACCATTCTGGCGCTGAACGCTAGAAACAAGCAACATCCTGGCGCTGAATGCCAAGAATGTGCCCAGAGAGGAAAAACTGGCGCTGAACGCCAGTAACAAGCATGAAACTGGCGTTCAACGCCAGAAACATGCTTTACATGGGCGTTGAACGCCCAGAACGTGCACCAATGGGCGTTTAAATGCCAGAATGGTGTGCCAAGGCAATTTACATGCCTATTTGGTGCAGGGATGGAATTCCTTGACACCTCAGGACCTGTGGACCCCACAGGATCATCTCAGGATCTGTGGACCTCACAGGATCCCCACCTACCTCGCCCTCTCTCTTTCCATTCATGGTCATTCCTTCTATTTTTCATTCACCACCTACATCTATCCACTCTTCCCCATACACCCTACCTACCTTTACAATTCAACTTCTCTTTCCCACTCAATCCCACCCATATAGCCGAATCCATCTCCCCTCACTCACCTCCATTTTCTTCTTCTTCTTCTTCTTCCTCTCTTCTTTCTTCTCTTGCTCGAGGGCGAGCAATATTTTAAGTTTGGTGTGGTAAAAGCATAGTTTTTTTGCTTTTCCATTACCATTAATGGCACCTAAGGCCAGAGAAACCTCAAAGGGAAGACAAAAGCTTCCACCTCTGAGTCTTGGGAGATGGAAAGACTATAAGCCGTCATAGCTCAGTGGTAGAACATGTGGCTGCAAATCAAGAGATCCCTGAGATACCTCAGGGAATAAGTTATCCTCCACACAAATATTGGAAGCAACTAAGGGTAGAAACACCAAAATTACTAGGAATCATTCAACAGAAGCAAGGAAGAGACATAGAGGAGCTCAAAAAGCACCATTGGACCTTCAAGAAGGCGCCACCCTCACTCAGGTGGATTCATTCCTTGTTCTTTATTTCTTTCTGTTTTCGGTTTTTAATGTTGTGTTTATCTATGTTTTGTGTCTCTACTTCATGATCATTAGTATGTAACCATGACTTAAAGCTATGAATAAAATCCATTAATCCTTCACCTCTCTTAAATGAAAAATGTTTTAATTCAAAAGAACAAGAAGTACATGAATTTCGAATTTATCCTTGAATTTAATTTAATTATATTGATGTGATGGCAATACTTTTTGTTTTCTGAATGAATGCTTGAACAGTGCATATTTTTGATCTTGTTGTTTATGAGTGTTAAAATTGTTGGCTCTTGAAAGAATGATGAACAAAGAGAAATGTTATTGATGATCTGAAAAATCATGAAATTGATTCTTGAAGCAAGAAAAAGCAGTGAAAAAGGAAGCTTGCGAAAAAAAAAAGTGGCGAAAAAAATAGAAAGAAAAAGAAGGAGCAGTAGAAAAAGCCAATAGCCCTTAAAACCAAAAGGCAAGGGTAAAAAGGATCCAAGGCTTTGAGCATCAATGGATAGGAGGGCCCAAGGAAATAAAATCCAGGCCTAAGCGGAGTCAAGCTGTCCCTAACCATGTGCTTGTGTCATGAAGGTCCAAGTGAAAAGCTTGAGACTAAGTGGTTAAAGTCATGATCCAAGGCAAAAGAGTGTGCTTAAGAGCTCTGGACACCACTAACTGGGGACTCTAGCAAAGCTGAGTCACAATCTGAAAAGGTTCACCCAGTTATGTGTCTGTGGCATTGATGTATCCGGTGGTAATACTGGAAAACAAAGTGCTTAGGGCCACGGCCAAGACTCATAAGTAGCTGTGTTCAAGAATCAACATGCTTAACTAGGAAAGTCAATAACACTATCCGAAATTCTGAGTTCCCAGAGACGCCAATCACTCTGAACTTCAAAGGAAAAAGTGAGATGCCAAAACTATTCAGAAGCAAAAAGCTACAAGTCCCGCTCATCTAATTAAATTAATATTCATTGATATTCTGGAATTTATAGTATATTCTCTTCTTTTATCCTATTTGATTTTCAGTTGCTTGGGGACAAGCAACAATTTAAGTTTGGTGTTGTGATGAACGGATAATTTATACGCTTTTTGGCATTGTTTTTATATAGTTTTTAGTAAGTTTGAGCTACTTTTAGGGATGTTTTCATTAGTTTTTATGTTAAATTCACATTTCTGGACTTTACTATTATTTTGTGTGTTTTTCTATGATTTCAGGTAAATTCTGGCTGAAATTGAGGGACTTGAGCAAAACTCTGAAAAAGGCTGACAAAAGGACTGCTGATGCTGTTGGAATCTGACCTCCCTGTACTCGAAATGGATTTTCTAGAGCCACAGAACTCCAAATGGCGCGCTCTCAACGGCGTTGGAAAGTAGACATCCAGAGCTTTCCATCAATATATAATAGTCCATACTTTATTCGGAGATTGACGACGTAACTTGGCGTTGAACGCCAAGTACAAGCTGCTGTCTGGAGTTAAACGCCAGAAAAACGTCATGATCCGGAGTTGAACGCCCAAAACACGTCATAACTTGGAGTTCAACTCCAAGAGAAGCCTCAGCTCGTGGATTGATCAAGCTCAGCCCAAGCATACACCAAGTGGGCCCCGGAAGTGGATTTATGCATCAATTACTTACTCATGTAAACCCTAGGAGCTAGTTTATTATAAATAGAACATTTATCTATTGTATTAGATATCTTTGATCACTTTAGGTCTTTGATCAGTCAGTCTTGTGACCACATGGGGGCTGGCCATTCGGCCATGCCTGAACCCTTTGCTTGTGTATTTTCAACGGTGGAGTTTCTGCACACCATAGATTAAGGGTGTTGAGCTCTGCTGTACCTCAAGTATTAATGCAATTCTATTCTCTTTTATTCAAAATCTCTCTTATTCTTATTCCAAGATATTCATTCGTACCCAAGAACATGATGAATGTGATGATAAGTAACCCTCATTATCATTCTCACTTATGAACGCACGTGATTGACAACCACTTCCGTTCTACCTGCAACCGAGCTTGAATGTGTATCTCTTAGATTCTCCAACAGAATCTTCGTGGTATAAGCTAGATAGATGGCGGCATTTATGAGGATCCGGAAAGTCTCACCTTGTCTGTGGTATTCCGAGTAGGATCTTGGGAATCCGGAAAGTCTAACCTTGTCTGTGGTATTCCGAGTAGGATTCCAGTAATGAATGACTGTGACGTGCTTCAGACTCGCAAGTGCTGGGCGTTAGTGACAGACGCAAAAGAATCAAGGGATTCTATTCCAGTAGGAGCGGGAACCAACCAGTGATTAGCCGTGCTGTGACAGAGCGCGTGAGCGTAGTTTTCACTGCGAGGATGGGATGTAGCCATCAACCATGGGTGATGCCTCCAGACAATTAGCCATGTGAGTGACAGCCGCAGAGGATCATTTTCCCGAGAGGATTGAAAGTAGCCACCGCTGATGGTGAACCCTTATACACAGCTTGCCATGGAAAGGAGTAAGAAGGATTGAGTTGAAGAAGTGGGAAAGCAGGCGTCCTTGAGCCATACAGTATCTCCATTCGCTTATCTGAAATTCCCACCAATGAATCTGCATAAGTATTCTATCCCTTTTATTATTTATTTTCTTATTTCTATTTTCGAAACCATAAATCAATTTAATCTGCCTAACTGAGATTTACAAGGTGACCATAGCTTGCTTCATACCAACAATCTCTGTGGGATCGACCCTTACTCACGTAAGGTTTATTACTTGGACGACCCAGTACACTTGCTGGTTAGTTGAACGGAGTTGTGTCCACTCGTGCCAATTTCAAATTCCATAATTTTACAATGAATACAACTTAAAGAATAGTGATCACAATTTCGTCCACCAAACGCGTGCCTGATAACCACTTCCATTCTACCTTAGATCGAGCGCATATCTCTTAGCCTCCATTCGGAAAGATCGGAGTCTTCGTGGTATAAGCTAGAATTATTGGCAGCCATTCCTAAGATCCGAAAAGTCTAAACCTTGTCTATGGTATTCCGAGTAGGATCTGAGATGGGATGACTGTGACGAGCTTCAAACTCAAGAGTGTTGGGCGTAGTGACAGACGCAAAAGGATCAATGGATCCTATTCTGACATGATCGAGAACCGACATATGATTAGCCGTGTGGTGACAGCGCATTTGGACCATTTTCACTGAGAGGACGGGAGGTAGCCATTGACAACGGTGAAACCCAACATATAGCTTGCCATGGAAAGGAGTAAGAATGATTGGATGAAAGCAGTAGGAAAGCAGAGATTCAGAAAGAACACAACATCTTCATGTGCTTATCTGAAACTCCCACCAATGAATTACATAAGTATCTCTATCTTTATTTTATGCTTTATTTATTGTTATATGCGAAAACCATTATAACCATTATTATCCGCCTGACTGAGATTTACAAGATGACCATAACTTGCTTCATACCAACAATCTCCGTGGGATCGACCCTTACTCACGTAAGGTTTATTACTTGGACGACCCAATGCACTTGCTGGTTAGTTGTGCGAAGTTGTGACAAAGTGTGATTCACGTTTGAGAGCTCCAAGTCTTTGCGCCATTGTTGATGATCACAATTTCATGTACCAAAATCCACATTTAGCAACAGGAGAGAAATTAATGCTAACAACTCTACATAATCACTTTTGAGCACTGATTAAAAAGCCTAACAAAGGAGACAGAAGATACAGTGTAAACCCCATTAAATTAGCGAATAATTAACTAATAAATTAAATTTTAATAAAATAAATTAGAAATATAAATTTTATATTAAAATAGGGTAGAACTCATTAAAACAAGAATTTTGACACTAATTTCAAAGAATTCGGCCCAAGATTGGGCAAAATAGGCCGAACTGGACCCAAAATGGACCAAGGCCCAACTCAGCCCATTCACCTTTAATAAATCTAGCTTCCCCTTTCTTCTTCCTCTTCATCTTCATTCACGCTGCACAACAAAGGAAAAAGGGGAAAAAGCTTTCAAACCTTAGCACCCAATTCTAACCACCACATCTCCTTACCCCGAGTTTCGATCGCCGCACCATTTGCGACTACGCGTCCACCACGTCGAGCTCTACGAATCTATCGAAACAATTTTATAGGTAAGCTTCATTCTCACTTCAGTTGCTCTACCCCTTTGATTTTCAAAAATCTTGAGCATCCATGTTGAGATTTTGTTGAATTTGGTACTCTAGGTTCGGTTTAACTTGCGGAACTTGTTGGATTTGGTTTGTTTGGTCTGTGGGTACGGTAAGGATTACTATCCTTAGTGAATTCATTGATTTAGAGTGTGAGTATTGAATTTTGTATATGAATATGTGAAAAATGTGAACTTAGGTGTATATACATATATTGGAACTTGATTTTGGACATTTGAGGCTTGGTGAAGGATTAGTGTCAAGGCCTTGGTGATTTTGGACTTGTGAGGCTGTGTTTGGCTTTGGTGATTATTAATGTATAATATTTTGTAAAAACTTAGGCTAGATGACCATAGGATAGGTTGAAATATAAGAAAATGTTCAATGCTTAGCACCTGTGATAAATATGATGATATGAATTGAGTGTATGTTGGATGGTTGCTGCGTATGCTGATGATAGTGTGTTAATTGATGAATTGATGATGGATGATGTGATGATATGATTATATGTGTATTGAGTGAGTTGTTGATAACATTGTTGATGCGAAATAAGAAATTGAGATTCGAAATTGTGTAATTATGAAGTATGGTTGAAGGTGGTGTGATGTGAAGCATGTAGTGTTGTGTTGATATGCTATGATATGATATTGTGCTGAATCTATGTGTAAAATTATGGATATGAGTTTAGGTTCCAAGAAAATTGAGGTTTGAAGTCTTTTGTGTAAAATCGATTTTTGGCCGAACTTCGACGAGTCATAACTTGGCTTCCGAACCTCCAAAAGGTTTCAAACTTATTTCATATGAAAATTGTGTCCGTAAAGTTTACGCCGTTTGAAAAACGGATAAAAATGTTTTAAAACAAAAAAGTTATGCAAGTCGGAAATTCGGAGGCAAAACTGAAAATTCTGTAGCATTCAGCATTTTGCTAATTCTGCACAGCTTGCGTATGTGACCACTGCACGCAACGCGACCAAACTCTTTGGGTTTGGCTGCTTGCATATGTGAGTAGTGTGTTTGCGTACGCAAACACTGATTTTTAAAAGGTTACGTATTTGACCACCTGCATGCGACGCGACCAATGCTTTCAGGTTGGGATCCTCACGTACGCGAGGAAGGTGCTTGCGTACGCGAGCAACAATTTTCGCATGCCCACGTGCACGCATGCCCTACGCGTATGCGTGACCTCTCAAAAAATGCACACCCACGCGTATGTGTGGTCCACGCGTATGTGTGGTCCACGCGTACAGGTGGCCCCTGTTTCAGCAAAAATGGATTTTGTGTTTTTAAGTCAAATTTCAAACTTCTAAACCTCTATTTTCATTTTTTTAGCCACAAATCATAGTAGTAACTCTATTAGTAAGGTGGAGTTAGGAAATTGAGGTAACTTGGGGTTGAAGTAAAGTGGGAAAAGTGATGAATTAAATATGAAAATGTGTATATTTGGAGTGTATATGGTACCATGGTTTATATGATATGTTTATGCAAAGATTACAATGATTATAAATACTTAGGAGGCTTATGCATTCAATGTTATTTGAGATATGAGTTTTCCTAGGTAAAGTACCGTGGCTTGCCACCACGTGCTCCAGGTCGAAACTCGATACTCTGTTGACCCTACGTCGTAAGGGTAATCGGACACGTATAAATTTTTGGGAATGGTAACCCCCATTGAGTAAAGTTATATATGAATGTATGAATTATGAATGAAAAGAGAAAAAGCTATGCATAGACTCATGGGAATGCGCGACGGGAGACAATCCAAGGATTTAACATCCGGACTTGTCGGGTTGGCTTGATAATCGACAGATAAGACTCATTAGTCATAGGACAAGCATACATCATGTGCATATTGTCTGATCTGCTTGCTTGTGAACTATATGAGATTGCCTATGTTATTATACTCTACTATCTGTTATAATTGTTATCTGTATTACTTGTGAACTACTTATGTGTGCCTTATTTTGCTTATTTGTCTATGCAACTCTTAGAAGATAGAGGAGCGGAGGAAAACTGGAGAAGTTTAGTGAACGGGTTAAGTTTAGTTAGGTTGAGAACCTTTAGATGACCACCCACGTATGGCTTCTGTTTTTAGTTGCTTAAGCTTTATACCCGAAGGACGGCATTCTAGGATATCCTCTAGCATTCCCAGGACCTTATATCTTATATGCGTGGCACCTTTACCATGCTGAGAACCTCTGGTTCTCATTCCATACTATGTTGCTATTTTTCAGATGCAGGTCGAGCAGCACCACGCTAGGTGTCTGGACTTCTGAAGCGGAGTGGTTTCTGGGTTTCATTTGGATGTATAGTTATGTATATATGTACTTAACTTTCTCTCTGAATAACTTGTTTATTTTGTTTCTCTTAGAGGTTTATGGAGAGCTAGGGTTCATCTACGTATTTAGGTTTTGAGATATGTATATATGTATGTAAATATTCTCCGGCTAGCCTTAACTTCGCAGGCTGAGTTAGGAGCTTGTTATTTTTACTTTTGGCCCTTTATTTCCACTTTCTGTTTTTTTTTTACTTATGAACTTTAGTTTTCTTTACACGCAAGTAATCTCGTTTTCTGAATGTTGCGTTTTTATTTTTGCGATTTTGTTTTACCTATTTTTTTAAGGCTCCTTGTATATTATATCTTTTCTACTATTATAAGTATATATCTTATTTTAGAGGTCGTAATACCATACAACCTCTATTTTACGGTTTAAGCGTAAAGTTTTATGTGGTAGAATGTTACATACAGCCTACTATACGATCTACATCAACAAACATCAAGAAATTTCCAAGCAATCAACAATAAAAAAATAAAGAATAAAGAAATAAACAGATACAGAAGTAGAAAATAAATAAATGTGAGCAATAAATAAGTGAATAAATAGTCAGCCTAATATAGACTTTATCCTAAATTTCACAGCAACCAACCACTACAAAATTCAAAGGCTATTCATTTAGCCATATCTGATGACATAACGGGTATGATATTCTCATTCTTATTCAAGAGGAATGTACACTACTCATATATACTTATCTCAATTCAAGTGATATATTAGGATTTTTAAATAAATGAAATGGCCTTTTGCCCATGATCTGATTTAGCTCTTCCACTTAAAGAAAAGAAAATTGCCTTCCAAGCCACAAAACTTATCCAACTGTATTTAATCTCTAATCTCAAAGTGGGAATAACATATACAAAATCTATTATTGGTTCTGTGTATTTACTTTTAAGTATTCATTGTCTTTCCTATTTTATCTTAATATTTTGATTGCATTCTTTTCAAGTTGGATGTGAATTTTAGTTTAGGTTAATCATTTGTTTGGTTACATTGAAATCGTAAATGTCTTCCTTTTTTGTTTTTGGTTCTTCTATAGATTCATCTCTCTAATAAGTGTATAAAAACTCTAGTTTGTGTAAATGTTTGAAAATATTCTTAGGAGACCGCCGTACATTGTATTCCCAATGCTGACACTGATGTCAAAACTCAGCATATCAATGCTGAGAAGCCTGGAAAAAATATATTATTCCATCCACTGCGGATTGAAACACGGCTACCTCCGTCAACTTAGAATGATGCCGGTGAAGCTTCCGCATGACACACAAAGATTGAACATGTTGCTGAGGCTACCCAAATATCTTTGGAGGATGAAGATTATAATCCCGAGGCCGATGAGGTTGAGTCATGGGATGATCACGTTGACCACTTATATGCCGAAGTAGACGATGTACGTTGTAAGAATCCCAACGGTCACAAGGATACAGATTATTGGAGTGTTGATGTTGTCGATAAAGTTTTTTCCTCATATCTTGATTATTTTATTATAATTGGATCACTTTAGTATTCTATGTAATTTTTGGGCAACGATAATGACACAAAACCTTGTTATTTATTCCTTAAAGGATGGCATCACAAAAAGGATGAATTTGAGCGTCAAGGAGGCCATAGTACTTCCTCCTGGTAAACAGATCATAATGGAGTTTAATACAGAGTTACAACCGATCAGTTAGGCAGTTGGTTTATTTAGTGAATTTTTAGGGAGTTTGGGTGTTGACTTTTAACATTTTTCCATAAATGAAGAGATTTGGAAGAAAATGGACATTGCTCTAAAGGAACATGCATACAACATAGTTAAGGTAGAATCTTAAATTTGATAGCTTCTTATGTAATTTAAAATATGATATATGCCCTTATTTTTCCTTATGTTCATATTCATTGCATTATATCTCAAATTTGTAGCGGACTTTTCAATACGAAGATGATGACAATGAAAAAATAAAGTGGGTAATGATTCAAAGGATAGGAAAAATCTAGAAGGAAACAAGAAATAACTTATTTCATAAGTTTTATGACGACAGAAAGAATTTAGAAAAAAATGCTAAACGTAAACTATTAGGAATAAATGCATAACCGTCAAAATGGTTCCTTCAATATCGTTTGAAGAACTCTATGAAGGTAATTAACATTGAATTAGTATGCCATTTAGTGTTACAATTTTAAACATTTTGAATACCTGAATATAATGATTGATTGATTGTGATAGAATTAAAAACCCAAACTACTAGTCCATTATGTTTCTAAACCTTAAAAAACCAGGGCTCTATAAGGATTCATTAAGTTCTAAAATTCAGTGCATGATCAATTAAATTTGTGTCTTTATTTATAGTAAAAGTGTAGACAAAATGCTCTAAATCGGTCGAAGCAACTTTATACACATACTCGGGGTAAAAAAACTTGGCAAGGCGAAATGATGAAGAGGTAATTATGTGTTTATTATCTTTCATATATTTTTTCGTATTTTGTGATATTCATTTGTTACATGTATGATTGTGAAAATATTTAATGTGGTTATAAAAGAGAGCACAACAAAGGCGCATTGGTAGAGGAAAGGTATGGACTATGGCTTAAAAAAAAAGATGGCTCGTATATGAATGATGATGTGCGTATTGTTAGAGTAAGTATTGGTTTATAATTATTTACATATCTCGCTCTATTCATGTTGCTAACTTTGAAATCATAATAACCCAATTCTGGTATGTCTGTTGGAAGCGATTGCAAATATCTAGAGCCAAGATGGTTCCTCGAAGGAAATTTCACATAATAATTTGCTTGCACAAGTCCTTGGAAATGAGCATTGAGGATGAGTTCGAGGATTAGGTTTTGGACCATGTCCAACTGAAATTATTCGTAATACTACACAACAATCGAACTCTATAGTGCAAATTGAGGAGTATCAGAAGGAGATTACAGAATTGAAGGCAGCGACAGCAGAACTAAAGGTAGAGGTAGTAGAAGAGAAGACAAAGAGACAGATCATAGAGAATCTATTGAGATACATAATCTAACTGTAAGAAGACACTTTGTCACCTAACGTTACTGTAGAGCTGAGGTCTTTGGAGAGCGCAACAAAATTGATAGAGATCTCTTAACAATTTAATTTTTTTTGGTTTGCTTTACAAACAATGCACTCTGAGGACAAATTGCTCTTAACTATTTTATTTTGTCATTTATATATATAATTTGGATTATTCTAGCATTGTATTTTGCTTGAATTATGTTTTTTTATTATAATTGAAAACATAATCAGTTAAATTAATACGTGACATCTTTAAATTAAAAAAATTTTTAAATGGTGATTGTGATATGAAATGAAAATTCAAATAAACTATTTAAAATGAAAAACAAAACTACGAAGTTTAGCGGCAGTTACTATTAAACACTGCAAAAACTGCAATTTTTTACAACAAATATAGTGGCGGTTAACTAACCATCGTGAGATGGGATCTTAAATCAGTTCTGGTCAATAGCAGCGATCGTTAACCACCACAAAACCTTTTTGCCATTAAATACTGTTTAGCAGCAGTTATTTCAGGGGTTACAAAAAACCGCCGCTAAGGGTTTACCGGCGCCATATGTTTCAGCAGCCAATCAACTGTTGCTATATGTTTAGCGGTGGTTAGTAAACCATCTCAATCCAAAAAGTCAACCGCCGCTATCTACCACTTCTGTTGTAGTTAGTGATAAACTAATTTTGAGGCCAAGTAAATAAAAATAATTTATTATACGTGGGTAACTGTCATTGGTTGACGAAGCAACACGTGGGAAGGCGTGCTAAGTCAGCATGTGGGGGCATGTTCCTACGTGGCGAAGTCTGGTTGATTGGTGATGCAATTCGGGGGACGTGCTGAGTGCTCCCTCTATATAAGGCAAAGCTCGGTACTTTTTTTATTGCGAGGAAGAGTATTGAATGGTCTTTGATTGTGTTGCTAGTGTAATGGAGGGTACCACAAACTTGGTAGTGTATCGCAATGGTGAGATTATATAGAATACTCATGATAGAGTGAGGTTTGTGTGTCAGAATTTGTTTTCGTTTGTGGTTCCATACACCATGAAGTTCATCGAGCTTCAGAACGGTCTCTGTCAAAGCATGAAGAACGGTATGTTAAGGAGAGTGAGCAGTATTTTGTACCAGAATCCGGTTACAGTTTTTGGTGGTTTAATACAATTTGATATCATGCCGATCATTGACGAAGCGAGTATGAAGAATATGATCCAAATTCACCGGCAGACTCAGATGCGACATCCACAGATTGAGCTGTATGTTGATTTTGAAAACGTAGAGGCAGATGAGATTCAAAACAATTTAGATATAAAGGATGATAGAGTTGTAGTGTACGAAGGAATGAACAGTGACAGCGAAGAGGACTTTGAAGCCACTTATAAAGCCGGCGTCAAATTTAAGGATGGTGATGTAGGAGTGGAGGTAGCAGTAGAGAATGTAGTGGTTCATCCCGCAGTTAGTCAACCGATGAACGTCCTACCTTTTATGCATAATTTGGATCTTGACGCTATGAATGCACTCGAATTCCCGGAATATGCAAACATAGGTACGTGAAGAGTGAATAATACGCTTTCGACAACATAGGTACGTGATTATTCCCCAGAATATCTTCACCACGTATTTTAGAGTTTCAATCCATGCATTAGGGTGTTCAACCATTGCAAGCCTCTAGTTCAGGTTGACGGCAAACACCTATACGAAAAATACAAAGGTACATTCGACAGGTTTGTGCATACCCAAACTAACACATCACTCGGTTCGCAGGGTGCCATTTGACATACTCAAACGACAATAATGGAGCAACGATGTCACACACATTAATATATTCATGTAACTCGTCGGGTATGATCAATACTTTGTACGACCACCACACAAACTGACACATATTATTAGAAAATTAGAACCTAAATATTAATGTTTGGATACAAGAATCACATGAACCTTAAATATCCTCGTCCATGTACTCTATTTCTTGCCTAAATATTGCTACGGTCTTCGATAACCACGTTGAGCTCCGATAGGAATGACTCCACATGAAACATGGTTCATTGAAAAAATTAAAAAAGGTTACCGTCAATCAAATTTGCATTCTCAATATAATGCAGGACTAAAATAGGAACTGCTATCTCATGGCAACTGGTATCTCAGCCGATGGAAGGGACTATCTGGTTACGGGCACAATACACGGTAGTTGCTCCCATGCCCAAACAAACAACATATTAAGAGGGTCATCTATCTCCTTAGTATCATACCGTGATGCACGACATAGTACCTTGTAAAGATGCACGAGACATGCTGGCACCCAACTATACTTATGGATCCGCTCGAAATCGCGAAGCAACTGTAAATACTTCGGGTGGGCATGTGTGATCGACTTATCCATGAATAGGGTCGAATCCAACAAATAGAAAATCTGGCATCTTATTAGACTCCTCGGTGTCTAATGGCTCTGCGTCTGTGATACACCGAACCCAACCCAACTTTATATAAGATTTCGGAGAACTACTGACAACCGGTTCACGACTGAATATCGCAATGCTCTGGCTCTATAGGAAGTCGCTACTACTATCTGTCCAGCCGCTCACAGGCTCTCCATCAATGGGTAGGCCAAATATATGAGCGACATCTTCCAGTGTCACTGTAACCTCACTCACCGGCAATACAAAGGTAGGAGTTTCTGGCATCCATCTTTCCACCAAAGCAGCTAATAAGGTGTAAAATCCTCTTATCAACCCAATCCTAGAAACGTAGTAGAATCCCGTTGAGCGTAAGTAATTTTCGACCATCGGATTCCACGTCTGCAGCGAATCCAGTTTACGAACCATCAAATTCCTATTTGGCCGATTCAACAAAAATATATTTATTTACTAAATATTAGTTTAAATAAATAAAAATTATTAGAAATAAATATTTATAGTTATAATTTACATCAATATAAAACATTGTTATTTCTAATCAAAAGTAAAAAACATTTACTTATTTAAATATTATAAATAAACATAATTAATATTTATTTTTGAAAATAAATTAATATAAATAATATTTAGTTTCGAAAATAAATAAACATAAATAATATTTATTTTCAAAAATAAATAAACATAAATAATATTTATTTCGAAAGTAAATAAAATATTTAATAGTATTTATATTTGAAAATAAAAAATCTAAATAATATTTATTTTTGAAAATAAATAAATATCAATATTATTTATATTCGAAAACAAATAAATATAAATAATATTTATATTAAAAAATAAAAAATGTAAATAATATTTACATTTATATAAAATAAATATATAATTTTATTCGAGACAATTAAAAATATTATTCGAAAATATTAATAAAATACAAAAAAAGAGTAATACTAAAATAATAATATATATCTTCATATAATACTAACAACAACAAAAATTTAAAAAAATTAATTTAAATACATAAAATAATAAAATTTATCAACTTACATAAATTAGATGATTCAAATAATTAATGATATATTGCTCAAATATCGTATAATTACGTACCATTTTTAATTACTACAAGTTAATAATTTATTTTTATATTTTTTTTTTTCTTCGAACACACCTAACTCGTAATTCTCTTCTTTACCCTCTCTTCTTCTTTTTTGGTGAAAGTGGGAAACTACTAACACACATTTCACATTTAATGAATGAAATAGTTACCAAAAAGTTCAATTTATAGAGCTTTTCTGAATGTCGTTGGTTATCGGGATGGGAGACTGTCTCCTGTATGTAAATCGCCTGCAACACGTCCCCTCCCATGTTATTGCAAGCTCTTCGAAAACGTGCGGAAACCCTATTACGCTGCCAGGATTTAGGAAACGTGTTATCAGGACACTGCTACCGTCTCTGTCCGCCACCTCATCACGTTCCCTATGTGTTATCAGGGTGTTGTCACATTGTTGACCGACTTTGTCACCACATTTCTGATGTGTTAAAACACACTCGCAATGCAGCAAAAAACCTTTCTTCCTAATATTGAACAAATATACTAATGTATATTCTATATGAAAAATAATTTGTGATCATAAATGGATAACGGTAGAAATAGGATTTGGCTTACACTGCTCTATACTTTATTTTATTTATACACGAGGATTCGAGGAAGAGGATGTCTCTCACTTTTTTTTTTAACTGAATTGCCCTTTTATTGTTGTAGTAATCTCCGAGGAGGCTAGAATTACTATGTTGGTGGTATGGATATTTTGTCAGGAGCAATAATTAGTCATCTTAAAAATTATATCAATTGAGAAAGTTTTCGTCGATAGCAAAGATGCTGTAGGCACTCGACTTTAAGCAAAAATATTGTTCATTATAAAAAAAAATGGTGTATTCTTGCAATAATTAAATTATAATGTATTGCCTTTTCATTAGATTATATCTACAAAAAGAAATTTATGAAAAGACATATATCAATTACATATAAAAGAATCGGTGAGAGATAAGATGATTTGAGATCTGATTTTAAAAGCAGAAAATGGTAAAAGTATCTGATTTTAAGAAGATAGTTAGTTACCAGATAATTTGTTAAAAGACACTTTTTTTAGATTTTTTTAATCTCAAATAAGAACAAATCTATTATACGAGATTGTAAATTTTAGAATGGATTAAAGTAGATATAAAATTTTCAGTAGAGAAGGAAACTATTTTAATAGAAGTTGTAACTAATTAATTAACTTAATAGAATTCTACCGTCAATCAATCGAGAGAGGAAATTTACTTGTACGAAAATTTGATAAATAAGATATTTATTCTACTAACTTCTTTACGTAGATTTTATAAGTAGAAATACTCCCAAAAGATATTACAAATGATAGTTTTACTAATTCTATTAGGAGAGGTATAGTACTTTTACGAATTGAATTATTTACCTGGTTTGTGTTAGTCAGTAAAATTAATACTAAGGATAAATTTTGTAAGTTAGGCATTATTGTTTAACATGATAATATATGTGTATTATGTAAAAAGAATGTTGAGAATTTTACCACTTATTTTTTGGTTGAGTTTACTTGACAGATGTTGTGTGCATGATTGTTTGTCCATGGTAAACTATGAGCTATTCCATGAACAATTAATTAATATTTTGATAGCAGGATAAGAGTGCCTGTAAAAAAGAAGCATAAAAGGTGATTAATTGAATTTTTTGCTATCATTTGACATGGATGAAAATGAATAACATAATATTCAAGAGTAAGAAAGCATGAATAGTAGAAATTATCAATAGGTCGCTTATGAACTATAAAAAGTAAAATGAAATTTATTTTAATGGTTGTTGATAACAATGCTAAAAATAACTATAAATTAACTTTTCTTTATAGTTATTGTTTTAAATTTTTATTTGTATTTTTGTTGCTCCACTTTTATTGTGTTGAATTCTTTTACTTCAAAAAAAAAAAAAACAAAGAGCGGTTCTCGACATAAAAGTTATGTGCCTTCCACAAGTTCCAAAAACAAAGAGAAATATCCAAAAGGACAGAAAGAAATTGACCAAATAATCATTTTCTGTTATAAAATAACTAAATAAATAAATAAGGAAGAGGTAATAAGTATAAAATATAAAGAGAGAAATAAGTATCGCAACATAAAAGAGAGAGAGTTGTTTATTGCTTGTGTGTGTATCAAAAGTTTCAGCCTATGTCCCTATTTATACATGTGCAAGGCTTTACTTTTTCAAACTATATTAAATACAATCACCCTTGGTAAACTAAGTCTCATGGAAAATGGTCATCCACATCATTCATCCTTATCACAACACTCCCCCTTGGATGACCATTTAGGATTATTGCCTCGTAAAACCTTACTAAAGAAAACCCAATGAAAAAAAAAACTTTAGTGAAGGAAAAAGAGTACAATATCCTTTGTGATGGGGACTGCCTCATTAAAACTCTTGTCAAGAAAAACCCAGTGGGAAGAAAAACCTGACTAAGGAAAAAATAGTACAGTCTCCCCCTCTTGTCGACATCATTTAATGTCTCGAAATCAGCGCATCCCAATCTGATGTACCAATCTTTCTAAAAGAAGATTTTGGGAGTGACTTTGTGAATAAATCTGCCAAATTATCACTTAAGCGGATTTGTTGGACATCAATTGTCCCTTGATTTTGAAGATCATGAGTGAAGAAGAATTTGGGAGAAATATGCTTTGTTCTATCACCTTTGATATATCCGCTTTTAAGTTGAGCAATACATGTTGTATTATCTTCAAACAGGACAGTTGGAGCTATCTTCTGATCAATCAGTCCACATGATGACAGAATATATTGGATCACACTCCTCAGCCAAAAATACTCGCGACTAGCTTCATGTATCGCTAGTATTTCAGCATGATTAGAGGATGTTGCTGCAATCGTCTGTTTCGTGGACCTCCATGATATAGCTGCACCACCATATGTGAATAAGTATCCTGTTTGAGATTTCCCTTTATGTGGATCAGACAAATATCCAGCATCTACATAGCCAACTAATTGTGACTTGGATCCATAGGGATAAAACAATCCCATATCAACCGTTCCATGAAGATATCGAAAGATCTATTTGATTCCACTCCAATGTCTTCTGGTTGGAGAGGAACTATATCTTGCTAGTAAATTCACAGCAAATGATATATCGGGTCGTGTATTATTAGCAAGATACATTAGGGCTCTAATGGCACTAAGATATGGTACTTCAGGACCAAGGATATCTTCATTTTCTTCTTTAGGACGGAATTGATCCTTCTCCATATCCAAAGATCTTACGATCATTGGGGTACTTAATGGATGTGACTTATCCATATAAAATCTCTTCAAGATCTTTTCTGTGTATGTTGTTTGATGAATAAAGATTCCACTTTTTATATGCTCGATCTGCAGGCCAAGACAAAACTTAGTCTTTCCAAGATCTTTCATCTCAAACTCTTCTTTTAGAGTTTTTATAATTATTAGAATCTCTTCAGGAGTCCCAATGATATTTAAATCATCAACATACACAGCAATTATAATGAATCTAGATGCAGTTTTCTTTATGAAAATACATGGACAGATATCATCATTCTTGAATTCGTTTTTGGCCAGATACTCAGTAAGACGATTATACCACATTCGTCCAGATTGCTTTAGACCATATAAAGATCTTTGCAATTTAACTGAGTATAACCCTTGCGAATATTCACTGGATGGTTTAGATATCTTTAGTCCTTCAGGGACTTTCATATAGATATTCCGATCTAATGAGCTGTACAAATAGGTTGTTACCACATCTATTAAATGCATATGCAGTTTATGATATGCAGATAAACTAACCAAATAACGCAATGTTATTGTATCCACTACAGGAGAATACGTTTTTTCATAATCTATACCGGGCCTTTGTGAAAAATCTTATGCCACAAGTCGGGCTTTATAGCGCACAACTTCATTTTTCTCATTTCGTTTTCTCACAAATACCCATCGGTATCCAATAGGTTTTACATCTTCAGGTGTACGGACTACAGGTCCAAAGACTTCACATTTTGCAAGTGAGTCTAATTCAGCCTTCATGGCTTCTTTCCATTTTGGCCAATCATTCCTTTGTCGACATTCTTCGACTGATCTTGGCTCAAGATCTTACTTTCATGCATGATATTTAATGCCACATTATATGCAAATATTTCATTGATAATTGTCTTATTTCGGTCCCATTTCTCTCCTGTAAAGACATAATTTATCGAGATCTCGTCATTTTCACAATTTTCAAGTACCTGAACGTCTTCTGGCGTTAAAATTATATCAGAATTTTGGACAACTGCAGGTGTCTTTACTATGTCTTTTTCAATAGGAATATTATTTACCTCTTTTCTCTTTCGAGGATTTTTATCTTTGGAACCGACAGGCCTGCCACGCTTCTGACGTGTATTTGCTTCAGTGGCTATTTGTCCTACTGGGACATCAATTCGAATTGGGGCATTTTCCACCCTGCCACGCTTCTGGCGTGAATTTGCTTCAGTGGCTACTTGTCCTACTGGGACATCAATTCGAATTAGGGCATTTTCCGCTGGTATATAAGATTTGGTTATCCTCTTTGTATCGGAAAATGCATCAGGCAATTTATTTACTATTCTTTGCAAATGTATAATCTTTTGAACTTCTAGTTCACATTGCCCTGATCGAGGATCTAAATGCATCAACGATGATGCATTCCAATTAAGTTCCTTTTTAGAAAACTTATTCTCTCCCCCTAATGTTGGAAATTTTGATTCATCAAAATGACAATCCACAAACCGAGCTTTAAATACATCTCTTGTTTGTATCTCAAGATACCTCACTATAGAGGGAGAATCATATCCAACATATATCCCCAATTTTCTTTGGGGTCCCATTTTGGTGCGATTAGGTGGTGCAATGGGAACATATATCGCACACCCAAATATTCTTAAATGGGAGATATTTGACTACTGGCCAAAAGCTGATTTCATAGGAGAGAACTGATGGTAACTCGTTGGCCTCAAACGAATAAGTGCTGCGGCATGTAAAATAGCATGCCCCCAAACCGAGGTTGGGAGATTTGTTCTCATAAGCAAGGGTCTAGCAATTAATTGGAGGCGCTTAATAAGTGATTCTGCTAATCTATTTTGTGTGTGAACATAAGCTACTGGATGTTCAACACTTATTCCATTAGCCATACAATAAGCATCAAAAGCTTGGGAAGTAAATTCACCAACATTATCAAGGCGAATTGCTTTGATTGGATTTTCTGGAAATTGTGCTTTTAATCGAATAATTTGAGCCAGTAATCTCGCAAACGCCAGGTTGCGAGAAGATAATAAGCACACATGTGACCATCTTGAAGATGCGTCTATTAAGACCATAAAATATCTAAAAGATCCACATGGTGGATGAATAGGTCCACATATATCACCTTGAATCCTTTCTAGGAATTCAGGGGACTCAAATCCAATCTTTACTGGTGATGGCCTTAAAATTAACTTCCTTTGAGAACATGCAGCACAACAAAATTCACTAGATTTAAGAATCTTCTGGTTCTTTAGTGAATGTCCATGAGAGCTTTCAATAATTCTCCTCATCATGGTTGTTCCCGGATGACCCAATCTATCATGCCAAGTTATGAATTCATTTGGGCTAGTAAACTTCTAGTTTACAATGGCATATGATTCAATTGCACTAATCTTGGTATAATATAACCCAGATGAAAGTGAGGGTAATTTTTCTAATATAACCTTTTTATTTGAATCATGAGTTGTGATACATAAATACTCATGATTTCCCTCATTCATTGTCTCAACATGATATCCATTTCGGCGAATATCTTTGAAACTCAGCAAGTTCCTCAGGGACTTGGTAGATAATAGTGCATTATTTATTATAAATTTTGTTCCTCCAGGAAACAAAATTATAGCTCTTCTGGAGCCTTCTATCACATTGCCTGAGCCAATAATAGTATTAATATACTCTTCTTTTGGCACAAGATGGGTAAAATATATATCACTTTTAAGAATAGTGTGCGAACTTGCACTATCCGCAAGGCAAATATCTTCAGAATATGTCCTTGCCATTTTTCTTCAAAAACAAATAATGATAATAATAAAATGAGTAAAAGTACATGCACAATAAAATTATTCATATGAATACTTAACAAACACATATACATATCAAACTATTCCATTATTGATCAAATAGCCAATATTTCCTTCAAGATCCTTTAAAAAAATTAGATACATCATAATGAGTGGTGGAATTTTCATCATTTGAAACAAAATTTGTTTCTTTTCTTTTGTCATCCTTTTTCAAGGATGCTTGATAAATATCAACTAGGTGCCTTGGGGTACGAAGGTACGTGACCAATGACCCTTTCCACCACAACGGAAGCATTTATCCTCAATTGATATACTTTGCCCATTGTTTCTTTCTTTATCTCACTTCTGGTGAGATATTTTATTGTGAACATAATTTCTTTTCCTTCCATAATTTTTTTTGTTATCAAAATCTTGCCATTTACCTCTTCTGGGGTTATAATTTACCGCATTTGCTTCAGGAAATAGGGCGGCGCCAGCTGGGCGTACTTCATGATTTCTTAAGAGCAATTCATTGTTGCGTTCAGCAACAAGAAAGCAAGAAATTAGCTCAAAAATTTTTTTTTAAATCTTTTTTTCAATACTGCTACTAGAGGAGCACATTCGAGGTATGGAAGGTCGAGAAAATTTTCTCTAACATATCGGGCTTGAGGAAGTATCACATGATTGTACCTTTCTTCAAGGTTTTTCCACAGATCTATAGGATCTTTTAATATGGGATATTCATTTTTCAATCATACTTCAAGATGACGATGAAAAAAATTATAGCTTTGGCTATATCCTTTTGGGATGTATTATTTTCAACCTTAATGGTATCTCCAAGATCCATTGAATCAATATGGATTTTAACATATAGTATCCATGATAAATAATTATTTTCAGATATATCAAAAGCATTATATTCAAGATGAAAGAGTTTCAACATAATAAAAATTTGTTACCTGAAGTCTTTCTAAAATTTCGTTAGAGTTTCGTGCTGATAACGTGTTATAAAATAACTAAATAAATAAATAAAGAAGAGATAACAAGTATAAAATATAAAGAGAGAGAAATAAGTATTGCAACATAAAAGAGAGAGAGTTGTTTATTGCTTGTGTGTGTATCAAAAGCTTCAGCCTATGCCCTATTTATACATATGGAAGGCTTTACTTTTTCAAACTATATTAAATACAATTACCCTTGGTAAACTAAGTCTCATGAAAAATAGTCATCCACATCATTTATCCTTATCACAACATTTTCTAGTTTCTACAACCAACCCAAGAAGTTCTCAATACAAAATAATGTGTATTCGCTTATGCATTGTAAGTTTTTGTAACTAGATTGAGGATAGATAAATTAATTATAATATATATTGTGTATTCTAATAAGTGTTATATTATTTAGAGGTTGATTAAATAATATATAAACTAATATTAAATTTGAAGTGTTTTATATTAAAAATATTTTACATAACATTTATTTGATAATTTATATATAATTCTATAAAATTATTTAACTAAAATATAATACAAATTGAAATATAATTTATTTAAGAATTTAAATTCATTTATTTTTAATAAAGACATAAATCTTTTATAGGAGAGTTGTACGAAATTACCTCTTCATTTATTTTAGTTGTCATACTTTGTCTTCTTATATAGTATTCTTTGGTTTAAAAATAATTAAAGAAAAAACTTAGAAAAAAATAATAAGAATGAGAAACACTAAAAAGGTAATATAAAATTATATATTAATTTTATAATTTTGGTATATTTGAATATATCTAATAAGGAGAGGTGTCAAATTTAAATTTACTTGGGTTAAAAAAAATTAATAAAAATAAAAGTACCAAAAATATAGTATAAAATTATGAATTAATTTTATAATCTTAACATGTTTGAATATAGTTACTAAGAAAATGTGCCAAATTTAAATTTATTCAGAAGAACTTTTATCAATTGGTACCAGAGATTAAAGAAAAAAAATAATAAGTGTCTTACGTAACATGTATAAGTAGACAAAATAATATAGTAGTAAAAATTTTAATATATATATATATATATATATATATATATATATATATATATATATATATATATATATATATATATTAGTTGTAGAATTTTAACATTTATGATTGAAATTTTTTATAATTATTATTATGACACTTTTAAAGTGTGTTTATTGTATTTAATTAATATTTTTTGTTTTAATTGAATAATAATAGATAATTTGTTTTATTTTTTAAAAATCTTTTACTAAGGGATAATTGGTTGATTTCTTGTAATTAACGTCGCTGACATGCCTTCATTATAGGAAAAAAATACGATTTAAACTCAATGTAAAATAAGTTGATATCAATTTTTATATAATAAAGATAGATAGATAGATAGATAGATGTGAGACTGTATGTATTTGTGTAGACAAACTATGGCTACCTGAAGAAAATGCCAATGAAGTATACTTTGCACACAACTGATATTGTAAATAATAAATATGATAAGTAGGACTATAACTTGGTGATGTAGCGCTTATATAAAGGAGATTTTGTGCCGCAAGAATGCGAAAATCACGCCATCCATTTTAACTAGGTAGCTGGAGCTCATTAGAATTCTTAAGCATGTCTTGATTGGGATACAGAGCACATTGTCCAGTGCCAAAGGGTGCAAGCAGGCCTAACATGTTATTTTCCCTGATACCCCTCAAGTGATCAGTTTCAGCATATACAGTAGCATCATGGAGAACATTGACTGTCTCTTCAAATGAGAATCTCATCATTGGTCCAGCATCATTCCGGTCGACACCATTGCGTGTAATTGCCATCAAATGCCCACGATAAGTCATTGTATCACACAGCACCGCCAAATGCCTGTAATTGACATAAAATCCATCAAAAGACATGACAGCCCGCAATTCATCCAGGAGAGCACGCCGAACTGCCTCAATTCCAAGGACTTTAATAATTTCAATTAAGTGGTTGCTTGTAGTCCTTGCTGCATCAACATGTTCATGGCACATTACAGCCAACAGGTTGACACCTTCAGTTTCAAGCATCCATTCCTTATGATTCTGGAAACCGTCTTCTTCGTTAAACTTCTGAACATCAATGGCTTTCATGAAAACCTTGTTGATGCCTGGGATGCCACGTAAGGTCATTTCACTCAGCATGTTGCTTCCTATTATCTTTAAGAAAACGCTGTCAGCAGAACCATCCTGTATCTCTCCTGGGTGAGCTTCATTATTCATAATTCGGAAACGAAGTACAAGTTTTTCAGCAGTGTCATCATTGAAAATACATTCCAAATCACCATTAAACATAAGGTTGATCTTCTCAGCAATGCCAGCCATACTCAACTTCTTATCCACCATCATCTCACGGTCCAGTTCTATGCGAAGCAACCAAGGTGAGATTCCTTCGAGAGCAACTTCTTCATCAGGCGTTTCAAAGTGGGACTTCACAAAATCAACATCTTCTTCAATTATCGTACTCATTGGTTCTGGATCGTACCACACCTCTGCAGTGTGGGTCACTCTCCTAAGAGTAGTATGCTCTAAATCACACTGCACTCTCTTAACATTTTCCGAAGTTACACCTGACCCAGGGTTCAAATGCACAGACAAGGAAGGCGTTTGAATTCTCCTAGCTGTTTTAATGATTTCCCTTAACCTGGGAACGCCAAGTGTAACATTCTTAGCACCTAAACCAACATAATGGAATGTTTCGAGAGTCAATTTAGTAGCAAGGTCACCAATTGATTGTGCTGCCACACAACCAGTCATTTCCCCAGCAGTTACAAGTGACTGCTGGAACCTTGATTCTATCTCTCCCACTACCCACTCAAATGCCTCACGGGAAAGCCTATATTCCTGCAGAATCCTTTTACTGGCTAGAGTACTGCGCAACAGGATATTGAATAGGAGAGTAGCATTCTTCTGTGCTTCTTGACTCACAAGATCATTACCAGGAACAACCTTGAGTCTCTCCTGCAGCCTATCAACAGCTTCTAGAATTTCCAGTGGGTGCATATCAGAAGGTTTCTGAAAGTCAATCTTGAAAGCCTTCTGAGCATTCCTGATAAGCCTCTTAAGGTTAACAGGCAGTGGTAGAGAACTGTTACAAGTAATCTCAGTTGCAAGTTGACATCTATCACACGCAAGCTTTAAAACTTCAGCTTCAAGTGCAGTACGAAGCTCTATGCTGGTTTTCAATTCTTCAATGGGCCCTTCAAGCATGTAACTAGGATTCCAGTTCTCATTATCAAACTCATACCTAAAGGTCCTATTGAAGTCTGACTTTTTCATTTTCAGGGAATCAAGATTCTGTGTTTCAATCCAAACAGCATCCATACCATCTTCTCCATAGAGAAATTGTATGACATCTCCTAAAGAGTTCCTAACAGTTCCATCATATTTGACCATGATATCCTCCAAAGCCTTCACAAGCTGCCTCTGGATGTATCCAGTTTCATATACCCTCACTGCATTATCAATAAATCCTTCCCTACTTCCCATGGCATGGAAAAAGAAATCTTGCGGGCTTAGCCCATGGAGATATGAGTTCTCCACAAAGCCTCGGCTTTCAGTCCCATAATCGTCTTTTACAAAATGCGGCAATGTCCTATCTGTAAACCCAAATGGAATTCGCTTGCCCTCAACATTCTGTTGACCAAGACAAGCAGTCATCTGAGATATGTTGATAAAACTTCCTTTGGAACCAGCTGTCACCATTGCTTTCAGATTATTGCTCTCAGATAAACTCATCTTCACTTTTTCTATGGCATCTTCATGAGCTTGTATCAGCACCTAAAATATCCAATAACATAAAAAATCAATTCAACCAAATGCGGTATTCAACAATATAGCAAAGTCACAAGCAATATAATTGAATTACATCAATCACTTTCTTCTCGAGTGTATGTGTATCCATCATTGTCGATCCAGGTTTAGCTTCCAACTTCTGTTCTTGAGCATCCCTGATCAAGTATTTTACTTTCTTCTTTGCCTCTGAAATATTCCTATTAAAAAACTCCATAGTTGATGCATCAGCTATTGTATCACCGATTCCAATGCTGAAAGAATTCTGCAGAAGCCAGTAGTTTACAAGCCACTGAATATGACCAAGAAATTTACGAGATGCATCAGGACCAACATCTACCCTGTAATCAAGCCAATAATAAGTTGGGGTGAACTAAGAAGAAAGGAAGTACGGAACTATATCAGAAGGAACTTTATGACATTATAATATTAGATATTTAACAGTGTGGCTAGACTGCTAGTAGTAAAGTTTGGATTAAGAACAATTCACCGAGCTTTCCATTGTAAAGGTAAATGGACTATGGTAATCAAAAGATGCTAGCAAACTCAAGTAGAAATATTTGTCTGATAATTTTGTAGCTGCATACCAAATGGCATGAACGAGACGTCCAGTAAATGTTCCAAGTGTCTCTTTGCAAAGAGTTCCAGTAAGTAGTTCCCCTTTTTCAATTCGGACCACAGTATCCCCAGGGCTTATTGATGAACCACTTTCCATATGATCATGCCAGCTAGAATACCCAGTTAAATTTATTTGTTTGGGAATGATAAGATTCAAAACTTGTTTTCCAGTCCACAATGGCTCTGGCTTCAATATTGCTGGAGCAGGAACTTTCCCGTCAAAATCCTCCCACCACATCAGAATGTTCATAAAAACATCCTAAAAAATCAAAACATAACAAAATCTTATCAGACCTCTGAATATCTTGTACAAGAACTGTGACATATAAGTAAACTGCAGTAATATAAAAATTCACTGTACATTACCTTCGTGATGAAGGTATCTCTCTTGGTGATTTTTCTGCATCCTAAAAGTGTATCTTGGACAATATCCATTACTGGCCTATTTGATTGAGGTGACACAATGCATTTAGGCACCATCATGAGCTCCAACACCTCTGTCCTGGTTTCAAATGACTGAGGAACATGCATATCCATTTCATCCCCATCAAAATTTACATTATATGGTTTAGTTACCAACATGTTAAGCCTGAACGTAGAATAAGGCAAGATTTTGATTTTGTGCCCCATGATAGACATTTTGTGAAGACTGGGTCGGCGATTCAAGAGTACAAGATCTCCATCCTCTAAATGACGTTCTACCTAAAACCACAACATTGGGAACTATTAAAAGGCTTAGAAGAAACCATAAAGAATTAAAGTTGTTATTGTCTAAAGGCAAATACCTTGTATCCAATCTCCAAATGGAGATCGCTACTTTTCTCCAAATATCTGAGATCAAGCCTTTGCCCATTATCACGAATGATGTATTTGGCACCAGTTTTCCCAGGTGGAGGATCAGGTCCATACTCTACAAGTTCTTTCAACCTGTTTTTTATTTGAGGAATAAAAGTTTAATTTTTCATTTAGTTAAAGATTGAAAATGCATTAAAAGATAAGCAAGAGGAAAAGAATATCCATATAACAACCTTGTGATGTTATATGGAGTTATACAGTCTCTGGGTATGTAAGGTTCAAAGCAATACTCCGTGGTACTCCCACTTCATCAATATTAATGTTGGGGTCTGGTGTAATTAGTGTTCGAGCAGAAAAATCAACTCTTTTCCCCAACATTCCTCTAATCTGACCATCATCTTCTTTATGCCTGCTACATATTGATTTGATAGGCCTTTTTTTAGCAGCCTGTGAATGTTATATAAAGTTCCCAAAATGAATTATTATAACAGAAACATATCTTATATCAGTACTAAAATAGGTGTCTGAACAATATCATACTCTCGGGAGCCCAGGCAACGCACTATCAAAATAAGTGGCAATGTGAAACTCCAACAACTGAGCAAACTTAGAAATAACACGCGCAGGTGATCCATTACTCTCATGTGACTTCAAATTCTTATTGGACCTGATAATCCTGACCAACTGATGAGTTAAGTCGTCCTAGATTCAACAAAGAAAAAAAGAAGTCAATAATTGAAATAACACAATTGATGATCAAAATTGTCTATGAAAATGCTATCAGTTATCATTCACATTGACAAGGGATATTTGAATTTAAATTAAGAACCTGTGGAACATGTGAAAACAGTGAACACATTAAGATAAAGGCAAGACAAGAGTTAACACTTGCCTCAATCCTAGAGGATGCGTCGATCATAACAGAAGGTCTCACGGATGGAGGAGGAATTGGAAGAACTTGCAAAATCATCCATTCAGGACGTACATACTGAGTATTCAAGCCCAGCAACTGGCAGTCCTCATCACTTATCCCCTTTAGAATATCAAGAACCTTCAATGGATTTAACATGTTACCAACTATGTAAGTGTCTCTTTAGTGATCAAAATAGATGTGCACTAGCTAGAAATTCAGAACTTGAATGAATCAATTACCTTCTCAGCAGAAAGAATCTCTTTCTTCCTCGGAATTTTATGCTCCGCAATCATCTTCATACCGTTAATAGTTAACTTGGGCTGCCGAGCACCACAGCCATCATGACCCTCTCTAATAGGATCCTCAAAATCTCCGTCATCACCTTCACAAAAGCTTTTGTTTTTGCAGGCATTCACCATCATTTCCAACCTACTTTTTGGGTTTGTAATCTTCAAAGCTTGCTTAAACTCTTTGTTGTTCTGCTTAAAGTAGTACACCATAAAATTCACTTTCCCCACATACAAAATTATCTAGTAATAGGACAAGTAGGTCCTGAAGAATTTTTTGCTTTGGAATAATAGGTTCTTAAGCAATAACAAGTACCAAGTAATCTGAGGAAATTTTGCGATGTACTTATAAGCCTCCGAAGAATAAAACTAAACGCACCGGCTAAGTCCACGAGAATTGCAATATTACTCACGTTGTCTTTGTACAAAGTTGATAGCTGAAAATTCAGATTATTCGACATATTTGACTAAATTACTATCTAGCGGTACTCAACTAGACAAACCACTTTCCACCAATCGTCTTATTACTCCCAAATTAACTCAGAAAACTAAACAAGAATCTGGATAACATAAACATTTTCCTTGACAATCACATACACAGTGAAACGAACTGATACTAAGGGAGATGGTGGTGGAAGAAGAAGATACCTGACCGGATAAAATTTTGGAACAGTTGAAGCAGACGCAACGCATTACAGCGAGGACAGTATTCAATAAACCGACGTGAAACACTGGCTTAGCGAGCTCCAAGTGACCGAAATGCCCCGGGCAGTGATCCATATCAGCCCCACACGTGTCACAATCGATGTTCTTATGAACGGTTCCAAGGCGCGGATCGCTTAACCCTCCAACCTTTGGGTTCTCAATCCCATGCTCGATTTCAACCACAGACATTCGCCTCTGCAACGAGAACAATAACAACATGAATGAGAAGACGATCACGATTATTGTGGTTCGTTCGAGTAAGAAGCATTATGATTTGAGTTGAGAAGAATTACAATATCGTCGGGGCTGAGAATTTGGAAGCGAAGCGCTCGGACCTTTGCGGTTTCCGCCGGAGAGTAAGGGAAGGAAAACCTAATATCCATGGCAAACGGCAACGAAGCGAAGGGGTAGTAGTGGAAAGAATGCAGTGTGGTTGTTACTTTGAAATTTCAAACTATGGTGTAACAGCCGAGTGTTGAGCGACAGCGACTCGGAGAGTTCATTTCCTTCTTTTTTTTGTTTTGATTTAAAGCGAGTTCATTTCCTTGTCCAGCAAGGAACGAAGATGGAGTAAGGCCCATCATGGCTAAATAATTTAATTAAGTTTATTTTTGAAAAATGGTTTAATAATAAATATTTATATTAATTAATTTAGGTTAGTTAAGTAGTCAATTTTTTCGTCTGCTTAAATAAGTATTAGGAGTTTGAATAAAGTTTTAGCCTTTGATCTGTTAGATTAGGACATACTGTGAGGAACAAAAAATACTTATATTAAAAGTAGTTTATGAATAAATTATTTTATATTTGATTTTTTAGTCCTAAAAGTATTTATTTTAAAAGAAAAATAATAAAAAAAATTATTATAAGAGAAATCATTTTTTTTATTTTTTCATAAGTACTAAAACAACTTTTTTTTTTAAAAAAAGTTCTAATTTAATTATGGAAGTTGCACCAAACAATAACGTTATAACTTTTTATAAGTTAAAAGTAAAAAAAAAAAAAGTTATTTATGGACCTATCCAAACTGACTCTAAGGCTTACTCAATTATACCAAGTAAATTTCCATAGTGATCCTTGAGATTTACACAATTACTCGATTTGATTTTCGAGATCCCAATTTCACTAGTGGTCCTATAGATAGATAAAGTTTCGGACATCGTAAGAGTCTCTAGTGTTCTTTCTGGTGCTGAGTCAGCATTGGAGTGCTGATGTGGCCATATTGTGCTGTGTTGGACAATCAAAATTCTAATTTGGACCCAATTTGGTCCCTCTCCCAATATACAATCCTAATTTTTAATATTCGAGGTGCTTGTTTTAGTGTTCTTCATCTCCTCCTCCTTCTTCTTCTTCATCTCTTTTGTCTTCTTCTTTATCTTTTTATTATTGATGTTGAGAAACCATGATGGGAGGTGATAATACTGCCACAAAGAGCTCTATCCAGTTACCTTCTAATGGCTACTGTCCAGATCATGTTTTTCTCCTCTGCCTACATCATTACAACGCGTGGTCCAAGTGGCACCACCGCCTTCCTCGTGCCATCGTCATCCTCTACCGCATGCGTGAGTTCTACATAGAGATCTCCTTTTATTCCCTTCGCATTTAAGATTGTTCCATCCGATACCTATAAGATCTGAAAGCTTTGTTATTCTTGGTATGGTTGTCACGAAGAAAAAGCTAGTAGGAAGGACGAATTGGAGGTGATAGGAGAAGACGAAAAGCGTTGGAGAGTGGAAGGCTAAGGTGTACGAAGTGCACAACCTGATCTTCAGTTTTCGGTCACGAAAAGTTGCTAATAGATTCAAACATTGCAGGGTGTGAACAGGTACTACTATTAGAGCTGGACGAAGATGAAAATGGTTTTCTAGTTGCAGAAAATCTAAGCGTTGGATTCCAATGTCAACAAGAGAAGGCACAATAGCTTCGTTCGTGAAGAGAGGGAGTAGGTTCCCTTGGGGAGGAAAAGTTTGAATCTACCGTTGATGGCGGCTCCTCCACCAAAGATGTCATTGTCGAGTTTGAGCGTAGCGGCATCGCCTCAGACCAAGGAGAAAGAGACAGCGAGGAGTTTATGACCTTCATTGTGGCTGACAGATCCATTGAATTGATGTCACGATATTGAGTGAAGCAATCACGACGAAACTGATCAGAGTTGAGGAAGGAAGAGAGGTTGTCGTCGATGTAGAAGGTCTCATGGTTGAATTCTTGGAGGAGGGACCAAATTGGGTTTAAATGGGAATGTATCCACGTCACCTAGCCAAGTAGCCATTGGAACTATCTAAGCATGGCAAAAGATGGCCACATTAATACACCAACGTTGATTCAGCACCCGAAAGGCCACCTGATGCGGAATTTCAAAATCACAAACTACTGACAAGTGTACCGGATTGTATCAAGTAATACCATGGGAGTGGATTATCGTTCCCACAAGGATTAACAGATTAATCAAGCAATGGTCAATTGATTATTCTACTCAGACAAGCAAAAATGAGGGGTTTCAAAAGCAATTACTATAAAAAAAATGAATTGAAGGAAGCAAACAATAAATGTGCGAAGAAATAATGTGAGAGAAGAGTTAAGATTTTGGAGATATTTAGATTCTAGATTAACAATTATATTTATCTACTTTGATCATGCAAAGATTTAATTCATGGAAAATCCTAAGTAATTGAATTCCAATTTCTTGGCAATTTAATTTCTCCTAACCTAATCAACTGTCAATTCCTTTATCAATTAATTGTATTATGAGGTTAAGTCCAATTTTCAGTTTAAAGGCCACACAATTCCCAAAAACCCAAAAGAAACCTGATTATATATTATGGATTAAATTAAATCTAGATAATTGAAGAATCATGAGAAAAGGGTTTCAAGCTTAATTCTAATGATTTTAACTTTTTCAAGATTTAAAAAAATTCAATTCAAAAAAGAGTTATTTTTTAATATACTATAATCCTTAGGATGAAAAATTAAACTCAATTCTTGAACAAAAATCAGTGTATTAATAAAAAGTAAAAGAATAATAATATGAATTCATCAAAATAAACAGAACTCTTAATTTTAATAATAGAGATTTAGTTGTTTATGGTGCAGACAAAATTTTAATTGTGTAAAAAATAAAAATGAAAAAATGTGAAAGAAGAGAAGAAAAAGGGTGCAAGGCAAATCTCCTCCCTTTTTATAGTTCTAATCCTATTTGATACACAATTTAAATGAAAACCTAATAGTATCTATTCTTCTTTTCTATTTGATTTAAAAATCAAATAAAATAACTCTCGCTGTTGATTGAGTGACGGACGTGGAGACCACTTCTTGATTCGGTGCTGGTGCTAAACGCTGGTGATATGGTGTTTAGCGCCACCTGTCCAAAAGGCATTAACGTGAATCCCTTGACTCGACGCTAAACGCTGGGGATGTACCTACTCTAAGCCATTAATCATAATTTATCACCTTGACCGTATTATTTTATGATATTCTCGTTTTACTCTTCTGTCTACTACATTACTCTTTAGTTACTCTCCTTAGATCCTATAATGACACTTTTACTCGTAGGATTGTTATTTTTCCATTTTATCCTCAGATCCATTGCTACATTAAGATGGGAGTTATGCCTTTTGAAAATCGAGTAAAAATCTAGCAAACCTTATTTTTCAATTTAGCAAGCATTGTTGCTTTTAATTTGCATAACTTTTACCATAAGGTCTCAATTAACCTGAATTTTAGATTGGAGACTCTCAATCCATACAACAACAATTGTGCATTAGTTGCACTCCAAGAGCTGATCAGTTTTAAGAGTTATGAGTATTGGAAGTTACTATCACAAGTATTGAAATATGATCTTTTCTATTTTAGGCTGTGATCTTTAAACATTTATATCTTCCAATTCTGAACTACTAAAAATTTGAAATCTTAGAGTAATAAACTAGATTAAATAAATTTTTAAATAAAATTAATTTCACTTATAAATTTAATGTGTGGAGGTTGCAGTTAAACGCACAAGTCGGTGTACCATTTTACACTTTTTGTGATTAATTTTTCAGGGCATTTTTTCATGTGTTTTTCCATTTTTTAATAACTTTTAAGGCTTGAAAAATTAAACTCCCAGTGTACCATTTTTTCAGCCATCAAATACATGAATCATAGGCATTAAATATTTATATTTTACATATTTAACAAGTCAAAAATAGAGATAATTCATACAGTTTTTAGAAGTACAAATTTTACATAAAATTATCACAAAGTAGCTCATATAAACACTAAATCAAGTACAAATATATTCTAACTCCTTACCCTTATCACATGTTTGGGTTAGCTCTTAAGGTCTTTAAACACCAAAGATCACCTAAGCAAAGACAAGAAATTGGTTAGTAACTCCCAGTCCTCTTGGCCAAATTAAACCATCATTCTAGGAAAAGTGATGAATTTCGGATGCCTTTGGTGTGCGTCCTTAAGACCTTCAAGAATGATTTTCTAGAAATGAAAAAGAGCAACTTAACCCCTTAATTTCATGTTAAAAACTGAAAAAAAAAAGGGGGGGGGGGGGTAAAAGGTGATAGTTTACCTTGCTGGAATTTATATAGTGCACCCAAAACAAAAACAAAAAAAAAACAAGAATTTAGGCTTATAATGCTTAAATTCTTGAAGAATTAGTCAAGAACAATGGTTTAACATTATGAAGAGCTGCTGGAAATGTGTATGAACTCAACAAAATCTTTACTAATCTTTCTCTCAAACTCGACACATTTTTCTCTCTTTTGGTCACTAGTTTTTTTTAACTTTTGGTTAGCATTTGTGTTTAAATAAAGGCTGAGGTAAGTATTGTAATTAAAGTGGTAAAAACATGAATTAATAATGGTGAATGTTATGGTGCCTAAGACATAGTGTCTAATTTATTAATAAAGGTAAAGAAATAATATTTAATAAATTTTAAATATTTTACTTTTACTTTATACATTTTATTTTTTATCTATAAAAGAAAGTTAGGCAATTTAGACACAACAATAAAAGGCACCATAGAATCCACCATTAATAATAATAGTAAAAGGGTGCTGAAATTTTGTGCTCAAGGATGAAGAATGAGATAGAAATGGACGTGAAAACGAGAAAATTCGGTTAGCACTTACATGTCGAATTTATCTGTAGTTAATCACACGAATTTTTTGTTTCATTTCTGACGAGATAATAATAATAATTATTGAAATGTTTATATCTTTTGTTAAACTCTTTCTATATATATGAATTCTTCTTATTCATTCTTTTTTGATTACCTTCCTCGCGTATGTATAAGACCGAATCCATTCAATTTAAAATTTTCAAAAAGATTACTATACTAATCCTTAACTTTTTAAGTAATCCTTTATCAGGGGTTGTGAATGACCGATTTTTCTCAATCTTTATGACTTGCTCCTATGGAACTGAGGTCGAAAAGATTGAGAAATAGAACCTAGTTGTTTGGGGTTAAAAATACTACAGAAAAAAATAAATAGCAAAGATAATCTCAGCCATATAAGTGAGAGAGGCCAGGGACATGTTATTTGGAGAGCATGCAATAGAATTCGGGGTCTTTAGGAGGTGTTTGTGAAATACTAGTCAAAAGTTCGCTTCAAAATTCGCGGTGTAAAATAATGAGCGACTGAGATTTATTTTTAAAGAAATAAATAAAGAATGAATGGCTAAAATTAATCTTAAGATACAATTATCAAAGTAAAAATTACTTTTATCATTGATTCTGATTCTGAGATTTTTAAATGCTAACTTTTTTCTACCGCTATAAAACTATCTAAAAATAAATTTCGGCTCAAAAAGTTGTTAGTGATGAGAAAAATAAATCAATAACAAATGAGTATTTATTTTTTACTAGTCAAATTTAACATAGAAAGATTAATAATTCTCATAAAGTCAAATTTGACCTATTAATTATAATTTTTAAATTTATTTTCATTAATTTTTACTATTAGACCTACCTCACTACTTCTTAATAGGTTGTGATCTTGAATTTTGCGAAATAAATTGTAAAATAGCCTGAAAAATCAATTTTCCGAAAATCGGAACTATATGTATCGATAAATATTACTGTACACATATAATGAGTAATACTATATGAATATTATTATATAAAAAATATCTTGCACCAATATTAATATTAAAATCTTAAAATCAAATAAAAATTATAGGTCAAAGGGTCAGTTTGGTTGGTTTTTTTAAAAAAATCTTCTTTTAACCGACAAAAAATATTTTATATTTGAATAGATTTTTAAAAAGAGTTTTCAAATATTAAAAATATCTTTTATTTTTATATTTTTTTAAGAAAAAATATTGCTAATTTTTTAAAAAAACAAATAATTTTTTTTTAATAAAAGTATTTTTTTAAACCTATTTAAATAGGTTTTAAATTGAATAAAAATATTTTATTTTTTAAAAAATATTTTTTTTACTCAAGAAAACCAATACAAACTAACACAAAATTCCGAAATTTTTTTCACTATATTTAGAATAATTACGTTATACCATTTCTACATTTTTATAGACACAATAGTTGCATACAATGTTTTTCAATTAGTACCGATTTCTATCGAAAGAAATAATGCAGAAGATGTTATTCTCCAAAAATATTCCAAGTCTATAAATTATAAACCCACACACCTTATAAATTTTTAGCATTATTCATGTTTAGGGCTGAAAGTGAGTCAAGTTAACTCATGAACTAGTTCGAATTTAATTCGTTAATAGTTTGATAAATTAAACTCGTAAGCTGGTAAGTCGAGTTTGAGATTGAAATTAATTAAACTTATAAATTAAATAATCCGAACTTGAACTTGGATAAGCTCAACTCATTCATTCGTGAGTTGACTCGATTATATATATAATATTAAAAATATAAATTAAATTTATATAAGATACGCGTATTAATAATTATATATATATATATAATTGTAATATATAATTTTACATATATATTAATATTCTTAATTATTTAAAATTGTACAGTTATCTTTTATATATAATTTTGATATAGGTCATAAATAAAAAAATTATAATTGATAGATAAATAATATATAAAATTAATTTTTTTATTATTTTTAATATATATAAATTATAATTTGTTGACATAGAATTATAAATTATATTCTTATTATTTGAGTCAGTTCGTGAGTTCGAACCAACTTGTGAGTTTTTGTTGAGTCGAGTTTGAGTTTACGAAATAAATTCGATTATTAATGAGCTAAACCATAAATCAAACTTAAATTTAGTCTAATTCAAGTCAACTCGACTCACTTGTATTTCAGCTCTACTCACAACTAGCTTTTTTCGAAATAAAAATCTCTCTTAACATATAACTAAACTTATAATTTTTTATTGACTTCCCCTTTCTCTATCATTTGATACATTGAAACTTATTGCCTATTTATACGCGAGCTTAAGGAAAATTTTCAAATATTGCACAATTATTTTTACGGTGCATCAATTGAAATTTTTTATTCTACATACGCATTTTTCAACAATTCTAGAAGTTCAATATTTGCACAGTGATTCAAATTATTGTGCACAATGTTTAAAATATGTGTTTGTATGTATTTGGATTAAAGTGTGTAAATATGAATTTGTATAAAATTAATTTTTAAATTTAATTTTGATAAAAAAATAAATTAATATTAATATAATTTATGTTTGGTAATTTTTATATAAAAATAGATCATAATAAAATAAATATTATTTAAATTATATCATTTAAAATTATATTTAGATAAAAATTACTAAAAATAATATAAATTTATATTACTCAAAATCACATTTTTTTCAATACCCTTTTGGCTATTATTTTTTTTATAACAAAATTTAAATTTATGTGTTAAAATTTAATACTCTATTACGATCCAACTAATATTGGGCCACTTAATTAGTTCGTTAGCCCATTAGAAGTTTGTTACGAATATAAATAGGAGTATTGAGTCGTTGTGTGGAATACAAAGAATTAATGAATTGATATAGAACTTGGTTCAATTTGGAGTTTCTCTCCCTAACTCGAAGAATGGGCTCTAACATTTAAGGATGGCAATTTACCCCGACGGGGCGAGTATCTGCGGGAATTTACCCGCCGAAAGATAGATTCGGGGGTCATTTTCTCCTCGCAGGGACGGTGGATATGTATCTGTTTAATAAACGGGGCAAGGGTAGGGAGAGAGGTACTCGCCATGTGATACCCATATAGATGAAATTACATAAATATCCTTATATATATATATATATATATATATATATATATATATATATATATATATATATATATATATTATGATGGAAACAGAAAACCTAATTCTCACGCCTATACTTCACTCCCTCACTCTCTCATCAGATCACTCTCACTCTCACACCCCAACTTAAATCGCGTCTCAAGTCTCACCCTCTCCGTCTTTCTTCCTCTTCTTTTCTCCCTTACCCCCTCTCACTGAGTCGTCGGTGTCGCTCTGTGCTTGCTTCTCAAAGCGTTAGCACCGCCTGTACTCGTATTGCTGCCTACACCCGCATTATGGCTTTTACTACGCGAAGACGAAGCTGCTCCAGCCATGCCTCTGCCATCACCAGCTTCTTTATATCTGTCATCACCAGCCATGCCTCTATGTCTAGAGGAAAGGAGAGCCGTCTTCACGCCGCACGCCTGAGGAGAAGAGAACTGTCACCACTTCGTCACCGTCTAGAGAACAGGAGAGCCATCTTCATATCGCGCGCTTGAGGATAATCATCACAGTTTTTGTCACCGTCCAAAGGAGAGGTGTCTTCGTCGTCACCGTTCATAGGAGAGCTGCCTTCGTCGCTGTCCAGAGAAGAGCCATCTTTTATCGCCGTCAGAGGAGAGTCGTCGCCTTCATGTCCTGCTCAGAGTTTTGCCGCCTCTGCCTTTAGTCCGCCTCTGCTCTGTCGTCGCTCGCTGATTTTAATATATATTTTGATTTTTAATTGATGAAATTGATTAATGTGAATTTGGATTTAGGTTTAGGGTTTAAATTTTGTTAATTGATAAATTTGGATTTAGAGATAGATTTTGTTGCTGTGAAATTGAATTTAGGGTTTAGGGTTTGAATTCTTACTGGAAAATTGGGACATTGGATTATAATACTGAGTTTAGGGTTTGGACTATATTAAATGTCAATTATCTTTTATTTTTCAATTTTTTTGTTTTTTTAAATGTTTCTAAATTTTTTTTTAAATCTATGGATATATGCAGAGACCCGATCCGTGGCAGATACGGGGTCCTCGTTACTCATCACGGGGACGAGGACGGATTATGGGTGGTGGGGGCGGGGACCGTGGACATCTCCCTGCTCTCATAGAAACTCGTTGCCATCCCTATTAACATTGGTGCTTTCAATGAGAGCCTTCCATGGCAGAAGGAACTCAAGTCGTTGGAGATATCCTCTTAAAGTTCGATGGAATCGACGGCTACGGATGGTCGATCTTAACCGGATGATTTTGCGATGCTAGAGGCACTCCAAAACCGTAAATATTGTTAGAGGTTTTGAGGGATTTCTCTGGCCGTTCTTCAATATGGTTTCGACTATGGAGTCGATGCACTTCAATAGCATATTGGGAGATGTTTGACATGATATTTTTCCATGGTTTTCAGTCAGATATGTGCCCAATCTTACCTGAAAGCCACTTAAAGGAAGTAGAAGAATGGAAAAATGAAGGGGAAGAGATTAAGGCGAGGCTAAAATTTAGTCAACAGCAACAATCACAAATTGATTGAAAAAAATAATATCAGCCATCAACAAAGCCAAAATCGCAACATCATCATTGGAATTTCACGAATCAGTTAACAAGGCACAAAAGGAGAAAAATATAGATTTGCAAAAATTTTCTAGTCTAAAATTATAACCATAATAGCAACAAGAAAAATAAGAGAACAAACCACAATTGTGTTAGTGATAAAGAAACAGAGAAAGAAGAATTTAATCTAATTGCAATCCAATTGCGATACTAACTCGCAATGTTAACACAACAACATGCGCCAGAGAAGCAAAAGGATATGGTGATTGCGATAAGGAAGACGCATCTCTAACGGCGCCTGGTGAAAAGAGGCAAAGGAAGGAGGAGATTGAGAGTGCTCTATCATCACCTCCAATCTTCAGTGGTGATGTCGACGACAATGCTAGGTTTGATATGCGACTCCACTAGAGATCTGATATGTGACACCAGTGACACGTGCAATGCTCCAAAAATCGAGATGAGCAAACGGTAACTACATCGTCACAGAGAGGAAGCAAGCAGACCTCTCTGGCGTGTTTCTCCGATAGTGGCTAAACCATCTTTACTCTTGGCGGCAGTGTTTCCTTGGGACCGGCAGAGTGAGATTCCGGTAAAAATGAAGCAAGGTGAGGTGGCGGATGGCAGAATGATGCAAAGAAAAGAAAGGGTTGAGCTCGAACCACCACTGTTTTTGACTTGCATCAACGCCGACGACCAGTGCAGCATCACTATGGGGTCTCTCTGTTTTTTCTTGGTGGCTGCAGTGTGAAAATAGGAGCTGGAGCAAAGTACCCCTGGCTTCCCTCAACTCTGGATGGGCCTTCATCAAATTTGGGCTAATGCAGTGAGCCAATTTCAACTACGAATCCAATAAAATTGTGATGTTTCTAATACTTTATGTTTCTAATATATGTTTATCAAGGAAAGCACTAGTGTTAGAACTCCCTATCCGAGTTAGAGTGAAAAAATTTAAATTGAACTAGTTCAATATCAATTCATGGAGTTTTTTATAGTGGGAAAAGTATATTCATGACCTTCAAGCTCTAGGTATAGTTTAAAATTATAAAAAATTATAGGAGTGAATTTATAATATTAATTTAATTAATTGAAAGAACTGAAGATGACAGGTGCTTGGATACAATGCATGTTGATGCCAGTAGCAGCAACCTCTAGTTTCCATGGCCGTCGTCCTCTTCATGCACTAGCACATGCCTTGAGAACATTCTTTTCTATTTTGTCACTGTTGGCTCCTCCTCCACCTCGTTTCTCAACACCACCCACTTTTTCTCTTTTTCCTACCTCAAGTGAAAAGGAAGCAAATTGCATTAATTTTGGGTTTGAATGGAAACTAAATTTATGGATCTCTAACTATCAATTTTAAATTTAAAATTTTTTCAACAGATCTCATGGATTATTTTTAAGACTCTTCCATAACAATAACAATAATTCAATTACATTGAGCAGTTTTTGAAAATTATAAATAAAAAAAGAGAGTCAGTGGAGATCGATTCTCGCTATCATCCTTTATCAACGGCACCAAATATGCCAACGAAGTTGGCGCTTCTTCCCTGCCGCCGAGAAAGACATCCAGAAAATAATGTTTCATGAACTTTATTTAAATGAATTGGGACTCAAACTTTGGAACAGTAACAAGAAGCAACTATGAAGCGACGACGAAACAGATTTTTCGTTCAAGATGAAAAGATTGTTGATGTGTTTTAGAGAGCAGACTCGACAGCATGACCCATAGCGACTGGTGGAGTTGTGGCTCTGTGGTATTTATTACTGCATTTCCATGGAGGTTGAGAAGAAGACCAAGTGACTTGACTTATGAGACTGTATCTCTCCTCTTGGATCTGTTTGTGTTGTGCTTCGGTTCAAAAAGACCCGAAAAAAATTAGGACATAATTTTAATTTAACTTTTTCATGATCATTAAAGCAAATAATAAAAATTAGATCAAAAATGAATCACAGCTATAAAAATGGAATATTTTAAGTTGGTCTTTTAAACTTCCCAATATATTTTTTTCACAAAAAACATTCCCTCAATTCATTAATTCCATATACTCTATACAATAACTCAATACTCCTATTTATATTCCTGACAAACTTCTAATGTGTTAGTTAACTAATTAAACAGCCCAATATTAATTAGGTTGTAACATATTCTTTTAGTCATAATTTTTTAGTATTTTTTTCTAATAATTTTTTATTTAATTTAGTCTTCTTAAAGGAATAAATAATTTATATTATAAAAAAATTAAAATATTTATTTGTAAAGCTTGGCCATAAAAAATTTACTATGAGAATTTGATCTAATGATTAATTTTTATGTTTTTTTAACAGATAAGAATGCACGACAAAATTGATAAAAAGAAAATAAAATTTTTTAATTATTTTTTTAATAATAACTTAAATGCAAAAACTATAAATTGTTACTTTAAATAAACGGAAGTTTGAACATAAATCACGTTTACAATTAAAAAAAAGCAAACAAAAAATTGAGCATTCAAATAATTTGAAGATATGTTCTATGACTCGAACATTAAACTAAACACGCAACCTTCATAGTTTAATTTTTTCAACTGTACAGTAACTTGAAGGGATAAGCACTTTTTTCGTCCTTAAGGTCTTGGGCCAAAATCAAAATCGTCCCCGACTTTTTTTCTTATTAAAATCATCCTCAACGTTACAAAACGTTAAAAAATCATCTTTTTGTCCAGGAACAACATTTTGTGGACAATTTTACCCTTACATAAAAATTTAATTAATGTGGTGTCATTTGATTTTAGTAACAGCAAGTGCAGAGGGTAAACCGTAAATGATGGAAGAAAGCAAAGAAGAAGCAGAGGCAGCACTGCAAAAGAAGTACTCGTCAATCGTGGAACAGCTCAACAAACGCCACCAATCCCGTTCAGACAATAACAACGAGTCGGAATCATCTTCATCCCCTGCCTTCGAGTCCACATCATCCTTCCTCACCCGATTCTCGAACCTCAAATCCTCCATCGAATCCCAACTCACTCACTCACATTCCGTCTCCTCTTCCGACCCATCGCAGCTCAAACCCCAATTTGAGCAAATCTCAACATCAATCTCCCATTTGCAGAAGCTTGTTGCAGAAAATTCCTACTTCCTTCCCTCCTACGACGTTCGATCCTCCCTCAAAACCATCGCCGATTTGACACACACCCTAGAAACCCTCATCTCCCAGTTTTTCCCTAAGAAGAAGTTCTCCTTCAAGAACAAGGCTGCCACTAAGAAAGACACTACCAACAACAACACTGTTACTCCATGAACGGACTTTTTTTGTGTGGTTTAGAATTCACAAATAAACTCTCGTTGCAATTATAGTTTCTAAGCCAACAATAATCTTTTCATACAAAAGTTTGGTTGTCACAAGTAATAAACCCCTAAAATTAATAACTGAAGTATTCAAACCTTGGGTTGTCTCTCAGGGAATTGCAGGGAAGTGTTATTGTTATTGGTTATGAGTTGTATATTTGGGGTTTTGAATAAAGGAACAGGGAAAAGTAAATTGCAAGGGAAATCAAATGACAAAGAGGTCTTGACAAGGTTTGGTGGTCAAGGATCTCTATCCTCATCACTAACCACAACATGAGAATTGGCAAGGATCAATCCCATTAAATCATCCTCTAACTAGTAGTAAAGGAAAGTTAAGTGAGCTATATCAATCCAAGTCCATAAGTCTTAGCTCTCCACCAATTCAATTAGTGAGAACTAGAGTTAATGGCTCCAATAATCAATTACTTGGACATTAGTAACTCAAGAGTTCCTAAGTTACCATCCCAAGCCAAGAACATGAAAGTCTACTCTAACATCCTTCCAAGCATTTTATCAAGCACTTGGTAGGCACAATATGGAAACATAGAAAACTAACAAGGGAAATAAATCTAAACAACCAATTGTAAGCATCAATGATAACAAATAAAAGAAGAAGCAATAAACATGAAATACCTCTAATTGCATTAATAAGGGAAATCGAATCTAACATGAGAATTCATAAACCAAATTGTCAACATAAAGTGATCAACAAGGAAAATAAATAAACTAGAATGCTAGAACAAATAAAAGTAGAAGAGAAACTAAATTAAAAGAACATTGAACCTAGAATTGAGAAGAAATAAATCTAAAACTAAGAAAAATCCTAAAACCTAGAGAGAGGAGAGAGCTTCTCTCTCTAGAAAAACTACATCTAAAACCCTAAATTGTGAATAATGATTGAATGAATGATGGATCCTCCTCTCTACAACCTCTAATCTGTGTTTTCTGGGTCGAAAACTGGGTCAAAAACAGCCCAGAAATCACTGGGGGCGATTTTTAATACGCTGAACTTTTCGCAAATGTGCGCATACGCGTGATGCACGCGTGCGCATCGTCTAACTATAGAGCAACCATGGCAAATTATATATCATTTTGAAGCTCCGGATGTTAGCTTTCCAACGGAACTGAAACCGCCTCATTTGAACCTCTATAGCTCCAGTTATGATCGATAGAATACGAAGAGGTCAGGGTTGACAACTTAGCAATTTCTTCAATTTCTTGTATTCCTTCCACTTTTGCATGCTTCCTTTCCATCCTCTAAGCCATTCCTGCCCTATAAACCCTGAAACCACTTAACACACATATTAAGGCATCAAATGGAAATAAGAGAGGATTAAAACTAGTGAATTAAAGGCCAAAGAAGCAAATTTTTAATCATATCACAAAATCAGGAAGGAAAATGTAAAACATGCAAATTCTATAAATAAGTGTGAGAATAGTGGATAAAATCCATTCAATTAAGCACAAGATGTACCACGAAATAGTGGTGCATCACTCCACAAGAACCCAAGTAGCCCCTACCACTCAATCGCGACTCCCCGGGGTTCAGGAACAAATCCGGTGAGCTTTTGGTGGGTGATTTTAGGGGATTGGAGGTTGGCAAATTCACGGTGTCTGATCTCAATTCCTGCGAGGTTAGGATAATTGGTTGTGTGAGGATGCTCTTCGTTCACAGGTTGAAGGATTCTAGGGTTTACGTTGAGCCCGTGATGGGTTCAGTCTATATCGAGGACGTTGAGGGCTGCGTTTTTGCCATCGCATCACATCAGATTCGGATCCATGCTGCAACAAGGAGCGATTTTTACCTGAGAGTTAAGAGCAGGCCCATAATCGAGGACAGTAATGAGGTGAGATTTGTGTCGTACTACTTGCGCTACGAAGGGATCAAAGAGGATCTTTGTGGTGCTGGTCTTGATGCAGAAACTAGGAATTGGGGGAATGTGGACGATTTCAAGTGGTTGAGGGCAGTGTAGTCTCCAAATTGGTTGATTTTGCCGGAAAATATAAGGGTTGGAATCGTTGATATATTCAATTCGAAAAATGGGAAGAAGGAGGGAACTGATGATGATTATGGGATGGGATGGAATTTGGGGTGGGTGAGTCAAAGAGTATGAGGAAGGGAAATTGGGGGTGGATTTGGGGTTGGGGGTGGGAGAGAGACGAAGAGATGCTGAGTGTGTGTGGGGTGGGGTTTTATTTTTTTAATATTATTTTTATTAATAGTTAAGGGTAATTTGGTCAAAAAATATAATTGAAGTAGAAAATGACGATTTTATAATGTTTTGTAATGTTGAGGATGATTTTAATAAGAAAAAAAGGTCGAGAACGATTTTGATTTTGACCTCAAATCTTAGGGACGAAAAAAGTACTTATCCCTAACTTGAATTACAGTGGAAAGAGTAACTAGACCCCATAGTTAGAAATATATAGTCCAACATTCAATAGCAAAATAATCAAATATCACACAGTAACTAATCAAATATTTTTATAACGGAATAACTTTTTTTTATAAATACAAAAAAACTAGCTACCTAACAATTAGTATATTTTTAGGGCAAATCACTATATTAAGCCAAGGGGAGAAAAAATTACAGTCCGCCAAATCAAAAACTGGTTCATGAATCAACCAAGAGCCATTTATATATAGTTCGAATCAGCCTAATTCGAACTCTAATTACATGTAATTCGAATCAAACTGATTCGAACTACTCACACACGCACACACCCACTAATTCGAATCATCCTGATTCAAATTACACCAACAGTCATTTGAATCAGGGTAATTTAAATTACACTCACACACGCTGCACATAGTAATTCGAATTGGCCAGATTCAAATTACTCATGATTTAATTCTACCAATTCTTTTATTAAAAAATTAATAATTGATTAAAAAAATTAATAATTTAAAAATTAAAAAATATATTTTATTTCATGCATTAAAAAAAGCTAACAAAATATTTAATTATGAGACTTCTTTAAAATATTAATGAGCTATCAATTCGAATTTCATACCATACTCTTTTACCCATTTTTAATAGTTCGTGAATATTTTTTAATAAATTTTTTAAATAAATTTATTTAAATTATACCACAAAAAATATTTTATTCTATACAAAATAATTTTAAAAAATAGTTTAAAAAATGTTAGGAGTACTATAAAAATTTGTAATGTTTTAATGACTTAGAACATTAAAGAAATACTCTACATAGTCAATAATAATTTAAAAATTAAAAAAATATAGTTATAACTAGTATTTACCTAAATTACTAGAATATTATAAACTTTTATAGTACTCCTAACATTTTTAAGCCATTTTTTTTAAAATTGTTTTGCATAGAATAAAAGACATTTTAAGCCATTTTAAGCCATTTTTTATGCAAAATAATTTAAAAAATGGCTTAAAAATGTTAGGAGTACTATAAAAATTTGTAATATTTTAGTAATTTAGGTAAATATTGGTTGTAACTATATTTTTTAATTTCTAAATTATTATTGATTATGTAGAGTATTTCTTTAATGTCCTAAGTCATTAGGACATTACAAATTTTTATAGTACTCCTAACATCTTTTAAGCCATTTTTTAAAATTATTTTGTATAGAATAAAATATTTTTTGTGGTATAATTTAAATAAATTTATTAAAAAATTTTTATAAAAAAATATTCATGAGCTATTAAAAATGGGCAAAAGAGTATTATATGAAATTCGAATTGATAGATCATTAATATTTTAAAGAAGTCTCGTAATTAAATATTTTGTTAGGTTTTTTTTAATACATGAAATAAAATATATATTTTTTAATTTTAAATATTAATTTTTTTAATCAATTATTAATTTTTTAATAAAAGAATGGGCAAAATTAAATCATGAGTAATTCGAATCTGGCAAATTCAAATTATTATGTGCAGCGTGTGTGAGTGTAATTCGAATTACCCTAATTCGAATTAGTGTGTGTGCTGTGTGAGTAATTCGAATCAGTGTGATTCGAATTACATGTAATTAGAGTTCGAATTAGGCTGATTCGAACTATATATAAATGACTCTTGATTGATTCATGAACCAGATTTTGATTTAGTGAATTTATGTAATTTTTTCCTCTCCTTAACTTAATACAGTGATTTGTCCATATTTTTATAGGGTTTTTGTACTTTAATTATAAATATAATATAATTTAATTATATTTATAAAATTTGATCTAAATGTGAATCTTTTGATTATATTATTTATAAATTTTAGTTTATATATATATATATATATATATATATATATATATATATATGTACTCTGTGTGCGTAGATGAGTGATTAGCATGACTAATTCTTAACTAAGTATATGTATAACGTAACTTAACAGCATATTTATTATATTATCCGAAGCAGAGCCTCATATAACGGAAGCGACCAATACACCTTCAATTTTTTGTGCATACTTTCTGTCTGAAATTTAATCTAGTTCTGCCCATGTGTATATATTATTGCAAGATGTTCACGTATGTTATTGTACTTGCTTCATTGCTTGTAATATGATATTACAATTTTTATAACTATGGAGATTTATATTAAATAATATATGTGATCAAGATTTATTGAATAAAAATATTGTGTACATCAATCATAGAAAGTCCACGAAAAATTTGCAACGAATTTTTTTTTTTTTCAGTTTGAAATAAATGAAAATATCCAATTTATCTAATTTGAATTGTTGCATCATATACAATGACATCTGTAAGTTGTCAAGCCATTTTTTCTCTCAAAAAATAAAAGCTATTTTTTTCCTTTCCTCAGCTGAACTTAGTTCATGGTGGGATTTTATTTTTAATTGAGTAAAGTGATAAATACTTCTTAAAAATTTGACTTCGAATTAATTAATTTTTAAAGAAAAAGAAGTATTAATTTAATTTTTAAGATAGTAAATCGTAGATACATTATATTTTTTTTTATTAATTTATCAACTAAAATTTAACGGTAATATTTATATGTATTATTAATTACCTTGATGTGTTTATCTATGAAAGATAATTATGTAGATAATTTTTGTTGTGAAACTTCACTTGTTTTAATGGGATTTATGATAGATAGACAGCAATTGATAAAAAAAGTATATAAAAACTCAAAAGATAATAAGTGCTTTACTGTTTAAAACTATGTCGTTTTCATGCTCATGTGACAGTAACAAAATATATACCACTGTAAATAATAAAATACATGTATGGACAATTCCATTTTATTTTATACTATTCATTGATAGAATGACATACATATTCACCGTTTGTTATTTTGGAGGACCTAATTAATACTTTTTTAAATTAATTAATTTAAGGTTAACATCTTTAAAGATCTAATTATCACTCTACTCTTTTTAATTTTTTTTTGTCAAAATTAGCCTTTTAAATGCATGTGTTATAATAAATTTTATGAGATTGAAAGCTTATTAACAAATATAAAAATATATGTTAAAATTCTTAATTTTGCTTTATTTTTTATTTTATCTAAAATTTTTTAATTTGTCTAAAATTTAAATTTTATTATTTTATATATAATTTATATATTTTATTGACAAAATAACGATATATATATATTTAAAACTTTAGTCATATTTTTTAACTTTATGTATGAAAAAAGATAAATAATTTACTTAAATATTTCATTTCTATATACCTGAAATATCACAAACTGAATCAATTAAACTAAATAAAAGCGAAAAAAAGAAAAAAATATTTCGGTTCTCATTAACAAAAAATTGTATTCCTATGTTAAATGTACTTTTTTTTATTTCTTATTTTTAACCGAGTCATTTTTCAAATATTACATCAAATAGCTTAAATTGATTATTTTACATTTTAAGATTAAATTAATTGAGTCATCCATGTTATCTTACAAATCTCAGCCCTTTCTTTTATTTATTATTAAAACCTTTTTATAATCTTAATAAAACTATTTTCAATATATATCATGTGTTTAATACACACTAATAAAAAACTAGTTATTACAGACGGATATTTCCGACGGATTTTATCCCACAGAAATATAGACGGAATTTTAGAAAATTTTTTTGTCGGAAAACAAAAAAAATGAATTAGCATAAATTACAGACAGAAAAAATCTGTCGATAATTCTATCGGAAAAATTATTTTTTTTTTTCGTGGGAAATGGTTACAGACGGATTTTCCGTCTATAATTAAATAGACAAAATGTTGCGTTTTATTAGATTATTACAGACGAAAAATCCGTCTGTAATTTAAAAATTTTCCTCGAAAAATATTGATGTAAACCTAACTTAACCTAGTGTCTCGAGCTTTATTCACAATTCACACACGTTCATTCACACTTCACACACGAGCTTCTTCCTCACGAGCTGCTCCTTCTCTGGTCGCACGAGCTTCTTCCGCCGTTCGCATCGCACGATCTCTATGTCATCCCTTGCCTCCCACGAGCTCCTTTCGCCGCCGCTCTCGTCGCGTCTGCTCCCTTGGTCACCATTCTTGCAGAGCTTTCTCCGCTGCTCTCGTCGCGTCTACTCCCTTCATCGTCGTCATCACAGAGCTCTCTCCACCGTCGCTTCTTGTCGCGTTTGCTCCCTTAGTGAGTTTCAGGTATAATCAGATTTTGTGATTTTGGTGCTTAGGGCTCAATTTTTCTATGCCAATTTTAGGTTTATCAATTTTTCTTCGCAGTTTTCTGTGCTCAGGGGATGCTGGTTACCACCTCTTCATGCTTGCTCGAACCAACAACCGTGGAGATGGTAAGTGTGTGTGAAAATAAAATTCATGCTCAATCTTGCTTAGATATTTGGATTGCTAACTGTGCAATACTTAACTGCTAACATACTAGTAGTTAGTACTAAGTACCGATGTTCCATGCTTTCGAGGTTTTCCGATTTTTGTCATAATCTAAAGTATAAGTTTCTCCAAGTAAATTTGTTACTTTGTAGCTCAAAACTCATATCTACTATACTTTATGCAGGTCTTCTTACTACTATACACAAAATATTTACATGTTGTGAATTATCGGGAGTTGTTTTTAAATGATTTCGTGATCGTGTTGCTCAGTTGTTACATGTTCAGTCTATTGCCCCTGTTTCGCAAAACCAAATGGAAAGTCTTCACCAAGAGTTTCTTATTGTGAATACACACCTATTATTTCCTCACGATTTGAGTCTATGTATAGTGAGATTGCATCAGGTATGTCCATATTTTTCTTCTGATTCATATATGAATTTGGTTTTCAATCTTATCTTAGTTTCACTGTCTTTGTAGGTTCACCAAATTTTGCAGCATGTGGAATTGTTTCAAAAAGAAAACAGGCTGAAACCAATGCCGATTATACTCTGCAAGTGAGTTTATTGTCAATTTTGCAGCATTTGCTTCAGTGTTTGTACTTGTTGGGGATCATTATCAACTGCCTCCACTTGTCCAGGTAGGTGATTACTCATGTTTCTTGTGTATAACTCTTACTACAGTAAACTCTATTAGGAAATTCATACCTGATTATTCTCAGAGCATAGATGCCCGAGAGAATGGCATGGGGATAAGTTTGTTCTGTAGGCTCTCCGAAACACATCCAGAGGCAATTACGAAATTACAGAGCCAGGTATGCTGAACCACACATCACATTAGATCACAAAGTTCATTTTTATTCATTTTCCATTTTCCATTTACATCACGTGAAATTTTTAAATATATGCAGTACCGGATGCGTCAAGGCATTATCGACTTGTCAAATGCCTTGATATATGGTGACAGGTTGAGGTGTGGTTCATCTGAAATAACTAATGCAACACTTGAGTTTTCTAATTTAAACTGTGGCTTGACTTGGCTAGAAGATGTAAGGCTTTTGATTTCCACATTTTCATTGGCTTAATTGTTTAGGATTTATCTCAACCCAAAGTAATTATGTATGTGAGATATTGATAGCCACCACTATTGTTGGTTAGTCTCTGTGGACATCATAATAACTAATAGAGTTACTTCTTGACGTGGAGGCACTATTTTAGTAATTATGTACAATGTATGACTCCATTCTGAGATATACTAAGTTGGCAAAGAATATGTGACTATGTGTAGGCCAAGTTGTCAACTGGTGGTGATGATGCTTGGAAAGAAAGGGAAGCTGCTGTCTTGGCTCTTGGGGCAATAGGAGAGGGTTGCATCAATGGTCTTTATCCTCATTTGGTTGAGGTATTTTGTTGTTTGGTTCTGATGACTTTAATCCTTGGCAGAAGGTGTAATTATGGGAAAATTTAGTTTAACTTGTTTGAAGTTTGATTAAATCATGCTATCATCAGTTTGTGTAATTTTTGTTTCAATACTTTGGTAGTGTTTGGATTGTCTCTGAGATAGAAATACAGACACAAATGGATAATTTTTTGTTTCTACTTTTAGAAAGTATAGTTAATATAAGAATTTGGACAGAAAAAGTGTCTTTGTTCCTATATCCACAACCGAATGAGCTTATGAGTCCAATGTTTCTATATTTTCTGTCTACAGTATTTGTAGCTTACTGTTGTTTCGATAGGTTGTCTCCTGACTTGCTGACTAAGACTTTTGCTGCATTCTAGATCAATTTACCCTCTTAGTAGAGCTGCTCTTATCCAAAAACTAAAAATTTTCTATAACAATTCTATAGCCAATTTTCATGGATACTTTATTGTATAACAGTTCTATCGCCAATTTCAATTTTCTACTGTTGTAATTCAAGAATGTATGTGTCTTGTTTTTCTTGGTTACTCATGGTACACATTGAACTTTAGAATCAGGTGAACCATTTTGGTGTTTATGTGAGATATTTCTTCAATCTTCCTGCACCAACAGATCAAATTCCTACAAATATGGTACTTACCACTCTTGATTTTGTCCTTTGTCCCGAGTACTCTGTAGTAGTTTATGATTAATCCAATATTTTTAATTAATTTCTGTCCTTTACATATGCAGTCTCCTGTGAAAATGGTACCCACTAGCATGGCCAAAGAATTTGCTGGCATAAATGTATGATAGAAATGATATGACATTTGGGATATCATCAAGAATGGCTGGCCTTGTTTTAATCACTCTGTGTGTATTTATGTAAAAATTTCACAATGAAATTTTAATAATTAACTTGGCACTATTGTCTTTGTTTTTGATACATTGTAAAAACCAAAATTTCAATGAAAATTTGATAATTAACTTGGTACTATATGTCTTTGTTCTTGATACATTGTAAAAACTAAACATCATGTTTGGTTCTATTGCTAATATCAAATATTGGTTATTTTGAAATACTATGAATATTTGGATACAAGTTAGATAAAAATTAGATGAAAACTGGTTTATTTTGCAATAGAAAAATCTAAAAAAAATGTTTTACCTAACTGACGGATTTACAGACGGATTTTCCGTCTGTATTTAGAATTTGGAATGCTTTCAAGGCTCCAATTTCTGACGGAAAATCTGTCAAAAAATTCGTCTGTAATTACAGACGGAAAATTCCTCAGAAAATCTGTCTGTAATTATAGACAGAAAATCTATCTGAAAATCCGTCTGTAATTACAGACGAAAAATTCGTCTGAAAATCTGACTGTAATTACAGACAAAAAATCTGTGGGAAAATTCGTCTGTAATTACAGACGGAAAATATATCAGAAAATTCGTCTGTAATTATAGACAAAAAATCCGTTGAAAAGTTCGTCGCTTTCGGAAAATGGATGCAAAATTTACAGAGAAAAAATCCGTCGGTAATTGGTAAAAATCTGTCGGTAATTTTTTGACGGAAAAAAAATCCGTCGGTAAATAATTTCCAACGGGGCTTTTACAGAAGGGCGAAATTCGTCGATAATTTTGTCGGTAACAAAAAATCCGTCTATAATAAAGACTAAATCTATCTATAAATCTGTTTGTATTAATCCATTTTCTAGTAGTGACATGTTTTTTATTTTCATTTTTAGCACATCATTTTTTTTTCTTTTTACGAATAACGGATCTATCTTAATTAAAGTGTGTATTTAAGATTAATAATTAAAGAATATTCTTTCTATATAGAATTTGTTGATTTGTTAATTTTTTTTATGTATTATAATTTATAGAGGAGTGCTACACATACAAGTCTTTTTGACTTACAAGTCTTACAAGTTACTAAGCCTTTTAATGCGTTATTCAACGTTTCCTGTTTTCAAAGCGCCACACTCAGAACGGTTCTTCTTCTTTTTCTTCCTCTTCCTCTTCTTCTTCTTCTTCTTCTTCTTCTTCTTCTTCTTCTTCTTCTTCTTCTTCTTCTTCTTCTTCTTCTTCTTCTTCTTCTTCTTCTTCTTCCTCTTCCTCTTCCTCTTCCTCTTCTTCGTTTTTTTTTTCGATTTTCATGGTTTCTGAAATCAAGCTTTGAAATCGTTTTGAAGAAGAAGAAGTAGCAGAAGATGAGGAGAAAGAGAAAGAGTTCTGAATTATGCAACAAATTTTGGGTGTATTTCTTAAATACTTTGGGTGTATTTTTCGTAATCATTTCTGTAATCCTTTTGAAGATAATGGAACTTCAGAAATACACCCAAACGATTACAGAAGTACACCCAAAATGATTACAGAAATACACCCAAAGGATTACAGAAATACATCCAAATGGTTACAGGAATTCACCCAAATGATTATAGAAAATACACCCAAAGGATTACAGAAAATACACCCAAAGGATTTAAAGAAATACACCCAAAATTCGTTAAAATACATCTTATGCATAATTCAGAACTCTTTCTCTTTCTCCTCCTCATCTTCTACAGCTTCTTCTTCTTCAAAAACGATTTCACCATGAAAAATCGAAAAAAAAGATAAAACAGAGAGAAAAGAACGTAAATGAAGAAGAAGAGAAAGACGATGAAGAAGAACGTGCAGAAACGAAAGAAAAGGAGAAGAAGAAGAGTAAGAGGAAGAAGAACGTGCAGCAAGAAGAAGAAGAAGAAAGAGAAAGAGAAGGCAAGAAACGAAAGAAAAGAAGAAGGAGAAGACGAAGAGGAAGAAGAATGGTTGGAAGCGTATTTTGAGCGTTAGTTTTAATTGAACTTGTAAGACTTACAAGCCTTAATCGCTTGTATGCGAAGAATTACTCTAATTTATATATGTGTGTATACGTGCGCGAGTGTAAATAAAAATTATAGAAAGTAAAGTTGTTAAACTCTCGATTTAATTCTTAAATACTTACTTATAAATTTATGAATTTAGACTAATAAAACAAGTAAACTTAATAACTTAAATTTGAATAAATTCGAGTCAATTCAAGTAAATTCAATAAATTCGCATAACTTATATAAAATTGGTAATCCTTGTGTATACTATTTTAAATTTATTTTGGTCTCTTAATTATTAAAACATGTAATTTTGTAAAAAAAAATTAAAAATTAAAAATATGATATCTATATCTAATAAAAATTTTAGTTTTTAACATCACATATTTGTGATTTATGTAAAGATATCAGATAGAGAAAAATTATTTAATAAAGTAATATGAGATTTTATTATTATGTTTGCTTAATTGATATGAGAAAAGTAAAATTAGAAAAAACTTAAAAATTATTATATATATATATATATATATATATATATATATATATATATATATATATATATATATATATAAAAGTAAAAGAATTTGTATGCTTCAAGTGATCTTAAAAATAAATTCAAATTATTTAAGATACGATATTTCAATTTATACCTATAAATAGAATTAAAAAAAATATAAGTAGGAGATTTTAATCTCTTTTTATCTAATTCATTTAAGATTATAAAAAAAATCACAAAAGATTACCACATATTGATAACATGTATCAAAAGTAATAAAATAATTTATAATAATTTTTTTATATATTTTATTTTATTCAAATAAAATAGATTAGATATAATATTTGAGAGATTTTTTTTTATCATAATACTTGAGAGACTTTAATTAGTACTAAAAACATATCGTTCGATTATACAAAAATACTGTTATACTGAGGTCCAAATTTATTATTAATATCTTGATCGATGAATTTTTGAGTTAAGCAAATCTTAAGACAGAATTTAAATCATTGATATTTATTTAAGTAAATAATTGAGTTAACTATTCAATAAATTTAAATTAGTTATTATGATTCTAAAGCTAAAACTTATTATTGATATTAATAAATTTTTATTGATTAACAAAAATTTAAATTATACCCAATATCTATTTTACTAAATTCAAGCACTTAAGTGTTCAAAAATCAATGTATAATAAATATTTTGTTAATCACCATACTATATAGTTACACATCAAAAAAAATTCTAATACTAAATTTTTCATAAAAATATTCTATTGACAATATATGATAATTATAACCTTAAATAATTATTGTTATGAATTAAGTTAATGATCATATCTCTTTATATATATAATTAATAAATAAGATATACTAATTTTTGTCTAACAAAATTATTTATAGATATATAGAGATCTGTATTATTAATATCTTTTTTTTAATAATTTTACACTTAAGAATAATTTATATTAAATTATAAAATATTTATTTTTCAAAAGTATTATATTATATTAATTCATTCGTTGAATAATATATAGAATAATAATAATAAATTGTTTAACACGTAATAGATTAAATTATGGTCATATTATTTATTTTTAATAAGTCAATTATATTAAATAATACAAAAATCAAGTAATGGGACATAATTTAGCTACCTTATTCGTACACTTTTTTAAATACAAGTCATATATTCACGTTTCTAAATAATAATTTTTTAGTTAAAAGCAATTTGACTGAAGCATTTAATTATATATATATATATATATATATATATATATATATATATATATATATATATATATATATATAATTCTATGAAATTTAATAATACCTAACAACAACGCAAAACACTAAAAAAAAAAGGTTATTATTGTTGCTGTTATTTTGCTATTGTTATTGATATTGTCTGCATTGTTAAATTGATATACAAAAAGATAACTAAAATAAAAGGAGCGTAATTTAGTAAAATTGTGTGTGAAAATGTGGTAATTTTAAATCAGTGTGAGAGTAAATTAAATCCACTCAAAAGATTTAAAAAGAAAGTTTATTGATGAAATATTTAAATTCTTACTCAGTTAATTACTATATTAAGGTTGTTTTATTTAAATAAAATAATAGAAGATTAAATTTACGTGAATCTCCTAAATAAAATTTTAAAATATGAACTTCTTAAATTATATAAATCATCTCAAGGTGATGTGAGTTATATAATGCATGAAATATATGACCCTAAAACGATTTATGCATAAAATTTATTAGATAAATGTACATAAATAATCCCAGACTAATGTGTTTTTTAAGTTGTATATAAATCGTTCCACCTTAGCATGAGTTACGTTTTTTCACCTAAAACTCACAATCCTAATACCATTTACGTGCAAATACACAACCTCAACATTCAAACACGATTTACGTGCAAATCCAAAACTAATAGATATAATTAGACATAATTTTAATTTGTGCTTAAATATTTCTAGGTTGAATATTAATTTTTCAATAAATTTAGGAAGTAAAAATTTTAATTAGTTAAAAAAATAATATAAAAAATAATTTTGTTATCACAAAGATTTATCTTCTAAAATAAATAAAAAACTTCATTTAAAAGACTAAATTATTGTGTACGAATAACTCTATTTTTATTTTAAAGACAATATCTAAAAAAATTAAAGAATTTAAATGTTTTAAAATAAGAAAATTATTAAAATGATAAAATAAAAATTAACATTATTAAATTTGTAATTTTATAAAATATATATTTTATTATTTTATTTTTAAAAATTAATTTCTTATTTTATTATTTTATCAATTTATTCAATTTAAAAATTTTAATCAAGTATTAGATAGTTATATCCAAAATTTGTTTATATTATGTTCAGATAGTTATATTTTTTTGTTATATGTTTAAATAATTTATGAATATAAAAATTGTTCTGGGACTTATCTAGAACTGGATGGTGGTTGGGCTTGTTTGTGAGGCCCAAGCGCTAGAGGAGGGTGGTCTCCGATTTGGTTTACGTCTGGGAGCCTCCTTCCGACTTGTGGGTGTGAAAGAATGGAGGGTGGTACCTGCAAAGACACTCCGATGCCTAAGTCAGCATGGGGTTAAGCAGGTTTAGAATGTATTGGAACTTAGAGATACCTGAGGGGTGTCAGGGTATTTATAGTGGTGATCCAATAACCACCGTTGGAGTAGTGCCACATTTTTAGGTGGATAACTGTCCCTTTATCTAGGGATTGTTGGGATATGGCTTCTAGAAGTGGGTTGAGAGATTTTAGGGCAGTTACTTATTTGAATAAGTGTTATCTGCCAGCCATCTCTTGTGCCCGACTTCTTTGGAAAGAAGTCTGTGTTGAGTCCGACCTCTTCTGAAGAGGTCGGTGAATAACTAAGGCCAATCTTTAGATTGGGCCTTTTGGTGTATTTGGATCTGGGCCTTAGTGTTGGGTCAGGGTATGAACAGTGCCCCTACTCGAGTTCAATCTCTTTTTCTTAAGAGTTGAATTCGAGTATTTGAACTCGAGCTTGTAGGCTCTGTATGATTGGTTTTAACACATCTTACTTAACTAAAGAATATTTCTTGTCCTAGTTTCATACAACTTATTCAATTCGAGTTGTTTTGAGGATACATGACTTGTTTTAATACAAATCACTTTTTTGAAACTTATTCCGATTTCTTACGACTTGTTTTGATACAAATCGTTTATTTCAAAACTCGTAATTATTTCTGAGTATAACCTCATCTAGCTCGTTCGATGCGAGTAGTTTTAAGGTCTTACGATTTGTTTCATTTCAAATCGTTTAATTAAAACGTGGCTATTTCTTGATCTAATTTCATACAATTCATTTAGATTCGAGCTATTTTTAGGACTTCACAACTTGTTTCAAGTACAAATTGTTCATTTTGAGTCCTTTTAAAGTATCAGATCATCTTTTATAACCATCAAACTTTGTTGCTTTATCCATTGTGCCCTTGCTTGAGGTTGAGTTTTATGAAGTCGGACTCGAGCAATCAAGCAGAAAGGATTTTCGAATGAAGCCTTTTTTTGTTGAACTCATTCATTCTGAGTTTTTTATAAATGACTTGTTTTTTATACAAGTCACTTTTTTGAAGCACAACTCGTTATATACCAAGTTGTTTTGCGCGATTTGTTTTAATACAAATTGCGTAGATCATATGGTTATTTTTTACTCGATTTTGTTCAACTCATGAGTTTGAGTTGTTTTTAAATCATCAAGCTGTATTATAACCATTGGACACCAATTTGTACCTCGTCGCTTTATCCGAGCGACCGTTGAAAAGGTTAGCTCGTGATTTTTGCGCTTTGTCGAGCATAAAGTAGCGCCTTAGGTGAAGGGATTATATGCTTATTCCCTCCCCTTTCTAGTTTTTACTAGGTTGTCATCTTTGTGTATGATACAACTTGTTTTACCCAAGTTGTTTTTTAGGGTAGTTTTTACGTTTCGATTTTGTTCAAAAACGTTTACAATCCTTTCTTTCCTTTTTAACTCGTTTCTATACGAGTTATTTGGTCGAAGGATTTTTGTTTTGATTTTGCTTTAGTGATTTTGATACAAATTACTTTTTAATGCTTTGCTTTAATGATTTGTTTTTATACAAATCACTTTTAAAGCTTTAGTTTTAGGTTGATACGACTTGACACAAGTTCGTTGAAAATATGGTTGACCTTTAGTCCTTTAACAAAGGACTTCAATAACTTTCACATTACTTGATATTGGTCCCTTTAGGTGGGTTTTACCAACTTTCTTTGCTTGTTGCATTGCTAAAATTATTTCAAAGGGATTTGAGCCTTTGTTTGAACCTTTTTCTCAAGATTTTACTGTGTTTTATCCTTCGTCTTTAGGTTTTTGTTAGGCTTGCCTTTATAACCTAGGTCAACTCATGTGTTGTTGAGCTGTGAGGTTTTGGCGTGAGCCTTTACCGGGAACCTTAGACTTTTAGGATTTAGAGGAGAGATTTTTCATTACTTAGTTCGAACGATCAATTTGACTTATCATTGAATTGTTTTCTTAACTTAGGTTATTTTTGCTATACATTTTGCTCTGCTCGGGGGCTTTTCCGACTTACTAGTCATTTGCCATCTTATTGCCGAGTTCTTATGATCGTCTTTTATAACCTCTTTATACCGACTTGTACCTCGTCGCTTTATCTTGCCAACCTTGTAGGTCGGGCAGCAGATTTTTGCGGTTTTTCGAGCTTAAGTCGGTGCGTGCCGTAGAAATACTAATGGAAATTTCTCTTCAAATTGCAAGCATGTCACGACCTTGGGAGCTCAACTCCATCCAAGTTGGACATTTTGTAGTAACCCCTTTCTTAAGACTTCTAGGGTCCTATCCAGTTTGTTGTCAGCTTTTCTTTGCTCGACCTCTATAGCCCGATATTATTTCCTATCAAGATGAGGTCTTTTGCGGTGAATCTCGTAGCCATCCTTTGTCTCAAAAGCTCTTTTCTTATCCAAGTTCAAATTTCTAGAAGAAGGTCAAGCTTTTCTTTTAAATTTTGAATGTTAACCAACTTTCTTATAGAATTTCTCAAAGCCTCTTTTCTTATCTGAGTTTGCTTTCAGATTTTTGGAAGGAGGTCGAGTTCTTCTTTCGTGCTCTAGCATCATTGTAGAATGTTGTCTTTGGTTTTTGATAATTTTGGACTTGGCTCTCATAATAAGCCAGTGCCCCTACTCGAGGTCGAGCTTCATGAAGCCGGACTCGAGTATTCAGTCATGCCATTCTTTACTATTTGTTGCTATATGACTTTTACAAGTTATTTTGGACTCTCTTTTTGGGAGGTCGAATAACTTGTTTTATACTTGTTGTGTCAACCTAGTAAGGTCGGATCCTTATCTCTTGGCTTGAGGAGGCATTCTTATAAATCGCCATCCTTTTTCAATTTGTTTTAAACAAATTGTTGTGAGGTCGGGTTTACATCCTCTTCGTGTTGATGTTTGATTATGGTCATGCTGTCCTTAAGTTATATGTGCAATTCGTTTTAGGTTTGCCCCTTGCCAGCTTGATTAAGTACAAGTGGCTTAGTGAGGTCGGACCACGATTTGCATTTATAACTTCTTACACCACTTTGGATCTCGTCACTTCAAGTCAGAAAAAGTGTGCATTAGGGAGTAAGGTGTGCTTTCTAGATGTAGTATTCCTTTTGTTGTAGACATGGCATAATCTAGGTAGATTGTTTTCGAGTAAGTCGAGTATGTTGTAGTAGTTCTTTTTCAAGTCTTAAGTGACTTTGTTCGGATCTTTTCATTTTGGTGTTGGCTTTTCTTCGTCCGATTTTGGCCCGATGTCATTTTGAATCAAGACGAGGTTGTCAGTTGAGAAATTTCTTCGTATGACCTTCTCATGGCCATTTATGCTTGGGATCTCGTTCTCGAAGTCATACCTCAAGAAAGAGGTCGGACTTTTCTTTGTAAGCTCTAAGCCTATCTGACCTTGTTGTAAAGTCGAACATTTAAAAGAAGTCAGACAAAAGAGGTCAGATTTTCCTTTATAAATTCAGAGATTTCGACCTCATTGTAGTTTGACCTCTAAAAGAGGTCGGATTTTTCACAAACTCCAAAAAGAGGTCGGATTTTTCCCTTGTCGGCTCTAAAGAGGTCGGATTCTTCTGAGCAAATGAGGTTTTAGACCTCATTTGTAGAGTCTAACCTTTAAAAGAGGTCGGAATTTCTTCGTGGGATCTAAAAGAAGTCGGATTTTTCTTTATTAGTCTGGAGGTTTTTTGACCTTATTGTAGAGTCTGACCTTTAAAAGAGGTCGGACTTTTCCTTCATGAACTTTGCAAGAGGTCGAATTTTCTTTGTGTGCTCCAAGCTTATCCGACCTTATTGTAAAGTTTGACCTTTAAAAGAGGTCGAACTTTTCTTCATGAGCTCTTTAAAAGAGGTCGGATTTTCTTTATGAGCTCCCAGCTTATCCAACCTTGTTGTAAAGTCTGACCTTTAAAAGAGGTCGGACTTTTCTTTATGGGATTTTTAAAAGAGGTTGAATTTTGTATAGCTTTCTCCGACCTGGTGGACTTCTTTGAAGTCGTTGAGATAGTTATGTGGATCAGTAGATCCATCATAGGGTTCCATGTTGGGATGTTGAAAAAATTTTTAGGACCTTTGTACGCATGACCTCTTTAGAGAAAAGATCATCTCCTCCAATGAAGATTGGGCCTTTGTCAATCCGACTTTCTTTTTCCTTTGGATTGGATTCCAGTTTTCTTCCTGGAAGACATCCATCTTTATTGGTGTGCAAACGACATCAAATTCTACATAGGATTATTTCCTTCCATATTCATTGGCAGTGATGTAATTTGTGAGCAACCCACGAAAGATGTGCCATGTGAATTTTTCGTGTTATTCACTGCTCTGTTGTAATTGATATGTGAATCCAATGAAGAAAAAACTGGATTCATCACTTCATTGTCGGATTGGGTTGCATTCAAATGGACTGATGCTGCATTTTTTGGCATAAGTTGAAAATAAAGGTTTCATTATTTTTATCAACAATGTTTTCCCTTCTTTCTTCAATTACTGACTAATATGGGATATTTTATTTATTTATAAAACATGTGTATTTGGAACATGCAACTGCTCCATTCCATGAGTGGGTATCATGGATTTTTCTGAGATTGTAAGTCGGCACAGATGTCATTGTCCATCCTATTTCACGAAGATGTTGGGATTAGTCACGTTCCCTTTTCCTCCTTTTTTTACATAACTTCTTTTGCCAAATGAATTTTTTGAATTAAAAATTCTTTTATTCAATTGGCTTTCGAGTTCGTTTTTTTCACGTAACTTCTTTTGCCAATTGAATTTTCTGAATTGAAAATTCTTTTATTCAATTAGCTTTCGAGTTCGTCTTGGTTTGCTTTCTACAATGGCCTTGGGACGGTGCTTTCTTCTCTTTTGTTTGATATATTTAATCCAATTTAACTGTAGAAGTAGAATCATCATCCCTATTTGATATCCTTTGCCCATTGGGAGAAGTTTTTTTTTACGGAATTTCTGGTATCCATAGAAACTGTATTCCAGCTTCTTTTTAACAGTGCTTGCATCTTATTCATGTCGAGTGGTTGTCTGACTATGTTGTTGATCATCCGCCATTGTCAAGAGTTGAGCTCCAGGTCCCCGGCAACGGCGCCAATGTTCCAGGGCTTAGCTAGAACCGAATGGTGGTTGGGCTTGTTTGTGAGGCCCAAACGCTAGAGGAGGGTGGTCTCCGACTTGGTTTACGTCTGGGAGCCTCCTTCCGACTTGTGGGTGTGCAAGAATGGGGGGGTGGTACCTGCAAAGACACTCCGATGCCTAAGTCAGCATGGGGTTAAGCAGGTTTAGAATGTATTGGAACTTAGAGATACCTGAGGGGTGTCAGGGTATTTATAGTGGTGATCCAATAACCACCGTTGGAGTAGCGCCACCTTTTTAGGTGGATAACCATCCCTTTATCTAGGGATTGTTGGGATATGGCTTCTATAAGTGGGTTGAGAGATTTTAGGGGCAGTTACTTATTTGAATAAGTGTTATCTGCCAGCCATCTCTTGGACCCGACTTCTTTGGAAAGAAGTCTGTGTTGAGTCCGACCTCTTCTGAAGAGGTTGGTGAATAACGAAGGCCAATCTTTGGATTGGGCCTTTTGGTGTATTTGGATCTGGGCCTTAGTGTTGTGTTAGGGTATGAACAAAAATATTTTTATTTTTTGGATTAGATTTTAAAATTGAAGTAAACTCAGTTTTAGTTTTAATAGGATATTGAAATGAATTTGATCTATATCTACAAGTATTCACACAATAAATATTTTACAAAATTAATTTTAGTGCATAGTACTCAACTCAATTTCTTTTAAAAGTCTACATTTGCTGTGTATTTTGATTTTTTTACTTCATTTTTATGTTGGTGTTTCTCGTATTCTCTAAATATTCAATTATTGATTTTTATTTGACCAAATCAGTACTATTCTCTCGACATAAAATATGTTATCCAATTTTCTGTCATTTAAACAAAGAATCTATTATTCGATTTTAAAATTATTCTAGTATTTAATCTTAGACTAAAATCTTTTAAATTGAATAAATTGATAAAATAATAAAATAAAAAATTAATTTTTAAAAATAAAATAATAAAACATATATTTTATAAAAATTACAAATTTAATGATGTTAATTTTTATTTGATCATCTTAATATTTTTTATTTTAAAACATTTAAATTCTTTTTTTTTTAGATATTGTCTTTGAAATAAAAATAGAATTATTTATACACAATAATTAATCTTTTCAATGAAGTTTTTTAATTATTTTAGAAGATAAATCTTTATTGTAACAAAATCATTTTTTATATTCATTTTTTTTAACTAATTAAAATTTTCAGTTTCTAAATTTATTAAAAAATTAATATTCAACCTAAAAATATTTAAGTACAAATTAAAATTATGTCTAAATATATTTATTAGTTTTAGATTTGTACGTAAATCGTACTTGTGTGCTGAGGTTGTGTATTTGTACGTAAATCGTGTTAGGATTGTGGGCTTTAGGTTAAAAAACGTAACTCATGTTAAGGTGGAACGATTTACATACAACTTGAACAACACATTAGTCTGAGACGATTTATGTGCATTTGTCCAATAAATTTTATGTATAAATCGTCTTAGGATAACATGTTTCATGCATTATCTAACTCACATCACCTTAGGATGATTTATATATTATATAATTTAGGAGATTTACATTTTAAAATTTCATTTAAGGAATTCAGGTAAATTTGATCTTGTATTATTTTATTTAAATAAAAAAGCCAATTTAATATGATGTTAATCACTAGTGTTCATTATTCGTAAAAATTGGTTAACTTTAATATCAATATAAATTAAATTTAATTGTTCATCAAGTGAACATCACTAATGATGTTAATAGAAGAATTTTGTGAAAATAATATGATTTACATTTTAATTTTTTCAAGTAAACTTATTATTTTAAAATTTAGGGATTAAGTTCAATTGCACTATATTTTTAAATGTACTATAGAATTTCACTATAAAAATAATTTTATCTAACATTTATTAAAAATATAAATTTATTTACGGCCCCTTCCTAATAATTAATAATAAAATGTGGGAAAAAGGTAATGTGGTCATTTTTATTAACTAAATTATAATATAAGATAGTCAATATAGTTTCGTAAACAAAAATTTTCAAGCAATAACATAAAAGTTAACAATGGATAAACAATAAAGGGGTGTCTAGAAAAATAAATAATAAATTTTACATTGTTAATATTATTAATAAAAAATATTTATTAAAAATGAATAAAATATTAAATCGTAATTAATATTTTTGGATGAAAGCAGTTAAATTAAGATATATTTATGTCTAAATAAATGTAAAAAGAATTAATTCATAAATAGATGACAAAAATATATTAAGTAAAAAAATTTCATGATGATAACAAGATATTTCAAAATTTTATCTAACAAGGTGCCTTCTATGGTACCTATCATCTTATTGTACCTATGGTGACTACAAAGAAGTTTACCAATTAGTTGTGGACATTTGGTAATTGAAAGCGTATCACTAAAAGTATTGCTTAAAGAGAAAGTGTTACCCTTAATCGTTAACTTGGCTCTGATACCAAAATTTTTATTTGGATTTTTCTTTTAATTTCTTTTTCGAAATTTCTAAAAGTATTGACCATAATTTTTTAATCTTGTTTTAGTTTATAATATTCTTTTTTGCATGAATTATTGTATATAAAATCTTTTATCTGTTTGTCTTTTTCTTTAATATAATTTCTCAAATCCTCAATAACTTCTTTTATTTCTTCACTTTCTCCTGTTTCTAAATATCTGTTTAATTTTTCAATTTCATTCTCCATTTTTTCTTTTAACAGCTTTAATTCTTTTAAATCATAATATGGTGTTCCAGGCATTTATAAATTTTTTAAGTTTAGCTCCAGCTTGTTTATATTTGTTCTTATTTCTATCCTTTTTATTATAAGGTCATTAATTTCGAATTGAAGATTATTTAATTCTCTTTTATATTCCTTTATTTTACTTTTTAATTTTTTCGCCCTTTTTCTTTTTATTTTATTTTCTGGTCTTTCAATCTTTGTATACTTCATTAGTTATCTTAGAATTTCTGCAAATTCTATCATCGATTCATCATTATTTTCTAGAGATTCTATTAATTTTTCTAATATTTCAACTTCTCCTTTCAATTTGTCATAGATTATTTTTAGAGTTTCAAATGCTCTTTGATTTATTTCAGAAAACTGTAAATAATTCAACCGATTTTTTCTTTCAAAGAGTTCTTGTTTCTTGTCTTGATAGGTTACATATATTTTCTCTTTATTTATTGTCATAACTTAGTGTTTAGGGTTTCATTTAATTTTTCGACCTTTTTTGTTAATTCTTTTATTTCAGAATTTTCTTCTTTAATCTTTAACTTAGATAAACTTAAAGGGCTATTAATTTTGGATTCTCTTGTTTGAAAATTCGATGAAACTAATTTTCCTGATGGTTCTTTTAGTAAAAGAACTGGATTTTCAATAGCTTTATATTTTGGTATTTCTGTTTTTACAATTTTCTGAAATAATTCATCAACATAAATTCTTTCTCTGTTTTTAAATATTATACTATGATGGCTATTTGTTAAAGCATAATTTATTGCATATGTAATTGAAAATGGTTCATCGTCTTGTTCCATTAGATTCTTTCTGTGAAATTTATAAGCCAAACTTATAGATCTTCCAAGATTTTCAGTTGATAAAGGTATAGCATATCCAAGATGGGCATTGAATTTAACATTTACGTTTGCCAAGTTTCCATGAACAATTTCAATTATTTGATCTATTGGGTCATCAGTAATTCTTTTGTCACAGATTGCTAAGCTTATTGGTGAATTAATTCCTTTCATGTATGTAGATTTGATTAAGACTTGTATAGTACTAATATGAATCCATCCAATTTTAGATCTTTTTTGTTGATCCTTAATTTTCTCAATCTGTTTACTCAATTCTTCATCATTTATCAGAGCTATTTCAAGTTCTCCATTAGCAGATTTTATCTTTATAGGGGCTTCAAGTTGAATTTTTCCATAGTATATTATATTTTTTCTATTAAAAACTTCTTTTAAAAGATTTTGTTTATTAAAATTTTCATTTGATTTGAGATTTAATTCTGTTTTTAGAACAGCTTATTTTTCATTATCTAATAAGGCAGATAGTCTATAATAATCATATTCTTCCGTTAATTCTAGACTTTCTAAATAATTCATAGCTATGAGATTAAGATAAAGGCGTACCTTTCTGGAGAAAAACTTCTTTTATTTAGAATATTTTACATAAGATGTTTTTATCTCCAGAGGGGAGATTGTAGATACTAACTCTAGAGGGGAGTTTAGAATTGATTTTTCCTAAGGGAATTCTTCTTCAAACTATAGAATCGCCTCGGCCGCTTCCTCCTTGCTCTCCTAGCATATGAGTACTCTTAGCCTTCTGCTTTCTATTGTTTAATGCCTTCTACAATTGCCTAAGCAACCTATTTATAATGGTTGGGTCTGATGGACAATTCCCATCCTTACCCTTCTTATGACGTCATTGCTTACGTCATTGTTTATTATCTTGCACCAGCTACATTGTCGGTGCTCTATGACCTAAGCGCTTACGTCCCTATGCAATAATGTTGAGAGATGCTTCAGATGTGCTATCCTCCTCTTTCATCATGTGACCTTTAGATGCGTTGTCTTCTTCCTTTATCATGTGGGTTGATTCCGTTTTATTATTGCTTTCTTCAGATAACTCTGAGACACATAGCTGGCACTTGTGGTCTTCTCTGTCTTTTATCAAATAGTAGAGATTCCTCTTTATCCCTTCGGGGAGCTTTTCTAAGAGTCCAGATAAGTTGTAGAATGCTGATTCAAATTCCACTAAGAGTCTCATCTCTCTTTCTTCAATTTCATTCTTTTTACTGGACACAAGCAAAGTATTTCTGCTTTTATAATTGATTCTTGTGTGAGATTTCCTTGTTATCTTTTGAGTTCTTTCGAAGACCCTTGCTAGTGTGCTGGCTAGTCTTCCTTCATGACTGTAGATTGTTAAATCTTGAACTTGATCAATTGGTTGAAAATTTTCTGGGAAGACGGACATGAAGATCACTTGATGTGCTGGAATCAAGCATTCTTCTTCTTCATTAAAAATAGGTTGACTATTCGTAAATTTTAGGGATATATCCCTTGGATTTACGTTGTCAATCATATTTTAAATCTTTTTACTGCATCAATAAATCCTGCAGGAAACTCACTAATAATTTTCAAATCATTAAAAATTAAGATTGTATCAATTAATCCATACTGGAAAAACTGATAGGTGTCAGATGGGGAAGCCTCTGGAAATATAACCAGCTTTGTTAGCTGTTCTTTAGCAATAGGATAATATCCCAAGATCGCCCTCTTTTCTGCAGTCCAATTCAAGACTATGTTAAGGGTTTCTCTGAGATTTGATCTACAAACCCTTTTCTTTTCCTTGATTTCAGCCCTTGTAGGAATATTTCTTATTATCCCTGTTCTCTGGGTTTGAATTGGAGCTTTATCTGCTCTTTTTAGGGTTTGCTCTGGATGAAGAGCTTCATATTCTCTAAACGATTCCTTTGCCTCTTCCAGTGTTAAAAACCCTCCTTTATGAATTATCCTTGATTGCTGTGTAAATGGTGCTGCTTTTTCCCAGGCATCATATACTCCTTTCATAGGGCCATTATAAATTACATAATATTTTTTATCTTGGGTGGATTTTTTGATAATTTCAGCAATTGTTTTATTTTCTAGAATTTTTTCCTCACTTGATTTGTCCACCACGCTTAGCTGGCTGAACTCTGATGGTTTTGGTTGTTGTGTTGATTTCATTGCTTCGATGGCCTTCTTGAGGGATTGGATCTGTGTCCTTATTTGCTGACAATGCTTGCATTTTTCGAGTTCTTGTTCGTATTTTTGAATTTCTTGATTTAATGTGTTGTAGACGAACTCCATTCTCTTGTTAATGTATCTGCAATAACATTTTTGTCACTCTTAATATATTCAATTTTTATTGGATATTGTAACAAAAATAATTGCCATCTTACCAATCGTCCATGATTATAATCAACTTTCAAATTATATCGTATGAAACCTGTTAAATAACTTGAATCTGTCCTTAATGTAAATTCTTTGGGTAGTAAATCAATTTTTCATTTCTTAAGAGATTTAATTGCTGCTAGAGTTTCCCTTTCATGAGTAGTATATCTCTGTTCTGTTGGAGTAAAAGTCCCTGAAATATACCTGCAAAGTAATTCCTTTGGGGGATATTTAGAATCTAGTGATTCTTTTTCTTGTTCCAAACTTTTTATAGCTTTCTTAGCTTTTAAACATCCTGACCAGGTTATGTCTGAAGCATCTGTTTCTACTATTAAGTAGTCATTTTCTTCTGGAATATAAAGTTCTGGAAGTTTTTCACATAATTCTTTAATTCTTTGAATTTGTATGCTATCTTTTTCATCCCATTTCCATACTTTTTTAGTACTTATTTTTGGAAATAAGCTTTTAGTGTATTATGTTATATTCTTTAAAAATCCCTGATCAGAAATATAATTTATACACCCTAAAAATCTTTGTAATTGTTTTCTATCTTCTATTTTATTAGGAAATAAATTTACCTTTTCTAGAACATTTGGTTGAAGTTTTAGCTTTCCTTGAGTAGATAGAATTAATCCAAGGAACTCTATTTCTTGTTTTGCTATTCTTGCTTTCTTTTTAATAAGAACTAATCCTTTTTCCTTGCATCTTTCTAAAACTATTAATAATTTTTGAAGATGATCTTCTTTATCCTGTTTTGTAAAAATTAGTATATCATCAATGTATACTAAAACAAATTCATTTAACTCTTTTAGATTTTCTTCCATAAATCTTTGATAAATACCTGAGGCTTGCTTTAATCCGAATGGTAATACATTCCATTCATAAAGCAACACACTTGTTGATTCCTTTGTTGGGCAAGTAAAAGCAGTTAATTTCTTTATTTCTTCGTCTAAACGAAGTTGCCAATATCCTGATTTTGCATCAAGAGATGAAAACCAAGTTGCTCCTTTGATTTTTTCTAAAATAGAATCTTTCCTTAGAAGTTTATGAGCATCACTAATAGTTGCTTCATTCATTTTCTTATAGTTTATTACCATTCTTCGTTTTCCCCTTTTAATTTCATTATTGTTTTTAACGTAAAAAGCTGGAGCCGCATGAGGACTTTTACTTAATCTTATAATTCCTTTTTCCAAAAGGTCTTTACACTCTAATGAGAACTCTTCTCTATCTCTCGCGGAATAAGGAATTTTATTTGGGACATTTATCTCTTTTGTGGGATCTTTTAATTTAATGCTTACTAATTCGTTATTTGTATTTTTAATATCTAAAGGATTTTCAGCACAAATTTCATCCAAGAGTTCTTCTATTTTTATTTCAAGATTATTTTTTGGAATATTTATCTGAAAGTATAGATTTAAATAACATGTTTCTAATATAGAAAATCTTTTAAACTTTAAGATCTTATCTATAGTAGTAGTTGGTATTTTTATACGTTTTGATTTTTGATTTATTAAAGAATCGTGTGGAGCTTTTAAAACTATATATGTTAATTCTTGAATGAATGGATGATATAGCTTTAAAAAGTTATTTCCTATGATAAAATCCATTCCAGAATCTAACATATATATAGATGGAACAATGAACCTATAATTTTGAATAAAAATTTCAACCATCTCTGCTTTTTGGTCAATTTTATGGATTGATTTGTCAGCTATTCTAACTTTTAATGGTTTCTTTAATTTTTTCCAATCAAGTTTTATACTTGAACTAGCAAAGCATTGTGTTGCCCCAGAATCTATGAAAGCATTTATAAACTTTTCTGTTATTTTTATAGTAATAAATGTAGCATTATTACTCAGTCTTGGAGTCTGTTTCCGAGACATATTCAAAAATATAGTCTAAGTTATCATCAGATTCTTCTAATGGTTCCATGAAACAAGACTTAGCAATTTCTATTTGTTTAGTAAGATCCTTTTTATCCTTCTTTTTCGGGCATTCATTTGCGTAGTGTCCTTCTTCTTGGCAATACCAACATTTACAATTTTCTTTTTTATTCGGGCAATAGTTATTTCTTTGTCTTTTGTTTTTATTGTTATTTTCTTTTCTAAAATATCTCTTTTTTCTCCAGTTTGGATAGTGTTTTCTTCTTCTAAATTGATATTTTCTTTTTCTTTGAAGATTTTTATTAAGACCATATTTTTGAGGTATCTCCTCATTATTCTGACAGCAAATTCTGATTATATTTGCAAATCTTTTTTGAGTTGCTTCTTGCATACAACGTTCTTTTATTTTCTCTCTTATAGCAGAGGTTGCTCCACCAAAATTATTTTCAATTGTTCCTCTATTTATTTCTCTTATAAATCTTCCCATTATAAATTCATTAGCAGGATATGAAAGTTTTGTTATGTACATACTAAGATAATGATTTTTATCTTCTTCTTTTAATTTGTAATAATGTATTCTATATTCACATATATAGGACTCCACATTACATAAATCATATATCTGAATATTAGCTAAATGGTTTTTTGCTTCTTGATATTCTTTATTATAGACTTCTTGTCTATGATCTATAATATTTTTTCCAAAAAATTCTTTATATAGAATCATCATTATATATAATATCTTATCATAAGCTGTTGTTTTTGTTTCTAATTCTTCTATTATTTGGTTTTCTATTGATGTCATATAATCTCTTATAGTTCCTTTAGTATGAAACCCTATGTAATTCCAAATGTCCCTTCCAGACAATTCACCAAGTTTTGGATTAGTAAAGGCTTCTAATAAGAAGGAATTCAACCAGTTTTCGAAAATCTCTTTTTCGTTCTTTTTGCAGTCTAAATCGAGCATTCTTTCTCCTTCCATTTCCTGGATTTTAGGAACGTATTTTGATGGTATTTTTGCATATTTTGAATCTTTATTTATAAACCCTTTTTTAAAAGCATAATTATCAAAACCTGTTTCCCATTTAAATTGAGATTGATTATCCTTAGATGTTCCAGCTTCATTCTTTACTTGTATTGGAATAGCTGGTTCTTCGTCACTTGAATAATCTAGAATGTGTTCTTCATTTTCTATATTTTCAGAATTTACTAATTCTTCCTCTATTTGAAAACCATGTTCCATAATATTATTTTCTTGAGCCATTTTTAATTGTTTAAAAAGCATTATAACTTCTTCTAATTTTTCTTCAATATTCATAATTTTAGTGGTGGTTTTACTTTTAAATCTGTTATGTTAATTATGTTTTGAAATTTTTCTTCTTTGGGATTCTCTTTTTCCTTATTTCTTTGAAATTTTATGGATGTTAATATTTCTTCAAGCATATCTACTATAGAATTTAATTGTGGGTTAAAAGTATGATATAGATGTGGGGAATCATTTCCATGGTAACATTTTTTAGAAATTCCGTGTGAAAAATAAGTTTTTTCAGGTTTTTGAAGTCCTTCAATAAAACTTATAGTAAAATAAAGATTTTGAGAAAAATCATTTTGTATTGATTTTAAAAATTCGGTGTCATTACAGTTGACATTAGTTAAAATCATTAATTTTTGATCTATTAATTTTGATAACTTAATTATTTCTTCTTTTAAATCTTCTAATTTACTTTTTTCCATTAGGTGACGCTTTTCTTTGTATAAGATTACACTTTTAACTTAAAAGTATAACCTTAGCCACAATTAATTATCATAGTCATAGCCACCAGAAACTTGGCTATCTAACAATTAGGGAGAAACTGCGAAGCATACTTAAAACGGCAACGTTTCTTTGTTATATTATTTTATTATTGTAATGGCTTTCAAGTTCTAAATTCAACTACTCAAATTTGACTTTTTAATGTTATTTTAGAGATAATTTTAGTAATTTCAAATCTTACTTTAAGACAAATTACAACTCACAACTTACCCGTACTAAATAACATCATATTCCATTGTCATAGACGGTATACGGGATAATTTTCCTATTACTATACCATTTTGATCTAAGGAATTAAAAATAGAAAAAATTCTGCCATATGAGCAGCGTTAAGTTTAAACTAAATAAGATTGAAAGAAAATTATGCTCCAAATAAAATTCTAAAAGTCGATCGAGTATGCAGCAATGCAATGAGATACTCGACCATTTATTTATTTATTTTTTATTATTATTATAACTTTATTTCTGTACGAATTAGTGCATGACATTGAGTTGATTATATAATCAACCACAATTTGGTGGATGCTGACAAAGAGTATTCACGCATTTACAGTTACGAGTTGCAAAATCATGTCTACAATACGAGTCATCACGACAAGGTATTCGCACAACGTTTCTTGCATCACATATCCTGCACATATCTGCATGCATTTACCAAAAATATAATCAATTCAAACAAGAAATCATGCCTAATATAAAATATATTTTTTATTCTTAATATTTTTAATTTTTTTAAAAATTATTTAATTTTGTTTTTAATATTTTTTATTTATTTAATTTTATCTCTAATATTTTTTATTTATATCAAAATTATTTTAAAAGTTTTAAATTTATCACTAATATTTTACATAAAATTAACATTTAAGGATAATTTTAACATAAATATCAAATATTAAAAATAAAATTAAATACAACTAAATATTAAGAATATTTTTAAAAAAATCGTAACTATTAAAAATAAAAAGAGTAAATTATCAAATTAGTCCGTCAAAAACCACTTGTTTTTTAAATTGGTCTCTCTGAAATTTTTTTTAGTCAAATTCGTTTTTTAAATATTTTAAATTAGTCATGTTTGTCTTTTCGTTACTTTTTTTATTGATGGTGTCAAAATTTGTTAATGTGACTCTTTAAGTAATATCCCGATATATGCTTAAGAGTCTTAATTAATTATTAACATAATAAGTTTATGAAATTATATCAAATCAAAACTTAATTGAAGAAAACTTGAAACATTAGAATTTTTCAATTTAGGGTTGATTTGATTTAATTTCATAAACTAATCATATTAATAGAAGTAATAGAATAACTAATATGACTAATTTAAAATTTTTAAAAAATAAATTTAATTAAAAAAATTTCTAAAATCAATCTAAACAATAAATAATATTTTAGAGACTAATCTGATTATTTAATTAAATAAAAAATATACTTTAACTTAATATGTAAAATTATCACTTTGATACAAATTAATAAAAGCATGGTTTTGTAACCTGAAGATGAGATGATAAGAAAAGCCATGAAGAAGAGGGCGAGTGTAGCGGCAGAGTTTCTTGAAGTATTCTCCATTTTAATGATATGATGACCTTTGTTCCCTTGTCAAACGCTTTTATAATTGCTAACTACTAGACAATGCAAGATCAATAATAATAAACTAATAATATTAATAATAATAATAATAAAGTAAGGATATACGAGTTTTAATTGCATTAACTGCATTGACTAAAATTATTGTTCAAATTTGAATATTTTACTTTTATCTTTATCTTTATTTTTATCATTATAATAATACAAATAAAAAATTATAAGTATAATAATCTATCTGATGCACGTAATAAAATTAAAATTAAAATTTTAAATTATTTTATTAAAATTAATTTGAATCATAATGATTTAATTAATAAAAAAGTAGCATATCATACATTGTTTGTTTTTTCTTAATTCGATATTAAGTGTATTAACTTTAATATAGTTATTAATCGTTTTTATTAATCTACTCTAATGATTAGTACGTAACGACGCGACGGATTTATTTTTTATGTCATCTAATGCGCGTTAAGTTTGTTCACTTATTTACATTTAGGATTGTTTATGGGGTCTGTCTTTAATGAGCTCAAGTGTTTTGAGTTGTTGTGATAAACACATCCAATAATTTATAAACATAACCCAAATGGGGTTAAATAATAATTATTAAATTTTTACTTCTACTACAGATATTTTTAAAATTTATTTTGCTAACCCTAAATTTACTACTTTCACCCACTAACACACTCTCTACTCTCGTTCTCTTCCCTACCATCAGCCATCAGCCACAACAATAATCCCTATCCATAGCCATCGGCTTCTCTTTCTCTTCCCTTTTCACAGAATCCACTGCCATCAACAATAATCCCTACCCACTGCCGTCAGCCTCTCTTTCTCTTCTCTTTTCACATAACCCACGTCTACTGCCAATTTATTTGAGAATTCCCTTTTCAGCTTCAGAGTGCTGTCATTCTTTCTGCCTTTATCGTGCACCACGTCTTCCCGTTGTCCTCAACGCCGTCTCTCCTTTCATCGCTACACTTCAAGAGTTTTAATGGAGCCTCAGCCTCAGGTATGAACTTGGTTCATTTAGCTAATTTTTTGTTATCCCTTTATATTCTGCTGCATAAATCTGTTTTGTTGAAGTCATTTAATTGAGTTTTATTCTTATTTCATTCAATTAGTGATTTTGTTCGATTTACTTGGTTGTTTAAAATTTCTGAGTTAGGATTAAAAAATTTTGAGAATAATGAGAATAATGACTTTGACTGTTGTGAATAATGGCATTAATGGAATTACTCAATTATCACCGTACACTATTTCCGTCCCAAAAAATGGAAAACTTCAAGATCTGACTAGAGCTTTAAGCATTGCATGTTCTTTGGGGCTTGATGAAACCTTATTGGTGGCTGAAGTATATCTGTTCAGTTTAAAAATCTAATTTGAGGCCGGTTCTTTTCTTCTTTGAGTTTCATTATGTTATTTGATCAAAACAGTTTTGCTAAGAAATTCTTGGTATCCATGATATATTGTTTCCAATATATATTTTTTATGTCTTCTTTCTATAGAAATTAAATTTCTATAGAAAGGGGTTTATTGTGGCAGGAAAAAGAATGTGGAGGCTGCAATAGAAGTTGGAATCAAAGGTGTACATTTCAAGAGTGTTGATTTGCTTTGTGAAGAACTGTCTTTGATGGGGATTGAAATTATAGTTGATACAGATCATCAATAGATTTTTTTTCTCTGTATACAAAAATTCTTTGCATGTTAGAATTTGGAAAGGAGATATGATTGCATATTCAATCAACAACTATTTTTCTTGTTGGTAAATAGATAAAATGAAAAAAACTAATAATCATTAAAATAAGTCTTTATTTTAGTATGTCTGAGCTTATTAAACTAATAATCATAGTAGAGTAAATGTCCAAACTAGTGTTTTTAAATCTAAGATTATCGAATTAGCATTTTCAAAGTGTGATACTAATTACCTAAATATACATCAGTGTAATACTTCTATTTTAAACATTGATGACCAAATTGATGTTAAAGCTATTTAGAGGACTAATTTGAGACTTGAAAAAAAATATGATTAAGTTGAGGATTTTTACTTGATAATTACTGGTATGCCTAATTATATGTTGGGATTTTGGTTTTATTTGCAGGATTGACTCCTCAATTGAAGTCTACATTGGATAAAGTTGTTACTTCAAATAAGGTAGTTCTGTTTATGAAGGGAACTAAGGATTTTTCGCAGTGCGGATTCTCAAACACAGTGGTGCAGATATCAATGAATGAGGGATTGTCGAGGATTCCAAGATATCAATGAATGAGCCACTGAAAATAAAGATGCTTAGTTAAAATAATATACATGATAGTAGTTCATGAAGTTCTATCTTTGCAGGGGGAAAGAAAATCAAAGAAATTACTAGCAGCCATAGTTTCCTTTTCTTTTCTATTTTTAATGTGTATTTTGCTGAGAAAAAAATAAATAATGCATAGTTTGCCATTCTTATAGAAGAAGTGGATCTGAGTAGTACTGTAATGTATGGCATTTGTCAGTTCTCAGAAGTATGGACCATATTTCCAATTTGGGGTTAAGGTGTGCCAGAACTCCTCTTTGATTGTTGTACTAATAGTAGTTAATGCAGCCTTAATCTAACACAGGACCACTTTTTAAATTCTACTCAACACTAGTTCTCAGTTGTAACATTTCTTGTTTTAAAAGCTACTATCAAATAACCTGAACTGCAATTAAATATTTTGAAAACTAGTTTCAAATAACATAAATCGCAACAAGCAATTAATTGTCTTAAATAGTATCAAATAACATAAATTGCAAAACTAGATACCACAAACTAGTGTATACAAATAACAAATCATCTATGGTTGGTTGAGTGTAACATAAATAAAATATTTGATATTTGTTATTTATACATGTTTAATAATATTTATATTTGCCTTCATCTTAATGTTTCTTCAATTCCATCCTCACAACCATAACAATTATATAAAAAATCTACAAAAAACAAACACAACATAACCATCAATATCATCATGCCTAGAAACAGAACACCATGCATCATGTTCTGATTGAAGTTTTCAGATGAGGATCAATCAAACATTCTGGTAACAGCATCACATCCCTATTTCCTGATGTCATTTGAAGATTAGAATACAAAAAAAAAATAATACCACTATTTCCTAATGTCATTTGAAGATTAGAATACAAAATAATAATAATAATAATAATAATAATAATAATAATAATAATAATAATAATAATAATAATAATACCACGAAACTGTGCAGCTAGCTAAGAGAAAATAATATATGATAGGGAGATAATAAAAAAATCAACCCAAACACCTCAAAAAGAACTAATCTCCCATATCAGGTAGAATATCTTGTATGTACAATACAATCTATCATTCACAGTAGCCATCATAGAGGATGATATGATCCCTGATATTAATAATTTAGACTGGTAATAATAATACAGACGACAAGTAATATAGTTTACTGCACCGACAGTAGGTTATTTTGGGCATCCCTAATCCTTCTCCTCAGCATGCAGTAGTCCACTCTGCAGATCTATGGCACCTTGCTGTGCCGGCGGCACATAAATAGCATTTGCAGCTGTTCTTGCTGCTATGAGTGCAGCTTTTGCCTTTGGAAGGTTCCTTAATGAGAAGTGTAGCTTGCTTTCCAGCAATTCTATGTCTACAAGTAGAAGCTTGTCATCTAATCTTCTAACCTCTTTGACAGAGCTGGAGAGTAAAGTCAAAGCTTCTGAAAACTCCTTATTTTCCATTAGAAGTGTTGCAAGCCTTACCTCAACTCTCTGCCTCAAGAACGTACACTTCTCAGCACGAGTCTATTACACCATTTCTTTGCAGAGTGCAATTTGAAGAGCAGATTTTCCTGGAATTTTAGCAACTGGACAAGAGCTGCAAAACACACATACATAGTGTCTTCCACATTAAAAACCACCAAAATGGTGAGATTCGAAATCCAATATCAGTAATGTCACTATTTCAAATTACAAGCTCAGATCCATTTCCAAAAGCTAAAGGAAACAATAACATACACAATTAGTATTATTGCAACTACTGAAAATCTAACATGTTCCACAACCTATGGTGTCGAAACACTTCATTTTTGTTCAACTATGCATATCAAATGTGCATATGCATCAAATACTAACATTTTAAACTTCTTACATTGTCAATAACTTTTTCATAAATTTCAGAATACACATATGCAACATAGTATACCACTAGTTTAAAGCAAAAAATGTAAACAAAACACAATAAAAAGCCTTCAGGTATTTTCATAAACTTTTTTATTTTTACAAAGTTTGAATTTATTCTACTCACTGTTGATAGCTCATGGGTATTCAATAATCAATTTGATATAAATCCAATCACCAATTTTCACATCACCATAACAGAGTCAATAAAAGATTGATCTTCTGTACCAATTTTCACAACTGGATACTGGAATGACGAACTCAAGAAGCTGCAACAAGTAATTTAAAGTTATAGAGATAATATTAAAAAATCTTAACTTTAATTCAGTTCCTGTTCCTTTCAAATCAACAATTATAGCCCCAGATAGTGAGATTCTCAGCAATAGTGAACATCACTTACCACAAAAAATTTCTATTTTGCAAACATTAAATCAAAATATATAACAAAAGAAACTTTGTTAAAAAAAATTGGAAAAGGGGGTAAGTACCTGTGGAGTCATGACTCGAAGAAGTAGGTCATGGAGTCGTTGTGGAAGAAGGCAGAGGATAGTGGGTAGAGGAAGAAGCATAGGGACATCGCAAAGAGGAAGAAGGCAGACGCAAAGGGGGTAGAAGAAGAAAAGGAGATTCATCATGATGTGGAAGAAGGCAGAGAATAGTGGGTAGAGGAAGAGGAGAGGGACGTCGCGAAGAGGAAGAAGACAGACGGAAAAGGGGTAGGAGAGAAAACAGAAGTTCATCGTTTGACCAAGAAGACAGAGGAGGTGGGCAGAGGAAGGGCTCATCGTTGTAGCAAGTAGGGTTTGATTCTAAAATTTTATAGTGGACAATTGTAAAATATCAAAACAGTTGTTGTGTTTAAGTGTAATTTTTAATAAATTAATAATAATTTAAATATAAACCATTAGATTGTTTGTCAATCTAATCTAACGCTTTAAATTGAATGGTGCATTAGATAAGCTCATAAGAGGTGGGATGATTTTAGACAGACCCTGTTTATGGGGGTTGGTTGTAACAAATAGCAGTTAGACCTCAATTATGATGAATTTTATGATCTGGTTAGAAAAAGAGAGGAATTACTAGGTAGATTTATAAAAATAGGTGAAGTAGTTAAATGAGTGGGTTAGGGAGTTTTTTCCTGTGATTGTGTTTGGAGTTGAGTTAAATGAATTATGCCTGTATTTGTGTTTGTAATATCTATTTAATTTAATTTTTATTTTTATCATATGTTATAGTTAATTTTAAAATATTTATTTAATACACTATGTGCTAATACTAAGAGTATTTTTTAAAAAGATAAGATATAACATAAACAAATATATTAAATAAAAGGTTAAACCAATATGCTTACCAATGCATTTGTTAAGTTTTGTAAATTGGAGAATAAGTATGTATTCCATATTCGGTTGCTTGGTGATCACGTAGATAATTAAGTAATTGGGTTACAAATTGATCTCATAGTGTACACCTTATTTTTTCCTCATTTCTAAATAAAAATGGGAAATTAAGAGAAATAAGTAGTGATGTATCATGAAAAAGATAAAAGATTTTGTATATGAATAGATAATTGTTACAAAACAAAATCTTGTTGTGAAATATTAAAATTTTACGTACTGCAAATCATGAAGATCAATGATAAACCACTATTTTATAGTTTATCTTATTCTAAATTGAGTGGATTTTGTCAATTCTTCACACACTTATTCATGTAAACTGTATGGTTTCACAAATCCTTCCTAATTTTGCAACATGATTAAAAACTTGCTTCCTAGGCCTTTAATTTGTTGATTTTTAATTCTCCTTTATTACCATTCGATGCCGTGATGTGTTTGTGAAGTGTTTTCAGGTTTACAGGGCATGAATAGCTTAAAGGATGAAGAGGAGGCATGTCAAAGTGGAAGGAACACAAGAAACTAAAGAGATTGGAAGCGAGCAGCAACACGCATGCATGGCTGACGCAAGCAGCGACGGGCACACATGGCTGATGCGTGCGCGCACATTGGCGCATTTTCAGTGACGCGTATGCGTGACCGACCCGTACGCGTGACAAGCGCAAATGACCAGTGACCTGTACGCGTAGCCAACGCGTACGCGTGACAGAGCGTCACATGCTGCACTATCAAAACTCGCTGGGAGCGATTTCTGAGCTGATTTGGACCCAGTTTCAAGCCCAAAAACGAAGACTAGAGGCAGGGGTGCAGCTGAGACTTGGGGAACACCTTTCACTTTAGTTTAGTTTTGAGTTTTTGAATTCTAGAGAGAGAAAATCACCACTTCTCCTAGGGTTCTTAGTTTTTCTGAATTTTGCTTTTGGATTGGATTTAGAGAGAGTTGTTACTACCTTCGACAGAAGTCTTCATCGTTATAGTTTGCATTTCTATTACCTTTACTCTTTTGTTTTCCATTTAGTTATTGGTACTCATATTTGTATTTTGTCAATTTTGAGTTATTAATGCAATGAACCATTTTCATATCTAATTCCATTACTTGTTTGATTTCTTTTAATTAATTATCAGTTCCAAATTTGTTTTTATTGATTTAATTTCATTACCATGTCTCCTGCTTGCTCTTATTCCATCATTGTTGAAAATAGCATTCATGTTATAATTTAAAACTCCCAACTTGGCTTGGTAGTTGATTAATTAGAAACACTTGAGTTGGGGTGCTCAAGTATAAATAGGTAATTGAAATTGCTGGCTAACTCTATTTTCACTAACTCTAGTCCTTCCATAGGAAGTGACTAGGACTTGTGAGTTAGAGTTAGTGCTACCCATTTGACCTTCCTCTGTAACTGCAAGGGGATAACTAAGTGGAAGCAATAACTTTCACTATTATACTTGGGAAAACTAACAAGAATAGAAGCTTCAATTGATTTTCTCCAAACCAAGGCCTTTTCTTTTAACTACACAACATCTCTTGTTAATTGCTCTTTGCGTTAATTTTCAGCTAATTATTTTTCCATTTTCAAACTTCAAAAATTACTCGAAAAATTCCTAACCAATAAATTGCACATTGTGTCAAATCTTTGGGAGATGACCTGGGAATTCTACTCCCAGTTATTTATTCTAAATTGTGACACCCTTTTTAAATTGATAGTGGAATCTTCGTCGGTTAAGATTGTACTTGCAACGCTGCTTTTATTTAAATTTTTTAAGCAGTTTTTTCTGCCCGTCAATTTTTGGCGACGTTGTCGGGGAGTTGCAACAGTGTGCTAAATTATTGGTTGGTGTAAATATTTTTTATATTTACATAATTGCAATTTTTATTTTATTTGTGTGTTTTCTGTTTGTTAATAGTAACTACTATTTATTTTTCTTAGCATATTTTATTACCATGAGCTATATGTTTCTTTCATTGAATGACGCGTTCATTACCGGATCCGAGCCTAGCCGCGTTTAATCCTGAAATCGAAAAGACTATTTCACGTATTAGGCGGGCTCAGCGTCGGTTAGCCTCTGAGGGCAGTGAAGGGGTTTCTACCAATTCACCAGTTCTATCTGAGATTGAGTCTGAAGCGTCATTTAAGGAAGAAACTAGTTCCTTTTCTACTAATTCTATTAATGCCTCTTCTGTTGATTTAAGTGCAGGTACTATGGCAGAGCCTAGAAGGATTACTCTCAAGGAGGCGGGAGCTCCGAACTTTACCGTGCAACCATATCAAGCGCGTCATCCAAATCTGACTGCTGGCTTTGAACTGAAGACTGCTCTGATCAATCTATTGCCTAAGTTTCATGGCTTACCTGCTCAAGAGCCTATCAAGCACCTTAGGAATTTTCAGACAGCCTGCTCAACTACTAAACGGCATGGTGCTGATGAGATTGCCATCTGGCTATATGCCTTCCCATTTTCTCTGGAGAGAAAGGCCAAGGAGTGATTCTACACTCAATCGGAAGCTGTTGTTGCTAATTGGGACTCGCTTAGAAGGGAGTTCCTAGACAAGTTCTTTCCAGCAGAAGTTACAGATAGATTAAGGAAGGAGATTTCCTACGTCATTCAAAATTAGAAACTCTATATAAGTATTGGAAACGTTTCAGGAATCTCCTAGACTCATGTTCCCACCACAAGATTGATCAGTTGGTGTTGATTAGCTATTTCTGCCAAGGCATGAAGCCTCAAGAGAAGACTCTATTAGATGCTGCGAGTAATGGATCTCTGATGAAGTACAAGATGGTGACAGAAGCGTGGCAACTGATCACCAATCTAGCTGAGTCTACCCACAATGCAAAGCAAATGACTAATTATCCCAAGGCTGTTGTAGCAGTTTCTTCTAGTAGTGAGACCGCTGCTCTCACCAAGACTCTGGGAGAGATGACCAATATACTAAAGTAGCTCCAGCTGAATCAACAACAACCTTAGCCTCCTCCACAGCAGCAATGTCAACAATTAGTCCCTCAGAGAGTGTGTGGAATATGCGCTTGCTTCTTCCACTACACTGATGAATGTCCACAACTTCAGGAGGACAACACCTTGGCAGCTACAAATGCTTATTACAACCGTCCGAATCAAGCGTACTATTAACAAGGCAGTAATTATAACCAAGGTGGTAACTACAATAAAGGTTAGCAGACAATTCCAACCAAGGATGGAGAGACAATTCCAACCAAGCTTAAAGAGACAATTCCTACTAAGGATGGAGGGATAACTACAACCAAGGAAGCAGAGACAATGGTGGAAATCAAAGGTGGAATAACAACAACTATCAACAAAACAGGAATCAACAAAATCCTCTATACCGAGCACCTCACCAAAGGTAAGCCCAAGCACCTCAATTCAACCAACCACAAGCCCCTCAAATTACCTACCCCCCTTCAATCCCCAATGATGAGATGCTTTGCTCTCTTATGCAAGGACAAAAGGAGCTTCAAGCCATAGTTGTCTATGACATCAATGGTCTTACTTCTGCCATCCAAGCTCTTCTATCCCGTATGGAACCACCATCTACCCCAAACAATCAACCTTCAAGCTCTAATGCACTTCCCTCTCAACCTTTACCTAACCCCAAGGGTGGAATCAATGCCATCACATTGAGGTCCAGAACTACATTGCAAGAGAGGAGTCCCGAGGAACCAAGCAAAAGAGAAAATAATCCAGTTGAAGACGTTGTTGAGGTAGAAGATGTTGAAGAAGAGGATGAAGTACAAGATCTGGTTGAAGAAGAAGTCGCTCAACCAAGGAATGGAATATATAAGGAAGATGATACTGTGAGAGAAGCCATTCCCATTCCTTTTCCACACCTTGCTAGGAGGTCAAAGAAGCAAGTGGAGCTAGATCCCAAGATGGTGGAGATCTTCAAAAAGGTTGAGGTAACTATTCCCCTTTTTGATGCTATTAGCCAAGTACCTAAATATGCTAAGTTTCTAAAAGATTTGTACATGCATAAAGATAAGATAAATAAATTAAAAACTATTCCTTTAGGTAGCTCCATTTCTACTTTAATGGGTGCTATACCGGAAAAATATGGTGATCCCAGTCCATGTATGGTTACTTGCATTACAGGGGGTGTACAATTTAATGATTGCATGTGTGATTTAGGTGCATGTGTTAGTATTATGCCATTATCTGTATATGATGCCTTGAGGCTCCCACCCTTGAAAAGGTCGGCAGCACGTTTTGTTTTGGCAGATAAGAGCATAATTTCAGTGGTTGGCATTGCGGAAGACGTCCTGGTGAGCATTAAGGGGCTGACGTTTCCTATCGACTTTTACATTCTAGAGATGCCCCTTTGTCCATCTTGCTTGGAAGGCCATTCCTGAAGACTTCGCGGTACAAGTTGGATGCCTTCTCGGGTACCTATTTTTTTGAGATAGATGGTAGAGCAGTGAGCTTCAACCTAGATGAAGCCATGAAGCACCCACCGGAAGATCACTCCATCTTCCAGTGTGACATTATTGATGATATTGTAGCTGAAGTTCACCAAGAGGCTGTAGAAGAAGAGACCATGGAGCAAGGTGCAAGTGTGGGGAAGTCCTCTGAGTATATTGAAGATGCCTTGCTACCCCTAGTGGTTCCAGATGATCAAGTGCCAAGCCATGAGCTGAAAATGGATTTGAAGCCCCTTCCACCTCACCTCAAGTATGCTTACTTTGAGGACAATCAACAGCTCCCAGTAATTATTGCAAAGGAACTCACTTCCCAACAAGAGGAGCAACTGCTTAGTGTGCTGAGAAGACACAAGAAAGCTATTGGGTGGAGTTTGGCAGACATAGTAGGTATCAGCTCTCAAGTCTGTGAGCATCGGATTTTCCTAGAGGAGGGAGCAAAGCCTATCCATTAACCTCAAAGGCGGTTGAACCCCACCATTTTAGAAGTTGTCAAGAAGGAATTGACCAGACTGCTTGAAGTCAACGGTTATCCCAGTACAGGTGGTTCCAAAGAAGTCTGGCGTCACCACAGTGAAGAATGAGCATGGGGAACTCATGGCCACCAGAGTGCAGAATTCTTGGAGGGTGTGCATTGACTATAGGCGTTTGAACCAAGCCACTCGCAAGGATCATTACCCATTGCCTTTCATCGATCAAATGCTTGATCACCTGTCAGGTAAATCACACTACTGATTTCTAGATGGTTATACAGGTTGTTTTCAAATCCATATAGCTCTAGAAGATCAGGAGAAAACTACTTTTACATGCCCCTTTGGAACATATGCATATAAGAGAATGTCTTTTGGCTTATGTAATACACCAGCTACGTTTCAGAAGTGCATGATGAGTATTTTCTCAGATATTCTTGAGAATTGTATGGAAGTTTTTATGGATGACTTTAGTGTTTATGGTGATTCGTTTGACCTTTTCTTGGATAGTTTAGCTAAAGTATTAGAAAGATTTACTAGTTCAAACCTTGTACTTAATTTAGAAAAATGTCATTTTATGGTGAAGCAAGGTATTGTTCTAGGGCATGTTGTTTCTAATATTGGTATATTTGTTGATCCTGCAAAGGTAAATGTTATTCTGGTTTACCTTACCCCTCCTCTGTGAGGGAAGTCTGTTTGTTTCTTGGTCATGCAGGTTTCTACCGGCAATTTATCAAGGACTTCAGTAAGGTAGCACTGCCTTTGTCCCGTTTGCTGTAGAAAGACGTAGAGTTTGAGTTGAGTAAAGATTCCATGGAGGCATTCGATAAGTTGAAGATTGCCTTGACCCAAGATCCTATTGTGAGAGGGCCCGACTGGAGTAGGCCGTTCGAGATCATGTGCGACGAATCCAACTATGCGGTAGGAGCAGCGCTGGCTCAGCGCGAAGGTAAGGACCCATATATTATTGCTTATGCTTCTAAAACTCTAGATGGTGCCCAGTTTAACTATACTACCACTGAAAAAGAATTGTTGGCTATTGTCTTTGCTTTGGATAAATTCTGAGCTTATTTACTTGGAACTAAGGTGGTAGTATATTCAAACCATGCAGCCTTGAAATATCTATTAGCTAAGAAAGAGTCAAAACAAAGGTTAATCTGTTGGATATTTTTGTTGCAAGAATTTGATTTAGAAATCAAAGATAGAAGTGGTTCCCAAAATTTAGTGGCGGGCCACTTGAGTTCCCTTGAACATATTAAAAGTGATTTCACTCCTATCAATGATGCATTTCCACTTGATAGCTTGCAAGCAATATCTGAGGTGGCTCATTGGTATGCACCTATTGCTAATTATTTGGTTAGTTGTACCTTTCCTCCTAATTTTACTAAGCATCAAAAGGACAAGCTTAAAAGCGAGTCCAAGTAATATATATGGGATGACCCATATTTGTGGAGATGTGGTGTTGACCAAATAATTAGAAGGTGTGTGCCACAATCCAAATTCCAGTCAATTTTGGAGGCCTGCCACTCTTCTGAGAGTGGTGGACATTTTGGTCCTCAAAGAACTGCTATACAAATTTTAGACTACGGATTTTAGTGGCCTACACTTTTTAAGGATGCTAGTATTTTCTATGACTCTTGCCCCCAATGCCAAAGGTTTGGAAATATATCCAAAAGGGATAAAATGCCCCCAAAAACTTATGTTGTTTTTTGAAATTTTTTATGTTTGGAGCATTGACTTCATGGGTCCATTTTCAAATTCCAATGGTTTCTTATACATTCTGTTAGCTGTTGACTATGTTTCTAAATGGGTGGAAGCAATTCTCACCCGTACTAATGATGCTAACGTTGTTATTTCTTTTGTTCGAAATAATATTATTTGTCACTTTGGATCACCACGAGCAATCGTGAGTGATCAAGGCTCTCATTTTTGTAACATGAGAATGACAGGTCTGCTGAAGAAACAAGGCATCATTCACAAGGTGGTGACAGCTTACCATCCCCAGACCAATGGACAAGTTGAGGTATCTAATAGGGAGATCAAGCGCATACTAGAGAAGATCGTAAAGCCTCATCGGAAGGATTGGAGTGCTAGACTAGCAGATACGCTATGGGCTTATCGAACTGCGTACAAGACACCCATCAGCATGAGTCAGTTCCGCCTTGTCTACGGAAAGGCTTGTCACCTTCTGGTGGAGGTGGAACACAAGGCATACTGGGCGGTGAAGGAATGCAACTTAGAATTGGAGGGAGCCGGAATTGAAAGAAAGCTGCAACTACAAGAATTAGAATGCCTTCGACTGGAGGTGTATGAGAACTCACGGCTCTATAAGGAAAAGGTGAAGGCGGTACATGACAAGAACATTAAGAGAAGAAAGTTTAGAGTTGGGGATTTAGTCCTCCTCTATAACTCAAGGTTGCGACTAATGCCAAGCAAGTTGAGATCAAGGAAGGGAAGGACCCTATAGGGTGGAAAAAGCTGAGCCATATGGAGTCTTCCACCTGAGTCACCCTTCAAGCCACACATTCTTCAAAGTCAATGGCCACCGGTTGAAGCTATATCATGGTGAGAAGATGAAGAACAACAAGGAACTAGAGATCTTCCTCTTGAAGGATCCAGCACAGGAAGAGGACTGAGCTTATGGACCGTCCAACTTAAGGACGTTAAACAAAAGTGCTAGGTGGGAGGCAACCCACTATGATATGATCTTCCCTTTTTATTAGTTTCATTTTATTTATAATAGTGTTAATTTCCAGTTCTGGATGTTTACGTTTAATTTTCTATAGTTTTATATAAAAGAAAATGTGCCTACAACGCGCAAGCGTCTATGACGTGCACGCGTCATATGTAGGTGCACAAATTAAAAATGGGCAGAGAGTTACGTTGGAAACGCGCGGGAGTGGTGCCTGGCGCACAAGCCGACCCACGCATACGCGTGGGCTGCAAATTGGCGTAAATTGGCAAAATGGGCAGAGAGGTGTGCGGACTTAGTGCTGGTAAAGGTGCGTCCAGCACAACCAATGGCCACGCATACGCGTGACCGACGCTTACGCGTCACATGGATTTTGGCCTACCCACGCATACGCGTGGGCGACGCGTGCGAGTCATATGCGCCTCGTCACTTAATCAATGCGCCGCCCAGACTATCTTTCTTCCACTTTTCTTTTCTTTTTCAAATCCTAATTCTCCTCTTTTCTTCTCCCCTCTTCCTTCTTCATTCTTTCTACTTCTTCCCTCGTTGTTCCTCCTTTCTCTCATTACCACCGGAGACCCCCAACTCTGACAGCTACAATTTTCTTTCCTTTTTCTTCTTCTATTCATACTCCACTTCTCTCATTCTTACTCCCATTTACTCCCATACTTCCAACTTCTCTTTAAGGTTTCTTTTTCTCTCCCTTCTACTCTTTCATTATTATTTTACTTATTGCTTTTGATTATTTTATTTATTTTTAATTTTATATTAGCTTTGTTATTTTTAATTCCTCTTTCATTCTTTTATTTTACATTTTTATGTTAGTGTTGGAGTTTTATTTGGGTGATTATTTTGCTATATCTTAGCTTGTGGATATTATAAAGAGTGCTTTGACAATTAACATTTTATTTTAGGTCTCATATATGCTTGGATTAATTAGCTTGGTTCCTATTTTTTAAATTGCACACCAAGTGTTTGTGAAAAAGCTCTCATGGCATTTTGAATTCTTTTAAATTTTCTTCTTACACTTTAATGCCTCTTTTTCACAACCCTTACAATCCATGTGTATTAAGTATATTAGTCATTAATTGTCAACATAGAAGTACTCATTATTTTGTTGCATGTGACTATTCACGATGCTCTTGATACTTAAACTAGGCTTTTCATGCTTGTTACTTGCATGCTTTTAACCATCTTGCATCTAGTTGTTATCATATGCCTTCATGATTTTAATTGATGTCTCATGTGCATGTTGTAGCTACCATGCATTTAAGACATTATTTATTTTTTTTGGCATTCATTATCATTTGGACTTTCTTCCTTCTAGTTTTTAGCTATCTATATTTGACTTTACTTCTCTTTCTTCCTTCCTTAGGATGGCCACCAAGAGCATCTCAGCCCAAGCACTCACCTTGGAGGCTCACGTGTGGGCACAGATTATGTCCAACTACATCTTTTCGAGCACTCACGAGTTCACCTTCACCGCTGACATGGCAGTTCTGATCTGGTGCATCCTCACAGAGCAACCCTTCAACTTGCCCCGACTCATCCGGCAGGCTATAGGATACGTGCAGATTGCAAACAACCTACCTTTTTCTGCACTGGTTACAGACTTGGTATCTGTAGCGGGAGTTTCCTATCGGGCTGGAGATATGAAGGTCATGATTCCTAGGCATGATTAGTATGTCCCGAGTGGGAAGTATATCAGACCTCTAGTACCTTTCACAAGCCAGACTGAAGGCCCGTCTTTCGACGCTCCTTCATCATTCACTCCTCAGAAATCATCCACCAATCAGCTGCTCCTTCAGATCCTTGAGAGGTTGGACTGGCGAGACCGGCGGAGCAAGCAAATAGAGCGCCGCAACAAGCGATGATACACTCACCTGAAGGAGCTCATTGTTGGCAATCACCCACCTCCGGAAGAGACCTCTACCCCGGATTCCACTTTACATGCCAGCCAAGACAAGCCGAACAGTGGAAGTGATACTCCCAGCACCACTATGCTCATCACTGATGGCACGGAGGACCGTGCCAAGCCTTAAGTGTGGGGAGGTCGGTCACTGACTTCCAAAGGTAACATCTTTCTCTCTCAATACCAATATTTTTTTTTTGTTAGATAGGATAGATTGCATGGTAGTAGTAGTTGCTTGCATGTATGTACTACTTGGTTGAGGGATAAATTCATTATCAAGATACTATTTTATAGCATTTCACTAATTTAAATCAAAATTTATGTTAAGCTTGTTTGAAGATTTTAATTTGGAACATGATTTTAGAGCTAAGAACATACAACCTGTGAGATTTTGACCTTAATTATATGGTTATATTATTTAACCATAATTTTTATTCTTGTGTGTTTTCTTCTCTATGATTGCAATCTTTGGTTTGTTCCATTCTATATGTCCATTATTTAGTGTATATTCATGCATTTATGTGATTGAGACCATCATTTGATTATAGTTCACTTATTCCAAATAGCCTACCATTTCATTTACCTTTGTCTGCCACTTTGACCCCTTTTTAACCCCCTCTTTTGTTATTTATATTACCACATCACTAGCCTTAAGTGAAAAAACAATTAATTGTCCTATTTGAATCTTTGGTTAGCTTAAGATAGTGAGTGTGTGTCAACTAAGTGTGGGAAATGTAGAACCTTTGGTTGATGAGAATGGATTTTATTTTTATTGAAAAATATTGAGAATTTGGGTGCTTACTCGTGTGACATTATAAAAATGATATGCATTGATGTATGCTTTAAAAAAAGAAAGAGAGAAAAAAAGAAAAGAAAAGAAAAGAAAAGAGAAGAAATAAATGAATAGGGGATAAAATCACCCCAATGTTAATTTCAATAAAAAGATCAATGCATATGTGATGGAACTAGAATTGATACATGAGTGTGTAAAAATATGCAAAAGTGAGATTTTTGGGTGGTCAAGCTTGATTTTAGAATTGTACAGAGAGTGTGCATGTGTTACGTGAGAACTCAAGTTAGTCAAAGATTCAAATGATAGCTCACTTGGCCATACATATATCCTCACCCTTACCTTAGCCCCATTACAACCTTGAAAAGCCCTCATGATATTTGCATGTGTACACTAAATATTTGTTCATTGGTTAGATGAAGAACAAAGTTTTAGAGAGCATATTATTAGAGAAGATGTGAGTAGTTCAACCCTAAACACTTGAGCGATTAGAGTGCATACACTTCCAGTAAGGGTTCGATGTTCTTTTTTGTGTTCCTGGCTTTCTTGAGCTTTCTTCTTACAAGTTTACTTGTACTTTATTGTGTAATTTAAATTAGTGGAATCTGGTTTATGTTTATCTTGGAGAATTTGTTTACTTTTAACCAAGTAGGTAGAAACATTTTAGCACGTAGTTGCATTCATATAAATAGGTTGCACTGCATAGGTCTCACCTCTATCTTCCGTTACTTTTTTAGTTTCCTTGAGCTTAGTGATGAGCGGATATTTTATACGCTTTTGGGGGGTAATTTCATGTAGTTTTTAGTATGTTTTAGTTAGTTTTTAGTATATTTTTATTAGTTTTTAGGAAAAATTCATATTTATGGACTTTACTATGAGTTTGTGTGTTTTTCTGTGATTTTGGATATTTTCTGGCTGAAATCAAAGGATCTGAGCAAAAACTTGATTCAGGCTGAAAAAGGACTGCTGATGCTGTTGGACTCTGACCTCCCTGCACTCGGAATGGATTTTCTGAAGCTATAGTAGTTCAATTGGCGCTCTCTCAATTGCATTGGAAAGTAGACATCTAGGACTTTCCAGAAATATATAATAGTCCATACTTTGCTCGAAGATAAATGACGTAAACTGGTGTTTGACGCCAATTCCATGTTCCATTATGGCGTTAAATGCCAGAAACAGGTTGCAAGTTGGAGTTAAACGCCCAAAACAGGTTACAACCTGGCGTTTAACTCCAGAAACAGCCTATGCACATGTGAAGCTCAAAGCTCAGTCCCAGCACACACCAAGTGGGCCCAAAAGTGGATTTCTGCAGTATCTATCTCAGTTTACTCATTTTCTGTAAACCTAGGTTACTAGTTTGGTATTTAAACAACTTTTAGAGATTTATTTTGTAACTCATGACATTTTTAGATCTGAACTTTGTACTTTTTGACGGCATGAGTCTCTAAACTCCATTGTTGGGGGTGAGGAGCTCTGCTGTGTCTCGATGGATTAATGCAATTATTTCTGTTTTCTATTCAAACACACTTGTTTCTATCCAAGATATTCATTCGCACTTCAATATGACGAATGTGATGATCCGTGACACTCATCATCATTCTCAACCTATGAACACGTGCCTGACAACCACCCCGTTCTACCTTAGATTGAATGAGTATCTCTTAGATCCCTTAATCAGAGTCTTCGTGGTATAAGCTAGAATCCATTGGCATCATTCTTGAGAATCCAGAAAGTCTAAACCTTGTCTGTGGTATTCCGAGTAGGATTCAGAGATTGGATGACTGTGACGAGCTTCAAACTTACAAGGGTTGGGCGTAGTGACAGACGCAAAAGGATCGATGGATCCTATTCCAACATGAGTGAGAATCGACAGATGATCATCTGTGTGGTGATAGCGCACCTGGACCATTTTCATTGAGAGGATGGATGGTAGCCATTGACAACGGTGACCCACCAAATATACAGCTTGCCATGGGAGGGAACTTGCGTGCGTGAAGACGAAGACAGGAAGAAAGCAGAGATTCAGAAGACAAAGCATCTCCAAAACTCCAACATATTCTCCATTACTACATAACAAGTATTTATTTCATGCTCTTTTGTTCATTTGCAAGTCAACTAATAATTATAATTGATATCTTGACTAAGAGTTACAAGATAATCATAACTTGCTTCAAGCCAACAATCTCCGTGGGATCGACCCTTACTCACGTAAGGTATTACTTGGATGACCCTGTGCACTTCCTGGTTAGTTGTGCGAAGTTGTGAAGAATTGTGATTTCCAATTTTGTGCACCAAATTTTTGGCACCATTACCGGGGATTGTTCGAGTTTGAACAACTGATGGTGAATCTTGTTGCTTAGATTAGAAAAATTTTGTCTTTTGGGTCAGAGTCTTTTATATACTTTTCAAAATTTTTCTTTATTAATTTTTAGTTTTTCTGTGAAATTTAGTGTCATGTTTTAAGTTTGGTGTCAATTGCATGCTTTTCTTTGTCTTTCAATTTTCGAATTGCATGTTCTTTGTTCATCCTTGATCTTCAAGTTGTTCTTGTCTATTTTCCTTGTTTGATCTTTAGTTTTTCTTGTTTTTGTGTTTTTCCTTGTTTTTCTTATACATTTTTGAATTATTAGTGTCCAAGGTATAAAATTTTTAAGTTTGGTGTCTTCTGTGTTCTTATTTTCTTAAAAATTTTTCAAAAAGTGTTCATGGTGTTCTTTTTATGTTCTTGTTGTTCTTGTGAATCTTCAAAGTGTTCTTGAGTCTTTCTTGTGTTTTGATCTTAAAACTTTTGAGTTTGGTGTTCCTTGGTGTTTTTCTTTCCAAATTTTCAAAAATAAGAAGCATTAGATCTAAAATTTTGAGTCTTGTGTCTTTTTATTATTTTTCTCTTTTCATTAAAATTCAAAAATAAAAAAATATATTTTTCTCACTCCACTCATAATTTTCAAAAATTTAGCATTAAATTAGTCATCAATTTTAAAAAAAAAAAACATATTTTTTTCAACCATATCTTTTTTTTCAAAAATCAAATCTTTTTCAAAACCTCCTAACCACTTTTTCTCTCTCTTCATTTTTTGAAAATCCTAACCCATTTTTCATTTTATTTTATTTTTTTAATTTCCGTTTTCTAAAAAAAAAAATTTAATACTATTTGAATCTCCAATTCACAACATCTTACTTTCTCCATCATGGACCTAAGTGGAAATGAACAGTCCATAAGGACTCTGGGGTCATATGCTAACCCCACTACTGCTTCATATGGGAGTAGTATCTGTATACCCTCCATCGGAGTCAGTAGTTTTGAGTTGAATCCTCAGCTCATTATCACGGTGCAGTAAAGTTGCCAGTATTCCGGTCTTCCATAGGAAGAACCTATAGAGTTTGTGGCACAGTTTTTACAAATTACTGACACAGTACATGATAAGGAAGTAGATCAGAATGTCTACAGATTATTACTGTTTCTATTTGCTGTAAAAGACCAAGCTAAGAGGTGGTTAAATAACCAACCTAAGGCTAGCATAAGGACATGGAAACAGCTGTAAGAAAAATTCCTGAATCAATATTTCCCTCCAAAACGGATGACACAGCTAAGGCTGAACATCCAAGGCTTTAAACAAGGAGATAATGAATCTCTTTATGATGCTTGGGAGAGATACAGAGAGATGCTAAGAAAATGCCCCTCTGAAATGTTTTTAGAGTGGGTGCAGTTAGACATCTTCTATTATGGGCTTACAGAGAAAGCTCAGATGTCTTTGGACCACTCAACTGGTGGATCTATACACATGAGAAAGATAATTGAAGAAGCTCAAGAGCTCATTGATACAGTTGCCAAAAATCAGCATCTATACCTAAGTAGTGAGTCTTCCATGAAAGAAGAGGCTAAAATAGTAACTACTGAACTCAGTCCTGCAGAACAAGTTACTGAATTCAATCAGCAATTAGATTTTCTAACAAAACAGCTAGCCGAATTCAAGGAGATACTACAAGACACAAGAATGGCTAATATGAATATGGAAGTACAGTTGAAGCAAACAAAACAGCAGTTATCAAAACAAATAACAGAAGAGTGCCAAGCAGTTCAATTAAGAAGTGGGAAAATATTAAATACCTCACTTCAAAGCAGCAGGAAGCCAAGAAATGAACAAACTGCTACCCAAAATCCCTCTGAGGATAGTAAGAGCCCAGAGAGAAATAATTCTGGCGCTCAAACGCCAGAAAAAGGTGGAGAGATGGCATTAAACGCCCAACCCATGCTCAGTTCTGGCATTCAAATGCCACTAACAGGCAAGGAGTTAGCATTAAACGCCCAAGAGAAGTTCAGTTATGGCGTTCAAACACCAGAAATAGGTAAGGAGTTGGCGTCCAATGCCAATCCAGCTTCCAACCCTGGCATTCAAACACCAGTGAGGGATTAGACACATACAAGTGCTGATAGTAACCACTCTAAAAAGGCTTCTCCAACCACATCTGTAGGAAATAAACCTGCAGCAACTAAGGTTGAGGAATACAAATCCAAAATACCTTATCCTTAGAAACTCCGCCAAGCAGAACATGATAAGCAATTTGCCCGCTTTGCAGACTATCTCAGGACTCTTGAAATAAAGATTCCGTTTGCAGAGGCACTTGAGCAAATACACTCTTATGCTAAGTTCATGAAAGAGATCTTAAGTCATAAGAAGGATTGGAGATAAACTGAAAAAATTTACCTCACTGAAGAATGCAGTGCAATCATTCTGAAAAGCTTACCAGAGAAGCTTAAGGATCCTAGAAGCTTTATAGTACAATGCACATTAGAGGGCACTTGTACCAAGACAGCTCTATGTGATCTTGGGGCAAGTATCAACCTAGTACCTGCATCCACTATCAGAAAGCTTGGCTTAGCTGAAAAAATCAAACCAACCAGGACCTATCTTCAACTTGTTGATGGCTCCATTAAATACCCATCAGGCATGATTGAGGATGTGATTTCATAGTTGGGCCATTTGCATTCCCCACTAATTTTGTAGTGCTGGAGATGGAGGAGCACAAGAGTGCAACTCTCATCCTAGGAAGACCTTTCCTAGCAACTGGACGAACCTTCATTGATGTCGAAAAAGGGGAAGTGACCCTGAGAGTCAATGAGGATGAGTTCAGGCTGAATGCTGTTGAAGCAATGAAGCAAACAAACACATCAAATGACTGCATGAGCGTTGATGTTATTGACTCCCTGGTAGAGGAGATCAATATGGCTGAGAGTCTCGAGTCAGAGCTAGAGAATATCTTTAAAGATGTTCAGCCTGATCTGGAGGAATCAAAGAGAATAATAGAACCTCTGAAAACCCATCAGGAAGAGGAGAAACCTCCTAAACCCGAGCTCAAACCATTGCCACCATCCCTGAAATATGCATTTTTGGGAGAAGGTGAAACTTTTCCTGTAATCATAAGCTCTATCTTAGAGCCACAGGAAGAGGAAGCACTAATTCAAGTGCTAAGGACACACAAGATAGCTCTTAGGTGGTCCATCAGTGATCTTAAGGGAATTAGCCCAGCCACATGCATGCATAAGATCCTATTGGAGGATGATGCTAAGCCAGTGGTTTAACCACAGAGGCAGTTGAATCCGGCTATGAAAGAGGTGGTGCAAAAGGAGGTCACTAAATTACTAGAGGCTGGGATTATTTATCCTATTTCAGATAGCCTCTAGGTGAGCCCTGTCTAAGTTATCCCCAAGAAGGGAGGCATGACAGTGGTTCATAATAAAAAGAATGAACTGGTTCCTACAAGAACAGTTACAGGTTGGCGCATGTGTATTGACTACAGAAGACTCAATACAGCCACCAGAAAGGATCATTTTCCTTTACCATTCATAGACCAAATGCTAGAAAGACTAGCAGGTCATAATTACTACTACTTTCTGGATGGCTATTCAGGTTACAACCAGATTATAGTAGATCCCCAGGATCAAGAGAAAACAGCATTCACATGTCCATCTAGAGTGTTTGCTTACAGAAGGATGCCATTTGGTCTGTGTAATGCACCTGCAACCTTTCAGAAGTGCATGCTCTCTATTTCCTCTGATATAGTGGAAAAGTTTCTGGAAGTCTTCATGGATGACTTCTCAGTATTTGGAGACTCATTCAGCTCTTGTCTTGACCATCTAGCACTTGTTTTGTAAAGGTGCCAAGAGACTAACCTAGTTTTAAATTTGGAAAAATATCACTTTATGGTGACTGAAGGAATCATCCTTGGGCATAAAATTTCGAACAAAGGAATAGAGGTGGTTCAAGCTAAGGTGGAGGTAATTGAAAAATTACCACCACCTACCAATATTAAAGCAATAAGAAGCTTTCTGGGGCATGCAGGATTCTATAGGAGGTTTATAAAAGATTTTTCAAAAATTACAAAACCTCTGAGTAATCTGCTAGCTGCTGACACGCCATTTATCTTTGATAAGGAGTGTTTGTAGGCGTTTGAGACTCTGAAAGCTAAGCTGGTCACAGCACCAGTCATCTCTGCACCAGACTGGATATTACCATTTGAACTAATATGTGATGCCAGTGACCATGCCATTGGTGCAGTGTTGGGACAAAGGCATGACAAGCTTTTGCACGTTATTTATTATGCCAGTTGTGTTTTAAATGACGCACAGAAGAACTACACAACCACAAAAAAAGAGTTACTTGCAGTGGTTTACACCATTGACAAGTTCAGATCTTATTTAGTAGGATCAAAAGTGATTGTGTACACTTACCATGCTACTCTTAAATATCTACTCACAAAGCAGGATTCAAAATCCAGACTCATGAGATGCGTGTTGCTTCTGCAAGAGTTTGATATAGAAATAAGAGACAGAAAAGAGACAGAGAACCAAGTAGCAGATCACCTGTCCCGAATAGAACCAGTAGAAGGGGCGTCCCTCCCTCTTACTGAGATCTCTGAAACCTTTCCGGATGAGCAACTCTTTGCCATCCAGGAAGTACCATGGTTTGCATACATTGCAAACTACAAGGCTGTGTGATTCATACCCAAAGAGTATAGTAGGTAGTAATAAAAGAAATTGATCTCGGATGCAAAGTACTATCTTCGGGATGAACCATATCTCTTCAAGAGATGTACAGATGGAATAATCCGTAGATGTGTGCCTAAAGAAAAAGCACAGAAGATCCTCTGGCATTGCCATGGATCATAGTATAGAGGACATTTTGGAAGTGAGCGAACAGCCACAAGAGTCCTCCAATGTGGCTTCTACTGGCCTACTCTCTATAAAGACTCCCGAGAGTTTGTACGTAATTGTGACAGTTGCCAAAGATCTGGCAATCTGCCTCACGGTTATGCCATGCCTCAACAAGGGATCTTGGAGATTGAGTTGTTTGATGTATGGGGTATTGACTTCATGGGGCCTTTCCCACCATCATACTCAAACACTTATATTCTGGTGGCAGTGGATTATGTATCCAAATGGGTGGAGGCTATTGGAACACCCACTAATGATACTAAGACAGTGCTGAAATTCCTCCAGAAACATATCTTCAGCAGATTTGGTGTCCCTAGAGTACTAATCAGTGATGGGGGTGCTCATTTCTGCAATAAACAGCTTTACTCTGCTATGGTTCGATATGAAGTTAGCCACAGGGTGGCAACTCCATATCATCCACAGCCAAATGGGCAAGCTGAAGTCTCTAATAGAGAACTTAAAATAATCCTGGAACAGACTGTGATTAACCGTAGAAGGGATTGGGCAAGAAGCTTGGATGATGCTCTGTGGGCATACAGAACAGCATTCAAGACTCCTATAGGGACCTCTCCATACCAGCTTGTGTATGGAAAAGCCTGTCACTTGCCAGTGGAACTGGAACACAAGGCCTACTGAGCAACCAGATTTTTAAACCTTGATGCCAAGTTAGCTGGGGAAAAACGATTGCTCCAGTTAAATGAGCTAGAGGAATTCAGACTCAATGCTTTCGAAAATGCAAAAATTACAAAGAGAAAGCAAAACGATGGCATGATAAGAAGCTGTCATCCAGAGTCTTTGAACCAGGGCAGAAAGTTCTGTTGTTTAACTCTAGGCTTAGATTATTCCTCGGAAAGTTGAAATCCCGGTGGAGAGGACCATATGTGATTACAGGTGTGTCACCATATGGATATGTAGAGCTTCAGGATAATGACTCTAACAAAAAATTCATTGTTAATGGATAGAGAGTCAAACATTATCTTGAAAGCAATTTTAAGCAAGAATGCTCAAAACTGAGACTTGATTAAAGCTCAGTAATAGTCCAACTAAAGACAATAAAGAAGCGCTTGTTGGGAGGCAACACAGCCATTAACAAAGCTTATTTGTTAATTAAATGATAATTTTACGGGATCATATTAATTATCTTCAAGGTAAAGTAGCAATTGCATGAGTTCACAGAGTTACAGAAGGATTCAGAGGATAAAACAACATAAAAAGCTCACTGGTGCGAAAACGCCAGTAAAAGCTGTTTTGGGCGTTAAACGCCCAAAAGAAGCATCTACTGGGCATTTAACGCCAGTAGGGATAGGCATTTGGGTGTTAAACGTCAGAATGAATACAATTCTGGGCGTTTAACGCCAGATTTGCAGCATCCTGGGTGTTCAGAAAAACGCCCAGTGATAAAGAATTTTCTGGCGTTTAACGCTAGCTAGAAGCTACAGCTGAGCGTTAAACGCCCAGGAGAAGCTACAGATGGGCGTTAAACGCCCAAAACATGCAGCAGTTGGGCGTTTAACGCTAGGATTGTGGGGAGAAGGTAACTTCGTTTTCACTTCAATTTTTTTCCATTTTTCATGCTTCAATTCATAATTTCTTGCATAAACATGTTACAAACTCTCATCTTTCAACTTCAATTTCGAAAAATTTTTAATCCTAAATATATTTCTTAATTTTTCTTCAATATCTTTTCAAACCTTTTTCAAAACTCATTTATCTTTTTGAATTCTTTTCAAATCTTTTTAAATTCTTCTCAAATCCTTTTAAACTCATCATATCTTCTTTTCAAAATTCAGATTTATCTTTTTCAAATATCTTTCATATCTTTTCAATTTTAAATTACTTCTTTTTCCTATCATACTTATCTTTTACAAATCATATCTTCTATCATATCTTCTTCAAAAATTTTTGAAAACCCACCCCTTTCCCTTTAAATTCACGTTCGGCCTCCCTCCTCTCCTCCACAATTCGATCATGGCTCTCCCTCTATCCCTCTCCTTTCCTTTCTGTTGCTTGAGGACAAGCAAACCTCTAAGTTTGGTGTGTTTATCCGTGATTACTAAGCCAATACCCACTAAGATCATGGCTCCTAAGGGAAAATAAACCACTCTAAGAGGCAAGAAAGAGAATATTCCAAAACCACTTTAGAATCAAGGGAAGTTCTTAACCAAAGAACATTCAAACCATTACTACAAAAATAATGGGTCTAAGGTCAGTGATCCCAGAAGTTAAATTCAATCTGAAAGAAGACGAATATCTAGAGATCCAAGAGCAAATTCGAAACAGGAGCTGGGAAATCCTAGCTAATCCTGAAATAAAGGTGAAAAGAAACATGGTTCAGGAATTCTACTCTAATCTGTGGCAAACAGACAGGCAGAAAATAGCTGAAACTGCCTTCTATGACTTTCAAACTCTGGTCAGAGGGAAGATTGTTCACCTCCACCCTGACAAAATAAGAGAGATCTTCAAACTGCCTCAACTGCAAGATGACCCAGACTCCTTTAATAGGAGAATGATGAGAATAAATAAGAGCTTGGACAAAATTCTAGAGGAAATATGCCTCCCTGGAACCAAATGGACAACCAACACAAAGGGTGTCCCAAACCAACTCAAGAGAGGAGATCTCAAACCAGTCGCCAGAGGCTGGCTGGATTTCATTGGGCGTTCTATACTGCCCACTAGCAACCGCTCTGAAGTCACTATCAAAAGAGCAGTAATGATCCATTGCATTATGTTGGGAAAAGAAGTGGAAGTTCATCAGCTAATTTCTTGTGAACTTTACACAATTGCAAACAAGAACTCTAAAGACGCCAAATTGGCTTATCCAAGCTTAATCTCTATGCTATGTAAAGATGCTGGGATAAAGTTGGGAGTAAATGAGTATATCTCGGTTGAGCAACCAAATCACCAAAAATTCAATGGAAGGACAACAAGTGCAGGACTACCCCATCAAGAGGAAAGCACAAGAGTTCCTCCCGAAAATCCCTCAAATTGAATACTGGGAGCGTCTTGAAGCATCTGTTACCAAGTTGCAAGAAGCTATGGACCAACTAAAGGAAGAACAGCAAAATCAAAATAGCATGCTTTGCAAACTGCTTGGGGAACAAGAAGAGCAAGGGCGTGAATTGAAGGAACTGAAGCGTCAGAAGCTATCTCTTGAAGGGCCAAGCACCCCACAGACTAAAGGAGCATCCACATCCCAAAATAAAGGTTGTTGAGTCCTAATCTTAGCCTTAACTCTGTGATAATTGTTCTTATTAGGAATTTACCTTAGAAGTTATATATGAGTAGTAGTAATTAGTATCTTTATTTTGATTTTATCTCTAATTAAGCTATAATTTAATTTTCTCATCATCATCAAACATGAATAAAATAGCAGATTTTTAGAATAAGGAGGCAATATTTTTTCGAGTTTTTAATAAGAAAAATTCAAATTATTTATATGTGGTGGCAATACTTTTTGTCTTCTGAATGAATGCCTGAACAGTGCATAATTTTGATAGTGGAGTTTATGAATGTTAAATCTGTTGGCTCTTGAAGGAATGATGAACAAGAGAAATGTTATTGATGATTTGAAAAATCATGAAATTGATTCTTGAAGAAAGAAAAAGCAGTGAAAAACAAAGCTTGAAAAAAAAAACAAAAGAAAAAGAAAAAGCAAGCAAAAAAGCCAATAGCCCCTTAAACCAAAAGGCAAGGGCAAAAAGGATCCAAGGCTTTAAGCATCAATGGAAAGGAGGGCCTAAAGGAATAAAATCCTGGCCTAAGCGGCTAAATCAAGCTGTCCCTAACCATGTGCTTGTGTCATGAATGTCCAGGTGAAGAACTTGAGACTGAGTGGTTAAAGTCGTGATCCAAAGCAAAAGAGTGTGCCTAAGAACTTTGGACACCTCTAACTGGGGACTTTAGCAAAGCTGAGTCACAATCTGAAAAGGTTCACCCAGTTATGTGTCTGTGGCATTTATGTATCTGGTGGTAATACTGGAAAACAAAATGCTTAAGGTCACAGCCAAGACTCATAAGTAATTGTGTTCAAGAATCAACATACTGAAATAGGAGAACTAATAACATTGAGTTCCTATGGATGCCAATCATTCTGAATTTCAAAGGGTAAAGTGAGATGCCAAAACTGTTCGAAAGCAAAAAGCTACTAATCCTGCTCATCTAATTAGAATCTGAGCTTCACTTAAAACTCTGAGATATTATTGCTTCTTGATTTCTCTTTATCCTATTTTATTTATCTAGTAGCTTGGGAACAAGCAACAGTTTAAGTTTGGTGTTGTGATGAGTGAATATTTTATACGCTTTTTGGGGGTAATTTCATGTAGTTTTTAGTATGTTTTAGTTAGTTTTTAGTATATTTTTATTAGTTTTTAGGCAAAATTCATATTTCTGAACTTTACTATGAGTTTGTGTATTTTTCTATGATTTCAAGTATTTTCTGGCTGAAATTGAAGGATCTGAGCAAAAATCTGATTCAGGCTGTAAAAGGACTGCTGATATTGTTGGATTCTGACCTCCCTGCACTCGGAATGGATTTTCTGGAGCTACAGAAGTCCAATTGGCGCACTCAATTGCGATAGAAAGTAGACATCCAGTACTTTCCAGCAATATATAATAGTCCATACTTTGCTCGAAGATAAATGATGTAAACTGGCATTTGATGCCAATTCCATGTTCCATTCTGGCGTTAAACGCCAGAAACAGGTTGCAAGTTGGAGTTAAACGCCCAAAATAGGTTACAACATGGCGTTTAACTCCAGAAATAGCCTATGCACGTGTAAAGCTCAAAGCTCAGCCCCAGCACATACCAAGTGGGCCCCAGAAGTGGATTTTTGTACTATCTATCTCAGTTTACTCATTTTCTATAAACCTAGGTTACTAGTTTAGTATTTAAACAACTTTTAGAGATTTATTTTGTAACTCATGACATTTTTAGATTTGAACTTTGTACTCTTTGATGGCATGAGTCTCTAAACTCTATTGTTGGGGGTGAGGAGCTCTACTGTGTCTCGATGGATTAATGTAATTATTTCTGTTTTCTATTCAAACACGCTTGTTTCTATCCGAGATATTCATTCGCACTTCAATATGACGAATGTGATGATCCATGACACTCATCATCATTCTCAACCTATGAACGCGTGCCTGACAACCACTCTGTTCTACCTTATATTGAATGAGTATCTCTTAGATCCCTTAATCAGAGTCTTCGTGGTATAAGCTAGAATCCATTGGCAGCATTCTTGAGAATCCAGAAAGTCTAAACCTTGTCTGTGGTATTCCAAGTAGGATTCACGGATTGGATGACTGTGACGAGCTTCAAACTCACAAGGGTTGGGTGTAGTGACAGACGCAAAAGGATCGATGGATCCTATTCCAACATGAGTGAGAACCGACAGATGATCAGCCGTGCGGTGACAGCGCACCTGGACCATTTTCATTGAGAGGATGGATGGTAGCCATTGACAACGGTGTCCCACCAAATATACAGCTTGCCATGGAAGGGAACTTGCGTGCGTGAAGATGAAGACAGGAAGAAAGCAGAGAATCAGAAGACAAAGCATCTCTAAAACTCCAACATATTCTCCATTACTACATAACAAGTATTTATTTCATGCTCTTTTGTTCATTTGCAAGTCAACTGATAATTATAATTGATATCCTGACTAAGAGTTACAAGATAACCATAACTTGCTTCAAGCCAACAATCTCCGTGGGATCGACCCTTACTCACGTAAGGTATTACTTGGACGACCCAGTGCACTTGCTGGTTAGTTGTCCGAAGTTGTGAAGAATTGTGATTTCCAATTTCGTGCACTACTTAGCATGAGGACATGCTAATGTTTAAGTGTGGGGAGATTGATAAACCACTATTTTACGGTTTATCTTGTGCTAAATTGAGTGGATTTTGTCAATTCTTCACACACTTATTCATGTAAACTGTATGGTTTCACAAATCCTTCCTAATTTTGCAACATGATTAAAAACTTGCTTCCTAGGCCTTTAATTTGTTGATTTTTAATTCTCCTTTATTACCATTCGATGCCGTGATGTGTTTGTGAAGTGTTTTCAGGTTTACAGGACATGAATGGCTTAAAGGATGAAGAGGAGGCATGTCAAAGTGGAAGGAACACAAGAAACTAAAGAGATTGGAAGCGAGCAGTGATGCGCACACATGGCTGACGCGTGCGCGCGCATTGGCGCATTTTTAGCGATGCGTACGCATGACCGACGCATACGCGACAAGTGCAAACGACCAGCATCGCGTACGTGTAGCCGACGCGTACGCGTGATAGAGCGTCACGTGCTGCACTATCAAAACACACTGGGGGCGATTTCTGGGCTGATTTGGACCCGGTTTCAAGCCCAAAAACGCAGACTAGAGGCAGGGGTGCAGCTAGGACTTCGGGGACACCTTTAACTTTAGTTTAGTTTTGAGTTTTTGAATTTTAGAGAGAGAAAATCACCACTTCTCCTAGGGTTCTTAGTTTTTCTAAATTTTGCTTTTGGATTGGTGATAAACTACTATTTTATGGTTTATCTTGTGCTAAATTGAGTGGATTTTGCCAATCTTTCATACACTTACTCATATAAAATGCATGGTTTTACATTTTCCTTCCTAATTTGGTGCTATGATTGAAAACATGCCTCTTTGGCTTTAAATTTGCTATTTTTAATCCTCTCTTACTACCATTCGATGACGTGATCTGTGTGTTAAGTGTTTTCAGGCTTTATAGGGCAGGAATGTCTTAGAGGATGGAAAAGAAGCATGGGAAAGAGGAAGGAACACAAGGAATTAAGGATTTCATGAGCGAGCATCGATGCGCACGCGTGGAGCGACGCGTATGCGTGAATAGAAAATTGCGCAGAAACGCGCACGCGTGGACGACGCGTACGCGTGATAATGTGTCACGTACTGCACTAACCAGAAATCGCAAGGGCGATTTTGGGCTGCTTTTGGACCCAATTTCAAGCCCAAAAACAAAGACTAGAGACAAGGGGCAAGTTGAGACTCATCATACATTCACTTTAGTTTAGTTTTAGTTTTTGAATCTTAGAGAAAAATACTACTCTCCTAGGGTTCTTAGTATTTTCTTAGCTTTGCATTTGGATTGAATTTAGAGAGAGCTGCTACTACCCTGCTTGAAGCCATCCTCTCTTTAGTTTTCCCTTCTATTACTCTACTCTTTTATTTTTCCATTTAGTTACTGGTATTCATGTTTGGATTTTCTTAATTTTAAATTTTTTAATGCAATGAACCATTTTTTACATTTAATCCCTTTACTTGTTTGATTCTTTTAATTTAATTATCAGTTCCAATTGTGAGTTTGTTAATTTAATTTTAATTTCCATGTCTCTTATCTACTCCATTTACATATCTGTGAAAATGGCATTCATGTCAATGGAGTAGAGTTTCCAACTTGTCTTTGGAGTTGATTAATAGGAAACCCTTGAGTTGAAATACTCAAGTGTTAATAGGTAATTGGAAATTGCTGCCAATTGAATTTTTACTAACTCTAATCACTCCTTGAGAGTCGATTAGGACTTGTAAAGTGAAGTTGGTATTACCTACTTGACTTTCCTCTATTAGTTAGAGGATAACTAAGTAGAAGCAACAACCTTTTTACTATTACACTTGAGAAATTCAACGAGGATAGAAACTCCAATTAATCTTCTCCTAGCCAAAACTTTTTATTTTAAATACACAACATCTCTTGTTATCATTCACTGCTTAATTTTAGTTATTTAATTTTCCGTTTTCAAACCTCATAAATTTCTTAGAAAACTCTTGATCAATAATTTACACTGTTGTATCAACTCTTTGGGAAACGACCTGGGAATTCTACTCCCAGTTAATTGATTCTGAATTGTGACAACCCTTTTTAAATTGGTAAGTGAAATTTTCGTCGGTTAAGAACTGTACACACAACGCTTCTTTTATTAATATTTCTTAACTGGCATTTTTTCACCTACCCTGCAGTCTATTTATGTTCGTCAAAAGCAAGTCTCTATCTCTGAGGGTGTCATACAGAGATTATTGGATCTTTCACCTAGCCTAGAGGGATGGGATGCCTATCAAGAGGCCTCTTTCAAGCGCCAGACATACCAGTTTGACTAGAATAGCGTCCTTGGAGTCATAGCACAACCTGACAGTACATGGATCTATGGACAACATCAGACTCAACCTAAGAGCATCTTAGCTCAAGCACTTACCTTGGAGGCTCCCGTGTGAGCATAGATTATATCCCACTATGTCTTTCCGAGCACTCACGAGTCCACCTTCACTGCGGACATGGCTGTTCTCATCTAGTGCATTCTTACAAAGCAACCTCTCAACTTACCAAGACATATCCGGCAGGCCATGGGGCACGTACAGATTGTGGACAACCTACCCTTCCCCGCACTGAAGATTTGGTATCCACAACAGGTGTCTCCTATTGGGCTGGGGATACGAAAGCCATGATCCCAAGGGATGATCAGTACGTCCCGAATGGGAAGTATATTAGACCCCCAGTACCTTCTACGAGCCGGTATGTGGGCCCATCTTTAGACACTCCTTCTTCCTCGGCCCCACCATCATCCACACTTCAGGCACCATCCACCACTCAGATGTTTCTTCAGATCCTTCAGAGGTTAGACCGGAAAGACTGACAGATAGAGCAAATAGAGCACCGTAACAAGCGTCGATACACTTATCTGAAGGAGCTCATTACTGGTACTCACCCACCTCCAGAAGAGAAGGACACCCCGGACTCCCCCTCACCTAACAGCACGGGGAGCCATGACGACCCGACCAGTAGATGCGACACTCTCAGCCCCACCTTGCTCCTTACTAATGGCACGGAGGACCGTGCCAAGTCTTAAGTGTGGGGAGGTCAGTACCTGACTTCCAGAGGTAATCTCTCACTCTTAACACCAATATGTTATTTTTCTTTTGTTAGATAGGATAGATTGCATGTTAATAATTGCTTGCATGTATGTTCTGTTTGGTTGAAGTAATAAGTTTCTCTTCAAGACCCTATTTTATAGCATTTCACTAATTTAAATTAAATTTTTTTGTTAAACTTGTTGAAGATTTTAAATTGGAACATGGTTTAGAGCTAAGAGCACACAACCTATGAGATTTTGAGCTTAATTATATGGTTATATTATTTAACCATGATTTTATTCTTGTGTGTCTTCTTTTCTATGATTGCAATCTTTGCTTTGTTCTATTCTATATGTCCATTATTTAGTGTATATTCATGTACATATGTGATTGAGGCCATCATTTGATTATAGCTCACTTATCCCAAACAGCCTACCATTTTATTTACCTTTGTTTGCCACTTTGAGCCTTTTTAACCCCTATTTGTTCTTTATATTACCACATCACTAGCCTTAAGCGAAAAAATAATTAATTACCCGATTTGAATCTTTAGTTAGCTTAAGATAGTGTGTGTCAACTAAGTGTGGGAAAATGTGGGAACTTGGGTTGATGAGAATGTGTCATGTTTTTACTGACAAATATTGGGAATTTGGATGCTACTCATGTGAAATTGGAGAAACCATATGCATTGATACATGCTTACAAAAAAAAAAAAGAAAAAACATAAGAAGAAATAAATGAATAGGGGATAAAATTACCCTAATATTAAGTTCAATGAGAAGATCAATGCATATGTGATGGAATTAAAATCGATACTTGAGTGTGTGAAAATATGCAAAAGTGAGAATTTGGGTGGCTAAGCATGATTTTAGAATTACATAGAGTGTGTGTATGTGTTAGGTGAGAACTTAGGTTAGTCAAAGATTCAAATTATAGCTCACTTGGCCATACATATATCCTCACCCTTACCTTAGCCCCATTACAACCTTGAAAAGCCCTCATGATATTTGCATTTGTACACTAAATATTTGTTGATTAGTTAGATGAAAAACAAAGTTTTAGAAAGCATGACTAGAGGATATTAGAGTGGATTAACCCTAGACACTTGAACGATTAGAGTGCATATACACTGCCACTGAGGGTTCAACGCTTGATTGTGTGTTCCCGACTTTCATGAGCTCTCTTTTTACAAGTTTACTTGTCTCTTATTGTGTGATTTGAATTAGTCGAATCTGATTTATGTTTGTCTTGGAGAACTTATTTACTTTTAACCAAGTAGGTAGAAACATCTTAGCATATAGTTGCATTCATATACATAGGTTGCATTGCATGAGTCTTATTTTCTCCCATTCATTCTTTTGGTCTCCTTGAGTTTAGCATGAGGACATGCTAATGGTTAAGTGTGGGGAGATTGATAAACTACTATTTTATAGTTTATCTTGTGCTAAATTGACTAGATTTTGTCAATCTTTCATACACTTACTCATATAAAATGCATGGTTTTACATTTTCCTTCCTAATTTGGTGCTATGATTGAAAACATGCCTCTTTGGCTTTAAATTTGCTATTTTTATTCCTCTCTTACTACCATTCGATGTCGTGATCTGTGTGTTAAGTGTTTTCAGGCTTTATAGTGCAGGAATGGCTTAGAGGATGGAAAAGAAGCATGGGAAAGAGGAAGGAACATAAGAAATTAAGGATTTCATGAGCGAGCATCGACGTGCACGCGTGGAGCGACGCGTACGCATAACTAGAAGAAAATTCAGCGACACGCACGCGTGGAGCGACACGTATGCGTGAATAGAAAATTGTGCAGCGACGTGCATGCATGGGCGACGCGTACGCGTGACAATGTGTCACGTGCTGCACTAACCAGAAATCTCAGGGGGCGATTTTGGGCTGCTTTTAGACCCATTTCAAGCCTAGAAATAGATACTAGAGGCAGGGGACAAGCTGAGACTCATCATACATTCACTTCACTTTAGTTTTGGTTTTTGAATCTTAGAGAAAAACACTTCTCTCTTAGAGTTCTTAGTATTTTCTTAGCTTTGCGTTTGGATTGAATTTAGAGAGAGCTGTTACTACCCTACTTGAAGTCATCCTCTCTTTAGTTTGCCCTTCTATTACTCTACTATTTTATTTTTCCATTTAGTTACTGGTATTCATGTTTGAATTTTCTTAATTTTAAATTTATTAATGCAATGAACTATTTTTTACATTCAATCCCATTACTTGTTTAATCCTTTTTAATTTAATTATCAGTACTAATTGTGAGTTTGTTAATTTAATTTTAATTTTTATGCCTCTTATCTATTCCATTTATATGTCTGTGAAAAAGGCATTCATGTCAATGGAGTAGAGTTCTCAACTTGACTTTGGAGTTGATTAATAGGAAACTCTTAAGTTAAAATACTCAAGTATTAATAGGTAATTGGAAATTGCTACCAATTGGATTTTTACTACCTCTAATCACTCCTTGGGAGTCGATTAGGACTTGTAAAGTGAAGTTGGTATTACCTACTTGACTTTCCTCTATTAGTTAGAGGATAACTAAGTAGAAGCAACAACCTTTTTACTATTACACTTGAGAAATTCAACGAGAATAGAAACTCCAATTAATCTTCTCTTAGCCAAGACTTTTTATTTTAAATACACAACTTCTCATGTTATCATTCACTGTTTAATTTTAGTTATTTAATTTTCCATTTTCAAACCTCATAAATTTCTTAGAAAACTTTTGATCAATAATTTACACTGCTATATCAACTTTTTGGGAAACGACCTGAAAATTCTACTCCCAGTTAATTGATTCTGAATTGTGACAACCCTTTTTAAATTGATTAGTGGAATTTTCGTCGGTTAAGAACTGTACTCACAACGCTTCTTTTATTAATATTTCTTAACCGGTATTTTTTCGCCCGTCAATTGGATTTAGAGAGAGTTGCTACTACATTCGACAGAAGTCTTCATCGTTATAGTTTGCATTTCTATTACCTTTACTCTTTTGTTTTCTATTTAGTTATTAGTACTCATATTTATATTTTGTAAATTTTGAGTTATTAATGCAATGAACCATTTTTATATATAATTTCATTACTTGTTTGATTTCTTTTAATTAATTATCACATCTAAATTTGTTTTTATTGATTTAATTTTCATTATCATGTCTCCTACTTGCTCTTATTCCATCATTGTTGAAAATAGTATTCATGTTATGATTTAAAACTCCCAAGCTATTGAAAATAGCATTTATGTTATGATTTAAAACTCCCAACTTAGCTTGGGAGTTGATTAATTGAAAACTCTTAAATTGGGGTACTCAAGTATAAATAGGTAATTAAAATTGCTGACTAACTCTATTTTCACTTACTCTAGTCCTTCCATAAAAAGTGACTAGGACTTGTGAATCAGAATTAGTGCTACCCATTTGACCTTCCTCTGTAACTGCAAGGGGATAACTAAGTGGAAGCATTGACTTTTACTATTATACTTGGGAAAACCAACAAGGATAGAAGCTTCAACTGATTTTCTCCCAGTCAAGACCTTTTATTTCAACTACACAACATCTCTTGTTAATTGCTCTTTGCGTTAATTTTCAGTTATTTATTTTTCCATTTTCAAACGTCAAAAATTACTCGAAAAATTTCTAACCAATAAATTGCACCTTGTGCCAATTCTTTGGGAGACGACCTGAGAATTCTACTCCCAGTTATTTATTCTAAATTGTGACACCCTTTTTAAATTGATAGTGAAATCTTCGTCGGTTAAGACTGTACTTGCAACACTGCTTTTATTTAAATTTCTTAACTGGTATTTTTTCGCCCGTCAATCAACCACAATATAATGACCAATTCTCCCTTTTTTTTACCATGATATAAGTTTTCTTTTTCTGATTAAAAGTCTAATAACATCTAATTGAAAAAAAAAAACTGAATTAAAAGTATCAAATTAAGGACAAATAACTGAATAATATAATAAATTACTTATAAATTAAAGAGATTTTATCAATTTATTTTATATTAAACAATAAAACTATCAATATATTAAAAAAATATATACTTTTAAAAAAGTCACAATACAATTTCAAACATTTGCATAAATTAAATGTTAAAATTTATGTTATCGATAAAATGATGCTATTATATAATTTATTAAAAAAAATTAAAATAAAAAAATAATTTTGTGTAGGTTAATACAAATTAACTACGTACCAAATAAGTTAGACGATTCATTTGTTTGTTCCAATATATCAGTATGAGTAAGAAAATTGAAATAATTGTCAGAAATTTTACGATCATCGACCGTATTTACTATACCTGACTCATTCTTAAAAGTTATTTTATACACGTGTGCAGTTGAAAGATAAATTCTACTTGATTCCTCTATCACAAAATTTGAAAAGACATAGACCCTCCTCTCGATCAGTTCATTCTCAAATATCTTTGACAAACTCTTGATTGAACAATGAATTTTATCACTGTAAAACAAATTAAATATAAAAGCTATTAACACTTATAAAGCTATTAAAAATATTTATACACCAAACCTAGTATCACTTGAAAGAATTATGAAAAATAATCAACTAACTTTATCATCTATTAGAACCATTTCTACGTAAGTCGTCTTGTTTTTTGTCAAATTTAATTAAAACTTTTTATAATCTTATAATTCTTGCCTTTATTTTTTAATTTTATAATTATCACATATGTTAATTATTTTTTAATTTTTTTATTATGAATATTTTTCGTTGAGTCTACAATCATTGAATGATTTTATTATTCCATTAATACCACTATACGCGTATTAATCTTCATAAATTATAGTCATTTCTTTATTTATGTATATATATATATATATTAATTATTTAATTAATAATTTTCTTATTTTTAGAAAATATTTATTTTGTTAAATAATTCTAAATATTTTTTTATTTAGTTTATACATATATATTAATTGTACACAAATATGTTTAAGTCGAATATATTAATTATTTTTTTATCATAATTATTTTTTTTAGCCTACAATCATTTAATAATTTTTTATTCTTTATTATTAATATTATTGTATGTATAATTTTCATAAATTACAGTAATTTTTTTATTTATATATAGATATATATTAATTTTGTCAATAATTTTAAATATTTTTTTATTTATGTGTACATATATATTAATTATACATAAAATATTTAAATTACATATATTAATTATTTTTTTGTGATGATTATATATATGTGTGTGTGATTATATTTTATTTCACAATCGTGTAATAATTTTTTTGTGATGATTATATATATATATATATATATATATATATATATATATATATATATATTATTTTTTATTTCACAATCGTGTAATAATTTTTTTTATATCCATGTATATTCTCCAATTTCTATTCATACACATGATTAAAAAATTTTCTTTAAATATTGATATTTTAATTTTTTCACATATCTTTATATGTTAGCAAGAAAAATAAAATCATATATTGTGACTCTTTTTCTTTTACCACGTCTTAATCTTAATTAATCAATCTTGTGTTCATACAATATAATTAACTTATAATCACTCTAATCTATTAATAAATTACACTTCTCTTAACAATTACAATACTAATCTGAATTACAAAAAAAGAAAAAAAGGTGATACATATATTCAAGAAAGAAAAAAGCTTAAAAATTGGAAGAAAAAAGAAATTTTATATTAAAAATTTTAAAAATAACATATCCAAGAAGAATAGTCATAATATATAAATTGAGGTAATAATTTAAATTTCTCTAAAACTAATTTAATCAAATACTAATATTAGAACTAAATTACTTAAATAATATTTAATCTATTCTAATCCTTAGACACGTATAGATTAGAGTCATTCTCGTAATGACAACTAACTGAAACAACATCATAAATTTGAATATTTAGAATTTGTACAAATTCAGACCATCCTCTTGTTAAAAAAGCTTCATCATCCACTATCCATGCAATGTGGCAAGGTATAGAATTACTACACCGAAAAACTAAACTGACATTTATTCCCTTCAATGGTATTGAATTGATGCAAAATAAGGCCGGTAATTTCGGAAAAAAATCACAATATGTTATAAAATTATTTTAATTACGAAAATCTTAAAATAAGAAAATTTGAATATATTACCTGATGAGTTTGAAAAACTCTAATTTAATTTGATGATGAACAAACATTATTGAAATAATTAATTACAAAATTATTAATTTAATTTTTATCTAACATGTGTTAATTAATAATTTTGTGATGCAGTTTTTTTAATGGGCCAACAGAAAAGAAAAATTATTGCAAGCCCAATATGCTTATAAGTATTCAGCCTTTGAAAGTTTCCTATATCAAGTAGCTGAAGCAATTTGTGATCATTTGAGTCGGATTGAATCATTACCATAAGCCCAAATTAATATATTTGCTAAAAAGACCAAATGCATGGTCCGAATCTATTTAGAAAAGAAAGCAAAGTTCATTTGCTTCCAACGGATCTCTTTATTCATCATGTGATGGAATTCAAAATTTTATTAAGATGAATTAATTCAGACCTTGGAACCATGAGAGATAAATGATGATTGATTTGATGGCTTCTTTAATGATGCACGCCACCGAGAAACAAAGGGAAGTGGACATTTAATTTGCTTTATCAAAATCCATTAGTTAATGTTCAAATTTCTCTTTCTTCTCTCTCAACTTTTTTTTATCTCTTTCAGTCTTTACACAGCCAGCCATGGAAGCTACATTAAGCTACCAAAAAGAAGGAAAGGCACGCCAAAAGACCATCACAATGATGGCAAGAAAACATAAAAAATGTGGTGGCTAAGATTCTCATTCACTTGTAGTAAGATTTTGTGATGAGATCTTAGCTTCTCCATACCAAAAATGGTTGAAGAAGATTTCGGCCAGCAAGGAGAAGATCTTTGGAGGGATGGCTTGACTCTGATCTTGCTCAACCACCACAGGAGGTAGCTACAATGGCTATGTGATGGAAGAGGCAGAGATAGGAGCAGATAAAGTTATCATCATCATAAAGCATCAATGGCCAGGAGTTCATCTTGCAGAGCAAGAAAAGATGAAGGGCTCGGATTGATGAAGATTGGTGACCAAGGAAGGACTAGAGGTAATTGCATGTTGGGTTTTGTATGGGTTATCTCTTCTCTCTCTCTAGCCGAACTGGTTCTATTTTGAAGAAGAAAAAGATTAGCTTGGTTTATTTGGTTTCAACTGTGAAGGCTTCTCCCTATAAGTAAGAATGAACAGTCAGGGTTTGATTCAAGAAAAAGAAGTGAGAGTGCAAGGCACAGTGTTCTCATAGCTACCTAAGCTAGCAGTTTTTCTTCTCCTTCAATGTATTATGTTTTATATTTTTCTGTTTAATTTTGTCATGTCTTGAGTCTTATAGAAAAAAGGTAAACATTGAGGTTTGTATAAAAAAGCCATAGAGCGAAAAAAGGCAGAGAGTGCAAAATTAAATGAAAAAGTCATAGATTTCCTTAGAGGTCCTTTGTACATCTGTGTTGTGTTTCATGATTCTATGGGAATCCCCTTGCAAGTTGGGTTAGTGATGAGCGGATAATTTATACGCTTTTTGGCATTGTTTTTAGTATGTTTTTAGTATACTTTAGTTAGTTTTTAGTATATTTTTATTACTTTTTAGTTAAAATTTACTTTTCTGGACTTTACTATGAGTTTGTGTATTTTTCTGTGATTTCAGGTATTTTCTGGCTGAAATTGAGGGTCCTGAGCAAAAATCTGAGTCAGAGGCTGAAAAGGACTGCAGATGCTGTTGGATTCTGACCTCCCTGCATTCGAAGTGGATTTTTTGGAGCTACAGAAGCCCAATTGGCGCGCTCTCAATGGAGTTGGAAAGTAGACATCCTGGGCTTTCCAGCAATGTATAATAGTCCATACTTTGCCCAAGATTTGATAGCCCAAACCGGCGTTGCAAATCAGCTTCAGAACTCCCGGCGTTTAACGCCGGAACTGGCACAAGAATTGGAGTTAAACGCCCAAACAGGCATAAAAGCTGGCGTTTAACTCCAGAAAAAGTCTCTGCACATAAAAGCTTCAATGCTCAGCCCAAGCACACACCAAGTGGACCCCGGAAGTGAATTTTTACGTCATTTACTCATTTCTGTATACCCTAGGTTACTAGTTCACTATTAATAGGATCCTTTGACATTGTATCTGTACCTCATGACACTTTACACGTTTCTCATTGTATCTTCTACAGCATGAGTCTCTAAACCCCATGCTTGGGGGTGAGGAGCTCTGCTGTGTCTTGATGGATTAATGCAATTACTACTGTTTTTCATTCAATCATGCTTGCTTCCATTCTAAGATATCACTTGTTCTTAAATCTGATGAATGTGATGATCCGTGACACTCATCATCATTCTCAACTATGAACGTGTGCCTGACAACCACCTCCGTTATACCTTAGATTGAGTAGATATCTCTCGGATTCCTTAATCAGAATCTTCGTGGTATAAGCTAGAATTGATGGCAGCATTCAAGAGAATCCGGAAGGTCTAAACCTTGTCTGTGGTATTCTGAGTAGGATTCAAGGATTGAATGACTGTGACGAGCTTCAAACTCCTGAAGGCTGGGCGTTAGTGACAGACACAAAAGAATCACTGGATTCTATTTCAACCTGATTGAGAACCGACAGATGATTAGCCGTGCTGTGACAGAGCGCGTTGAACATTTTCACTGAGAGGATGGGAGGTAGCCATTGACAACGGTGAAACCCTACATACAGCTTACCATGGAAGGAGCCTTGCGTGTTTGAAGAAGAAGACAGTAGGAAAGCATAGATTCAGAAGACAGAGCATCTCCAAAACCTCAACCTGTTCCCCATTACTGCAAAACAAGTACTCATTTCATGTTCTTTTGCTTTTTACAATCAACCCTGATAATTATTGATATCCTGACTAAGAGTTACAAGATAACCATAGCTTGCTTCAAGCCGACAATCTCCGTGGGATCGACCCTTACTCACGTAAGGTATTACTTGGACGACCCAGTGCACTTGCTGGTTAGTTGTGCGGAATTGCAAAAGTGTGATTGCAATTTCCTGCACCAAGTTTTTGGCGCTGTTGCCGGTGATTGTTCGAGTTTGGACAACTGACGGCTTATCTTGTTGCTTAGATTAGGACTGTTTTATTTTTGTTGGTTTAGAGTCTTTTATTTGAGTCTAGTTTCATATTTTAAGTTTGGTGTCAATTGCATGCTTTTGTTTTCTTTTTTTTTTCGAATTTGCATGTTCTTAGTCCTTTCTTGTTCTTAAAAAGAATTCTAAGTTTGGTGTCTTCTTTGTGTTTTACCTTTAAAATTTTCGAAAATTTGTGTTTGATTTTCTAAAAATTTTAAGTTTGGTGTTATTTTGTTGTTTTTCTCTTTCCTAATTTCAAAAATCAAATCTCTTTCAAAATAATTTTCAATCATATCTTTTCTTTTGCTAATTCCAAAATCTTTTTAACTAATTAATTGATTTAGTTTTCAATTTGCTTTGATCTTATTTTCTTTTAGTTTTCAAAATTTATTTTGTTTTCGTTTTGTTTTATTTTATTTTTTTCGGTCAATTCAAAAAAATATATATATATTGAACTTTGCTTGTGAATTCATATCATATTCCCTTTCTCCATCATGGACCTAAGTGGAATTGAACAGTCCAGAAGGACTCTGGGGTCATATGCTAATCCCATTACAGCTGCATATGGGAGTAGCACTGTATACCTCCCATCAAAGCAAGCAGCTTTGAGCTAAATCCTCAACTCATTATCATGGTGCAGCAAAATTGCCAGTATTCCGGTCTTCCACAGGAAGAACCTACTGAGTTTCTGGCACAGTTCTTACAAATTCCTGACACAGTACGTGATAAAGAGGTGGATCAGGATGTCTACAGACTATTACCGTTTCCATTTGCTGTAAAAGATCAAGCTAAGAGGTGGTTGAATAACCAACCTACAGCAAGCATAAAGACATGGAAACAGTTATCAGACAAATTTCTGAATCAATTTTACCCTCCAAAAAGGATGACACAGCTAAGGCTGGACATCCAAGGCTTTAAACAAGAGGATAATGAATCCCTTTATAATGCCTGGGAGAGGTATAGAGGTATGCTAAGAAAATGCCCCTCTGAAATGTTTTCAGAGTGGGTACAGCTAGACATCTTCTACTATGGGCTTACAGAAAAAGCTCAGATGTCTTTAGACCACTCAGCTGGTGGATCTATACACATGAGGAAGACAATTGAAGAGGCTCAAGAGCTTATAGATACTGTTGCTAGAAATCAATATTTGTACGCTAGCACTTAGTTCTCTACAAAAGAGGAAGCTATGGCAGTAGCCACTGATCATAATCCTCAAGAACAGATGATTGAGCTTAATCAGCAATTACACTTGATGACAAAACAGTTAGCAGAATTTAAGGAGATGCTCCAAGAAACTAAAATTGCTAACAAGAACATAAAATCTCAGTTGAATCAGGCAAAACAGCAGCTATCTAAACAGATAACAGAAGAATGCCAAGCAGTTCAACTGAGGAGTGGAAAGACATTGAATAACACTGCTCAAAGTAGCAAAAAGCCAAATAAGGAACAATTGACAGAGGATGACCAAACCACTGTCCAAAATCCCTCTGAGGACAGTAAGAGCCCAGAGAGGAATACTTTTGGCGTTCAAACGCCAGAGAAGGGGGGGAAGCTGGTGTTAAACGCCCATTCCCTGCCCAGTTTTGGCGTTCAAACGCCAGAAAAGGGGGAAAAGTTGGCGTTAAACGCCCAATCTTCACCCAATCCTGGCATTCAAACGCCAATGGGGAATCAGACACCTAAGAGTGCTGATAGTAACCCCTCTAAAAAGGCTTCTCCAACCACTTCTGTAAGGAATAAACCTGCAGCAACTAAGGTTGAAGAATATAAAGCCAAGATGCCTTATCCTCAGAAACTCCGCCAAGCGGAGCAGGGTAAGCAATTTGCCCGCTTTGCGGACTACCTAAGGACTCTTGAAATAAAGATTCCGTTTGCAGAGGCACTTGAGCAAATATCTTCTTATGCTAAGTTCATGAAAGAGATCTTAAGTCATAAGAAGGATTGGAGAGAAACTGAAAAAGTATTTCTCACTGAAGAATGCAGTGCAGTCATTCTGAAAAGCTTACCAGAAAAGCTTCAAGATCCAGGAAGCTTTATGATACCATGCACATTAGAAGGTGCTTGCACCAAGACAGCCCTATGTGATCTTGGAGCAAGCATCAATCTAATACCTGCATCCACTATCAGAAAGCTTGGGTTGACTGAAGAAGTCAAACCAACCCGGATATGCCTCCAACTTGCTGATGGCTCCATTAAATATCCATCAGGCATAATAGAGGACATGATTGTCAAGGTTGGGCCATTCACCTTTCCAACTGACTTTGTGGTGCTGGAAATGGATGAGCACAAGAATGCAACTCTCATTCTAGGAAGACCTTTCCTAGCAACTGGACGAACTCTCATTGATGTACAAAAAGGGGAAGTAACCCTGAGAGTCAATGAGGATGAGTTCAAGTTGAATGCTGTAAAAGCTATGCAGCATCCAGACACACCAAATGACTGCATGGGCACTGACATTATTGACTCTTTGGTAGAAGAGATCAATATGACTGACAGTCTAGAATCAAAGCTTGAGGACATCTTCAAGGATGCTCAGCCTGATCAGGAAGAACCAGAGGAAACAAAAGAATTTTTGAAAATTCCTCAGGAGGAGGATAAGCCTCCCAAACCTGAACTCAAACCATTACCACCATCCCTGAAGTATGCATTTCTGGGAGAGGGTGACACTTTTCCAATGATTATAAGCTCTGCTTTAAATCCACAGGAAGAGGAAGCACTGATTCAAGTGCTAAGGACACACAAGACAGCTCTTGGGTGGTCCATAAGTGATCTTAAGGGCATTAGCCCAGCTAGATGCATGCACAAGATCCTATTGGAGGATAATGCCAAACCAGTGGTCCAACCACAAAGGAGGCTAAATCCAGCCATGAAAGAGGTGGTGCAGAAAGAGGTCACTAAATTACTAGATGCTGGGATTATTTATCCTATTTCTGATAGCCCCTGGGTGAGCCCTGTCCAAGTTATCCCCAAAAAGGGAGGCATGACAGTAGTTCATAATGAAAAAAATGAACTGGTTTCTACAAGAATAGTCAGAGGGTGGCGTATGTGTATTGACTACAGAAGGCTCAATACAGCCACCAGAAAGGATCATTTTCCTTTACCATTCATAGACCAAATGCTAGAAAGACTAGCTGGTCATGATTATTACTGCTTTTTGGATGGCTATTCAGGTTACAACCAAATTACAGTAGATCCTCAAGACCAAGAGAAAACAGCATTTACTTGCCCTTCTGGCGTGTTTGCCTACAGGAGGATGCCTTTTGGTCTGTGTAATGCTCCTGCAACCTTTCAGAGATGCATGCTATCCATCTTCTCTGATATGGTAGAGAAATTCCTGAAAGTCTTCATGGATGACTTCTCAGTATATGGAGACTCATTCAGCTCCTGTCTTAACCACCTAGCACTTGTCCTGAAAAGGTGCCAAGAGACTAACCTGGTTTTAAACTGGGAGAAATGTCACTTTATGGTGACTGAAGGAATTGTCCTTGGACACAAAATTTCAAGTAGGGGAATAGAGGTGGATAAGGCAAAGGTAGAGGTAATTGAAAAATTACCACCACCTGCCAATGTTAAGGCAATCAGAAGCTTTCTGGGGCATGCAGGATTCTACAGGAGGTTTATAAAGGATTTTTCGAAAATTGCAAAACCTTTGAGCAACCTGCTAGCTGCTGACACACCATTTGTGTTTGACACACAGTGTCTGCAGGCATTTGAGACCCTGAAAGCCAAGCTGGTCACAGCACCAGTCATCTCTGCACCAGACTGGACATTGCCATTCGAACTAATGTGTGATGCCAGTGACCATGCCATCGGTGCAGTGTTGGGACAGAGGCATAACAAGCTTCTGCACGTCATTTATTATGCCAGTCGTGTTCTAAATGATGCACAGAAGAATTACACAACCACAGAAAAAGAGTTACTTGCAGTGGTCTATGCCATTGACAAGTTTAGATCCTATCTAGTGGGATCAAAGGTGATTGTGTACACTGACCATGCTGCTCTTAAGTACTTACTCACAAAGCAGGATTCAAAACCCAGGCTTATAAGATGGGTGTTGCTTCTACAAGAGTTTGATATAGAAATAAGAGACAGAAAAGGGACAGAGAACCAAGTAGCTGATCATCTGTCCCGAATAGAACCAGTAGTTGGGGCGTCCCTCCCTTCTACTGAGATCTCTGAGACTTTCCCAGATGAGCAACTCTTTGCCATTCAGGAAGCTCCATGGTTTGCAGATATTGCAAATTATAAAGCTGTGAGGTTCATACCACAGGAGTACAGCAGAGTGCAAAGAAGGAAATTAATTTCAGATACCAAGTACTACCTATGGGATGAGCCCTATCTCTTTAAGAGATGTGCAGACGGAATGATCCGCAGATGTGTACCCAGAGAAGAAGCACAAAGGATCCTGTGGCATTGCCATGGATCACAGTATGGGGGACATTTTGGAAGTGAGCGAACAGCCACTAAGGTCCTCCAATGTGGCTTCTACTGGCCTACTCTCTATAGAGATGCCCCAGAGTTTGTGCGTAACTGTGATAGTTGCCAAAGAGCTGGTAACTTGCCTCACGGATACACCATGCCTCAACAAGGGATCTTAGAGATTGAGTTGTTTGATGTATGGGGAATTGACTTTATGGGTCCATTCCCACCATCATACTCAAACACTTACATTCTGGTGGCAGTGGACTATGTATCTAAATGGGTAGAAGCAATTGCTACACCCACTAATGATACTAAAACCGTGCTGAAATTCCTCCAGAAACACATCTTCAGCAGATTTGGTGTTCCCAGAGTCATAATCAGTGATGGGGGTACTAATTTCTGCAATAAACAGCTTTATTCTGCTATGGTCCGATATGGAATTAGCCACAAAGTGGCAACCCCGTATCATCCACAGACAAATGGGCAAGCTGAAGTCTCTAACAGAGAGCTAAAAAGAATCCTATAACGGACTGTAATAGCCCGAAGAAAGGATTGGGCAAAGAGCTTGGATGATGCTCTGTGGGCATACAGAACAGCATTCAAGACTCCAATAGGAACCTCACCATACCAACTTGTGTATGGCAAGGCCTGTCATCTGCCCGTGGAACTGGAACATAAAGCTTACTGGGCAACCATATTCCTAAACCTGGATGCTAAGTTAGCTGGCGAAAAGAGATTACTCCAGCTAAATGAGCTAGATGAATTTAGACTCAGTGCCTTTGAAAATGCAAAGATTTATAAGGAAAAGGCAAAGAAGTGGCATGACAAGAAGTTGTCATCCAGAGTCTTTGAGCCAGGACAAAAAGTTCTGCTCTTCAACTCTAGGCTCAGATTGTTCCCGGGAAAACTTAAATCCCGGTGGAGGGGTCCGTATGTGATTACAGGAGTGTCACCATATGGATATGTTGAGCTTCAGGATACTGATTCTGACAAAAAGTTCATTGTTAATGGACAGAGGATCAAGCATTATCTTGAAAGCAATTTTGAGCAGGAATGCTCAAAACTGAGGCTGGAATGATCCTCAGTGAAGGTCCAGCTAAAGACAATAAAGAAGCGCTTGCTGGGAGGCAACCCAGTCAATAGCAGGTTATATGTTTTGTTTCTACAAGGGCAATTATCAAAATTGAAGGAATTCACAGAGTTACAGAAGGATTCAGTGCAAAAAGCAGAGAAAAAGAGCTTGCTGGCGAAAAAATGCCAGTAAGGGGTACTTTGGGCGTTAAATGCCAGAATGGGCACCATTCTGGGCGTTTAACGCCAGTAAAGGTGCCATTCTGGGCGTTTAACGCCAGGTGTGCAGCATCCTGGGCGTTTAGCAAAACGCCCAGTGATAAAGGGATTTCTGGCGTTTAACGCCAGCCAGGGTACCTGGCTAGGCGTTAAACGCCCAAATTGGCCAACAAATGGGCGTTAAACGCCAGAATGGATACCATTCTGGGCGTTTAACGCCAGAAAGGCAGGGGGAGGAGATTTTGTTTCCCACTTCAAATTTTTTCAAACTTTCTTGTTTTGATTCATATTTTTCTGCATAAACACATTACAAACTTTCATCATTCACCTTCCAATTTCAAAAATTAAAATCTTCTTCAAATCTATTTCAAATCCTTTCCTAAGCTCTTTCAAAAAAAAACTCAATTATCTCCTCAAATTTTTTCCGTATCTTCTCAAATCTCCCTCAAATTTTCGAAAATCTCTCATCCTCTCCTATTTAAACACGTTCAGCCACCCTATTTCCCCACACCATTCGAATTTGCTCTCCTCCTCTTTCCCCTCTTTCCTTTCTTTTGCTTGAGGACAAGCAAACCTCTAAGTTTGGTGTGCTTTTCCGTGATCACTAAGCCAAGATTCATCAAGATCATGGCTCCTAAGGGAAAACAAAACAATTTAGGAGGAAAGAAAGAGAATAATCCAAAGAATCTTTGGAATCAAGAGAAGTTCTTAACCAAAGAACATGAAGACCATTATCACAAAATAATGGGTCTGAGGTCAGTGATCCCGGAAGTCAAATTCGATCTAAAAGAAGATGAATATCCGGGGATCCAAGAGAAAATTCGAAACAGAGGATGGGAAGTTCTAACCAATCCTGAGATAAAGGTTGGAAGAAATATGGTTCAGGAATTCTACTCAAATCTGTGGCTGACAGATAAGCAGAGAATGACTGGAACTGCTTTCCATACTTACAAAACCATGGTCAAAGGGAAAGTTATCTACTTCCATCTGGACAAAATAAGAGAGGTCTTCAAATTGCCTCAACTGCAAGATGATCCTGAATCCTTTAATAGGAGAATGGTGAGAGCAGATAAGGGGTTGGATCAAGTTCTAGAGGACATTTTTCTCCCTGGAACTAAGTGGATAACCAATTCAAAAGGCGTCCCAAACCAACTCAAGAGGGGAGACCTCAAACCGATTGCAAGAGGCTGGCTAGACTTTATTGGGCGTTCCATATTGCCCACTAGCAACCGTTCTGAGGTCACTATCAAGAGAGCAGTGATGATTCATTGCATTATGCTTGGAAAAGAAGTGGAGGTTCATCATCTGATTGCTTGTGAGATTTACACAATTGCAAATAAGAATTCCACTGAAGCCAAACTGGCTTACCCAAGCTTGATCTCCTTGCTCTGTAAAGAGGCTGGGGTAAAGATGGGAGTAGATGAATTCATACCCATTGAACATCTAATGACCAAGAAGTCAATGGAAGGACAAATGCAAGACAACTCTATCAAAAAGAGGGCGCAGGAGTTCCTCCCTGAATTTCCTGAAATTGACTACTGGGCCAGCCTAGAAGCATCTATCACCAAGTTGCAAGAAGCTATGGAGCAACTTAAGGAAGAATAGCAGAATCAGAACTGCATGCTCTGCAAATTACTGAAGGAACAAGAGAAGCAGGGGCGTGAACTTCAAGAGTTGAAACGCCAAAAGTTCTCTCCTCAATTTGAGGGAGCATCCACTTCTCAAAATCAAGGTTGTTGAGTCCTAACTCTGTGATAACCTCTATCATTAGGAGCCTATTTAAATTTTTGTTTTCTATTCCTACTAGTCTCATCTTATATCTATTTTTGAGTCTTGTTCTTAATTCATGATTAATAAAATTTAAAGTTCACATCTTAAAGCTATGAATGTCCTATGAATCCATCACCTCTTTTAAATGAAAAGTGCTTTAATCACAAAAGAACAAGAAGTACAGGATTTCGAATTCATCTTTGAAACTAGTTGAATTAGTTTGATGTGGTGACAATACTTTTTGTTTTCTGAATGAATGCTTGAACAGTGCATATGTCTTTTGAATTTGTTGTTTTAAAGAATGTTAAAATTGTTGGCTTTTGAAAGAATGATGGAAAAGGAGAACTGTTATTGAGGATCTGAAAAATCATCAAATTGACTCTTGAAGCAAGAAAAAGTAGTGAATACAAAAAAAATGAAAAAAATAGAAGAAAAAGAAAGAAATAAAGTTGTGATCCAAGGCAAAAAGAGTGTGCTTAAGAACCCTGGACACCTCTAATTGGGGACTCTAGCAAAGCTGAGTCACAATCTGAAAAGGTTCACCCAAGTATGTGTCTGTGGCATGTATGTATCTGGTGGTAATACTGGAAGACAGAGTGCTTTGGGCCACAGCCAAGACTCATAAAATAGCTATGTTCAAGAATCATTATACTTAACTAGGAGAATCAATAACACTATCTGAGTTCTGAGTTCCTATGGATGCCAATCATTCTGAACTTCAAAGGATAAAGCGAGATGCCAAAACTGTTCGGAAGCAAAAAGCTAATAATCCCGCTCATCTAATTGGAGCTAAGTTTCTTTGATATTTTGGAGTCTATAGTATATTCACTTCTTTTTATTCTATTTTGATTTTTAGTTGCTTGGGGACAAGCAACAATTTAAGTTTGGTGTTGTGATGAGCGGATAATTTATACGCTTTTTGGCATTGTTTTTAGTATGTTTTTAGTATACTTTAGTTATTTTTTAGTATATTTTTATTAGTTTTTAGTAAAAATTCACTTTTCTGGACTTTACTATGAGTTTGTGTGTTTTTCTGTGATTTCAGGTATTTTCTGGCTGAAATTGAGGGTCCTGAGCAAAAATCTGAGTCAGAGGCTGAAAAGGATTGCAGATGCTGTTGGATTCTGACCTCCCTGCACTCGAAGTGGATTTTTTGGAGCTACAGAGGCCTAATTGGCGCGCTCTCAACGGCGTTAGAAAGTAGACATCCTGGGCTTTCCAGCAATGTATAATAGTCCATACTTTGTCCAAGATTTGATGGCCCAAACTGGCGTTGCAAATCAGCTTCAGAATTCCCAGCGTTTAACGCCGGAACTGGCACAAGAATTGGAGTTAAACGCCCAAACTGGAATAAAAGCTGGCGTTTAACTCCAGAAAAGTCTCTACACATAAAAGTTTCAATGCTCAGCCCAAGCACACACCAAATGGACCCCGGAAGTGGATTTTTACGTCATTTACTCATTTCTGTATACCCTAGGTTACTAGTTCACTATTAATAGGATCCTTTGACATTGTATCTGTACCTCATGACACTTTACACGTTTCTCATTGTATCTTCTACAACATGAGTCTCTAAACCCCATGCTTGGGGGTGAGGAGCTCTGCTGTGTCTTGATGGATTAATGCAATTACTACTGTTTTTCATTCAATCATGCTTGCTTCCATTCTAAGATATCACTTGTTCTTAAATCTGATGAATGTGATGATCCGTGACACTCATCATCATTCTCAACTATGAATGTGTGCCTGAAAACCACCTCTGTTCTACCTTAGATTGAGTAGATATCTCTTGGATTCCTTAATCAGAATCTTCGTGGTATAAGCTAGAATTGATGGCGGCATTCAAGAGAATCCGGAAGGTCTAAACCTTGTCTGTGGTATTCTGAGTAGGATTCAAGGATTGAATGACTGTGACGAGCTTCAAACTCCTGAAGGCTGGGCGTTAGTGACAGACACAAAAGAATCACTGGATTCTATTCCAACCTGATTGAGAACCGACAGATGATTAGCCGTGCTGTGACAGAGCGCATTGAACATTTTCACTAAGAGGATGGGAGGTAGCCATTGACAACAGTGAAACCTTACATACAGCTTGCCATGGAAGGAGCCTTGCGTGTTTGAAGAAGAAGACAGTAGGAAAGCATAGATTCAGAAGACAGAGCATCTCCAAAACCTCAACCTGTTCCCCATTACTGCAAAACAAGTACTCATTTCATGTTCTTTTGCTTTTTACAATCAACCCTGATAATTATTGATATCCTGACTAAGAGTTACAAGATAACCATAGCTTGCTTCAAGCCGACAATCTCCGTGGGATCGACCCTTACTCACGTAAGGTATTACTTGGACGACCCAGTGCACTTGCTGGTTAGTTGTGCGGAATTGCAAAAGTGTGATTGCAATTTCGTGCACCAGTTAGCACTTAGCAGTTGAAAGCTTGGCAGTGAACAAGTCAAGTTCAGTTTTGGGTTTAGAATTCTGGACTTGTCCCAGATAGGAAGGGTAGTTCCTAGGGAGAATTGGTGTATGTAATCAAAGATGATTATGGTGAAATTCCATCATTATTGTGATGGAGACTGAATGTAGGCTGCACTGCACTTAGCAGCTGAACTAGGATATATCTAGATGTTATTTTTCTTTCTCTTCTACTCCATTTTCTATTTCTACTGCACAGGAGATAAAACCAAAAAATATCTCGTGCCAAGTGACGAGACAAAAAAAAAAGTCTCATGGCTAGGGACGAGACAAAAATCTCCAGAAGTTGTATCAAATACAAGCAAGTGTTCTGAAGTGAAAAGGGGCTAAGATTCAACCCCCCTTCTCTAAGCCACTAAAACCATCAATTGGTATCAGAGCTTGGTCTCAAAGAAATTAAGCTTTACAGCTTGGAGAAAAGATCCAAATGGCAGAAAGCAGTGACTCAAATCTGGTGACATACAACCTTACAGAAGGACAGTCCAGCAACAGACATCCTCTTTTCAATGGGAAAAACTATACCTATTGGAAGGAGAGAATGAAGATCTTTGTGCAAGCAGTGGATTACAGACTATGGAAGATCATCCTAGAGGGTTCCCAATTCCCAACCATCACAAGCGCAGAAGAAGTAATCTCTCTCAAACCTGAAGCAACCTGGACCGAAGAGGACATAAAGAAGGTGAAGCTCAATGCTAAGGCTATCAATCTACTCAAATGTGCTATCAGCTTCGAGGAATACAGATGGGTATCACGATGCACAACGGCAAAGGAAATCTGGGATAAACTTCAAATCACTCATGAAGAAACCACCATTGTGAAGAAGACTCAGATAGATATGTTGAACAGAGAGTATGAAATGTTTGCAATGAAGGAAGGAGAATCTATTGATGAACTGTTCGAACGTTTCAACATCATCATTGTTGGCTTGGATGCTTTGGGAATAACACATTCTGATTCTGTACTTGTGAGAAGAGTGTTGAGATGTCTCACTAAAGAGTGGAAAACAAAAGCATTAATCATTTCCGAGAGCAGCGGTCTAGATTCTATGACATATGATGATTTGAGAGGAAACTTACTTGCTTTTGAAAATACTTATTTGAAAAAAGATTCAAAAAAGAAAGGAATTGCTTTTTCATCTGTGACTAACTCCTTGGATGATGAATCTAGTGATCATTCTTCTAAAAATTAGTTTGTGTTGTTTGCCAAAAAATTTAAGAAAATGATGAAATCTAAGGAGAGAGGTAAAGGAAGCAGCTTCAGAAAACAAAGGAAGGATCTCATCAAGGTTACATGCTACAACTGTAAAGAAATTGGACACTTCAAGTCAAATTGCCCTAAGATGAAGAAAGAAGAGAAACCAAAAGGAAAAAAGAAAAAGGGGCTGATGGCATCATGGGAGGACTTGGAAAATGACTCAGACAGTGATGAAGAATCCGAGACCAAGTCACAACCATGTCTCATGGCAGATAACATTGAACAGGTGTACCTAGCATCCAAACGGAAGGAAAATATGTGGTACATGGACAGCGGATACTCTAGGCACATGACCGGAAAGACAACCTTCTTCATAAAGCTTGATGAGTATGATGGAGGACTTGTCACTTTCGGTGATGATGGAAAAGGAAAGATAGTGGCCATTGGAAAAGTCGGTAAAAGCTTTTTCATCTTGTATAAATGATATTTTTCTTGTGAATGGTTTGAAACATAACTTACTTAGTGTAAACCAATTGTGTGATCTAGGCTTTGAAGTTTTTTTTAGTAAGTTTGTGTGTTTGGTTGTTTGTGAAAAAACTGGAGATATTTTATTTGAGGCTAAAAGATGCAACAATGTGTATGGTTTGACTCTTGAGGACTTGAAAGAACAAAATGTAACATGTTTTACATCTCTTGAATCTGAAAAATGGCTATGGCATAGAAAGTTGGGTCATGCTAGCATGTACCAAATTTCTAAGCTGGTCAAGAAAAATTTAGTTAGAGGAATTCCAAATATCGAATTTGATAAGGATCTTACTTGTGATGCTTGCCAATTAGGCAAACAAGTAAAATCTTCTTTTAAACCAAAAGATGGAATTTCAACCAAAAGGCCATTAGAGATGTTACATATTGATCTTTTTGGCCCAACAAGAACTCAAAGTTTAGGAGGTAAACACTATGGTCTAGTGGTGGTGGATGATTACTCTAGATTTGGTTGGGTACTTTTTCCTTCTCATAAAAATGATGTTTTCATGCTTTCTCAACCCTTTGCAAGAAAATTCAAAATGAGAAAGATTTAAGAGTGGCCCATTTGAGAAGTGATCACGGAAAAGAATTTGAAAACCAAGACTTTGAAAAATTCTGTGATGACTTTGGAATTGCTCATAATTTTTCATGCCCTAGAACACCTCAACAAAATGGGGTTATTGAAAGAAGGAATAGAAGCCTTCAAGAGATGACTAGGGCTATGTTATGTGAAAATAAGGTTCCAAAATTCCTATGGGCTGAAGCTGTAAATACAGCATGCTACATTTTGAATAGGACCATTATTAGAAAAGGGTTAAAGAAAACTCTTTATGAGTTATGGAAAGGAACCTCTCCAAATCTTAAGTATTTTCATGTTTTTGGATGTAAATGTTTTGTGCTAAACAACAAAAAAAATATTGGTAAATTTGATCCAAAATCATATGAAGGAATGTTTGTTAGATATTCCACTACTAGCAAAGCCTATAGGATTTATCTCAAAGAACATAGGACCATAGAGGAATCCATACATGTGACTTTTGTGATTTTAATTCAATCCCCAGTACTGTGATAGATAATGACACACATTGTGAAGAAGTTGTCAAGAAAACTAGTGGTGAAAATCCCAAGTCTGCTCAAAATGAAGAATCTGCTAGTCCAGTTTTGTCTCATCAGATTGGAGGAGACATTTCCATTTTATCTCCTGAGCTAGCACGAGAAACTGAGACAGTGAGACCCACAGAAACTCATCAAAGCTCAACACCACAAAGGAAGCCTAGAGAATGGAAGTCCATGAGGGGTTATCCTCATGACTTTATCATTGGTGATCCCTCTCAAGGTGTAACAACAAGATCCTCAACCAAAAGGCAATCCGAACCAAGCAATCTTGCACTCTTGTCACAAATGGAGCCCAATAATGTGAAACAAGCTCTTGAAGATCCATCATGGGTCAATGCCATGCAAGAAGAGCTTGCTCAATTCGACAAGAATGAGGTTTGGACAAAGTGGGTTTTTAAAAATAAACTTGGTGAGGATGGACAAGTTGTTCGTAATAAGGCTAAATTAGTGGCCCAAGGTTATGATCAAGAAGAGAGTATAGATTTTGATGAGTTTTTTGCTCTGGTAGCTAGAATGGAAGCAATTAGATTGCTTCTTGCCTATGCTGCCCATAAGGGTTTCAAAATATTTCAAATGGATGTCAAATGTGCATTCCTTAATGGCTTTATTGATAGAGAAGTGTATGTGGCTCAATCCCCCGATTTTGAGCATAAAGATTTTCCAAATCATGTTTTCAAACTTTCAAAGGCTCTTTATGGCCTTAGGCAAGCTCCAAGAGCTTGGTATGAAAGGCTTAGTGCCTTCTTATTGGAAAATCAATTTCAAAGGAGTACCACGGACACAACTCTATTCATTAAAGCATCTAATGATGATATTCTCCTAGTTCAAGTTTATGTGGATGACATTGTGTTTGGATCGGCCAATGAGTCCTTGTGTGAAGAGTTTGGAAAACTCATGACTAGTGAGTTTGAAATGAGTTTAATGGGAGAGCTAACTTTCTTTCTTGGCCTCCAAATTAAACAAACTCCTAGTGGTACTTTTATTCACCAAGGAAAATATGCACTAGAACTAATCAAGAAATTTGGCCTAGAAAATTCTAAACCAATGGGAACACCAATGCATCCTAACACTAAACTTGAAAAGGATGATAATGGGAAAGATGTGGATGAAACAAGGTATAGAGGAATGGTTGGTTCACTCATGTGTCTAACCTCCTCTAGACCGGATATTGTTCAAAGTGTGGGTGTATGCTCAAGATTTCAATCTCACCCAAAAGAATCCCATCTTTCAGCCGTTAAGCGCATCATTAGATACACTAAGGGAACTAGTGATTATGGCTTATGGTATCCAAAATCTGATGATTTTTGTGCAGTAGGGTTTTGTGATGCAGATTATGCGGGAGATAGGGTGGATAGAAGGAGCACATCCGGCATGTGTTGCTTCCTTGGGAGATCACTCAACATGTGGTCAAGCAAAAAACAAGCAACCGTGGCCCTATCCATAGCTGAAGCTGAATATATTTTTGCATCTGCATGTTGCTCTCAATTAATTTGGTTAAAAACACAGTTGGAAGATTACAAATTAAAGATCAATAGTATACCCTTGTTTTGTGACAATATGAGTGCCATAAATATTTCAAAAAATCCTGTTTTGCACTCAAAAATAAAGCACATTGAAATTAAATATTATTTCATTAGAGAACATGTGCAAAAGGGAACTATTGATATTCAATTTGTAAAATCCGAAGATCAACTTGTGAATATTTTCACTAAGCCCTTATGTGAAGACAGATTCTGCACCTTAAGAAATAGTTTGGGAATGATAGAATTAAGTTCTGTTGAACAGGCCATGATACAGGGGGAGACTGAACTGAAGTTAATTATTTTGGGTCCCACCAAATCTCTTTGACCTCACTCTGACCCGTTCCTCATTTTTTTAATTATACTTTTGGGAAGTTGTCAAATCAAATCTTTATCCTTCCCTCATCCCTTGATTTTAAGAACTATTTTCACTTGTCTTGAATTAGTATGGACTGCATTGCTTTTTCCTCATTTTTTGTAGGGTCTCTCCTTGATGACAAAAGGGGGAGGAGAAGAGAAAAAGGCTGAATTGAAATTGTTATGTTTCATTGATTTGTTGCACTATTTTGCAGACCTGTTTTGCTCTGTTTTATGCTTTGATCTGGCTATATTTTGAGCACTTTGTGTTAGTTGATTAATTTCGAGTTGAACTTTGATTGTCATTTGCTCAAATGCATGTGTGCTGACTGGATCATTGTGTTTTGGTGAAAAACAAATATTCTGCCTTTTATATGTTATTTTCATTTATTTTGCAAGACCCCATTGATGACAAAAGGGGGAGAATTGGCTGAAAAATTGAAATAAAGACAAACATGGAAAACAGGGGATGAAATCCTTTGTAAATTTATGATCACTCTTGTTTCAATTACTTGTTGTGGTGATCTGCTTGATGCATTTGATGCATTTATTATCTTTGTAAATATGATTGTTGTGTTTTAGATTAAAAATAATTTATTTTTGGCAGTTCCTTTAAGCTGTGATATGTAAATTCTAATAGCTGCCATGTTTTGAGATGATCATGCTTGATTAAAAATATTTTCCATGCTCAGATTATTTTGCTCTGATATGTTGATTAAAAAATATTTTCGAATAGATTGAATAGCAACTTCTTGAAACATCAAAATATTTTTTGGTTGATACGTACTCAGTTGCTTTGTAGATTGAGCAGAAAGTCAAATTATTAATAACAAAGGAATTTTGTTTGTCATTCAAATTCTACTCATAAATCAAGCCATTCAATATCCTACATATAATATGTTGAATAATATTGTTGCCTTAGGCTTGATAAAATTGTTACAGGTTGGAATCCTTCAGTAAAGATAGTATATATTAAGGGGGAGGCATGTAACAAATAGAAAGGGAGAGAAATACAAATCTTCAAAGGGAGTACTCTATACTTTAATTCTTTGATTTCTTTTCATTTCAATTTTAATAATGTTTGTCATCAAGGGGGAGATTGATGAGTTTGGAAAACTCTAATTTAATTTGATGATGAACAAACATTATTGAAATAATTAATTACAAAATTATTAATTTCATTTTTATCTAACATGTGTTAATTAATAATTTTGTGATGCAGTTTTTTTAATGGGCCGAACAGAAAAGAAAAATTATTGCAAGCCCAATATGCTTATAAGCATTCAGCCTTGTTGAAAGTTTCCTATATCAAGTGGCTGAAGCAATTTGTGATCATTTGGGTCGGATTGAATCATTACCATAAGCCCAAATTAATATATTTGCTAAAAAGACCAAATGCATAGTCCGAATCCATTTAGCAAAGAAAGTAAAGTTCCTTTGCTTCCAACGGATCTCTTTATTCATCATGTGATGGAATTCAAAATTTTATTAAGATGAATTAATTCAGACCTTGGAACCATGAGAGAGAAATGATGATTGATTTGATGGCCTCTTTAATAATGCACACCACCGAGAAACAAAGGGAAGTGGACATTTAATTTGCTTTATCAAAATTCATTAGTTAATGTTCAAATTTCTCTTTCTTCTCTCTCAACTTTCTTCATCTCTTTCGGTCTTTACACAGCCAGCCATGGAAGCTACATTGAGCTACCAAAAAGAAAGAAAGGCTCGCCAAAAGACCATCACAATGATGGCAAAAAAATATAAAAAATGTGGTGGCTAAGATTCTCATTCACTTGTAGTAAGATTTTGTGATGAGATCTTAGCTTCTCCATACCAAAAATGGTTGAAGAAGATTTTGGCCAGCAAAGAGAAGATCTTTAGAGGGATGGCTTGACTCTGATCTTGCTCAACCACCACAGGAGGTAGCTACAGTGGCTACGTGATGGAAGAGGCAGAGATAGGAGCAGATGAAGCTATCATCATCATAAAGCATCAAGGGCCAGGAGTTCATCTTGCAGAGCAAGAAAAGATGAAGGGCTCGGATTGATGAAGATTGGTGACCAAGGAAGGACTAGAGGTAATTGCATGTTTGATTTTGCATGGGTTATCTCTTCTCTCTCTCTTTGGCCGAACCGGTTCTGTTTTGAAGAAGAAGATTAGCTTGGTTTGTTTGGTTTTAACCATGAAGACTTCTCCCTATAAGTAAGAGTAAACAGTCAGGGTTTGATTCAAGGAAAAGAAGTGAGAGTGCAAGGCACGGTGTTCTCATAGCTATCTAAGCTAGCAGTTTTTCTTCTCCTTCAATGTATTCTGTTTTATATTTTTCTGTTTAATTTTGTCATGCCTTGAGTCTCATGAAAAAAAGGCAAACAGTGAGGTTTGTATGAAAAAAAGCCATAGAGCGGAAAAAGGCAGAGAGTGCAAAATTAAAAGAAAAAGTCATAGATGTCCTTAGAGGTCCTTTGTACATCTGTGTTGTGTTTCATGATTCTGTGGGAATCCCTTTGCAAGTTGGGTTAGCACTTAGCAGTTGAAAGCTTGGCAGTGACCAAGTCAAGTTCAGTTTTGGATTTAGAATTCTGGACTTGTCCCAGATAGGAAGGGTAGTTCCTAGGGAGAATTAGTGTATGTAATCAAAGATGATTATAGTGAAATTCCATCATTATTGTGATGGAGACTGGATGTAGGCTGCACTGCACTTAGCAGCTAAACCAGGATATATCTGGTGTTATTTTTCTTTCTCTTCTACTCCATTTTCTGTTTCTGCTGCACAGGAGATAAAACCGAAAAATATCTCGTGCCAAGTGACGAGACAAAAAGAAAAGTCTCGTGGCTAGGGACGAGACAAAAATTTCCAGAAGTTGTATCAAATACAAGCAAGTGTTCTGAAGTGAAAAGGGGCTAAGATTCAACCCCCCTTCTCTTAGCCACTGAAACCATCAATTACCAATAGTCGAAATTGCATCTCCGAATTTGACATGAATTTACCAAAACTGAACTTAAATTGAGGAAATTCAATCCCATTATGTGTTCCACTTCGAAGATTTTTGGGCAGGCATAAAAAGCATGGAGGGAATGGAACTTCAATTTGGCCTACAAAACTCCGTGGAAACAATTCCTCAATAAAAAATCGTGCTTCTCCCAAAAAAACTAACTTTAACCACATTTCATTAGGTTGATCATAATATGTGGGTAAATCCAACCATCCTTCGGTAAAATAGTACTGCCACTTCGTTGGACACTTACATCCGTATAATTAGAACCCGAATTAGTGAATACAACTTGAGATGATATTTGATGGATGTGGTGCATTGTAAATAATTGCGGTAAAAGACAATCGCACTGGAACATTAGACGAAAAGAATAAGTTGGAGTAAGAACAATCATTAAATTATCAAAAGAATAATATAATAGAATGAGTATATAAAAAATACTATAAAAATTATAAATTATACCTTAAAAGGATCAACTTCGATGAAAAATGAAGAATACATTTTTATTCTATGAAGTAGTCAAAAAAGAATAATAAATTAAAAAAATAAGTTGATTCTCAGATCTAGGCTTACGAATTACAAAAAAATACTATATATAGCATTTATTAGAACAAAAATAATTATATACATTAGTTATTATTAAGTTGATTTTTTATTATTTACGTTATAAATCATATATTTGTCGTGATTGAATAAGCCTTTATCATATCATATACATTTTTATCATGATTAGAATCATAGATTTATGTTTTAATTTTTTAAGATATATATCAATATCAACTTGGCAAAAATTACGATTAATTTAAAATTATATTACAATAATTAAAAATTAAAATTATTGACAGTTAACATAATTATGTATTAAATGTTGATTTAACGTATAATTATAAAAAATTATTGATAATTAATATAATTATGTATTAAATGCTAATTTGATGTATAATAATTGACAATCTATATAATTATGTAGAAAATAAAACATAATAACTAAAATTAAATTTATTAACTAATTGAAGGTAGGTAGAGACAACATCTGGAAATTATTTTAGCATTTAATTATATATATATATATATATATATATATATATATATATATATATTATAAATGAGTTACTATTAATGTAACAACTTGGCACTAATAAAATTATTACATAATGAATGAGAATTAGAATTGTATCAATATAATTAAAATAATTAAAAATATTTTCGATTCGTAATTAGTTTAATAATGTATTAAATATTAATTTTATATAATTATAATAAAGATATTTTTCTAAATTAGTATAATTATGAATTATTTATTAAATGATAATTATAATATTGTAATATAATTATAATAAAGATATTTTTTAAAATAAATTTAGAAGAGAGAATAATACTTTCATTTTGGAGGAAAAATAAATTCATGAGGAATTGACACCTACTTTAATTTGTTGATAATGTATTAGATATTAATTTTATATAATTATAATAAAAATATTTTTTAAATTAATATAATCATACATTATTCATTAAATACTAATTATAATATAATTGTAATATAATTATAATAAAGATATTTTTCTAAAATAAATTTAGAAGAGAGAATAGTACTTTCATTTTAGAAGAAAAATAAATTCATGAGGAATTGACACCTCACTTTCATTAATTAGGACAAAAACCCAATTTTAATATATTAAGTAGAAATAGATAATTATGGTTTTAAGAGGTAAGAACACTTTCTAACAAAAGAAAAGAAAAAAAAGGAAAGAAAATTAAGATCAATTATTTTATTGTACCTAATTATTAATTATTTTATTATTTGTTTACAATAATTTTACAGAGTTGATTAAAATAATTGTTATATCAAAAATAATATTTATTATTTAAATTTTTTTAACTTAATTATTTTTTTTCTTAGCTATACGGAGAGAAAATAAAAATAAAAATAACTTAAAAATTGAAAAAAAAAAAAAGAAATCTCATATTCAAAAATTTAAAAATAACATATTAAAAAAGAATAGTCGTAATATATAAATTGAGACAATAATTTAAATTTAAATTAATTTAAAACTAATTTAATCAAATGCCAATATTAGAATTAAATTACTTAAATAATTTTTAATCTATTTTAGTCCTTAGACACGTATAGATTAGAGTCATTCTCGTAACAACAACCAACTGAAATAATATCATAAGTTCGAATATTTAGAATTCGTGCAAATTCAGACCATCACTTTGTTATATAAATTTTTCATTATCCTCTATCCATACAATGCGGCAAGTAGGGGGTGGCAAGCGAGGAAGCCTGCCCTACCCCGCCAGAAGTCCGCCTTTTGGTGGGCTGGCCCGCCCCTCTTAGTGAGGTGATCCTAGAATTTCACCATGCCCTGCCTAACTGCGGGCTGGCGAGCTAAGCTTGCCAAAATTCTTCTTTTATTTTTTTATTATTAACTACTAAATAATATATATAATTTCACAATCATATTAATAAATTTATAATTTCTAAAAGCATAAAAAATTATATTTTTTATATTCACAAACATTAAAGTCTTTGCAATTATAAATATTGTCTCAAAAGCAAAATAAACATAATCCAAAACATAATTATAAATATTGTCTCTAAAGCAACATAAATATAATCCAAAACACGCAATTTTCATCTTTATACTCTTGTAAGTTGGGTTTGGAGAAGTTGGATTTTGACAAAAAAAAAAGTACAAAAATATCCCTTGCAAAAAAAACTAAGCCCGACAGAGAAGCCCGCCCCGCCCTGCCATGCCAAAACCCGCGGTTTAAGCGGTGCGAGTTAGGCGAGCTTTTTACTCTTTGGCAATCACAATTTTCCAGTTCGGCTCGTCTTTTTGGCGAGTTACACGGGCCGGCCTGGCGGGTTTGGGCCCGTTTACCACTCTTAGTGGCAAGGTATAGAATTGTCACACCGAAAAACTAAACTGACATTTATTCTCCTCAATGGCATTGCATTAATGTAAAAGAAGGCCCGGTAATTTTTGAAACAAAAATTACAATATATTATAAAATTATTTTAATTACGAAATGTTTAAAATAAGAAAATTTGAATATATTACAAACCTTTGAAATTGCATCTCCGAGTTTGACATGAATTTACCAAAACTGAACTTAAATTGAGAAAATTCAATCTCATTATGTGCTCCACTTCGAAGATTTCTGGACAGACGTAGAAATAAAGCATGGAGGGAATAGAACTTGAACTTAGCCTACAAAGCTCCGTGGAAACAATTTCTCAATAAAAAATCGAGTTTACTTCCCCTTCGTTGGACGCTTACATCCATCAAATTAGAATCCGAATCAATGAATACAAGTTGAGATGGTATTTGATGAATGTGGTGCATTGTAAACAATTGCGACAAAAAGACAATTGCACTGGAACATTAGACGAAAAGAATAAGTTGGAGTAAGAACAATCATTAAATTATCAAAAGAATAATATAATACAATGAGTATATAAAAAATAATATAAAAAATTATAAATTGTACCTTAAAATGATCAACTTCGTTGAAAAACGAAGAATACATTCTTATTCTATGAAATAATCAAGGAAGAATAATAAATTAAGAAAAATGAATTGACTCTCAGATCTAGACTCACAAACCACAAAAAAAACACTAGACATAACCTTTATTAATTAGAACAAAAATAATTATATAAATTAATTAATATTAAATTAATTTTTTCTTAGATTATTACATTTTTAAATTTTTAAATTATAGTTATATTTTATTCTTATTATAATAATATTACTCTTTTATTTAAAAAAATCTAATAATAAGTTTACGTAAAACCAATAATAATTCTATTTAAAAAACTAAATAAAAAGATAAAGTAGTCTCTTTGATTTAAATTTATAAATGTATTAACTAAGTTTACCTAATAATAATAATAATAATAATAATAATAATAATTCTATTTAACACGACTAAATAAAAAGATAATACAGTCTCTTTAATTTAAATTTATGAATAAATTAACTATTTTACCTTCTAAATTAGTTATCTCATTTTTTGTCTCTGATTTTCGAAAAAGTTAGAGTGTTAAATTAGTTAGTTATTAGGGTTTATAATTTAAATTTATTTATTTTATCTGTAACTAAATTCATAGATTAATTCAAATTAAAAGTATAAAAATGCATTAAATATTTGTTACAAACTAAATCTTTATCACATGAGTATAAAGCTAGCTGACATTGGTCACACTTGACATAGAAAATTTAAATAAAAACTGCAAGCCCCACTTTATGGACGTTATGGCACATTATCAATAGCATAAAACCAAGTCATCATTTTAGCTTTTGACACAAATTTCACTGGCATGTGTCCTCACTCCTCTAATTAAAGATGTGCAAAGTTGATATGTATAGCATAATGTATTATTTATTTCATTATTTATTTAATTTTACTTAAATTTATTTTTTAAAATTTTTTACTTTTGTTACAAAAAATAAGAGGAAAAAGTAACTAGAAAAAAGAAAAATGTAGAGAAAAAACCCAATAAGAAAAATACATTAAGTCAACACTCAATAGAGTAATCCAAAAAGTCGAAAAAAGGAAACCACCAAATAAAATGGGTCAGCAGCTCAAAAGAATGAGAAACACACATTAAACAAGACAACCAATAGATTAGGCCAAATGCACCAATACGCTATCTAGTAACTTGATTTAGCATACTAGTTCTATGCTACAAACCTTTTTGTTTGGTTTCACGTCTTTATATTAACTATTAGCAAAGACTGTCAGTTACTATAGTCAAGAATGTAATGAAAAGGATAAACACGGTTAAAGTATATTTAAGCTCATGCGTGCATTGAATTGTTAAATATATATAGTTAAGTTGATTTAGCTTAATCTCAAAAATTAATTTTAAACATATCACCAATTTTTATAAAGCTAACGAAATAACTCGAAAAATATATTTAAATTAAGAGATTCTGAGTCAACCATAAAAAATAGTTCAATTATATAAGTTGAGGAGAAAAGTTTCCAAAAACTTAAAATCATGATCAACATTAAATATCTAGGCATATGAAAAAGTTGCTAGAAAGCTAAGAAAGCACATTAAGACCATAAGTGGGAAATGACAAAGCCCAATTACACCTTCGGTCACAAAAATGAAAAATGAAAAATGAAAAATCAAAATTCCCAGCCCGTACTACCAGCATTTGTCCTCTACTCTTCAGCCATGACCAAATAAAAGGGTATTAGTGTAAAGAAGAAATTCTGTGAACGAGGCAGTTTGATATTTGGCATGCTGCAATAGTTTATGATATAGCTCAAATTAACATGGTTCATAAAAACAAAACAATCAAGCAGAAGAAGAAGACCCAAGCAGGAGACATTTGGCATAATGTTCACAAAATGAACACTTAAGCTAGTTATATATCTTTCAAGTGCTACATATATAGATATAGATAGAGTCCTATATAACTCACTCACACTAGCTACGATATGGCCAAAATATTAATGTGCATGCACCGTGATGATGGTCATAGCAAGTCATGGCCATAAAGTTTATTTTTGTACATGAAAGCCTTATGTCTCAGGTTTGTGACTATCATTTGTAAAGCTCCAGTTATGAGTAACAATTATTGTGATACAATGATACTGGAATCATGAACTATGTAGAAACCAATTGAGAATGTAGAAGACTACACATAATTTTTTGAGGAAGCATACCAAAGGGTCCACATCTTAGCAATTTTACTTCTTGATTGGTTCTGATTTTTAGAGGAACCGCACCGAAGGGTGAAGGGTCCAAGCTTCCTTCAATTTTCTAATAATCAACCACAAAATATAATAACAAGAACAATTAAATTAACACAATAATAACAAAGTAAGGATCAGCAAAAACACTAGGGAGCTGCAATGAGTAATAAGTCAATAGCAACATAGCAAAAGGGTTAATAACGTCTAACACAACAGCAATTAGGTGATTAACAAGTTAACAAATTGCAAAAAAAAAAAAAAAAGAACACAGCAACCATGGCAATTGGCAAGAACACAGCAACCAGCAAGAACAACTAGGCAATAGCAAAAAATTTAGTAAACCAGAACAACAACAATTCCACTAACTTTTTTTTTATTTGATACATCAACACTCACCATTCACCAAAACCTAAGAATCGAAAGTGAGGGTGGGAAGACCCCAGAGCAGTTCAGCATACAACATACACACACAGCCAAAATCAGAGGACCAAACACAACAAAGACGTCATCTCTAACACCCCCACCCTTATGCTAACAAATCTAAGCAACACAACACAACATCAGCACAAAATACATACATTTAACAAAACAACAATTCTACTACAACAATAATAACAATAATGGGGATTATTAGTCAATGAAGATGCTTCATTTTTTGCTTTTGGTTTCTTTTCCCTCAAGTCAACACTTCTAAAATAAATTTATTGATGAACACTGGCTAAAATAGAATCTTGAGATCAAATATCAAATTGGGTTATACTTTATTGCAGAATTATGTTCAATCATCGCTGTTACTGACACAATGGTAAAATAATAAACTGGCAGAAGTTAAATGGCTTTTCACTAACCATGTACCAACCTGCATTATTCTACAATAAAATTGATTCCAGTGATTAATTACACTACAGAAACAGAACATGCACCTTAAAACTGACCTTTGAACGTTACTAGCTGCTAAGTGCTAATGCAAAAAGTGAGATTGTTGATACTGGTAGCCAAAACCAACTGGAAATTAAAAGAACTGCACAAGGGAGGAAGGAAATTAATTATGACAATAAAGTGAAGAGACGTCAATCACCTAAAAATCAGAAGATTAGCAAGAATGGAGGATATCCTGGTAACCACCAAGAAGACTAGCAAGCAGACAAGTGACCACACGAGAAGTCAATCACCTAAAAATCAGAACCAACCGTGAATCCGAAGCTAAAACCCCAAAATTGGAACCCAAAACCCCCCAAATTTCACATAATCAATTGAAAATCGAAATATACCTTCTCTGACTCCATTAGCCTTTGTAGTTCATCATCACCATCATAGCCATACACATCTTCAACACTGAAAAGAGAGAGCGAGTGAGAACAAGTGAGAAAGAGAGGATAGAGAGTGAGACAAAGAATGATGACCTGGTGAGCGCACGAGACGATGGTGAGCGGCAACGATGAGAGTAGACGAAGGTGAGGAAGAAGATGAAGTGGGGTGAAAACGAAAGAGAACAAGGAAGAAGTGGCGTGAGAATGAAGGAGAACAAAGGCAGTTTGGCGTGGAAACAAAAAATTCATTAAGGTGAAACTTTTTGTTCTTGGCATGTATAATGAAGTTCATTGAACTAACTGGTTTAAATAGACATGTCCTTTGACTGAATTCAATTGCATTGTTTTGGTTGCATAATGGCAAGATTACCAGTAATCACTGCAGGAGCAAGACCCGTCCTTGAAATGATGAAACCTAGTGGTATCCCTAACAATGATTTCTCTTCCTTCTATAGCTGATATGTACTTTATTGCAGTGTGGCAATCTCCACAAACTCTCAAGTTCTTGAATACCCTGATTGGAACACCTAATGGTACCTTTAGAAGTCCAAATGCAATTGCCAATTTCTCACTGTGCCATAGAAGAAGCTGTTCTTTCAGCTCCTCTTCCACATCATGCAATGCAAACTCAAGATCCGGAATATAGCCAGCCATCTTCATTTTTTTCTCCAATTCATTTAGTTTTTTATGTATAGAAACCAATTCTGGGTGCAATCGGTCGCTTGACCGAAACTCATGCACCACACTCTTTATCTCAATCCAACTATATCCGGGTGCCTTCACTACATTATTGTCTTTCATCGATCTCCGAATCCTAGCAACATGCTCCCATCTATTTTGTGCTGCATAAATATTGGCCAATTGAACATATCCAGTTGCACTACTAGGATCAAGCGCAAGCAGATTCTTGGCAGCAAACTCAGCCAGATCTAGGTTCTTATGGATCCTACAGGCTCCCAAAAGCGTTCCAAAGATGGCAGGATGTGGCTTAAACGGCATACTTTTTATCAAGTCTGTTGCCTCAGATAACCTTCCACGTCGACCAAGAAGGTCAACCATGCAAGCATAGTGTTCTGGCCTAGCTTCAATTCCATAATCCCTTATCATAGCATCAAAATATTGGACCCCAAGATCTACAAATCCTGCATGGTTACAAGCTAAAAATACTGCTACAAAAGTAATCCAATCTGGCTTCATGCCATCATTTTTCATTGCATCAAATAACTCCAGAGCTTTTTCACCAGCTCCATGTTGTGCATAACCAGAAATCATTGCGTTCCATGATACAAGGTCTTTCCGTTGGATCTGTAAAAACAATTTCGACGCGTCCTTCAGTTCCCCGCATTTGGAATACATGCTAACCAATGAAGTTCCGGCTGTGGTGTCACTACTCAATGGAGATTTACAAACTAACTGATGAACTTGTCTACCGAGTTGCAATGCTGATAGGTTACTACAACCCAACAACACACTGGTCAAGCTCACAGCATTAGGCTTGGCCCCAGTCTCTAACATTGTCTTGAAAAGCTTCAACCCATCTTCTGCCCTGCTATTATCAACATATCCAGCTATCATAGCATTCCATGTCACCAAAGTCTTCTGAGACATTTCTTGGAATAATTTCTCAGCAGACTCAACCCTGCCAAATTTCATGTACCCAGTGATCATGGCAGTCCAGGTAATCACACTCTTCACAGTTGCAGCATAAAAGTACTCCACTGCAGAATCCAAGTCTCCACAAGCCACATACCCCGACACCATCGCACTCCATGAAACAGTATTTTTCTCTGGCATTGCCAAGAACATCATGCGCGCCTCACCCATCAATCCAATCTGAGCATAACCTGAGATCATTGTGTTCCAAGACGCCGTATCCTTCACAGGCATTACATCAAAGTAAGCACGGGCTCTGTGGATGCCAAAATTGTTCAAATAACACGCCAGCATGATATTATAAGACACACTATTCGGTTCAGGAATTTTATCAAACACTTGGCGTACAACTTCAAAATCCCCAAGATTCTTGGCGTAGCCAGCAAGGATAGAGTTCCAAGTAACGGTGCTCTTCACTGTCATATTATTAAACACTTGGAGAGCAGAATCCATGTCACCCAATCGAAGGAAATTGGCGATGAGCTTGTTGGAGGCAACGACATTGTTGAACATGCTCTGGTTGAACCGTGATGGGAGTGGGGTTACTGACATGGCGGAGCAACAACCGAGGCCGGAGGAGGAGGACACGTGGTGTTTACTCAGCGTTAAAACAAAGTTCCTAAAAAGCCCTGAATAATACATGAATCGATGGCTTTGTCCTTAGGGGGCCTTGATTCTTAGTTGTTTTTTCGTGTTCAAGAGCTTATGCAGCTGTAGTGGCGGGAAAATAAACTGGTGTGACTGCTTAGTTATTTGATTGGTTATTTTAAAAGACTTCAACTAGGAGCTAACTTTCTTTTAGCCAATAGTCATTTTTTTTTCTAATTTTAAAGAGAAAATATAAAAGAACCAACTTTTAGCCAACATTAGTCGGCTTTTTCTTTAGTTCTAAAATTTTTCATTCTTTTTGGAGGATTTATGATTTAGAATTTAGAGTTAAAAGTTTTATCATTTAGGATCTAAAGTTTGAGTTAAACAAAATAATTTTCAAAAAAGTTTATGTTAGTTAAAAAAATTGTTTCCCTAACATTTATCAAATTTAAATTCTAAATTTTAAACCTTAAATCCAAAATCTTAAATTCTATATCCCAAATTCTAATGTTAGTTATTTTCATTCTCTATATCTTTTCAGTTTAGAAATGTTATTTCTCTATATTTTCATTCGAACCAATATTCACACCACAAAAACAACCATTCAGTCCCAAAAGTTCATTTAAACCCTTTTCATCTTGCATCCAATTCACAAAACACATACACGGACCAATACCATCAAACATTCAGCCATAAGTCAAACCACATACTAAACTAATCAAAGTATCAAACACTCACACCATAAACAATTTCAAACTCATTCAGCCACTCTAAAATCTACCACATAAATAGTATTTTTTTTTTTTTTTGCTGAAAGAGAACTAAAAAGAAATACCTCTGCTACGCGGCCGGTCCTCTCTTCCATCTCCGAGGATGAATCCCTACCGGTGATCTTTCCGGCGTCGCCATCTTGTTGCCGAGCTGCTACATCTTCACTGACAGCAGCAACACTATCACCGCCGAGCCTCTCTTTTCCTCTCTGTTCTCTAGACCGGCGCGGCCTCTTCTTCGTCTTTTCTCTCTTCGCGATCTCTCTCCTTCGCCGGTGGGGGCCTCTGTTTTCGAAGCCACTAACCCCCTCCGTTCTGAGTTCTGACTCGCCCCGGCCCCCCGTTATTGTGTATTATTTATTTAAGAGAAAAAAAAATCTTAAACTCGTGTGACAATTATTTCGACACATTTTTATTTTTAATACTGCATTAATAATGGTATTTTTTTGAATTGTGATTTAATATGGTATTTTTTAAAATATGGAATGATTTAATTTATAGAATATAAATCGGATTATCCAATTTTTAAGAAGTACAAAAATCAGACAGTTTAATTTGTGTATTTCAAATATTTTTAATTTTTTAAACACAAATCGAAAGGTCTGATTTGTGTATCTCAAATTTTTAAAATTTTTTAAACACAAATCGGAGGATTCAATTTATGTACCTCCCATAATTCCGTCTGATTTGTGTACTTCAAATTTTTTAATTTTTTAAACATAAATAGAAGGGTCCAATTTATCATTTATGTACCTCCCATAATTTTAAAAAATACAAAAAATGAGACAGCCTCCCTTAAGAAAAAAAAAAAAAGGTAGCCACAACCACCAAGTTAATTTGCTTGTCAGCAAATAATTTACTTCTATTTAATTTATTTTAATTTTATTATAACCTCACGCATTCTTAAATTAATTATATTTTTATTTAACAGTAATTATAAATTTATTTATTATTTTCTTTTCATAATTATATAATATTTATTAATATAATTTTTTAATAAATACTTGTAGTATATAATAGTATAATAGATATAAATTAATTAATTATTAAAATTCGAAAATAATAGTTATTTTAATATAAAAACAAAATAAAAATATTTATGATAGAGTAAAATTAACAAAATACTTATTGTTTCTGTTCCATATTGTTTAAAATAGCTAGATATTTTTAAAATATTAGTAAAAATATGTATTTTAATTTTTTAATTCTAAATTTTTTACTGTATTTTATTTTTTATTTACATAAAATCGGGTCAATTGGTTCAATCAGTAATCTACCGGTTGAACCAATAACTCAGTGACCTAATAACTGATAACTACGGTTCTAAAGAAAAACTTTCAATATTTTTTTATATTAAGGGTATTCGTGGAAGGATTCACAGATTTTTTTGTTTAGAACAAAGAGTGTGCTAAACTATTAGTAAGAGTAGAGACTGCAACGGTTAAGAAGTTACAGCTTTTCAAATAGAAACTTGCGAGTCCATGAGTATACCATGAAGCTACAAAGGTTGTACTTGTGAACCAACCCCCCAAAACGAAATAGGCGCAAAGAAAGAGCAATAGACCGGACCAACCCACAAAAGCGAAACGATCCCTCCGTAACCAGTCATCTCCTTATTTTTTAAAAATAATTGTTAGGCCGTTTAATTTTTTATTATCTTTTTTAAATATATTAATTAAATTTATTGTATAAAATAAAAAATATTAATAATTTTTAATTTTTTTATTTATAAAAATTAAATACATAATATATTAGTAATTAACATGTCATATAAATATATTTTAAAAAAAGATTATTGATTAAAGGACCGTCTCACAAAATTAAATATTAAAAACCAAAAAAAAACTTTTTTATTAAAAATTTCATAATCTTTTAAAAAAATTATCCGAAATCAAAATAGGTATTCAATAAAAATTATGCAAATGTCATTTTTTATTTGTCTAACAAAACTTGTTAATAATTATAAACTAAATTAGGTACTTTTATTAAATTTTAACAAAATAAATTCATAAACCATAGTAAACATAAAAAAATATAATTCATATGGTAAGTTATCAGAACTCTCAACTTAAATTTTTGATTGTCCGTAAGCAAGAATAAGAGTCCGTTTGAAAAGCTTTAAAAATAATTTTTTTGAATTTTTGACTTATGAAAAGTAGTAATATTAATATCCAGTATAATTTTTAAAATTAAATTGTAACTTTTTAAAAAGCTATTTAGGAATTTATAGAGAAGTTAAAAAAAATAACTTCTCTCATAATACTACTACTTTTTATCATATTTTTATAAAATAATAACTTTTAAAACTAAAAATCTAAATATAAAATAACTTATTTATAAGGTACTTTTAATATAATCATTTATTACTTAAGTTATTTTTTTAAAAATAGTTTAATTAAGATATTTTTTTAAATTTGGCCTAAATAAGAAATCACAGAAAATTATTTTTTTCTGTGTGATCGATACTATTAGCATCTTTTTAGTCCTTATAAATGTTACGAAATTCAAAGAGACACTAAAACCAATAAAATACTAATTATTAAAAAAGAAATATAGAAACACACTTAAAATAGAATTTATTTATTTATTGTTTTATTTTTTTTATATCCCTCGTTAATATTTGGAAATTCAATCCAAAAGCTAAGTTTCCTACAGTTGAAATTTAATCAAGATCATTTAGTTGTGCAACCAATAAGAATAGAAATATTGGTACATGCATAAAATAACAACAACAATAAAATCTTGTTTGAATACTATTAAAATATTAAAAAGGATATTTTTTAATAAAAATATTTTTATTTTTTGTATATTTAATAAATTTTTAATAATAAAAAACAAGTATTGAAAAAACATCTTTTTCTTTTGAATTATAATTTTATATTTTTTACTTAAAAAATTATTTTAACATAATAAATAATAATTAATTATTTTTACATTAGTGTATTTAAATATAATTAATAAATATTTTAATTAAAACTATTCAAATATTAAGTTTTTCATTTTAAAAAAAAAAATTTTAAAAGCTCACCCGCCATAAGAATACACCACAATCAAAAAAAGTTACAATGACAACAATAGTGATAAATAATATTAACTTATTAATATAGTAGCTAACTTTTTTAAAAATTTTAAATTTTAAAATTTTAAAAAATACATGTCCTTCTATTCTCCTTTTTTTTTCTAAAAAACATAAAAGTTACCGTGTTTTGAGTGTCTCGTCCTCTTTTAGTTTTGGATGATTATTTTTAAAAATTTTGAATATATTTTTTTAGATTTCAGATGTATTTTTTATAAATTTTAGATTTTTTTTAGTTTTGGGATGATGTTTTTTTGTTCATACCCTGACCCAATAAATAAAAGTCAGGTCCAATAACACAAAAAGACCCACCAATAAAGGTGGACTTCATGACAAAACCGACCTCTCTAAAGAAGTCGGACACCGACGTAAGGGGGTTAGGCCGTCCAAAGCAAGTAACGCAAAGGCGCATAATAGATCGATATGAACATGATGAGCTGTCCCGTAATAAACCCAGCTGTTGCTGATAGTTTCTTCTCGGTCCCTTCTTGCATAATCCGAGCTCGAAGAAGGAAGAGATAAGAGGGCCCTATGGAGAATGTGCTCAGAAATCCATAATAGAGTCCGACCACAACGACCGAATTCATCCTCCACGAATCTCTCCTACTATCTTTACCTCATCTAGAAGGTAGACTCTAACAAACTCTCAAGATAAAAGGAACGATTATCTATCAGAAAGCATAGAACTACTCCTAAAAAGGTGGTTATCAAACCTACTATAAATACACTAGTACCCCAGGTATAATGAATTTTTTATTTAAATAAATAAAATAAAAGCATTAATTATCGAAATAAATAATTTTAAAAATATTTATCGATTTACGTTTTCTAGTCATATCTCGTTTACACTGTAAACAAAATGACATTGCGTGTATCTCGTTTACAGTGTAAACGAAATATGACACGTCAGTTATCTCGTTTACAGTGTAAACAAGATACATATATATATATATATATATATATATATATATATATATCGTTCACAGTGTAAACGAGATAGACGTGTATCTCGTTTACACTGTAAACGAGATACATGCAATGTTCATCTCGTTTACATTGTAAATGAGATACATGGAGTTGTGTCCCACCGAGTATAAAAGAATGTGTATCATATTTCTCACGAACTTTTCGTATCATATTTCTCACAAATACAAGGCATTAATGGCCAGTAATAGTTCGTACATAGTTGACCTTGTGTATCCTAATTGCCGTATGAGAAACGGCAACAACAGGGTGACATTTGAGTGCGAGGATCCGATATTGTTTCGCACTCAGCGTGTGAATACGTTGTCGGATTTGAAGAGTTTGATACTGAGCAAGATCGGTGGTGCAGAAGCGAGGAAAATCGGAAGGGTGGCGTATAGGTTGCTGGCCCCCATAGGTAACGGAGTCTTCCGGTTTCGACTATTCCGACTTCAAGGGGACGAGCATGTGCGAGTGATGTTTGACATCCATGGGAGGATCATGGTGGAGCAAGTAATGGAGCTGTCTGCAGAGGTGGGACACAGTGGCGGTGGTCATTCCGTACACTCGACCTATGTGCAGGACGACCGACCCCTCGCACCACCGCCCATTCATGTTGCCATTCCAGTGGATGAGGCAGAGGAGGGTGAGGAGGAGTTGGACGAGGATTACGTGGCGGACAGTGGTGAAAGCGACTTGTCCGATAGTGGGGATGAGAATGAGTGTGCTCCGAAGACACCTGTTCCGACTACGGCCCACTACGTCCTGCCTCCACCTCTTCCAATACCGGCGCTTTTGGCAGTTTCGTCTCACTATCACAGTCTTGACTTGGACGCCATGCATGAGAGGACTCCGTTTCTTGACACGGGTAAAGAGGATTACAACCTAGATGACAGTGTAGAGATCCGGGTCAGCCACAAGTTTAGAAGCCGAGAGGCAGTGCTTCAGGGTATGAAAAACTACAGTATTCGGAGAAGTGCGGAGCACCGAGTGGTCGAATGGGACCGGCTAAAGTACCATGTGCAGTGCTGTCAAGCTGATAATGGGTGTCAATGGAGCCTCCGTGTGGCCTTTCGACAGAACTTCGGATACTGGTAAGCTTAAGTTTATCTGTGCCTTTCATTACTTCTATACGATATACTAAGTAGGTGTACGACATTGCTAAAGCAATCCTGTGTTGTTATGTTTAGGGAGGTTCGGAGGGTGGGTGGAGTGCATAGTTGTCTAGCACCCACCATGTCTCAAGACCAATATCAGCTAGACAGCAGTCTGATATGCCGGGTCATTGATGCGTGAGCATCTTTCCTATCTTTTCCTAGTGAATTTGCATCTATTTTGTTGAGTTTAATAAAGAATTAATTATCTTTTAGCCAATATGGATGCTACTTTGAGTCTTTTGCAATTTTGTTTATTTTAGGTAGCATTCGGCTGGATTTGATGGAGTTTCTGTAGCACAAGAACAAAAGGAGATGGCAGCGATGAGCGACGCGTACGCGTGACTGACGCATGCGCGTGATTTGGAGCTTTCCATGGCGACGCGAGCGCGTGACTGACGCGTACACGTGATTTGAAGATTTGCTCAGCGACGCGTACGCGTGACCGACGCGTCCGCGTGACTTGCGAAAAAGACCATCGACGCGTACGCGTGATATGCGCCACGTGCAGAAAATACAGAAAAAATGCTATGGGGGATTTCTGGGCTGTTTTGACCCAGTTTTCAGCCCAGAAAACACAGATTAAAAGTTACAGAATGGACAAAACATGTAATCTCCACCCATCAACTAAAGAGCTGCTAATTATTCTGATTTAAATTCAAATCTTATTTTTAGGAAAACATTATTATTTTTAATTTTAGATAATTAGATTTTAAAATTATTAGGATTAGTTATAAAAAGGTCCATTAGTTAACTTGGAGCCAGCAGATTGGAACTCTGTACATTTTGATGAGAATCCTATTTTTCTCTGAACCATGAGCAACTAATCCTCCATTGTTAAGGTTAGGAGCTCTGTCTATTTGTATGGATTAATTTTATTGCTTTTTCTATTTTAATTCATGTATGGATTTATAATTTAAGAATTGTTTTCGCTCTTCATCTTATGAATTTGGGTGGAACGGAAGTATGACCCTCTTTTCTATTTGAGTTCTTGTAAAACTTGGAAAAGCTCTTTACATGAACAACAGCTTGAAAATAATTTCTCCTAAATTTTAATTATTTGGATTTAACAGGATACGTGACATATAATTTTCTTATTTTTGGGTAATTAGAATTTTTGTGGCATATAAACTGGAATTTGAACTTCACCTTCTAATGGGAATTAATTGACCAAGGAATTGGCAGTTAATGAATTTTAGAGGAGGCTAGAAAGGTCTAAACAATTAGGGTCTAGTCACATATAGTTTGCCATAAATTAAATCCTACATGATTAAAATAGTTAGTAAGAAAAGTTAATGCGGAAAAATAGATAACTCTGAAGTCTTAACTGTTTCTCCAATATTTTATTTTCAACTTATTTATTTGCGTACATGCCTTCTGATATTTTCAAATTTAAACCTTTTGAATATTTCAAAACCCTTTTCTGCTGCCTAACTACGTAAATCTTTTAACAATTGTTGCTTGATCCATCAATCCTCGTGGAATAGACCCTCACTCACCTGAGGTATTACTTGGTACGACCCGGTACACTTGCCGGTTAGTTTGTGGGTTATAAAATACCGCACCAAGTTTTTGGCGCCGTTGCCGGGGATTGATTGTGATTGACAACTACTCGTTGTTTGATTTCTTAGATTAGATAATTTTTATTTTATTAATATTAATTTTTTTTATTTTGCTATTTATTTTTTTCTTTCTTTCATTTTTTTCGTTTTCGTTTCCCCTGTTTCCTTTTTTTTTTGAATTATTTTACTTCTTTTTAATTTTTTCTTTTCCTTTTCAAAAACTTTACGTCTTTTTTTTCTTTGTTTTTCTTTGCACTTTTTTTTCTTTCATTCCTGCCCCCCTCCCCTGTTCTTTCTTTTTCGTTCCTTTTTTTGTTTTTTTTTAAATTAAATATTTTAATAGCACCAATTTAGTAATTTTTGAAATTAAGTTTGGTGTTTCTTAGTTCAGGTTATCTCACTGGGAATTCTCTGCACTCTGATGTAGAGAGTTCCATATTTTCTTATTTTCTGTTTGTTTATGCGTAGGAGCAGAGACAAAGAACATCTCTTAGACTTTGATCCTGAACCTGAAAGAACTTTCAGGTGACGTTTACAACAGGCAAGACTTTACAAGGCTACAGAATCCACTATGGATCCTAACAATGCTGATAATGCCAATGTGGCAAATCTGAATGGAAATAAGCAACAAAGAAGAGTACTTGGCTCTTACTCTGCTCCTACTGCAGATCTGTATGGAAAAAGCATTGTGGTGCCCCCTATAGCTACGAACAACTTTGAGTTGTAGCCCCAACTAGTCACCCTGGTGCAACAAAACTGCCAGTATCATGGTCTTCCCCACGAAGATCCAAATCAGTTTATTTCTAGTTTTTTGCAGATTTGTGATACTATGAAGACAAATAGAGTGAACCCAGAGGCATACAAACTCATGCTCTTTCCGTTTGCTTTGAGGGATGGAGCAAAGCTATGGCTAGATTCCCAACCCAAGGAGAGTTTGGATACTTAGAACAAGGTGGTTACTGAGTTTCTCACCAAATTTTTCCCACCAAAGAAGCTGACTAAGCTTAGGGTGGAGGTTCAGACCTTCAGACAGAAGGATGGTGAAACTATGTATAAAGCTTGGGAGAGATACAAGCTACTGACTAGGCAATGCCCTCCGGACATGTTCTCCAAATGGACTCAACTAGATATCTTTTATGAAGGCTTGGGTGAAATGTCCAATATGTGCTTAGACAATTCTGCAGGAGGTTCATTGCACAAGAAGAAGACACCGGAGGAGACTATTGAGCTTATTGAATTAGTTGTTAGCAACCAATATTTATACTCATCTAACAGAAATCCTGTGAACTTTGAGGCTCCCCGGAAGAAGGGTGTTATGGAAGTAGAAGCTCTTAATGCTATTCTTGCTCAAAATAAGCTTATGTCTTAGCAAATAAGTCTACTTACTCAACACATGGGTGGCATGCAAGTCTCAGCTATCAACACCCAAAATCCACCTTAGGAGGTCTCCTATGACATGACAGGAAATTTAGTGCAAAATGATAATTATGATTATGCTCAATCCTCTTCTGAATAGGTTAATTATATGGGAAGTGGTTCTAAAAATCCCAATAATGACCCCTATTCTCAGACATACAATCAAGGATGGAGAAATCACCTAAATTTTGGGTGGAGAGACCAACCTCAGAGACCTCAGAATTTTAACAATAATTCTCAGGGCGGCTTCCAACAGAACAATTACAATAACCGCTAATCTCAGTCTCAGCAGCAACAACAGCCTCAGCAGGCTAACTCTAAATCCAAGGAAGATTCTAATTGGGAGATGATGAGGAGTTTTATGCAGGAAACCAGAGCCTCCATTAGAAACTTGGAAGTGCAAATGGGCCAGCTGAGCAAGCAAATACCTGAGAGGTCTGCAAGCACATTTCCAGGTGATACAGTGGTGAACCCAAGAGAAGATTGCAAGGTTATTCAATTGAGAAGCGGTAAAATAGCTGGCTCTGAGACAAGGGCCAATGAAGAGCTAGTTGAAAAGAAAGCTCCAAAGGAGAAAAAAGGAAGAAGTGGAGCACACCCCTCCAAAGCGTGCAGACAACCCGTTTACTGACTCTCTGGACATGTATCCTACATTGCCAAAGGCTCCTGAATACAAGCCAAAAATGCCATATCCTCAGAGACTTCAGAAGGCTTCTAAAGAAAAGCAGTTTTCTAAATTTTTAGATGTCTTCAAGAAGCTACAGATCAACATTCCCTTTGCAGAGGCTCTTGAGCAAATGCCTCTCTATGCTAAATTTATGAAAGAACTGTTGACCCACAAGAGGAATTGGAAGGAACAAGAAATAGTGGTGTTAACCAAGGAATGCAGTGCCATTATTCAACACAACCTTCCTAAGAAGATGCCAGACCCAGGAAGCTTTGTAATTCCTTGCACCATTGGAGATATCACCACTCAGAGAGCTTTATGTGACCTTGGAGCTAGCATCAATCTAATGCCACTTTCAGTAATGAAAAGCCTTCAAATTGAGGAGGTAAAACCCACTCGTATTTCTCTTCAACTTGCTGATCTTTCTATTAAATTACCTGTGGGTGTTATTGAGGATTTACTTGTTAAAGTAGGACCATTCATCTTTCCTGTTGATTTTGTTATATTAGACATGGAAGAGGAGGTAAAATTCTCTATTATACTTGGTAGACCCTTTTTAGCTACATGTAGAGCTCTGATTGATGTACAAAACAGTGAATTGACCCTGAGGGTCAATGAAGAACAGGTGGTCCTTCATGTTTGTGAAGCTTTCAAGCACCCTAATGATTTTGAAGGGTGTATGAAAATAGATGTTATTGAACCACTTGTTCAAGAGGTACTGAAAGCTGAGGTGCTTGATGACATTCTGGATCCTATCTCTGAGTGTGAATTAGTTGAAGTTGATAATTCACCATCCCAGAAGGCTATGGTTCATATGCCTAAAGCAGAGGAGGAAGCCCCCAAGCTTGAGCTCAAATCCTTACCTCCTTCTCTGAAATATGTGTTCTTGGATGAGAATGACTCATATATAGTGATTATTAGCTCTTCCCTGAAGCCTGAAGAGGAAGAAGCGTTTATTTCAGTTCTCAAAAGCCATAAAACAGCTCTTGGGTGGACCATTAATGACTTGAAGGGGATTAGTCCAACCAAGTGTATGAACAAGATCCTCCTTGAAGATGATGCTAAACCAGTTGAGCAACCACAAAGGAGACTCAATCTAACCATGAAAGAGGTGGTCCAAAAAGAGGTAATGAAACTATGGGAAGCAGGAATTATTTACCATATTTCTGACAGTCCTTGGGTAAGTCTTGTGCAGGTAGTTCCCAAGAAAGGAGGGATGACAGTGATCAAGAATGAAAAGAATGAGCTTATTCCCACAAGAACAGTCACAGGATGGAGAATGTGTATAGACTATAGGAGGCTCAACACTGCTACAAGGAAGGATCATTTCCCCTGCCTTTCATTGATCAGATGCTTGATACGTTAGCTGGTCATGCATTTTATTGCTTTCTAGATGGATACTCTAGATATAACCAAATTGCAGTGGACCCTCAAGATCAAGAGAAGACAGCATTCACATGCCCCTTTGGAGTATTTGCCTACAGAAGAATGCCTTTTGGACTTTGTAATGCTCCAGCAACTTTTCAGAGGTGTATGCTTTCAATTTTTTCTAATATGGTTGAAAAGTTTATTGAGGTATTTACGGATAACTTTTCTATTTTTGGTAATTCTTTTGAATCATGCCTTAAGCATTTATCTCTCGTCTTGAAAGGGTATTAAGAATCAAATCTTATTTTAAATTGGAAAAAATGTCATTTTATGGTTACAGAAGGTATTATTCTTGGACACTGGATTTCAAGTAAGGGAATTGAGGTTGATAGAGTAAAGGTGGAGGTAATTGAAAAATTACTACCACCAACTAATGTTAAGGCAGTCAGGAGTTTCTTGGGTCATGCAGAATTTTATAAAAGATTTATAAAGGATTTTTCTAAAATTGCTAAACCTCTAAGCAACCTGTTGGTTGCTGATGTTCCCTTTGTCTTTGATTCTGATTGTTTGTATGCTTTTGAAACTCTGAAAGCAAACCTTACCTCTGCTCCTATTATAGCTCTCCCTGACTGGGATCTACCATTTGAATTAATGTGTGATGCTAGTGACTTTGCTATAGGAGCTGTTTTAGGACAGAGGCATGGTAAGCTTGTACATGTCATTTACTATACCAGTTGTGTGTTAAATGATGCCCAAAAGAATTACACAACTACAGAAAAGGAATTATTAGCTGTTGTATATGCTGTTGATAAGTTTAGGTCCTATTTACTTGGTTCTAAGGTTATTATTTACACTAATCATGCTGCTTTGAAGTACCTTCTAACCAAATAGGATTCTAAACCAAGATTAATCAGATGGGTATTACTCCTTCAAGAGTTTGATATTGAGATAAAAGACAGGAAAGTGTCAGAGAATCAAGTAGCTGACCATCTTTCCAGAATTGAGCCTGAAGTAGGAGTACAACCACCCACAGCTGTGATTGAGACATTTCCGGATGAGCAATTATTCCTCATTCAGCAGGCTCCATGGTTTACAGACATTGCAAATTATAAGGCCATGAATTTTATCCCAAGGAAGTATAGTAGGCAACAAGTGAAGAAGCTATTGACTGATGCAAAGTACTACATTTGGGAGGAACTATACCTTTTTAAAAGGTGTTCAGATAGAATCATCCGGAAGTGTGTCCCAGATGAAGAAAAATAGCAGATTCTTTGGCACTGTCATGGTTCTGAGTATGGAGGCCACTTTGGTGGTGAAAGGACAGCTACAAAGGTCCTTCAGAGCGGGTTTTACTGGCTGACTCTCTTCAGGGACTCAAGAGCATTTGTAAAGCACTGTGACAGATGTGAAAAAGCCACAAATCTCCCTGCCAATCATGAAATGCCACAGCAGGGGATTCTTGAGGTTGAGTTGTTTGATGTGTGGGGTATTGATTTCATGGGACCTTTTCCACACTCACATTCAAACAACTATATTTTAGTGGCAGTTGACTATGTGTCCAAATGGGTGGAAGCTGTGACTTTACCCACCAATGATGCCAAAGTGGTAATGAGCTTTCTTCAGAGATATATCTTTAGCCGGTTTGGTGTCCCAAGGACACTCATTAGTGATGGAAGAAGCCATTTCTGCAACAAACAGATGAACTCTCTTCTGTAGAGATATAGAGTCTGTCATAAAGTGGCAACCCCCTATCACCCTCATACAAGTGGACAGGTTGAAATTTCCAATAGGAAACTCAAGAGGATTCTAGAGAAGACTGCCAGTGTTTCAAGAAAGGATTGGTCTAGGAAGCTTGATGATGCTCTCTGGGCATACCGGACAGCATACAAGACTCCCATTGGCATGTCCCCTTATCAGTTAGTCTATGGTAAAGCCTGTCACTTGCCAGTGGAGTTGGAGCATAAATCTTACTGGGCAATCTGATATCTAAATCTTGACTCAGAAGCTACAGAAATCAAGCAAATACTTCAGTTGAATGAGCTTGATGAATTTAGATATTTAGCCTATGAGAATGCCAAGCTCTATAAGGAGAGAACCAAGCTACTGCATGACAAGAAGATTGCCATCAAAGTCTTTGAGCCAGGACAAAGAGTGCTTCTATATAATTCAAGGCTCAAATTCTTTCCCGGGAAGTTGAAATCCCGATGGTCAGGACCGTTTGTGGTTACCAGAGCTTCACCATATGGTCATGTGGAAATACAGGAAGAGAATTCTGACAGGAAATTTACAGTGAATGGCCAGAGGTTGAAGCACTATCTTGGAGGCGAGATTGATCGCCAGAGGTCCACTCATCTGCTGAACTAGCAGAACTGGCCGTTAAGCTAGTGACATTAAAGAAGCGCTTGTCGGGAGGCAACCCGATAATTTCGTATCCTTAGTTATTTTTCGTAGTAGTAGTTTTCTTACTTACTTGATTTTTATTGAGTTCTTACTAATTTTCTGATCATACAGCTATTTTAGAACAGGAACCGGAAAAAAAAGAGAGGGCACACGACGCGCAAGCGTCGCTAACGCGTACGCGTCAGATGGGTGTGCGTGAAAAATAAAAATGAACAGAGAGTTGCGTGGGAGTGGCGCCAGAATGAAGCCTTTCACACAAACAAGCTCGCGCGTACGCGTCATTGGTGATTTTGGCACACCTGTGACCTGGAAAAATGGCGTAAATATGTGTTTGGACAGAGAGTTATACTGGCTTGGGGTTGGAAGTGTGCTAGAAGCACAAAACTTGTTCACGCGTGCGCGTGCATGACGCGCACGCGTCGATTGAAAATCTGGGTTCCCAAGCCACGCGAATAGAGAGTTGTGCGTGCGCGCGGCTGGCTTCGCGCGAAATGCACAAAACCCAGGGCACTCGGATGTGTGCCTGATGCTTATGCGTCATTAAGAAAATTTTGCGCCTTACGCACGCGTACGCGTCGCTTGCGCCGCACAACTCCACTAGTTCGCCGCCCAGTTTTAATTTTCTTTCCCCCTCTCCCAATCCTAATTCTCTCTTGTTCTTTTATCCTTTTCTTTTTCTTTCATCATAATATTTTTCTCTTTCTATTTTCAGTTCTTCTTTGCTTGAGGACAAGCAAACCTTTAAGTTTGGTGTTGACGCTTCGCTTAAGGGTTTTCTGTTTATTCCTATGGCACCAAAAGGGAGGCGAATCTTCTTCACGGAGGAGCACAACCTGAAAAATAAAACGACCACTAGGATAACTAAGGTGGTTGAGTTCCTTTCATTCTATATTCCTCCCCTCTTTTTCTATGCTATGTTCCAGTTTTCTGCTATTTTGCTTTGTTTGTTGCATGATCCTTTATTAGTTAGAATCTCAGGACTAGTTTAGTTTTCTCTTTTGCTTTAATTCTAAAATGATGTCTCATGTATTACTCACTGAGCTTGAATTCAAATAAAAAATACAGAAGTGATGTATTGCATGAGAAATTGAGTTAATTTTAAGAGTAGTCTTATTTACTTAAATGTTGTGGTATTAATTGTAATTCTGAATGCATGATATGAACAGTGCATATTTAAATTTGAATCAAAGAATGTCGATGTACAAGGAATAGGAATTTAAAGAATTATTATGATTTCCCTAAAATTAATGAAAGTTTAATCCTTGAAGTAAAAGAAACAGCAAAAGAAAAATAAAAGCAAGGTCCAAGACTCTGAGCATCAATGACTAGGGAGGTCAGACATGATTAAAAGCTCAAAGAATTGTTTCCCTAGTCACATGCTTGTGGTGTTCTTGTGTCAAGTAATCCTTGAAACAAAACATTTAGAGTCAAGATCAATTGCAGAATATGCCAAAGGCTTTGAGCACTACTGTCTGGGAGTAACTAAAAAAAATTTAAATATAATAAAAATAAATAAATAAATAAATAATAAAAATATTTAGAACTTAAAGAGAGTTTCCCAGTTAAGTGCTTGTGGTGTTTCTGTGTCAAGTAAAGCTTGAGACAAAACATTTAAAGTCACGGCTAGGCTCAAGGTGCAAAGCACCAGAAAAAATTGCTGTGTTCAAGGATTAAATTGAGTTACAAAAGATAAGAGAATTCATAATATTATCCAGATTCTAATTCCAGATGACCGTAACACTCTTCTAATTCAAAGGAGAGTGAGATGCCAAAACTATTCAGGATTGCAGTTGTAAACCCCACTATAAGAAGAGACATGAGTTTAATCAAACTCTCATTCTCATGCAAATTCACATCCAAAAATTATATTAGTTTTGGTTGCTTGAGGACAAGCAATAATTCAAGTTTGGTGTTGTGATGTGTGAGCATCTTTCCTATCTTTTCCTAGTGAATTTGCATCTAATTTGTTGAGTTTAATAAAGAATTAATTATCTTTTAGCCAATATGGATGCTACTTTGAGTCTTTTGCAATTTTGTTTATTTTAGGTAGCATTCGGATGGATTTGATGGAGTTTCTACAGCACTAGAATAAAAGGAGATGGCAACGAGGAGCGACGCGTACGCATGACTGACACGTGCGCGTGATTTGGAGCTTTCCATGGCGACGCAAGCGCGTGACTGATGCGTATGCATGATTTGAAGATTCTCTCAACGACGCGTATACGTGGCCGACGCGTCCGCATGACTTACGAAACAGACAATCGACGTGTACGCGTGACTGACGCATACGCGTGACATGCGCCACATGTAGAAAACACAGAAAAAATACTGGGGGCGATTTCTGGGCTGTTTTGACCCAGTTTTCAGCCCAGAAAACACAGATTAGAAGCTGCAAAATGGACAAAATATGTGGTCTCCACCCATCAACTAAAGACCTACTGATTATTCTGATTTAAATTCAAATCTTATTTTTTGGAAAAAATTATTATTTTTAATTTTAGATAATTAGATTTTAAATTTATTAGGATTAGTTATAAAAAAGGATTCTATTAGTTAACTTGGAGCCAGCAGATTGGAACTCTGTATATTTTGATAAGAATCCTATTTTTCTCTGAACCATGAGCAACTAATCCTCCATTGTTAAGGTTAGGAGCTCTGTCTATTTGTATGGATTAATTTTATTGCTTTTTCTATTTTAATTCATGTATGAATTTATAATTTAAGAATTGTTTTCGCTCTTCATCTTATGAATTTGGGTGGAACGGAAGTATGACCCTATTTTCTATTTGAGTTCTTATAAAACTTGGAAAAGCTCTTTACTTGAACAACAGCTTGAAAACAATTTCTCCTAAATTTTAATTATTTGGATTTAACAAGATACGTGACATATAATCCTCTTATTTTTGGGTAATTAGAATTTTTGTGGCATATAAACTGGAAGTTCAACTTCACCTTCTAATTGGAATTAATTGACCAAGGAATTGGCAGTTAATAAATTTTAGAGGAGGCTAGAAAGGTCTAAGGAATTAGGGTCTAGTCACATATAGTTTGTCATAAATTAAATCCTACATGATTAAAATAGTTAGTAAGAAAAGTTAATGCGGAAAAATAGATAACTCTGAAGCCTTAACTGTTTCTCCAAAATTTTATTTTCAACTTATTTATTTGCGTGCATGCCTTCTGATATTTTTAAATTTAAACCTTTTGAATATCTCAAAACCCTTTTCTGCTGCCTAACTAAGTAAAGCTTTTAACAATTATTGCTTGATCCATCAATCCTCGTGGGATAGACCCTTACTCACCTGAGGTATTACTTGGTATGACCCGGTGCACTTGCCGGTTAGTTTGTGGGTTATAAAATACTGCACCAGTCATCTTGCCGTTGATTCAGTCCAACCCATCTGTAAGCATTCCGGTTTTGCAAGGTGCAGTCCAAGCAAGCCATCACTTCAAACCGTCCTACAGAAAGGTGTGGATGGCCAAGTAGAAGGCAATTGCACAAATCTATGGGATTAGAAAGAGTCGTACAATAAGGTTCCCAAGTTGCTTCAGGCACTGCAGAGCTATTTTCCTGGTACCATTTGTGACCTCCGCGTCAAACCATTCTATGATGGATACCTCCTGGTACGTGACTGCAGTATGTTTGACAAGGTGTTTTGGTCTTTCCTGTCATGTGTAGAAGCCTTCAAGGATTGCAAACCCTTTGTCTCTGTAGATAGTACACATCTGTATGGCAGGTATGGTGGTGTGTTGCTTATTACGGTGGCGCAAGATGGGAATAGCAACATCCTGCTTATTGCCTTTGCCATCGTGGAGTCTGAAAGCATTGAGTCATGGTCCTTCTTCTTAACTAATCTGAGACACCACGTCACCCCACAAGATGGCCTACTGGTTATCTCTGACAAATTTCAGGCTATCAAGGCCGCGCTTAGCTCCGATGACAGTGGTTGGCATCCTCCAAGAGCCTACCATGCTTACTGCATAAGACACATGGCTGCGAACTTCATGACTCGGTTCAACTCAGTAGAGGGCAAGATGTACCTCATTAACGTTGCTTATAATCCAAGCAAGGCCGATTATGAGTGGTACATGGATGCATTGGGAGGAGTGTCGCCTACCATGGTTGACTGGTCTGGTCACTTCAGGAATGAGATTTGGCTACAACATTGCGATAGTGGGTGTCGGTTTGGTCACACGACAAATCTATCCGAGTGCATCAATGCAGTGTTGAAGGGCACCCAGTACTTGTCGATATCTGCCATTGTGCGCATCACGTACGAGAGCTTACAGAAGTTGTTCGTCACAAAGGATAGAGAGGCGCAGTCACAGCTCGCTGCTGGATGCCGATTCTCATAAAGACTATTGGCCGCTATTGAGAAGAACATAGAAGGGATACCGAAGATGCGTGTCACTCACTGCAACAAGTGGGCATTGGTGTTTGTTGTGGAGGAGCTTGAGCCGTTTGAGGGATGAGGGGCGGTTCCTTCCGTGTTCGGCTATCGAAGGACACGTGTGACTGCGGCTTATTCCAGTCCCTCCATTATCCATGCCGTCACGCACTAGCTGGGTGTGCTGCTGCTAGCATTGAGTGAGCCCCGTATGTTCATTTTGTGTACAAACAGGAAGCTGTTTTTAAGGTGTATGAGATGGAGTTTCCCCCTATCCCAGACGAGTCGATGTGGGCGACGTGGCATGGAACTAAGATGTGTCCTAACCAAACAATGCGTTGGAAGGCAACTGGAAGGCCCGTGTCCACCAGATTCCGGAATGACATGGATGAGACCGAGCGACATGAGAAGTGGTGTGGCCTGTGTAGGCAATACGGTCATACTAGAAAGGGATGTCCTAATCAGCCCACGAGTAATGTGTAGGTCATACTAGGCTTGTATGTTTATCGAAGTTGGCATGTGTTGGTCTTTTTTTATGTAGTGTGTTATCTAATGTTGTAGTAACAATGGACGTGAAAGATTGTAACTTCTAATGAAAGGTTTAACGACAAGCTTGTCACTTTATGATATGTTAGTTTTTTTCCTTGAAAGGAACAGTAACATAAACATAAATGCTCATAAGAAAGAACATGAATATAAATAACAATATACACAAACAAAGTACCACTAAAGTGCAATCCAAGTAAAATCCAAATGTACATACCATACACCTAAATAATTAAAAATACATACATAAGCTAAACCCAACTATAGTACAGACAATACTGCAATCACTATCTCTGATGTGGATCCGGGTAGTGATGCCTGTGCCCTGTGCCACATGGGGGAGGCTGAGCCTCTCGCCACGGTCGAGCTGGTCAAGGATTTAGCAGGTAGCGAGTACTGGTAGACTCCTCTATCTGGTGAACACCACTGAGAAAATCTCTGGTAAATCTAACTCATCAGCAGCGGAGTGTAACTGGCGATGTTCGTTACGCCCCGCTGTGCCGCCAAACAGAGTGAGAGTGATCTCATCTTACCCCACGGGAGATGAAACGTGTGCGTCTCCGGACGCCATCGCTCCACGAGTGTCGAAATCAGAGAATTGTCAAATGTGAAGTCCCTAAGCGACACCGTGTTGCCGAATCCGGCCTCAGCCAGATAAGGGACGATGGCGTCTGGTGGAGAAAGGGTATGGCTGACTCGCCAGGGCAGTAGAAGGCGAGGCTTCTGCGGAATGAAAAATAAATTTAACCTATAAATAGATAATAATACATTTTTCTACTCTGCTTAAGAACAAAGTACTACTACTACTTAGGAACATACTACCATGTGTCTACTCTATAGTTGTCTCTAAATTACTTATGTCGGTAAGCAAATCATAATTAAGTCATACAAATCTTACACAAGAAAATATTGTTCTACATTCATCATACAGTCCAACCCCTAAAGCATCTTACTCAATGCTTGTCACTACGAGACTACCCTAACAATGTTCACATACTTAGATTAACCAAACATAATGCAACTAACCTCAAAGTCGGCCGCCCCAGCGTAATACGACGTCTCATTTAGTCTGTTGATGTCTCCGTCGTTGCCCGCCTGGCGTGCCATCACCGTATCGGACTCAAATATGGTAGGAAATGATTAAAAGAGGGGAGAAAGAGTTTGACTAGGTCAAAGTGGGGTCCAGGAACAGGCTGTAAACAAATTATACTTATAGGCGCCGTTCAGTCTAATCTCGTTTACAGTGTAAACCTGTAAACGAGATAAGGTCTATCTCATTTACACTGCTGATGTGTCATATCTCATTTACATTGTAAACGAGATACACGCAATGTGTAAACCCAGAAATTTCAGAAAATCTTATTAAGAGTTAATTTTGATTTATTTATTCATTAAGTACCTTAAACTCAGAAATTATTTTATTAAAGATAAATTAAAATAAATTTTGATTAATTAAGTTTAAAGTAATTTAAGGTTTTATTTGATTTTATGATTATCGAATTATTTTCTATATTTGAATAATAAAATTTATCAAATATAAAATAATAAGAATTTTATATGGTTTGCTTTAAGTAATTAAGATTTTGGAATTTAATACTGATAATTTTTTAAATAAAGAAAATTAATTATATTACCTTATAATTTTAATTAGAGTCTTTGATTTCAAATCAATTAGTATTTTGATACAATAAATGATATTTTAAAGTAATTTTAGAGATTTAATTAAATTTTAGATGAATCCAAAAATCTCCAATTTTATCATAAAATCCTAATTCCCAAATCAAAACACTAAATTTCCAAAACACAACCCTAACCCTAATTTTCCTAACCTAGCTGCCATACCCTTTTCCCCAAAATAACCCAACACCCACAGTCAAAACCCAACAGCCACAACTTCAGAAAAAAAAAAGAAGAAAGAAGAAAGAAAGAAAGGGAGGGAGAAGAGAGAACGGGGAAAGCAGAGGGAAGGAAGGAAGAAGAAGGAGGTGGCACAGTGGGTGTTACTGCCACCATCACCATCGTTGTTGGCAGAGGAGAGAGGAGACCCGAGAGAGGAGATCGCGCAGTTGCCGCCGCCATTCAGCTCGCCGCCGTCCCGTGCCGTTGTGCAACTGACCGAGGAGGCCGAGGGTCACTACCTTGGAAGCTTCCGTCGTCACTATGCAAGCCGCCGCCATCGCCCTTATCGCGGGCTGCTGCTGCTGCGCGTGATTGTTGCTGCCTCTGGGTCCATCATCGTCAAGCAGAGTCGCCGCTTCTGGGTCTATCACCGCTGCTATTTTCTCCACCATTGCCGTTCGTGGAGCTCGCCATCGCCGGAGTCACGAGTTGAGGTGGGGGAGGAGGCCATCTTTCTTGTGTTGTTACAATCACCGTGCTGCTACTGCTACGCTTCGTTTCCTTGTTTTCCTTAGTTACTGTAAGTTATTTTTATTTATGAACCTCCACTGCTACTGTCCTGCTATTCGTTGACTGAGAACCTTAAGCGTTAATGTTTTAGGATTAAGCCGCTGCAGCTGTGGGCTGTGATGGTTGATGCTCCTTAAGAATTATTACTGCTGGGGTGACTAGAATTGCTACCGCCAGTTCTGATGTTGCTACCGTTGCTGCTGATTTGCCCCAATCCAAGGTCAGTGTCACTGCCCTAGGTCTAGCCTTTCTCCTGACTCTGTTTCACTTTTATACTCTAAACTGCCTTGGTCTCGTTTATCAATTTGTTATGATTTTAATTCCATTTTATTTTCGGTGTTGCCTTGAATTTTTAGAGTTGTTTCTGCGTTTGATTCCATCAAATTCGATGTTGTTGCGAGTGTAATCAGAGTTGGTGCCATCATCCCGGTTCTGTTGGAATCGCCACTGCTATTGTGAGTTTAGGCTAAGCGAGACTGTTGTGTTAAAAACTATGCGATTGCGACACGAGGTAGGGATTTTTCTTAAAATTTATTTTACTTTACAGAGTTGTTATAAATAGATATTAATGTGAGAAACATATGTCTGTGATTATGATTGTCTTATAAATGTGGTTGTTTGCTGGACTGAAAGACTGATTGCTTGATTGCTTGAGTAGTTTGCGACTGCTGAACAGAAATTAGTTTGAAAGGTTATTTAGTTTATTATTATGAAAAATGGCTTTCTTGGTTTTGAAGCTATTTTTGATAATGTAAATGGATTGGCTTTGGAAATGACTTGGAATATGAAACTAAATTAATTTTGGAAATGGTTTAATATTGAGTTAGTCTGACTTTAAAAATGATTTAGTATTTGAGCTAGTTTGATTTTAAAAAGAGATTTATTATTGGCACTGATTCTCTTTGAAAGCAATTTGATAATGGAACTAGTTGAATTTTGGAAAATGAATGAGATTTGGAAATGGTTGAGAAAAAGGTTTGAGAAATGTTTGGATGGGACCCGAAAAGGGCGGCAGAATTCAAGTTTTAGAGGAGATGCTGTCGAAATTTTATAAAATTAAAAGTTTCATTGGAAGTAGTTATTTTAAAAGGTTTTAAGTATTATATGATTTAAAATTACCTCATTTATCAAAGGAAGAGTTATGTTTTGGATTAGGAATTGTTAGTGAATGGAATGGAAAGAAGGATGATTAAGAATTTTCTTTGAAATATGGTTTTTGAATGAATTTAGAAATGAGATTTGGATTGATGAATGATGATGATGTTGAGATATGGATTGAGAATATTGAAATATGATCTTTGAATTATTCATTTGGCTTATGAATTTGAATTATCTGAGATACGAGGTTCCCTGGATAAAGTACCATGGCTTGCCACCACGTGTACCAAGTTAAAAACTCGATACTCTGTTGACCCTACGATGTAAGTGTGACTGGACACTATATAAATTCCCGGGAATGTTACCCCCATTGAGCAATATTGATTATTTGAGAAAAAGCTATGCATAGACTCTTGGGGATGCACGTCGGGGGACAGTCTAAGGACAATTCAAACTTGTTAGGTTGGCTGGATAACCAACATATGAGCCTCATCACCCATAGGACAGGCATGCATCATATGCATATGTATGCTTTGTTTGGGTTTGAACTTGTTTTGGTTTGCCTAATTGCTAAACTGTTCTTAACTGCTACTTGAACTATTTGCTGTAACTGCTACCTACTTATGCTTTTCTTGTCTGTCTTGCCTGTGTTTGTCTTGGCGTGCTACATTTGAGAATGAATTTTGGTGCTGAATTAATGATTGTGTTTTTTGATTGCGTGCTTAGTTTCTGATTGAGATTTTCTTATAAGAAAGGAAAGGTTTCAGATTTCTGAAAGATTAAACATTGTTTCTTTGAAAAGGTTTTGAAGAATTACCTATTGGTTTTTAAAAGATTCATAAGGCAATGATAATCAGTGAGTTTGAAAATGGTTTTCTTATTAAATATCTTCTTATGACAACTTTGAAACTCCGTGGTGAGACCGTGTGGTTAGGTTCTCACCCCCTATAGCTTTACTCTTTCAGGAACCGGATGAAGAAGCATTAAGGAGCGTTATACTCTGTTTGGTTTACATGTTATTGTATTAATTAGATTATTTTCTTCCATCGTCTTTGTTATTACAAGTTTGTAAGAGGGATAGGAGTTGTATGTTTTATGTGTATATTATATTATAAGATATTATGTAAGGAGTCTTGTATATGGATCTATGCCTGCTTGTATTTTTTTAAGATAAAGTATTTATTTCTAGTTTTCAAAGAAATCAGCAATATAGTGTCGAGTCACAGGCTCCTATTTTACTATCTAGTATATAAAGTAGTTGTAACGCTTCTTTCTATCAGAGTGGCACAGCTGGAAGCGTGACATTCTGGTAAGGAGGGTGTTACATTATGGTATCAGAGCAGTTCATCCTGATTAGAGCCTTGGGAATGGACTGACTATGCTTCATTGCATACTCTGAGAGTCTGTCATGTTGTAGGTTTTGTTCAGATATCAAGAATTAGAGTTTTATGAACATGACTATCTATTGATTAATGTTGTTAGCTTATCGTTACATAACTGCTGATGTTAAGTCTGGCCAACTTAATGTTAAAGTATATGTCTTCGAAAAAGTTAATGGGTTATCATAGATAAAGTAAGATTGATAAGTGATACAATTCATGGGCTTTGAGAGCATTAGAAATTAATTTTGAAGTTAATTCCGTTTCGGCGTATAATCCTTTAATCGTGCCTAGTGTTATCTCCTTCTCTATCAATTGCATTGGAATTCCTTATTCATTATTTCCTTCATGAAATGTGATTGATTTAACTGCCAACCTTATCTTACCATTCATACATTACCTTTGCTTGGCTTCGTATTCGATTTTTGCTTAAAACTTTTAAGGTATTTACCCTTATCACTGTTAAAAGCCATCTTTATAAATTCTGTACTCCTTGACTTGATCTTGGATTTATTCTGGTGCCACAAATGATTCACAGATCTCTGGAAACATTAATGATTGATTTTATCTATCTTCACGTGTGAGCCTTGTATTCCTTTCTAACTGGGTGGTGTTAACGGATGTGTTGTGAATTGTGCCATGTTATCTGACGTATCATTTATTTCTCTTTTCTTCATTTTGGAATCACTTGCTTGACTACATTTTGAAAAGCAATTTGCATTTTTCTTATGCATAATCTAGTTGATTGGTTCTTAGTTTTCTCTTTTGATTTTTACAATGTGGTCATCGATTTAAATTCCTTTACATGAGCTAGGAAAACCTTTGAATTGACTTGAACCTGCACCGTTTATTTAATCCTCTCAAAAATTTTGTTTCAGACCTTTCTAAAGAAGTTTTAATTTGATTTGTTTTCTGTTTTAATGTATTCCTGTAAGTTTGCTTGAATCTTTTTAAAATATCTCTCTTAAGAAGTACATGCACATCCCTTTAATTTTAAGCAATTTCGAACTCTGAGAGTTATTGTCATAGTGAACTAATTATGCGGTTTGATCCTTTCGCTCTTTGTTCTGTATTTCATTTGTATTTTATCCTGTTGTGATACTTTGTGTCTTATAGCATTCTTTTTGAATTTTTACTTAGGATCTTTTAAAGGAATTGCACTTTTATTTTTCTCTATTCGATTATGCTCACAACTATTCTTTGAAAACCTCAACAAGATTGCCATTACTTTTGCATGCACTTTCTTATGTGGATTTTGAAAGCTTTTATGTGGTTTGAATACAACTTAAATTCTTCCAACCATACTACAATCTTTTATGCAAATTCTTACTTGATTATATACTTGAGTATTTTCCAAGATTATGCATTTTTCTTAGTTAAAATTAACAAGCTTTTTATACCTTATTTTGACTTAAACTTGTCTTGACATAATGCAACACTTATGTTTCTAAAATTTCCTTTGAAAAGAGTTTATTTCATATCTTCTTTTAAAAAGGTGAAATGATTTTCTTAGTTTTATCCATTGTTAATGGACATCCTAATTAAGTGTGTTTCATGTCATCCTCTTAACCTTTTGTAAACATTGTCTTGAATCATGTTATTTTCTCTTTTGCGAACTTTGTATGTCCTTTATTTGGCCTAAACTTGTTTCGGCTGGATATGTTAACTTTTCTTATGATTCCTATTGAAGTTCTTTGATTCAGACCTCTTAGGAAAGATGTAAATTGACTCTTCTTCTGGAATATTTCATTGTTATTACGCATTTTTGTTAAATTACGATTCTATTTATCCTTTTGACTTCATACGAATGTTGTTCTTGTCATTTGATTTGCTCTTCTTAGGTATTGTATCCCTCTAAGTAAACTCGAGTTTTTCGGTGACTCCTAGACATGGGTAACAATATGTTAGTTTGCTAGTACACAGCTTGTTAACGCAGGAGGTGAATTTGGTGAGTTTGAAAATGTCGCAGGTTATGGCGTTTGATTTTGCACTGATGTGTTTGAGCACATGTCAGGTTGCTAAGTTTTTGAACTAAGATCGATTGTTTAGATTGCCGCTTAATAATGAATGAGTTTAAAACTTTGATTGAGTTTGTTGGAAGTCAAAGATAATAGTTGAACGTGGATAAAGATGAGAATTCAAAAGGAATGGAAGTTGAGAAGTTTTCATATAAGATAAAGTGTGTTTACAAAAATTTTTACCTCAGATTTCTTTTTTTTAAAATAGAGTTTGACTTCTGTCTGTGGTATAACTTTTATACATGTTTGTTTGAATATGAACTTCGAGAATTTTTGAACAAGCATTCGACTTTCTCCCAAGTTTTATGATTACCTTTGGTTAAGTTATGTACCTAAATATCTTTCTAAAATAGTTGAGAAAATATTTTTGCTCTTAGTCCAATCGGTGTTTACTTTGTTTTAAAAATTCTACATAACCTGTTTCAACATGAAATTGTATTAGCGTAATGCCACAAATATACTTTTGTTATTTCTCTTACAAAGTGTTTGATGCACACCTTCTCTTTGAAAATGTGAAATAGTTTTTGAAATATTTTTCATTCTCTGTGAGCAATTCATTTGAAAATATTCTTAATTCTACTCGCGACTTATGAACTTTGTCTTTAATCTTAGACATTCTTTTTCTATAAACCTCAAATTCCTTGACTCGACTTAATTTTGCTTCAAACTACTGCAATACTTTTCCTTTTGTTATTCCTATCGAGTTTTATTGATTCGGGAATCACTCTTGAGATTTCCAAACTAATTTTCTGTCTGACACTCTTCATTTCTTATGCATTCCTGATTACTTGTGATTTCAACACTCCTTTCAAATCCTGGCAGATTTTGTCGCTTGTCTTTTTCCAAAGTCTTGTATTCTTTTGAATAAACTCGAGGATTGCCTTAGAATCACGTATGACTTTTAAGGGTAGCAAATGAAACTTTAAAAATGCCATTCGTAAACATAAAAGATGGATTGGTAAGTGTGCAACGTTATGAGGAGTATAGCAGTTTGTACCTCGTAAAAGTTTGCGGATGTTAGGATTGTGACGGGTTATGGAGTTATGAAATGATTGATGGAATTGGGAAGTTCAAGTTCTGAAACGGGTAAGAGATCTGTGAGCGAGCGTTATATCCTTTGTTTTACACCAGCCTGTTTTGTAGCGCTTTTGCCACGCAAGCTACCGTTTTGTTTTATGAACGCCTATCTTAATTTGCACCCTATTTTGTTCCTCCAAGCTTTTCTAAAGTTTTGAACATTTATATATACATACTAAGATTTCATACTTTTTTATAAAATGTTTAAAAAGTAGAGTGTTAAATTTATGTATTATCTTATGTATTACATTAATTTTCGAGGACGAAAATTTATATAAGGTGGGTAGGATATAAGACCCAAAAATTTCAGAAAAATCTTATTAAGAGTTAATTTTGATTTATTTATTCATTAAGTACCTTAAAATCAGAAATTATTTTATTAAAAATAAATTAAAGTAAATTTTGATTAATTAAGTTTAAAGTAATTTAAGGTTTTATCTGATTTTATAATTATCGAATTATTTTCTATATTTGAATAATAAAGTTTAGCAAATATAAAATAATAAGAATTTTATATGGTTTGGTTTAAGTAATTAAGATTTTGGAATTTAATACTGATAATTTTTTAAATAAAGAAAATTAATTATATTACCTTATAATTTTAATTAGAGTCTTTGATTTCAAATCAATTAGTATTTTGATACAATAAATGATATTTTAAAGTAATTTTAGAGATTTAATTAAATTTTAGATGAATTCAAAAATCTCCAATTTTATCATAAAATCCTAATTCCCAGATCAAAACCCTAAATTCCTAAAACACAACCCTAACCCTAATTTCCTAACCTAGCCGCCATACCCTTTTTCCTAAAATAACCCAACACCCATAGTCAAAACCCAATAGCCACAGCTTCAGAAAAAAAAGAAGAAAGAAGAAAGAAAGAAAGGGAGAAGAGAGAACGGGGAGAACAGAGGGGAGTAAGGAAGAAGAAGGAGGCGGCGCAGTGGGTGTTACTGCCACCGTCACTGTCCTTATCGGTAGAGGAGAGAGGAGACCCGGGAGAGGAGATCGTGCAGTTGCCCCAGCCATTCAGCTTGCCGCCGTCCCGCGCCATTGTGCCACTGACCGAGGAGGCCGAGGGTCACTGCCTTCGAAGCTTCCGTCGTCACTGTGCAAGCCGCCGCCATCGTCCTTATCGTGGGCTGCTGCTGCTGCACGTGATCACTGCTGCCTCTGCATCTGTCACCATTGAGCATAGTCACCGCTTCTGGGTCCATCACCGCTGTTGTTTTCTCTGCCATTGCCGTCCGCGAAGCTCACTGTCGCCGGAGTCACGAGTTGAGGTGGGGGATGAGGCCATCTTCCTTGTATTGTTGCAATCACCGTGCTGCTACTGCTACGCTTTGTTTCCTTGTTTTCCTTAGTTATTGTAAGTTATTTTTATTTATGAACCTCCATTGCTACTGTCCTGCTATCCGTTGATTGAGAACCCTAAGCGTTGATGTTTTAGGATTAAGCCGTTGTAGCTATGGGTTGTGATGGTTAATGCTCCTTAAGAATTGTTGCTGCTGGGGTGATTGGAATTGCTACCGCCAGTTCTGACATTGCTACCATTGCTGCTGATTTGCCCCAATCCAAGTTCAGTGTCACTGCCCTAGGTCTAGCCTTTCTCCTGACTTTGTTTCAATTTTATACCATGAACTGCCTTGGTCTCATTTATCTATTTGTTATGATTTTAATTCCATTTTATTTTCGGTGTTGCCTTGAATTTTTAGAGTTATTTCTGCATTTGATTCCATCAAATTTGATGTTGCTACGAGTGTAATCAGAATTGGTGATGTTGCCATCGTCCCAGTTGTATTGGAATTGCCACTACTATTGTGAGTTTAGGCTAAGCGAGACTGTTGTGTTAAAACTATGCGATTGCAACATCGAGGTATGGATTTTTCATAAAATATATTTTACATTATAGAGTTGTTATAAATAGATATTAATGTGAGAAACATATGTCTGTGATCATGATTGTCTTATAAATGTGGTTGCTTGCTGGACTGAATGACTGATTGCTTGATTGCTTGAGTAGTTTGCGACTGCTGAACATAAATTAGTTTGAAAGGTTATTTAGTTGATTATTATGAAAAATGACTTTCTTGGTTTTGAAGCTATTTTTGATAATGTAAATAGATTGGCTTTGGAAATAACTTGGAATATGAAACTGAATTAATTTTGGAAACGGTTTAATATTGAGTTAGTCTGACTTTATAAATGATTTAGTATTTGAGCTGGTTTGATTTTAAAAAGAGATTTATTATTGGCACTGATTCTCTTTGAAAGCAATTTGATAATGGAACTAGTTGAATTTTGGAAAATGAATGAGATTTGGAAATGGTTGAGAAAAAGGTTTGAGAAATGTTTGGATGGGACCCGAAAAGGGCGGCAGAATCTAAGTTTTAGAGGAGATGCTGTCGAAATTTTATAAAATTAAAAGTTTCATTGGAAGTAGTTATTTTAAAAGGTTTTAAGTATTATATGATTTAAAATTACCTCATTTATCAAAGGAAGAGTTATGTTTTGGATTAGGAATTGTTAGTGAATGGAATGGAAAGAAGGATGATTGAGAATTTTCTTTGAAATATGGTTTTTGAATGAATTTAGAAATGAGATTTGGATTGATGAATGATGATGATGTTGAGATATGGATTGAGAATATTGAAATATGATCTTTGAATTATTCATTTGGCTTATGAATTTGAATTATCTGAGATACGAGGTTCCCTGGATAAAGTACCATGGCTTGCCACCACGTGTACCAAGTTAAAAACTCGATACTCTGTTGACCCTACGATGTAAGTGTGACCGGACACTATATAAATTCCCGGGAATGTTACCCCCATTGAGCAATATTGATTATTTGAGAAAAAGCTATGCATAGACTCTTGGGGATGCACGTCGGGGGACAGTCTAAGGACAATTCAGACTTGTGAGGTTGGCTGGATAACCAACATATGAGCCTCATCACCCATAGGACAGGCATGCATCATATGCATATGTATGCTTTGTTTGGGTTTGAACTTGTTTTGGTTTGCCTAATTGCTAAACTGTTCTTAACTGCTACTTGAACTATTTGCTGTAACTGCTACCTACTTATGCTTTTCTTGTCTGTCTTGCCTGTGTTTGTCTTGGCGTGCTACATTTGAGAATGAATTTTGGTGCTGAATTAATGATTGTGTTTTTTGATTGCGTGCTTAGTTTCTAATTGAGATTTTCTTATAAGAAAGGAAAGGTTTCGGATTTCTGAAAGATTAAATATTGTTTCTTTGAAAAGATTTTGAACAATTACCTATTGGTTTTTAAAAGATTCATAAGGCAATGATAATCAGTGAGTTTGAAAACGGTTTTCTTATTAAATATCTTCTTATGACAACTTTGAAACTCTGTGGTAAGACCGTGTGGTTAGGTTCTCACCCCCTATAGCTTTACTCTTTCAGGAACCGGATGAAGAGGCATTAAGGAGAGTTATACTATGTTTGGTTTACATGTTATTGTATTAATTAGATTATTTTCTTCCCTCGTCTTTGTTATTACAAGTTTTTAAGAGGGATAGGAGTTGTATGTTTTATGTGTATATTATATTATAAGATATTATGTAAGAAGTCTTGTATATGGATCTATGCCTGCTTGTATTTTTTTAAGATAAAATATTTATTTCCATTTTTCAAAGAAATCAGCGATACGGTGTCGAGTCACAGGCTCCTATTTTACTATCTAGTATATAAAGTAGTCGTAACGCTTCTTTCTATCAGAGTGGCGCAGCCGGAAGTGTGACATTCTGGTAGGGAGGGTGTTACACAATGTCTTGGATTCTCCCTTTGACAAATGGTGGACCACGAGCTTAGAGATGGCTACACAGCATCTGAATCTGAGCAAGAAGCTCAGCCAGAAGACCAGCCCCTCTTGCTTCCTCCTCCACCATTACACCAAGGCCCCATGGGGAAAGGACCTCCGAAAATTCTCAACTAAGGAGGATCCATTTTGAGGTTTACCATCCCGAGGATGAAGACCACCCTCATACAACCGAGATGCCGACCCTGGTTCATGGCCAAGGTGATTGACTACAATAGCTCAAACACGAGGTTGAACGACAACAGGAAGCAGAACGAGAATTGCAAAGAGAAGTAAGGCAACAGAAGGAGTTAGAAGATAAGTTACGGAAACTAGAAGCTGATATACAAAGGAAGAGTAATCGGGCGGAGCATGATGAAAGTCCCTTAGGAGAAGAAGATCCATTCACAGAAGAGATTATAAAGGCTAAAGTTCCTAGAAACTTCAAATCGTCTGACATGGATCTCTATGACGGAATGTCTGACCCGAGCCACCATCTTAGTAACTTCAAAAGCAGAATGTACCTGGCTGACGCCTCTGACGCCACTTGTTGTAAAGCATTCCCGACTACTTTGACCAAAGCGGCCATGAAGTGGTTTGATAACCTGCCACCCATGTTGATAACCTGCTTCGACAACTTGGTCAGGAAATTTCTTACTAGATTTTCCATCCAGAAGGACGAAACGAAGCATGCTCCGAGCTTGCTAGGGGTAAAGCAAGAAGTTGGGAAAAGCCTCCGCGACTATATGGAAAGGTTCAATAAAGCTTGCTTGGAATTCCAGAATCTGCCAACCGAAGCTGTGATTATGGGTTTGGTCAATGGCCTCAAAGAAGGACCATTCTCCCAGTCAATATCTAAACGACACCCGACTTCTCTGAATAAAGTCCAATAACAGACAGAAAAATACATCAATATAAAAAAAAATTCCCGACTTAGAGAACCTTCTCCACGGATAAACTTGCCCTACTACCATGCTCGGGACAAAGAAAGGGAACCCAAGAAAAAAGAGGAGCAAAATGTAGAGAATCCCCGAAAGTACCACAATTACACCCCTCTAAGGGTCTCCCTGGTGAATGTTTACCGCGAGATATGCCATAAGAAGAAACTCCCGCCTCCTCATCTGATTAAGCATAAGAAAGCTGGAAGTCAGACTGAATATTAAGATTACCACAAGCTGTACATGTATTCCACTAATGAATGCTACGACTTAAAGAATGTCATAAATAAGTTGGCCAGAGAAGGTCGACTTGACAAATACTTAGCTGACAGGTCAAATGATCCAAGGAAGAGAAGGCGGGATGAAGAAGGAGGATGGCCTAAATGCCCTCCTAACACCCCAAAATGACACATACACATGATCAATGGTGGGTTTGCAGGAGAAAGAATATCAAAATTCTCACAAAAAAGGCACCTCAAGGAAGTGTATCAAGTCGGGAAAGACAGTCAACTGACTGACCTGCCCACCATCTCTTTCACTAAAGAAGATACAAAGGGCATATTGCCCAGTCATGATGATCTAATTGTAATAACCATGATCTTGGCAAATGCTAACCTTCATAGAACCTTGATAGATCAAGGCAGCTCGGCTGACATTTTGTTTAAACTTGCCTTTAACAAGCTTATACTCTGATAGCCTTTTTGGACTGGGAGATACTTTGATTCGACCTCTCGGTTATAGTTCATTATACACCACCTTCGAAAGGGGTACCATATCAAAGGCCCTGAGCATTGACTACATCGTGATCGACATAAACTCGGCCTACAATGCCCAGATAGGTCGAATAACCCTAAACTGACTTACAAGTGTCGTTTCCACTCCTCACCTCTGCATAAAGTTCCCAATAGTAGAAGGAATTGCTACTAGAAAAAGGGACCAAAAGTTGGCCAGAAAATGTTATAACGAGACCCTCAGTTTGAAAGGAAATCCAGGGAGAAAAGAGGTCAACACCATTGAGTTAGGAGGAGTTCAAACTCGAGAAAAATTGTGACCCCAACCTGAGAAAAAAATAGAAGAAGTACAAATCAGGAATCACCTTGACAAGACGACGAGCATAGGGACAAACCTAGAAAGGAGCCTTAAGCAATAACTCATACAACTGTTAAGGGACAACTCCGATCTCTTTGCTTGGAAAGCTTTCGACATGCCTGGTATAAATTCTGACCTGATGTCCCATAAACTTGCAGGTATCCGGTCTCCCGACCTGTTCAACAAAAATGCAGGAAGCTTGGACCAGAATGGACACAGGTCGTAGAAGAACAAGTACAAACCTTGCTGGAGGCAATGTTTATAAGGGAGGTAAAATATCCGCTATGATTAGTGTTATAACTGAGAAAAGAAAAAAAAAGAGGAGGGGGACAGAAAAGCACGTAACCCTATTAATTCCTCTTATTTCCTTCAGGAAGGCTCCCGAAGCCCTTCCCCCTCCCTTTCTTAATCTCATCTCTCTCCTTCCTCATCCTTCCTATCTTCCTAATCTCTTCCATCTTCTTATATTTTCTTATTTCAATCATATACTATCATCAAACTCACTTTTCTTCATCACACTTCTTTCTTCTTTTCTACTCTAACTTCATTCATCTAAATTTCATTTATTACAACCCCAAATCATGGAGTTTTAACTTAATAAGTGAGAAAAGTATTCAACTTTTGAGTTCCGATTATTATTGAGGCTTTAAGGTAACTCTTTGACTCAATAATTAGCTATATCTCAAATTTTTGTCACCTCTATACTTGTGAGTATAGCAAAATCCGAAATTAGAATTTTTAGGTTAGAGAATTTGGAGTTTTTGTCAAAATGAGTAAGATTATGTTAATTGACAACATTAATAGCTCACAAATATCATTATTGTCATATTTCTAGAGTTGTAGAGTTATTGGACATTACTTGGTAGCTTGTTGACGTGCTCAGAGTTGTTTCTGGTTCCCTAGAATCAAGTTGTGAGTGGATATTATGTCTATAATTATTTTTAAGTGTATTATTATCAATATTTAAATTGACACATTATTTCTAACATTTGAAAATATTTTATTTTTGTGATTTTTGAATCATTGGAATGAATATTGATTTGAAAAATTAATAATTTTATAAAGAAAAATAAATAAATACATGGGACGATATTTATATATGTTATAAAGCATATATTTTCTTACTTGACTTTATGAAACTTTAACTAAATTCTAGTATGCATTTTTATATATATATTTGATTTATTATGAAATTTAGTAATATGTTATAAGTGATTTGATTTGGATTGGTTGGGAGACTCTGACTAGAAAACCGTAGTTAATGGCGGTTATGACGTTAACTTAGATGCATCTAATTCAGACCTTAGCTAGCAGGGGCGTTGCTAGCCCAATGTGAAGGCCACACGTTGGATCTGTTACACCGTACAGACACACTAGAGGAAAGGGCTACCCTTAGAGGTAGAGCCGTCCTAAGTGTGTAATATTTGATTTGATTTGACTTCTGCAATGAGAACTCCCATTTCAGTTCATTCCGCTTAATTATTTATCTATTTATTTGCATAATTAATTAATATGAATTTATCATCTTTGGAAAGAAACATAATTTTCACGGTAAAATTGTATTTTCTCGTGTGGGTTATAGATATAATATTTGCTCATTAAGTTACAAAACTCACCCTATCATATTCCCATGTTTTTCAGATACAAGTGTCATTCCAGGTTCCATTCCACCCGCTCCATAGTAGATCTTATTCATTCGGTGAGCCCTTCTTCTTTCCAAGGGCTATGTGATATGTAATGGAACCTTCATGTAAAAACTTAGAATTTGTCAATGCTCCATATGTCATAGGCAGGATCCTCGTGTGTGTTATGTTATTTTGAATCTCGAACTATTTAGATAGTAATTATAATAATTATAATTTGGTTATGTAAGACTTATGGATTTAACTATATACTTTAGTTATCAACTTAATATATATGATGCGTATTTTGGACATGTTTAGTTGTGGATATGATTGGAATATGTTGTTGTTGTTGTCGTTAGAAATGGATGTTTATTATTGAAACAGGAAGATAATATTTATGTTGGTAAGGTCCAAAGGATAGAGGAGATTATGTCTGTTTTTCTGAAAAATTTGGTCGTGTGGCTTGCTGAGGGACTTGTCCCTTGAGCGCTAGTCATGGCTTAGTTCGGGTCATGATAAAGTGGTATCAGAGCCTTAGGTTTCCTGTGTAATATAGAGCAAATGTCCTGTAGTAAGATCACAATTGTACAAATGGAAGCCGCCCCATTTTCACAAGGTGTGATGTTACTAGAGCCTATAAGAAGTTGTCCAAATCTTTTGGTCTCATAATTCTTTTTGTCTGTCCTATTTTCTTTGAACCCCATATACGTATCTCGTTGGTGACCCGATCGCTTTATTTATTCAATAGGTGGAAGATGCCTCCTAAGAAAAGACGTGGTGGAGCTGTTAATGCTTCTGATATTGCTGAATCCAATAGGGCAGTTTCTCCGCCACTTGAAGTGCTTTGACAAAGACCAAGGAGTCAAAGAATAGCTGATAGGCGCAGAGAAGGGGTACCCCGCGAGGGAGTTCAAGAAAACCTCGCAGTAGGAGTGGCTCAAGTAGACTTGGCAGCTGAACTGAGGGGAATGAATCAAACTCTTAATGCGGTACTACAGATCCTAACAAATCAAAATAGGAGCAAAGCAGGATTTCCTAATGTGCTAAATCCTCAGCCTCATAGAGTTCATCAATTATTTGGGGATCAAGAGCCTCCAATTGAGAAGTATTTGAAGTTGAATTCGTCCACTTTCAATGGAGATGAAGATTCATTGGATGAAGATCCACAACAATATCTAGAGGATGCAAAGAAAGCTATTCGGACTCTCAAATGCACTAAAAAATGGGCTATTGAGTTAGTATCCTACAACTTGCGTGGTTCAGACAAATTTTACTCTGTAAATCCTCTATTTCTTCTCTTAGCATTAGTAAAAAAAACACTATGAGTTAGAAGTCAAGAAAAAAATTTTAATCTTTGAGGAACTCTTTGTCTTCTAACATAATTTATGAATCTGTTCAGGCTTATTTTTCTCCACATAGTAGTCCTTGTATGCTGGCTTGAAAGAAAGAATATCGTGTGAGCGTGGTAGCCAGTTGATTGAGTCTGTTCCAAGAAAGGGATGAGAGGATTTAAAAGTACAAATATAGTCAATAATGTCTTCTGGCACAAACCGAGCTATCTTCCCCCAATCCCAGCTTTCATCTGTTGTAGCATAGGCTTGCAAGGTCTCATTCTTTTTATCTTTTATGATCTGACTAAGGGCTAACTCGCTTGCTTTAGTAATTTTTGGGATTTAGTGAACTATCAAAAATTAATTCTTTTTCCGTCTCCAATTCTCTATATAAGATTGTGCTGAAATTGGTCCCAAATTTTGACCTTTTTCTCCACGTGTTAGAGCAATTTGTTCTTCTAATCACTTTGAAGATAGGGTTGTCCCCACAATTATATTTTGACTTCTAATCTTAACATATTTGTATTTATGGAATTTTCTTCAATAAAAAAAGTATATTCTGATTCTTTATGATCTAAGATTCATTATAAATCATGGCCATTGAATTTTTGAACTAATAGCCAAGATTTAAAACTTGTATTAATAATATAATATTATATTTATACTTAAATATTTTTAAAAATAACTCTATTTTAAAATTTTATTTTTGTCCTTTATCCCCTCCTTCTTTTATTTTTCTCCGTCATTCCTCTTTCTTTCGGCAGTACGATCATCACCGACGACTTGTGCGCTCCGTTGTTGTGGTGTGTGATTGCGATAATCACCTAGGTGGTGGTGATGGTGTCATTGGTAGATTTTGAGTACAACGAGTCTATTAAAGCTTATGCAAATTTATAAATGGCAGCTACCTTCATAAGAAATTTTATTTCGGGGGATAAAGATGAAAACTTTAGCTCATATTTCTTGGGTTAATTACTAAAAAGAAAGTTTCAATGAAGAAACATGTGAGCTTTGAGGGATTAGAACTAAGAAGATAAAGAGAATTTTAGTATAATAGAAAATGAAAAGATTAGTCCCACATCAGACCTTGTACTCATAATATAATAGGAGTGGCAATAGACATGGTAGGGTAGGGTTTGGATCCAACCCTAACCCTACCTACGAGTTGAGATTTTTATATAAACTCAACCCTATCTTACCTGCTGGTTGAAAATATCCCAACCCTAACCCTACCCGTTCTTAACCTACAGGTACCCGACTCTACCCGCGGGTTACTTAAAAGATGCAATATTATTATATAATTTGATGATAATTTAAAATAGAACATACTTTTATGTAAAAAAATGTATTAAATTATCAATTAATGATCTTCTCTTAATGGTTAAGGATCTTTTGCATTTAGTGAGAGATTTTTGGTTTAACATTTATTTGAAACATATTTTTATATAAGTATATAAGATGTATATATATAATGTGCGAGTTGGTCGGATAGGGTTAATGCTCAACTCACACCATACCTAACCCACACAAGAACCCTACCCACACTTTACCCTATCCGTTGCAGATCCGATTGACAATCCTACTCGACCGAATTAAGTCAGATTGGATACTTGCAAGTAGGGTGCATATTGCCACCCCTACAATACAAAAAGAAGAAAATAATAATCGGTTATAATATTATTAATAATGTTAATGGTGTAGTGGTAAATGTGATGATAACAATAATAGTTGTTAGAAGAAGATAAGGATATTTATGTAATTTATTATTTTATTTTATAAATTTTTATCTAAATTACTAAAAACTTAAATATACTTACTCCACCTAAGACAATTTTTTGTATTTATATGCTCTCTTTTCATGAATCTCTTTATGCCTTCTCAAAGAAATTTAAAAAACAAAAAAATTAGACTATCAATGAAAATATAATAAAAATACAGTGTGAATAACTTTAAAAAAAATCATAAAATAGTTTATATTTTGGGAGAAAATATAATTTTTATATTTTAATTTAATTTTGAAGCATCAATATTTTTTTTCAAATTATATTATTGTCAAATCAAAATTTTCAATTGCATGATTATTGAACAAACGAGTATGAAAGTAGCTACTATTATGAAATGAAAATAATAATTTATTTGCGGAAAAAAATTTGCACTCATATTGTATTGAAAAGTAAATTATAATATTTTTTGCTGGAAGAAATAAATTTTCAAGAAATATATAGTGTAGGGAGAAACAAATTTTAAGTCATTAATTTGGGACAAAAATGAAAAGTTAGGAGTAGTTTAATGGCTAACTTATTAGTTTACTTAAATAAGTGTTGGAATATCTTATTTTATATTTCAATAATTTATTGACCAACTAAAAATAAAAGAATCATGTCTGGAAAAAAAATTGTAATAAGAAAGAGGTTTGGATAGAGGTTCGGAATTAGGTTCGGAAAGCCGTTTGTTCGTATTAAATTTTCAACTATTCCACTTTTTGAGTTTCCCTCCTTTGGATCCGATTCGAAAACACAGAGAGAGAGAGAGAGCGAGAGCGAGAGAGGTCTCGCCGATGGAAGGTGGCATCTCCGTCCATTCAGATTCAGAGTCATGTCGTGGTGATGGTGTTGTTGTTGGAGCCGGTACGAATCTTCTTTCCCCTTTAGGGTTTCTCTCTCCCCTCCTCTCTCTCTCTCTCTCTCTCTCTGAATTCACAATCTTTAATTTCTGTTCAATAGACCTAGGGTTTTCTTTTTTTATGCCAATTTCTCATAGTGAGTCCTCTTTCTGATGAGTTGAGTCGTTGTTTAGGGCATTAAAGGTTAATAGTTTTCGTTACACAGCTATTAGTTTCATTCACTGCATTCATCTAATTACTAGATTCAACTTGGAAAAATAAAAATTGAATGTAAATTTGGTATTTTTGAGGTGTTAAGTGTGAAGTATGTTGTTTGTTGGAGTAATTGGAAATGAGTTGCAGGTCAGAAAACAAAGAGAGGCAAAGTGGTAAAGGGAGATTCGGTTTCTGTGGGAGCGGGAGTTGGAGGTGCCCAGAAGACAATGCTAGCTGACATAACTAACATGCAGCAGCAGCAACAACAACAGAGGTGTGAAAAGCTGATAAAGCAGCCGGAGAAACAGCAGTCTGTGCCACTTGGTGAAGCTGAAGTCTCTACTGAACAGCTTCTTAAGGTATATAATTATTGATTGAGGGTTGCTATTCATATGAGATGAAGCAGTACGAATAGACAGTTAGAAAAATGTTAAAATCAGTTTCAAATTGAAAGTGTTTAAGAGAAAAAGAAGAAAAAGAGAGATGAGAATGATTTAAGCTTGAAGCTGTCATTTTGTACTATTTTAGCAGAAATTCTCTTCTTATTAATCTTTAGGGCATTTGGTTATTTCCTTTCTGCTTCTATCTACTGATGGATATTTTGAATCTGTTTTGAAGGAAAATGCAACATTGAGGAAGCTTCTAGCTAGCAGAAAGTAATACTCCTTTGTGTAAACCTGGTCCAGTTTTTGCTGTCTTCTATTTATGGTCAATGTAATTATGCTAGTAACTGTTTAAACTTACTAGAGTTTACTCCACTTGTATTGGCAGTACAATTATAGAATCATGCAAAGCAGAGCTAGAAAAGTCTCGTAGCAATTTTCAGAATCTACGGAAACAAAATGCGGAACTTGCCCTGACAAATAGTCAAATGCTGGCGGTACTGATCAAATCCTTTAACAGTCGCTTTTTATTCTTGTGTTGATATATGCATTCAAATTTACCATACTGATATATTTTCTGTAATCTATGAAATGCAGGAACTTAACTCTAGTAGACAGAGGGTGAGTCTTGAAAACCATTGGGTACACATAACAGCGACTGTTTTCATTTTCTCTGTTATGTTTTATTGATTGAGAGTTGAGTTTGTTTTCATCTAGCTAAGGGAACTTCAGCTTGAACTAGGAGGCAAAAATGGCATTCTAAAAGCTATGAAATTAGAATTGACGGTTAGTTTAGCTCATATTCACTGTCCTAGTTGATGAATTGGCAAGTGAGCAAGTACAAAAGGCTTAATTATGTTTTTTACTGTCAAATATTTCTATGCTAGGCAAAAGAGAAAACAGAAAAGTTGCATGAAAGTATTGGAAATGAGGTAAAGTAAAAAATCTCCCGTTGGCTTCTTTTGCTGATTTATCTGTTCTCCCAGCTCACCGTGACTTTTTCCCTTTTTATAACTACTTTTAGGTTGCAGCAGCTCAGATTAAGCAGCCAAATCAATCATTTCAAGAAGAGAGCAAGGAAGATAATCTTTGCCATGCAAAAAGGAGGAGAGTTTCCAAATCTCAATGTAACTACTATGACCATACTTTATGCATGTATATGTACAAAAACAAGCCTAGATACCCATTTAAATAGGCCTTTCTCTCATGCAGCTGCTGCACCTGCTGTTGCTAAACAATTAACATCCAAAGAAAAGATTGAGAACCGGAGGTATGAATTTAACTTTGCCTTTTACAGGAGTATTGTCTGAGTTGGACTATCAATTGCTGTAGAACAAGTTATCTTATATGGTCCCTTGAATATGCAAATACAGGTATTCTATGAGAAGGGAATCTGTGAAGTTGAAAGGTGAGAAACTTGAACCAGCTGAAGACAATTTCTCTGAAGAAACTATGGCAAATGAAAATGAACGAACATCACTTGGATCCAATGTTAACCAAGAACAAGCTAGAGAAGATACTTCATGTAATGCTGCTCAACTTAACTCGGCTATGTTCTCATTTCATTTAATCAATCCCTTATTTATATTGTTTCATGCAGCTTCAGGACCAACTAACTCTGAACAAGTTAATGCCAAAAAGAATATCGAAAAGAAAAGGTATATACTACTTTATGAAGTTCCCTGTCTGATTGAATTTGAATGTCTTTAATTGAACAAATGTGAATAATTGAGAGAACTAAAAGCCTGTCACATGTCTTTGAGAATTGTTAACAGGAAAAGTATGAGAAGGCAATCTGGAAGGTTTAAGCCCTTAAATCCAGAAGCAACTGAAGATTCTTTTGAGGTTGATGATGCTAAATTTGCTGTCTCCCATTTATCTGATAATGTGTCAGATAAAAGTGCTCCAATGACATCAAGTGAAACTTCTCCACAAGAAAACAAAGAAACCTGTACATCTAATCCTTGGGAAACTAGAAGATCTTCTGTTGGGCGTCCGATGCGTCAAACAGTTGGGAAGGTTGTCTCATACAAGGAAATTCCGGTAAATATGAAGATGCGTAGACCTAAATGACTCAATTTTATGTCTCTGTTCTCAGTGAATTAATTACGTTACTATCATCACTTAAACGGCATGGTGGATAATATCTCAGTACTTACTCTCTCTTGATCATGTGGTCATGTGAATTGACACCAATTTCGTGGCACAATTGATGCATCCGCTGATATTAGTAGAATCATGAAGATTAACTTGAAGGAGTTAGACTATTTTTTTAGGAATTTCGTTAACATGCATATGTAATCTAGAAAACTAATTTATTAATAAGTTTTAGTAATCTGAAAATGTGATAATATGGCGTTGCTATGAAATCCAAAATACAACCACACCTGTTAATCTGAAAGACCATTTATTCAGTTGAGCTAAATTTAAATCAATCTAAATCATATTTTAAATCTAAAATTTTTTATGTATTTTTTTAAGTACTAATTGATCAAATATATCTATTTTAATCTCTTCAACCAATTTTTTTATGTACTAATTACATGCTAAAAATTTGGATTATTGATATTATTGATATTATTAATATTTTTTATTATTTTCAAAAAAAATATTTTTTTTTATAAATACATGTATCTCATTTACACTATATTTTATTTACACTATAAATGAGATATACATGTGTTGCGTCCATCTATTTTATCTTGTTTATACTGTAAAATTGTCTCATTTACTGTGTAAACGAGATAAGAGAGAAGTATTTATTTTGGTAAATATTTTTTAAATTATTTATTTTAGTAATTATTATAATTAATTTATTTATTAAAATAAAAAATCTTGATATAAACTCTAAATCCTAATTTTTTAAAAACTGAAAATTTTTAAAATAAAAAAATTAATTAATATTAAATTACTAAAAATTAATTTTCTATACTTTTTTTTATTGTATATGAGACATTGATTCGACTCTTCATTGTTCTTCGAATTTTCTTTTTATTTTTAACTAAAGATAGATAAATTCAAACTCACACCCTCTTAAATGAATATGAGGAGATTGTGTCATTTGAATTCAACATCTACTAAAACATGTCAAGATATTTGGTAGACATCAAATATAATTATACTGTTCAAAATAAAATACGGTAAATAAATGAGTGTGTATGAGTGAGTCAATTATTAATTGAAAGCTAAAAGGTTTTTTCCAAATCTGTATCTTTAAAATGAGATTAGTTGTGTTAATTTGTCAATTGGTTCATAATTACATTTTAAAGGGTTATTGTTAATTGTGTGGGTCAGCCATGTATAGGTTCCTCACATGCAAAAGGGGACAAATTAAAAAAAAGTAAATAGCTAATCTTTGCTCAATGCTCAACATTCTAAAGCTCAAAACCGCGTTACCGCACGAACGAAAAATTTAATTAAACAAAAGGAATGATATTAACTAATTAACCATTTACAAATTACTTTGGTTCAAATTGCAAGAATATTTCTATAGTTTGGAGTTGCATACGCAAATAATGAGATGCTTTTGACGTCACATCCTATGACATATGTTTATTTATTTTTTATTAAAAAAATTTGAGCGTTATAATTTTAATCATGAAAAGTACAAACTAAAATAATACTTATTAAAGGTTATTACTCAAATTAGATAATTAGTTGATATTTTTTATGGTTAACATTGTCACTATTTTAATCTTTTATAATTAAAGATGACAATTTGTTCAAATTTTTTTCGTTTACAAAAAAATTTTGACCTCATCTAAATACGTGTTACTCGCAACCCATTAGTTCTCTGAATCTTTAAATTGGTGACCTCCTCTTTGAGATTTGTCCAATAATTGCTATAAATTGGTGAAGAACAAATGTAAAGTGTAAACACAATTATATTTTGAAAGACTAATTTTTGGAGTAACATTTTCTTCCATTAGAAAAGGAAAAAGAGTTTACAAAAAAAAAAAAAGAGAAAAAACTTATATGTAGAATTATAACAATGACAAATACACTTCCACCCTAAATATGGGGCTTTGTTGTGCGATTCAAAGTACTAATTAAATAAATAACGAAGAGTAAAATGAATAAATATTAATCCGATTTTCATAGACAAAAATAAAATTCCATTTGCATGCATGAGTATGGTTTATGTGTTCCCCATTTCTCATCAATTAGATATTACTTCATTTCATGGACAAAAATGATATCCTAGATTACACAATGCAAATAAAATAAAATAAAATAATATTTGAGAATCTTATCTTTGTGCCCAAGATAATGTTTAGCAATTATTACATTTTCTCATGCATGCCGAGCGCCACCATCACTTTTCTTCCCACTTCAAGATTAGTTTATAATCTTTCAAATTATTATTTTCTAGAGACCCATGCAGATTTCTTTATTGGGAAGCCTTTTTCTTCCTTTTGTTAGTTTCTTCTTAACCATAGCATAGCAAGTGATATCTACTATGGTCTAAAATATATTTGTAAATATTTTCTTTTATTTATTATATTTAATAAATTTATCTAAAAATAAGAATAATAAATATTTTAATATTATGTTTCCGAAGCATATATTAAATATGTTTTAATGCATGCATAATATTTTTTTCCTCAATAATATAATGGGGGTGCAGGCTACTCTTACAAATACTATTTCAGATTGTATACGGCACATATCCTGGCTTTTGAAAATTGAATTATTAACTGGCTCCCAGAAAGTTGCTTTCAATATTCACTTTATAAATAAACGGAAGAAAAATATATACACAATATATTGATAGTATACAGATTTGATGGCTATTTTTGTTCCCTGTTTAAAAAGCTAAATAAATGAAAATTTGTCCTTGTATGCAACATTATTCTTGATCCTACTACTTTGTGCTATGGTATTAGCAAACAAGTGTGAAGAGGGTATTAGGACCCACACGGTTGCATTTAGCTAGATTTATTATTAATGACAAATATTATAACCGAGTGGTTAATTTATTTTTTCGCTTAAATAAATATTAAAAATTTAAATTTTATTTTATATATAAGAAATATATTAATAATAACAAATTTTTAAATAAAACTTAAATATTAGAAATAAATTAATTATTAATTTATCAAATTAAAAGATACTGGACAACCAAACAAAATTAACGGCAAATATTAGATTATTTTATTATTTGTTTTTCCATTTTCTTTACCAAAACAGTAGTCGTAAAAGGTTTATGCAAGCATGAGCCGTTATTCTTTTCTTCTACCTTTTGATCTCAAAGGATTAATTGAACTTTAGTGTACAAATAGAGCTCCAAAAAGGGACCCACCATTATCTCAAATTTGTCCCATTCTTTTATATTTGGTTTTTAATATACCGTTGGTGTTAATAATATTTTATAGTCATTCATTGATTTATTGGGTGCATCACTAAGCATGTTTAGGGACCATGGAAATAACACATATTTGATTGATGGTAAATAAAGATGTTATAATATTCATTTATGTATTGAATTCTCTTTTTCTTGGAGAAAGAAAAGTGAATGTGTATTAAACACCAAATAAAATTCAAGAATAAATGATTAAAATTAAGATACTAGCCACACCAACTATATATGTAAAATGTAAAGGTTAGAAAAAAGGCTTCACATGAAAAGACAAAAAAAAAAAAAAAAAACTTCACATGAAACACACGCACGCACGCACACATGTTAATATGCTATCCGCCACTTCCTTCTTTGACTCAAATTAATTAAGGTATGCTCCAAAGGAAAATGCATACAATCTCAAAATTTCTGCCCCTACTATATAAGCCTGCTCAACAAAATAATAAGTTGGTCGTAAATGATCTACGTTTTCATATATTAATGATATCTATAACATTTTAGGAGCGTTTAATATTTGAGGTAAAGATACTTGAAAAAGAATATTCTTACATATACACAATTTTAAGAGTTTAGTTATTAGGCACATAATTCGTAAAATAAAATTAAATAGATGTATGAGATTTATAAACATGTGATTATCATTAAAATAAGAGTAATTTATTTAAATTAGTTTCTGAAATTTTTAAAAATTAAACACTTTAATTACACGATACAGTTTTTCTCTAATTTGATTCAAAAAATGAAATAAAAACAGTTTTGAAGGAGTTTAAAAATCTTAATATAATCTTTGAAAATTAAAAAAAAATCTAAAACAGTCATTTCAATTAAACGGATCAAACTAAAAGAAAATTATATTATCTAACAAAAATAAATATTAAGAATTATTTTGTATATTTTAAAATTTAAAAAACTAAAATATACAATATTACAAATTTTAACGACTGATTTGAGTAATTACTCTTAAAATAAAGTTGAACGAAAAAAAAAATTAAAAAATTGGTGAAATGCAATTTTTATTGTATGGCTAAATACAATGCGTTAACTTTGTATTTACGCAAGAATATCAAAAAGGAAATTTAGAATTAATTATTAGTTTCTTTAAATGATGCTAACATATATCAATTTGTTGAGATAGGCGAAGACCAGATTGTGTAATGATATACACTAATTAGCTTCTCTTCCAATAAGGAGATATATATAAAAGGTTACTGTCAAATTGGCCATAGAAGACTCATGAAGGTTAAAAACCAAAAGTAGATGTGTCATTTTCATTAGACAAGAAGAGCATTCGACATTGCATGATAACCATTTGAGTGAGAACAAGAAAATTATGTAGAGAGAGAGTGAACAAGAAAAGGGTACAAATAATAATAATACATGCTTCAATTACGAGTATATAGATATAGTGTATGGGGATGTATACATCAATTTAATTTTGATGCATTATCATCAATGATATTACATGATCAAATCATATTAATAATTAAATTTAATTAAGTTGATTCAATTATTTAAAAAAATTAGTTGAAAAAAAAACATAAAAAATTGATTAAATTTAATTATAAAAATAACTTGTTTGCTTATCATTTTTTCATTATTAGAGTCAAAAAAGTTTATACCTACATCTAATTATATAATAATATATTAATAAAAATAATTATTTTTTACATTAATTATATGAATCATTATTTAAAAAAATAAATATAATTAGACAACAGTAAATATATTTTATACTACTAGTGTGTGTATATACATATGGCGTGAGGGAATAATAGTAAAGGCATCACAAAAATCCTCTTTATAGTCAAAAAGAAAAGCCAAAGAATATATATACTCACAAAAGGAAAAGGGGAATTAAGATCTTGTGCCTTTAATCATTCCTCAAACTAGACTTTGTGTTTTATGTCTGACCAAATATAATGTAATCTTCAAATAGAAAAGTAATGGCTAACATTAAACTTAGATTGATAAAGGTATCTGTTTCGGATTGGCCTCCGGGTTCCAGCTTAAAACGGTTAACAAACCAGGATATTCAGAGTGGACTATCTTTAGGGCTCAAAACGGATTAGTAATTTTTAATATTCTAACTCAATATTCGAATTTAAATATTTCTTTTATCTTAGTTAAATAAGATAAGATAATTACCATCGGTTGAATTTGAATCCTCTAAATTTTGAATTTTTATTTTAGAGGAAAAAGTGTGATCTCTCACCGTTGAATGATTTCTCTATCATATTTTCTTTCGGTCCCACCTATAAAATAAATGATTTCTTTTTCTCTGTCATACTTTATCCTCTAAAGTGAAATTCAAACTTTAGAGAATCCAAATCCCCACCAGTTATATAAAGAGAAACCAGATGCTCCTCAAGTATGTCACTCATTCCTCATACACACACCTCTTAAATCCATTCTAACTTGAGCGTCGGAGTGTCTTTGCAGGTATCCACTCCCGCCGCTCCAAGTCATTCATTCCAAGTACAACCTCAACTCACAAGTCTCTGATCCATCTCACAACCTGTACTGGAGGCATCTAGGTACATTGGCACCGTGTGTGGGGATCTGCCAAGTCGTGACAGCATGACGGAGAACCTTGAGGAGAAATCCTCAAACCATCACCACGATTCAAATCCACGAATTTCAATACCCGAACACTGGGGTAACATCCTCCTGACCCATGAAAGGATGCATAGTACACCGCCAACCAACCCTTGACTGGCGGCAGCCAAATAAAGTTCGGGCACCCGATGGCCTAGGAAAAAAGGCAATCCAAATAATCCAAAATCTTTGTCTTAGGGTATAAGACCTCGAAGGCCGAGTCACGACCAAGGAACGATACCAGCCGAAGCACGCCAGTCACTCGACCTCTAGGAGCCGATCACATCGCAAAACCAGGAACGACAGATCACCTAAACGACAATACAGGAAACAACGCGACCGCAACGCTTCTCGAGAGCCGGAGCACCGACGCAATGAAGACAACAGAAGACACCGTCGGGAGTCCATGTGCATTCGAAGTGAGCATGTGATAATGGGAGCAACCCCATTCACTGAACAAATCCTAAAAGCCAAACCCCCAAAAGGTTTCGACAAATTGACTTATATGAAATATGACGGGACAAAAGATCCCCAGGAACATCTTACGGCCTTCAAAGCCAAAATGAACCTGGAGGGAGCCACTAATCCAGTCCGATGCAGGGCCTTCCCGGTAACCCTAGCCAGCCCCGCGATCAAATGGTTCAACGCCCTCCCCAATGGATCCATAACCAATTTCGATAATGTCTCCAAGAAGTTTATGGCATAGTTCATAGACCAGAATTGCCAAAGCAAAACACCTGATCAGCCTGCTCAGAATCACCCAAAGACAAGACGAATTCATGAGAAAATACCTCGACAGATTCAACGATGAGTGGCTAATGGTCGACGGACTCACAAACTCAGGTGCTAGCCTCTATCTGACCAATGGCCTCATGAAGGAAGACTTCCAAAAACACCTCACAACCAAACCCATTCGGACCATGCACGAAATCCAAAAGATCGCCAAAGAATACATAAATGATGAAGAGGTAAGCCAAGTCGTGGCCGCCAATAAACGGCAACACGGCAACTTGGCACCTCGTAGTAATCCACCACCTAAAGATACCCCAAAAGAACACTTCAAGTCCACTGCCCCAAACCAGCCGCCTCAAATAGGAAAGTTCACGAACTACACCCCCTTACCAACCCCTATCACGGAGATTTATCACTATATAGCGGACCGAGGCATCCTCCCAAAGGTCCAACAACTAAAAGAGTGAACAGGTGAAAATAAAAGCCTATACTGCAAATACCACAGGGGGTACGGACACAGGACCCAAGACTGCATTAATCTGAAGGATGATCTCAAATAGGCCATCCGAGATGACAAACTCTCAGAGTTTTCCAAAATCATCCGAGAGCCGAGAAAGACCGAAAGAGAAAGATCGCCAGAATAGAAAGGGCGCAACCCTAGAATGACGTGACAGACACACCAGGAAAGCCCCGAGATCGACCAATCATCATAGTAAATGTGATCATAGGAAAAGATGCACTAGGAAAATCCAAATCAGCGCTAAACAAAGACCTTAGGGTAGTAGCCGTGAAGAACGAAATTCTGACCTCATCCCTCCCAGCAGAAATCACGTTCCTCCCTGACGACTACCAGTATAGCACCTTGGTAGAGGATGCCCCCTTCGTCATCTCGGCCAGAGTTGGAACTGGCCTGATAAAATGAATACTAATAGACACCAGAGCAGACTCCAACATCCTTTTCCGAGGTGCCTTTGACATGCTTGGCTTCCAAAACGAAAACCTGTAAAACCATCGTAACGGAGTAACCGGGCTTGGTGATAATTTTCTCAAACCAAATGGCTCCATCATGCTACCAATCACCATCAATACTGGGAACCAGAGGAAGACCATTCTCTCCGAATTCGTAGTGCTGAAAGATTTCACGGCCTATAACATCATCCTTGGAAGGAAGACAATCAACGATCTGTCCACCGTCATCTTTACCAAGTTCCTAATCATGAAGTTCCAAGCCGACGACGGCACCATTAAAACAATAGACAGGAATCGGAAAGTCGCGGTGGAATGTGACAACAATAGTCTAGCCCTCTACAAGAGGTCTTGAGATGCAGTAGGCATCTTTCTTGCCGACCTTGATGCATTCCAAGACAACCAACCCCGATCGAAACCAGAAAGAGACATGAGAAAACTTCAAATAGGGTATACCCAGGATAAATTCACATTCATCAACAAAATCTTATCCTACAACCTAAAAAGTGACCTTATCGAGCTCCTGAAGTAAAACAGGACATGTTTGCATTTACCCCGACTGACATGTTGGGAATAGACCTTGACCTGATGTCCCATCACTTGGCTGTAGACCCAATGGCTAAACTAGTGGCGCAGAGAAGGAGAAAAATATTGTCCGATCGAGCATCCGAAGTTAGAAAACAAGTCAAAGGCCTACTTGAAGCAGGCTTCATCTGAGAGCTCCCTTACATGACCTGGTTGGCCAACGTCATACTAGTCAAAAAGGCAAACGGCAAGAGGCGAATGTGCGTCGATTACACGAAATTTAATAAAGCTTGTCCTAAAGACGCCTTTTTCCTACCAAATATCGATGGACTAGTAGACGCCGCCTCAGGACACTAGTACCTTAGTTTCATAGATGCCTACTCTGGGTACAATCAAATACCCATGCACGGATCTGACAAGGAGAAAATCACGTTTGTAACCCTGACGACACATACTGCTAGACGGTCATGCCATTCGGGTTAAAAAACTCCAGGGCCACCTACCAAAGACTCGTTGGTGGACGAAATTGTGATCATCAACAATGGCTCCAAAGACTTGGTGCTCTTAAACATGAATTATACTTTGTCACAACTCTGCACAACTAACCAGCAAGTGTACTGGGTCGTCCAAGTAATACCTTACATGAGTAAGGGTCGATCCCACAGAGATTGTTGGTATGAAGCAAGCTATGGTCATCTTGTAAATCCCAATCAGGCGAATTTAAATGGATTAAGAAATTATTGGTTTAAATAATGATAATAAAATAAATAGAAAATAAAGATAAAGTTACTCATGTAATTCAATGGTGGGAATTTCAGATAGGTGTATGGAGGTGCTGTGTTCCTTCTGAATCTTTACTTTCCTACTTCTTCCTTCCAGTTTTTTATCACTCCTTTCTATGGCATGCTGTATGTAGGGCATCACCGTTGTCAATGGCTACATCCCATCCTCTCAGTGAAAATGGTCCAAATGCTCTGTCACAGCACGGCTAATCATCTGTCGGTTCTCAATCAGGTTGGAATAGAATCCCGTGATTCTTTTGCGTCTGTCACTAACACCCAGCCTTCAGGAGTTTGAAGATCATCACAGTCATTCAATTCTGGAATCCTACTCGGAATACCACAGACAAGGTTAGACTTTCCGGATTCCCATGAATGCCGCCATCAATTCTAGCTTATACCACGAAGATTCTGATCAAGGAATCCAAGAGATATGCGCCCGGTCTAAGGTAGAACGGAAGTGGTTGTCAGTCACGCGCGTTCATAGGTGAGAATGATGATGAGTGTCACGGATCATCACATTCATCAAGTTGAAGTGCAACGAATATCTTAGAACAGTAATAAATCAAATTGGATAGAAAATAGTAGTAATTGCATTAAAACTTGAGGTACAGCAGAGCTCCACACCCTTAATCTATGGTGTGTAGAAACTCCACCGTTGAAAATACAGAAGTGAAAAGTCCAGGCGTGGCCGAATTGCCAGCCCCTAGATCTAAGAACTAAACGTCCTAAGATGTCTAATACAATAGTAAACTATCCTATTTGTACTAGACTAGCTACTAGGGTTTACAGAAGTAAGTAATTGATGCATAAATCCACTTCCGAGGCCCACTTGGTATGTGCTTGGGCTGAGCTTGATCTATCCATGAGCTAAGGCTTCTCTTGGAGTTGAACACCAAGTTGTAACGTGTTTTGGGGGTTCAACTCCAGTTCGTGACGTGTTTCTGGCGTTTGACTCCAGAATGCAGCATGGAACTGGCGTTGAGCGCCAGTTTACGTTATCTAATTACGAATAAAGTATAAACTATTATAAATTGCTGGAAAGCTCTGGATGTCTACTTTCCAACGCCATTGAGAGAGCGCCATTTGGAGTTCTGTAGCTCCAGAAAATCTATTTCGAGTGCAGGGAGGTCAGAATCCAACAGCATCAGCAGTCCTTTGTTAGCCTTTTATCAGAGTTTTGCTCAGGTCCCTCAATTTCAGCCAGAAAATACCTGAAATTATAGAAAACACACAAACTCATAGTAAAGTCCAGAAATGTGAATTTAGCATAAAAACTAATGAAAACATCCCTAAAAGTAGCTTGATTATACTAAAAACTACCTAAAAAAATGCCAAAAAGCATATAAATTATCCGCTCATCACAACACCAAACTTAAATTGTTGCTTGTCCCCAAGCAACTGAAAATCAATTAGGATAGAAAGAAGAGAATATACTATAAATTCCAAAATATCAATGAATATTAATTCTAATTAGATGAGCGGGACTTGTAGCTTTTTGCTTCTGAACAGTTTTGGCATCTCACTTTTTCCCTTGAAGTTTAGAATGATTGGTATCTATAGGAACTTAGAATTTTAGATAGTGTTATTGATTCTCCTAGTTAGGTTTGTTGATTCTTGAACACAGCTACTTTTATGAGTCTTGGTCGTGGCTTTAAGCATTTTGTTTTCCAGTATTACCACCGGATACATAAATGCCACAGACACATAACTGGGTGAACCTTTTCAGATTGTGACTCGGCTTTGCTAAAGTCCCCAGTTAGAGGTGTCCAGAGCTCTTAAGCACACTCTTTTTGCTTTGGATCACGACTTCAACCACTCAGTCTCAAGCTTTTCACTTGGACCTGCATGCCACAAGCACATGGTTAGGGACAGCTTGATTTAGCCGCTTAGGCCTGGATTTTATTTCCTTGGGCCCTCTTATCCATTGATGCTCAAAGCCTTGGATCCTTTTTACCCTTTCCTTTTGGTTTTAAGGGCTATTGGCTTTTTCTTCTTGCTTTTTCTTTTTCTTTCCAAATTTTTTTTCGCCAATATAATTTTTTTTCGCAAGCTTTTGCTTTTTCACTGCTTTTTCTTGCTTCGAGAATCAATTTTCATGATTTTTCAGATTGTCAATAACATTATCTTTGTTCATTATTCTTTCAAGAGCCAACAATTTTAACATTCATAAACAACAAGATCAAAATTATGCACTGTTCAAGCATTCATTCAGAAAACAAAAAGTATTGTCACCACATCAATATAATTAAACTAAATTCAAGGATAATTTCGAAATTCATGTACTTCTTGTTCTTTTGAATTAAAAACATTTTTCATTTAAGAGAGGTGAAAGATTTATGGAATTTATTCATAACTTTAAGACATAGTTACTAACTACTAATGATCATGAAGTAGAGACACAAAACATAGATAAACATATAACATGAAAACCGAAAAGCAGAGAAAATAAGAACAAGGAATGAGTCCACCTTAGTGAGGGTAGCGCCTTCTTGAAGGACCAATGGTGCTCTTTGATCTCCTCTATGTTTCTTCCTTGCTTCTGTTGCATGATCCCTAGTGATTTTGGTGCTCATATCCTTAGTTGCTCCCAATAATTGTGTGGAGGAACATGTATCCCCTGAGGTATCTCAGGGATTTCTTGATGAGGGAATTCCTCATGCTCTCTTGATGTGCAGTCAAATACTCTATTACTGAGCTATGGACCCTTGAGATGAATCTCTCAATTTTCCATGACTCAGAGGTGAAAGCTTTTGTCTTTTCTTTTTCTTCTTCTTTTTTTTTGAGGTTTTTCTGGTCTTAGGTGCCATCAATGGTTATGGAAAAGCAAAAAGCTATGCTTTTACCACACCAAACTTAGAATGTTGCTCGCCCTCGAGCAAAAGAAGAAAGAATAGAAGAAGAAGAAAAAGATATGGAGGAGAGGGGGAGAGGTGTGTATTCGACTATGTAGGGTGGGTTTGGGTGGGAAAGAGATAATGGATGTGAGTGGTGAAGGGGGTAATTGGGAAGAGAGATTGAGGTGATTGGTGAAGGGTTTTTGGGAAAGTGTGTTATAGGATTATTAGGAGATAAGGTGGGAATATGTTAGGTGGGGATTCTGTGGGGTCCACAGATCCTGAGGTGTCAAGGATTTACACCCCTGCACCAATTAGGCATGTAAAATGCCTTTGCTTGCAATTCTGGCGTTTAAACGCCGAAGTGATGCATGTTCTGGGCGTTCAACGCCCATATGCAGCATGTTTCTGGCGTTGAACGCCAGTTCCATGCTTGTTACTGGCGTTCAGCGCCAGATCCATGCTCTGTTCTGGCGTTGAACGTCAGCCAGATGCTCCTTACTGGCGTTTAAACGTCAGTAAGTCCTTCCTCCAGGGTGTGATTTTTCTTCTGCTGTTTTTGATTCTGTTTTTAATTTTAATATTTTTTCGTGACTCCACATGATCATGAACCTACTAAAACACAAAATAACAATTAAATAAAAATAAAATTAGATAAATAAAAGTTGGGTTGCCTCCCAACAAGTGCTTCTTTAATGTCAATAGCTTGACAGTGGGCTCTCATGGAGCCACACAGGTGATTAGCTCAATGTTGTATAGTCCCAACACCAAACTTAGAGTTTGGTTGTGGCCTCCCAACACCAAACTTAGAGTTTGACTTTGGGGGCTCTGTTTGACTCTGTACTGAGAGAAGCTCTGCATGCTTACTCTCCCTTGTTACAGAAGGATAGCCGTGTGCCTTAAACACAAGGTAGTCCCCATTCAATTGAAGGACTAATTCTCCTCTGTTAACATCTATCACAGCTTCTGCTGTGGCTAGAAAAGGTCTTCCAAAGATGATGCATTCATCCTCTTCCTTCCTAGTGTCTAAGATTATGAAATCAGCAGGGATGTAAAGGCCTTCAACCTTTACTAACACGTCCTCTACTAATCCATAAGCTTGTCTTACTGACTTGTCTACCAATTGTAATGAGAATAAGGCAGGCTGTACCTCAATGATCCCTAGTTTCTCTATTACAGAGAATGGCATAAGATTTATGCCTGACCCTAGGTCACACAGAGCCTTGTTAAAGGTCATGGTGCCTATGGTACATAGTATTAAGAATTTACCAGGATCTTGTCTCTTTTGAGGTAAAGTTTTCTGAACCCATGTATCTAGTTCACTAATGAGCAAGGGAGGTTCACCTTCCCAAGTCTCATTACCAAACAACTTGGCATTCAGCTTCATGATGGCTCCTAGATATTGAGCAACTTGCTCTCCAGTCACATCTTCATCCTCTTCTGAGGAAGAATAGTCTTCAGAGCTCATGAATGGCAGAAGGAGATTTAGTGGAATCTCTATGGTCTCTATATGAGCCTCAGATTCCTTTAGGTCCTCAATAGAGAACTCCTTCTTGTTTGAGAGACGTCCTAGGAGGTCTTCCTCACTAGGATTTTCATCCTTCTCCTCCCTTGTGCATTCGGCCATATTGATTACATCAATGGCCTTGCACTCTCCTTTTGGATTTTCTTCTGTATTGCTTGGGAGAATATTGGGAGGAGTTTCAGTGACTTTCTTACTCAGCTGGCCCACTTGTGCCTCCAAATTTCTGATGGAGGACCTTGTTTCACTCATGAAACTTAAAGTGGCCTTAGACAGATCAGAGACTAAATTTGCTAAATTAGAGGGGCTCTGCTCAGAATTCTCTGTCTGTTGCTGAGAAGATGATGGAAAAGGCTTGTTATTGCTTAGCCTGTTTCTTCCACCATTATTAAAGCCTTGTTGAGGCTTTTGTTGATCATTCTATGAGAAATTTGGATGATTTCTCCATGATGAATTATAGGTGTTTCCATAAGGTTTGCCCATGTAATTTACCTCTACTATTGCAGGGTTCTCAAGATCATAAGCTTCTTCAGAAGCTGTCTCTTTAGTACTGTTGGATGCATTTTGCCATCCATTCAAACTTTGAGAAATCATGTTGACTTGCTGAGTCAACATTTTGTTCTGAGCCAATATGGCATTCAGAGCATCAATTTCAAGAACTCCCTTCCTCTGAGGCGTCCCATTATTCACGGAATTCCTCTCAGAAGTGTACATGAATTAGTTATTTGCAACCAAGTCCATAAGTTCTTGAGCTTCTGCAGGCGTTTTCTTTAAGTGAATAGATCCACCTGCAGAATGGTCCAATGACATTTTGGAAAACTCAGATAGACCATAATAGAATATAAATAATATGGTCCATTCTGAAAACATGTCAGAAGGACACTTTTTGGTCATCTGCTTGTATAGAGGGATTCACCATCTTTTTGCTTGAAGGTCTGAACATCCACTCTAAGCTTGCTCAACTTTTGAGGAAAAAAGAATTTATCCAAGAAGGCCGTGACCAGCTTATCCCAGGAGTCTAGGCTATCTTTAGGTTGTGAGTCCAACAATGTTCTAGCTCTATCTCTTACAGCAAAAGGGAAAAGTATGAGCCTGTAGACTTCAGGATCTACTCCATTTGTCTTAACAGTCTCACAAATCTGCAAGAACTCAGTTAAAAACTGATAAGGATCTTCAGATGGAAGTCCATGAAACTTGCAGTTCTATTGCATCAAAGCAACTAATTGAGGTTTCAGCTCAAAATTGTTTGCTCCAATGACAGGAATTGAGATGCTTCTTCCATCAAACTTGGACGTTGGTTTAGTGAAATCACCAAGCATTCTCCTTGCATTATTGTTGTTGGGTTCGGCTGCCATCTCATTCTCTTGTTCGAAAATTTCAGAAAGGTTGCCTCTGGATTGTTGTAATTTAGCTTCTCTTAGTTTCCTCTTCAGAGTCCTTTCAGGTTCTGGATCAGCTTCAACAAAGATGCCTTTTTTCTTATTCTTGCTCATATAAAAGAGAATAGAAAAAGAAAAAAGAAGAGGAATCCTCTATATCTGGACAAAGAGGATCCTTATTATTAGTAGAAGAAGAAAGAAATAAGAGTGGAGAATCCAATCACAAGGGTGAGGATAGAGGCAGTGATTGGAGATGAAGAGAGGTGAAGAGAAGTGTTAGTAAATAAAAAAATAAATAGAAGAAGAGAAGAGAGAGAGAATTCGAAAATAATTTTGAAAAAGTAGTTAATGATTTTCGAAAATTAAAGATAAGATATAATTAAAATTAAAATTTAAAACAATTAAAAAGAATTTTTGAAAAAGAGATGAGATATTTTCGAAAATTAAAGAGGAAAAAGTAGTTAGGTGGTTTTGAAAAAGATAAGAAACAAACAAAAAATCAAATAGTTAGTTGAAAAAGATATTAAAATCAAATTTGAAAAGATAAGAAGATAAGAAGTTAGATAAGATATTTTGAAATCAAATTTTTGAAAAAGATAAAATTTTGAAAAAGATATGATAAAAAGATAAGATAAGAAGATATGATAAAAAGATAGGATTGAAAAAGATTTAATTTTTAAAATTAAAATTAATTACTTAACTAACAAGAAACTAAAAGATAAGATTCTAGAATTTAAAGATTGAACCTTTCTTAACAAGAAAGTAACAAACTTCAAATTTTTGAATTGATCATATTAATTGTTAGCATAATTTCGAAAATTAAGATAAAATTAAGAAAAAGATTTTTTTTTGAAAAACATTTTAAAGAATTTTGGAAAATTAATAAGAAAAATGAAAAAGATTTAATTTTTGAAAAATCTTTAAAAAGATAAGATTTTTTTTTTAAATTAAAAATTTGACTTGACTTGTAAGAAACAACTAATTTTAAAAATTTTTGACCAAGTCAACTCAAATTTTCAAAAATTTGGAGAGAAATAAGGAAAAGATATTTTTTTGATTCTTAAATTTTTAATGATGAGAGAGAAAAACACAATTATGACCCAAAACATGAAAATTTTGGATCAAAACCAATTATGCATGCAAGAACACTATGAATGTTAAGATAAACACCAAGAACACTTTGAAGATCATGATGAACATCAAGAACATATTTTTGAAAAATTTTTGATGCAAAAAAAACATGCAAGACACCAAACTTAGAATTCTTTAATGCATGGACACTATGAATGCAAAAATGCATATGAAAAACAACATACAACACAAAACAAGAAAACATCAAGATTAAACAAGAAGACTTGTCAAGAACAATTTGAAGATCATGAAGAACACCATGAATGCATAAATTTTTGAAAAATGCAAGAGAAATTTTTAAAGCATGCAATTGACACCAAACTTAAAAATTGACTCAAGACTCAAACAAGAAACACAAAATATTTTTGGTTTTTATGATTTTATGATTTTTTTGTATTTTTATTATTTTTTTCGAAAATTATATTTTTGAAAAACGAAAATAAAGAAAAAAATTTTGAAAGATTTTTGAAAACTTTTTTTTGAAAGAAAAATAAAAAGAAAATTACCTAATCTGAGCAACAAGATGAACCGTCAGTTGTCCATACTCGAACAATCCTCGACAACGGCGCCAAAAACTTGGTGGACGAAATTGTGATCATCAACAATGGCTCCAAAGACTTGGTGCTCTTAAACATGAATTACACTTTGTCACAACTCCGCACAACTAACCAGCAGGTGTACTGGGTCGTCCAAGTAATACCTTACGTGAGTAAGGGTCGATCCCACAGAGATTGTTGGTATGAAGCAAGCTATGGTCATCTTGTAAATCCCAGTCAGGCAAATTTAAATGGATTAAGAGATTATTGGTTTAAATAATAATAATAAAATAAATAGAAAATAAAGATAAAGTTACTCATGTAATTCAATGGTGAGAATTTCAGATAGGTGTATGGAGGTGCTGTGTTCCTTCTGAATCTTTGCTTTTCTACTTCTTCCTTCTAGTTTTTTATCACTCCTTTCTATGGCAAGCTATATGTAGGGCATCACCGTTGTCAATGGCTACATCCCATCCTCTCAGTGAAAATGGTCCAAATGCTCTGTCACAGCACGGCTAATCATCTGTCGGTTCTCAATCAGGTTGGAATAGAATCCCATGATTCTTTTGCGTTTGTCACTAACGCCCAGCCTTCAGGAGTTTGAAGCTCGTCACAGTCATTCAATCCCGGAATCCTACTCGGAATACCACAGACAAGGTTAGACTTTCCGGATTCCCATGAATGCCGCCATCAATTCTAGCTTATACCACGAAGATTCTGATCAAGGAATCCAAGAGAATTGCGCCCGGTCTAAGGTAGAATGGAAGTGGTTGTCAGTCACACGCGTTCATAGGTTAGAATGATGATGAGTGTCACGGATCATCACATTCATCAAGTTGAAGTGCAACGAATATCTTAGAACAGGTATAAATCGAATTGGATAGAAAATAGTAATAATTGCATTAAAACTTGAGGTACAGCAGAGCTCCACACCCTTAATCTATGGTGTGTAGAAACTCTACCGTTGAAAATACATAAGTGAAAGGTCCAGGCATGGCCGAATGGCCAGCCTCCAGATCTAAGAACTAAACGTCCAAAGATGTCTAATACAATAGTAAACTATCCTATTTATACTAGACTAGCTACTAGGGTTTACAAAAGTAAGTAATTGATGCATAAATCCACTTCCGAGACCCACTTGGTGTGTGCTTGGGCTGAGCTTGATCTATCCACGAGCTAAGGCTTCTCTTGGAGTTGAACGCCAAGTTGTAACGTGTTTTAGGCGTTCAACTCTGGTTCGTGACGTGTTCCTGGCGTTTGACTCCAGAATGCAGCATGGAACTGGCGTTGAGCGCCAGTTTACGTCATCTAATTACGAATAAAGTATGGACTATTATATATTTCTGGAAAGCTCTGGATGTCTACTTTCTAACGCCGTTGAAAGCGCACCATTTGGAGTTTTTTAGCTCCAGAAAATATATTTCGAGTGCAGGGAGGTCAGAATCCAACAGCATCAGTAGTCCTTTGTCAACCTTTTATCAGAGTTTTGCTCAGGTCCCTCAATTTCAGCCAGAAAATACCTGAAATTACAGAAAAACACATAAACTCATAGTAAAGTCCAGAAATGTGAATTTATCATAAAAACTAATGAAAACATCTCTAACAGTAGCTTAATTATACTAAAAACTACCTAAAAACAATGCCAAAAAGCGTATAAATTATCCGCTCATCACTCGTCACTAAAATCTTCAAAGACCTCTCTGGAACCAAGTTGGGGGTCTATATTGACGACATGCTTGTCAAGACCCGAGCAGGCGAAGAGCTCATCGACGCCCTCAAACTCATACTGAACACCTTGAAGAAACATCGGATGTGCCTTAACCTGACCAAATGTGCCTTTGGGATGAAAACCAAGAAGTTCTTCGGATTCATGATCACTCAATCGGGGGTAGAGGCCAACCCGAAAAAATGCAAGGCCATCCTCGAGATGAATAGCCTGACAAGTCTCAAAGACGTCCAAAGATTGACCGGACGACTCGTCGCCCTTTCCCGCTTCTTCGGAGCCTCGTCCCAAAAAGCATTCCTTTTTCTTAAAACTCATGAAAAATGGTATAAGCTTTAAACGGAAACCCGAGTGTGAAGACGCTTTTCAACACTTCAAGAAAGTGCTAGCAAAATCCCCTATACTCTCCAAACCCAGAACCGGGGAGGCACTTTACCTTTACATATCCATCACGAAAGAAGCACTAGCCGTAGCGCTCGTCCGAGAAGACAAGCAAAAAACACAAAGTCCTGTATACTTTATAAGTAAGGTCTTCTAAAGCGCAGAAACACGGTACTCCAGACTTTAAAAACTCGCCTTCGCACTGCTCAAGGCTTCCCAACACCTTCGGCAATATTTTCGGGCCCACCCCATCACGGTCCAGACGGACCAGACGGTTAGACAAATACTACAGAAGTCAGACCTTGTAGGGCAGATGCTCGCCTGGTCCGTTAAATTATCACAATACTAAATTGGATTCAAGTCCAGGAATGCAATTAAGCCCTAGGCCATAGCAGACTTCATAGCCAAAATGACCCCAGGAAACGTACCCGTGGAGAGTTGGAAGCTCCATGTTGACGACTCATCAAACACCAGCTAAGGGGGAGCAGGAATAATACTGAAAAACGAGAACGGAATTGCCATCGAACAATCCATTCGATACGAGTTTTCAATCTCCAACAACCAAGCCGAATACGAAGCCTTCCTAGCCGGACTGACGTTAGCCAGAGAAGTCGGCACAAAAGTTTTAGAAGTCTGCAATGACTCCCAAGTGGTTAGCTCCCAAATAAACGGAGACTACCAAACACGGGACCCTCTGCTACAGCAGTACCTAGCTAGGGTGAAAGAACTAGCTTCCAAGTTTGATGGAGTAACCGTCCAGCACATTCCAAGGGAATAAAACACGATGGCCGACTTACTCTCGAAACTAGCAAGTACCAAAATAGTCCCAAGAAACCGATTGTTGATTCAAGAGGTTATTAAGACACCATCCCTAATGGTCTTAAAGGCCCCCATCACGGACACATCTGCCCCCGGGACCAGAACCTGAGCCTGAGCCTTTATTGTCTCCTCGACAGCAGCAATCGCACCCTTGACATCCTTTAGCAACTCCCCCTTCTCCTTCTTTAGCTTCGCCACATCAGCCCTCAGAGCCTCTGCGTCAGACAACATCACGGTGACCTTAGACTTAGCGTTGTAGGAACGCTTATGCTCACCAGCAAGCTGAGAGAGAGGAGAGAAGCCTCCATCTCGGAAAGGTGGAGAATCTCAGCAGTGGCATCCTTCATTGCCTTCAATCGAGTCGTTTTTGCCACCTCCAACTCCGCCTACAGCTTAATGACCTCCGCCTAAGTTTAGCGAAGCTTACCATCCAGGAGACCCATCTGAACCAACACTGGCTCTACCTTACGGACGATGACGGTGGTACGGAGAAGATCCTAGTACGCCGACCTTACTTGATTGGCAACGTCACAGTAGTGGATGTACTCCTTGGTGCCAGGGAGGAGGTGCTGGTCAATGAAAGCTAAAGCATCAAAACTCATATCCATCACGGACGGCACCAGCCACTCCTACTCCACATTCTCGCCGTTGCTACCCTCTGCTGTCCTCCTCCGCTTCCTACTTGCCTCGGTGGCTGAGACCACGACCACCTCTTCCTCGAACCTAACAGCAACTGGGCTTGGCAAAGTGGCTCTGAATGCCTCGATCGAAACCAATTCCTAGGAGACAGTCTGGGAATTTGCCTGAGGCCGTGACTGCGGTGTTAATGGTGAAGCCTCCCAGCCCTCTTCCTGAGCAAAGGCAGCCTTCAATCTCACCAAATTGGTCAATCCACCAGCCATCTGGATTGGAATAGAGAAAAAGAAAAACACAAGTCTCAGACTCGGGAAGCAGAGATATACCAAGAAAAGCAACCAAAAAACCTACCAATATAATCCCAGCATGCCACAGAATCACCTATGATGTCTCGAGGATTCAGTAGCCGATCTCCAAAAATCGACCAAAGAACATCAGCAATGTCCTTGTTGTCTAAAGACAACCCCTCAAAGGTAACACGCGTCAAATACGACACCCTAACTCCGAAGTTCCAATACATCGCGAACCGACGCTCTTCCTCTAGGTTCAACCAGAAAAGATGGTGGCTCCGAGCAGGACGCACCTTAAAGTATTCCCTCTTGAACCCGTGAAAAAAGTCCTCAAACAAATAAAAAATTCGTTAGTTAGGCTGAGCCCTAAACGACACATACCCCTTCTTATGTTTCCCTTCCTTGGTAAGAAGGGTACACAAAAAGAAAAACAGAAGGACCTCTACCCGCACCGGAAGCTCCAAGTACTCGCAAACCAACTCGAAGGTTCGAATGACCGCCCAACTGTTAGGATGCGGCTGGGACGGTCCCACGGAACACCGGTTAAGCAGCGCTTGGATGAATTCCAAAAACGGGGTCACACCCCTAACCACGTGAACATGAACTCGTAAACCCACATCCAGTCGACAACTTGGGGGGAATCAGGGTTTATATAGCAAATCCTTTCGTCGGCACGAGCTCGTACTGACGCTCTGCATTACCGCCCCCGCAGATCGCCCCCTCATCACGGAGTCGCTAGAGGTCCGCCTCCATTACCCGAGACGGTATCCCCCATACATCAGAGGTCACCTAGTAATATGTACTAAGAACGCCGCCGGCCGGGACAATGGAAGCCCTAGCACCCTCGCTTCTCCGTCGGGCCATACCTAAAAAAGAGAGGGGCACCACCATCAACCCATCAACCAGACGAAGAGAAATCATGCAAATACCACCCCCATCTACCTATCACAAACACAAACTACACCCAAAAACAGTGGTGCTCACTCTCTCTAACAACCTACCACTCCTACCTAGAAAACAGACCCAAATAAATTAAATTAAGGAAAAACGCAAAGAAGACAAGAAAAAAGCTAAAAAAGGGAGAAGCAGAGGAAATACCAACCTGATTCCTTGAAGTAACCTGAAGTGAAAAAAGAAAAGAATTGGCGCGTGGCGCAGGACAAGCAAGCATGCAACGCACGAACGAACCAGAAAATCGAAGTAGCATACAGAAGAATGCAAAACAGACCGAAAGAAGAAGAAGAGAACTGCGAGCGAGGGATAAAATAAGAGATAGTAACGGTTACAAAATAAAAATCAAGCATTTCAAAAAAGAAACACGAAGAGGCAAATGACAAAAATAGAAAGAGAAACCACAATGTCTGTTCGCATTAAATGTCATTATGATGCTTAGGAGAAGGGAAGTGACAAAACTCTCTTTGGAAAAAGCAACAGGCATGTGATGAGACGTCCAAACCACTCCACGGTTTTTCGATCTTGCATGCAACACCCGGACGACGCTTTCCACACTAAAATTCACAGTCACATGATCACACGGTTACACGACCAAGACAAACTCCAACGATACGACCGACCATACTCATCCTACCGCTCCGTGGGCAACTGTTCGGAACTCGACCTCTGGGTCCCTCTTCAGAACGGTCAACAAACCCATATATTCGGGGTTGGGCCATTTTCACGGCCCAAAACGGATCAATAATTTTCAATATCCTAACCTAACTTTCGAATTCAAATATCTTTCTTATTTTAGCCAAATAAGATAAGATAACTATTACCGATTATATAAAGGGAAACCAGAAACCCCTTAAATATGTCACTCATTTCTCATACACACACCTCTTAAATTCATTTTGACTTGAGTGTTGGAGTGTTTTTGTAGGTACTCATCCCACCGCTTTAAGTCATTCATTCCGACTACCACTCGACTCACAAATTCTAAATTCATCTCACAACTCGTACTGAAAGTATCTAGTACAGTATTCCATATATCTTTGATCACTTGCACATAGCCTAATAAGCTAGTTGCAATATCTGATCAAGACCACCCTATTTTAATATTAAATGAAAAGATTGTAACGTTAAGATGAAAATGTAGAGTAAAGAGCACCAAAACATAGAGGAGACAGACATACGAACATAAGGTTCATTGTATAGATCGTATTAAAAATAAAATTGAGAGAGTACTTATTTTTATATCAATTCTTTTTACATAATATTAATGTCTATTTTATTATAGTTTGGATTTTGACATACTCTTATTCTAATATATTAACTCCTGAATCCTGATTTTCATTTTGAGTTACATTTTAAAATTTATAAACACCATTAATCAATTTCTTCTTGAAAAATACATTCATCTAATGAGAGGAGTTTAGCACATGTTGGTACGGATATCATATCATGCAATTCTTAATATCTATATTTTATAGTTATTTTAAAGTGACAATATTTTATCTTTTATTTTATTATTTACCAAGGCAGTTAAAACTCTCAATCGTTTTAAATGAAACTGGATAAACCAATTGAATGGAGCGACCTTTTACGTGTACACACACGTGCCATCTGGCGCTATGAAGATTGAAGAGGATTGGTGTCCAACTTGGACCACTCATACTTCAATACTTCATAATTCATATTCATACTCAACACCGAATCACCGATCACATCACCGAATTCCATACCTCTGCACACACTTGCATACTAATAAAAGTCTCTCTCTAACAAAGGGTTTAATTTTAATACGAGTAAAATATTAAATTAGTTTATTTTGGTTTTTAAAATTTAAAATATTTTATTTAAATTTTAAAAAAAATATTTTGTTTGAACAATAATTTATCACATTGTGACACATCGTCTAACTCACTATGTTATGTATCATTGATCAAATTATTATTACACGTGATAAAATTATAGAATAACATGTGTCACTAACAATCTACATCATTAAATTATATCATCACGCCATTTATAAAAATTAAATCAAAGATTAATATAGTGTACTTTTATCAATCTCAACAAACATAATTGATGCAATTAAAATTTGAAGAATGATTTTAATGCACAACACTAATTTTAGAGATTATTTCAAAATTTAACTCCTGATTTATATTTATTTTTATAAAATATTACGTAGTTTCTAACTAAAATCCACAAAAAATTTATTTTTTATACAAATTAGTATATCTAAAAGCTAAAGAATAAGTATAAATTTTTTTTCATTAGTCAATATTAATTAATTTTTATTATTAAATTTTTAATATTAGTTTTTTAGAAAGATTTAGAGTTAGAAGTAGAATTTAGAGTTTTAGAGTTTATAATTAAAAATTTAGAATTTAAAAGTTTTAAAAATTACCTGATAGCAACCGAAAAGAAATTAAGGTTAACTCTCTAACTAAACTCAAATTAAATGGTTAAAAGTAATTTTATTATTTATTTTTTGTTAAAAATTACATACACTTTCGTAAAAGTAAACAAAGATCAGAGTTGAATATTTAGTAGTGTTGTACACTATTTGTACAAAGCTAAATGCACTTACCATTTGGCCTTGGTACTTTATTTTATTTTATTTATTTGAAATGGTACTTTATTTGTTTTGGCCTTTTGTGTCCTTTTTTTCCAACCCCATGTCCCATTGAAAAGAATGATTCAAATATAAAAGCAAAGCAAAACAGCATAGCATGTTAAAGTTGTACAAGATTCATTCAACACACATATTCTGAGAAAGAAACAAAGAAAGAAAAGAAGAGAATGGAATATGAATGCAGCCCTCTTAACTTGGAATTCTTCTACCAAGAAGAGCAGGTAATAAATAAGTAATAACTGAATTTGGGTTCTTTCTTTTACCATTTTACCCTTTTGTATTTGACGCGTTGTTCTGTTGTTGAAGAAACAGGGGTTAGAGGAGTTAACGCATTCTCTTCTATTCACAAACTTAGAGTTAGAAGCAACAATTGAATCAGCGAAAGAAGAAATCGCAGCCAGAGAATGCGAATTACACCATCTAAATGACCTTTTAGCCCTTGCCATGAAAGGAAGAGATGAAGCTGAAGAAAAATGCAAGAAGCTGATGCTAGAAAAGCTTGAAGTTCAAACAACAACATCACAGAACGAAGAGAATGAGATTCAAGGGTGTTGTTCTTCGGAATCGGAAGAAAACAGCAGCAGCAGCATAATCAATCAAAACCAGTCAAGAACGGAAGAAGTGATGATGATGGAATTAGCGGAGAAGAGGCCGTTGCCGGAGAAAGGAAAGCTTTTGAAGGCGGTGGTGGAAGCAGGGCCATTGCTGCAGAGCATTCTTCTTGCAGGTCCATTGCCACAATGGCAGCATCCTCCTCCACAACTCACTTCCATTGAGATCCCACCACTCACCGTTCTTTCTTCTCCAACTCTCTCCAAGAAACGGGAGAGAGAGACGGACCTTTTCTCGCTTTCAAAAGAAGCTGCTGCTGCCGCCGTTGACCTTCCTCTTTCAAAATCTACAAAGACAACACCATTACCTACCACTACTGCTTCCCATCATTTTCTACCACCACACCCGTCATTTTCTTAAGGTCGGTTTGATAATTATCTCGCCACAAAATTACTCTAATACTAATACAGGAAAAAGAATAAATATCTTTTTCCATTTTTGATCATTTGTGTCTCTAATTATTTAAGTAATTGGTATAACAGTTGTTGTTACTCACCATTTACAACAACTATTTAGACCAATTATTTAAATATTTAGAAATTAATTAGGTTCAAATTGTGGAAAGACATTTTCTGTTTTAGACAAATGATCAAAAATTAAAAAAAGACATTTGCTCTAAAAAACAAGACGAATATAAAAGTTGGATAAAATATCTGTCTTGTTTTTATTTTTATTTCTGTATTTTTTTTGTTTCGAAATATTTATCAAATTCCAGCTTAAGAGTTGTGTTAGATATATTCACTTCTTTACTACTAAATTGAAAATGAGACGCTAATTAATTAGGTCTTATATTTCCTTTAGCGGTAAAAGGGTAGTAAATTAACATAGTATACTAGAAATAGAGAGTGAAAATGATATTTCCCTTTTGCCAAATATTTCATTTTGCAAAGCAAATCAGGATGGAACAGGTGGCCATTGTGAATCACCCCTACCTTTGTCCCTTTTCTCTTTTTATCATCAACAAACCCTGACCTACTACTACTTTTGTAAGCTGGGGAAAAAGAGGTTCAATTGTTTAGCAACTTTATTAGCATTTAGTGTTTCACTAGTTAATCTTCTTGTTTTTATGTATGTAAAGGTCAAATTGGGGTTGGATTATTCTCACAGGAATTCTTGGGAATGAATTAACTAACCTCGTCTAAATTATGACACAATTTTGTACTTTGGTAACCTAGCTTCGAAAAATGGTTTGTGTATGTTTTATTGAATGAAAGTTATTGTTTGCTAATATTATTATTATTGTCATTTACTTCTTTTTTATTTTACCTGCAAAGTTGAACAATTAAAATGTAACTATAGAAAGCATTATATGGTTTAAGACCTGAGCACTTTTTTTAGGGCTAAGTTTTTTAATTGAATGATGATGATACTTGAGTATGAAGAGGACCAGCCATCAAGTAATGATATATCTTTCCAAGAAAATTTCTTTAACATGAAGCACACTTGCCCATTGCCATGCAATGTTTCAGTGTCTGCCATTAAAACAACATCTAATTAGCCTTCTCATCATGGGAAAAAATGCATGTTGTAGAGTGGCCACATCCACCTCAATATAACTATATTAACAAACTACCCAAATCATAAAAGTTTCATCATATCAAGAAAAATTGGGGGAAGGGAAAAAAATTGAATGTACAAAACTAAAACCGGATAATGTTGTTTTCACATGATCACATAATCTAACTAATCAATGAAAATCAAAGCAGATAAAAGGTGTTAGAGCAATATTCTTGAAGTATCATGATGGATTGCACATGGAGTGAGAAAAAATTTTATAAATAAATGGGCCCACTTAATATGCAGAACATGCAATTAATATGGAATTCCACATTGGCTCACAAGTTTACTACTTCGGTACAAACTTGTTACTCACGTTGGTGGCTTTTTATCCGTGTGTTTGGTGTAGGTGGCTTCAATTCATTGGTAAAATTTACATTTTATTTTGAACTTTATATAAATAAATAAATAAATAAATACATATAATCATTTCTCTATTGTGAAAGTAGTACAAATACAATATATAATTATTTGCATATTAATGACTTTTTGTGCGCATAAGTACTGTCGTTTTTAGGATTTAATTTTCATATATTATTGTTATATTATAAAAAAATTTATACATATAGATTTCACATATTTTTATATTAGCAGTTTATTTTTTCAAAAAAATAGATCTAATTTAAAAATTATAAAATATTTTAAACGATCAGTACATCAAAAATAAATTGTTATTATTACTACTAAAATTTATTCACAGATCTCATTGCTTCGATTTTCAATCGAGATCAATTATCTCCCAAAAAAAATTGTGCAATAATTGATATTAAAATATTATATGTACATAAAAAATTAATTATATATTTATATATAAATATATATTATTTAATTTATTTTTTATTTATGTTTTATATTTTAATATTTATTTTATACAATAATTGATTTAGTAATTAATTTTTTTATATGTAACATGATTGGTTGATAATATATAAGATAGAAAGTATTAACTTTTATGACCTTAAAAATAATCATGATTAACATCCTAGATATCAAAGACCAATTAAATTCACTAGAAATTATATTCAAAGAGATTATTGGAGCGTAGAGGACAACCTGTTTAATTTCATTCTTCATCTAAACAGCGATACCATTCAACGGAATGAGTGAACTACAAGCACCTAGGTTTACATGTGTCACAAAATCCAAGCAGAGACAACAACATACGTTGCTTAAGTCATAGCCTAAAGTTGTAGCTTCATGAATAATTCAAATTTATATATCTTCTATATTAGATCACATCACCGATTGTGCCCTAACAACATTCAAAACCAGTTGTATACCAGACACAGACTTAACTATCTCTAAATTATTACGACTTTTATTAGTAATTGATAGGGAATACCTGTTGTATGACAAGAATCTTTACAAATATAAAAAATAATTATTAAATCATAAAATAATCCATTATAAAAATAATCAAATCTGATATGCTACGTTTAGAATAATTAAATCTATTATGTTAGAATAATATTTTTTATAACAGTATAATTAATTTTTTTTTTACAAATACTTTTTCATAAGCAGCAACTAATTAGTGGATAATTTTTATATTCACATACAAGTTATTTACATAAATAAATTTAAACAAATTTCTTTAATTTAATAATTTTTTGATTTGATAAAGTACTTGGAACAACAAGTGACTTCAGGTAATGTTGTTTTTATTAAGATTATTGATGTTGTTAATTTTAGTATATATTTTGCTTGGTAGAAGTATTTAATTATATGTTGTTTGGTGTATTTTAGTTTTGATTTAGGTGTTTTAATTTTTCAGAATTTTTCGAAAATCATCATTTATGATTTCAGTTTATTTCGATCACCATTTTGATGCCGGGATGAAAAGCACGCAAAGAAACGAGAGGATGCATACTTTTTTTAACAAGTTTATTACGCGCAACAGCTCACTTATTTAATTTGTCAAATAGTACGATAATTGCCTAGGAAGTAGAGAGCAAAAAAAGAGAGATCGGATGATGTAAATTTTCATACCATCATACCATGTGCAACAAAATTCTCAATAGAAACTCACTTTCAACATGTGTATACTCACGAGAAGTTCAGGGAAGTCCAAGCACAATTCAGAGAAAAGGTGAATTGCATCACAAGATCAATGCACTCTGCTCTAAACTATACGGTATATGAAGTTGTAGAATATGTTTCTAACTCAAAATTCAACAAATTTGCAGTTACATACGACAGGATATCAGCTGAAATTAAATGTCAGTGCTTATTATTCGAGTCAAGAAGGATATTGTGCTGTCATTCTTTGAGCGCATTAAGCTTTGAGTGAGTAAATAAAGTGTCACCAAGATATATATTGGAATGATGGAGTAAGAACATAAAGAGGAGGTACACACGTATCAAGAACAGCAACGACGAGCTTCTATTGGAGCCAAGAAGCAAAAAATTTGATGATTTGGTATTTCGGTCACAATATCTGTGAATTTGCATTAGAATTTGAGGAGTTGACTGCGATTTTGCACTGCGCTTACGATAATGCTATGGTTGAAATGCAAAGATACAAAGCCAAAAGTAAAGAAAAATGTTCGTTATCTCACGAAGATGCTTCATTGGAAGATATTAACGAGCTTTAAAGCCCTTCACGCGGGGGAACAAGAGGACGTCCCAAAAATAGACTGGGATCAAAGACAGAAAAACAGATTGCAAATGCTTCAAAGAAAAAGAAAACAAAAACTTTAAGTGAGGTAAAAGTGATATTCTTTAAACATGGGAAATTGAGTTTATTTTTGTTAATAATTTGCTAATATATGATTTACTTTTTGCAGTTGAACCTTTTTTTTATGGTGGTTCACTAGTGCAGTCAAATTCCGGCCAATATCATCGACATGTTATGAATTGTCAATTCAGAGATTCAGTAGTATAAGATTGTTTTTTCGATGTAGTGTGACACTATTTCGGTGTACTTGATGCGTGAGTATCTTTCCTATCTTTTTCTAATGAATTTGCATCTAATTTGTTGATTTTAATAAAGAACTAATTATCTTTTAGCCAATATAGATGCTACTTTGAGTCTTTTGCAACTTTGTTTATTTTAGGTAGCATTCGGTGGAATTTGATGGAGTTTCTGCAGCACAAGAATTAAGGGAGATGGCAGCGAGGAGCGACACGTACGCGTGATTGACGCGTGTGCGTGATTTGGGCTTTCCATGGCGACGCGTGCGCGTGACTGATGCGTACGCGTGATTTGAAGAATTGCACAGCGACGCGTGTGCGTGACCGACGTGTCCGCGTGACTTACGAAAAAGACCATCGACGCGTACGCGTGACTGACGCGTACGCATGACATGCGCCACGTGCAGAAAACGCATAAAACGCTGGGGGTGATTTCTGGACCCCATTTTAGCACCCAAGTTAGGCGCAGATCCAGTGATGCCAAGTGGTCCCCACGTTACAAGACATGAAATAGTTAGTTAATTCTGATTTAAATTCAAATTTGATTTTAAAATAGGAAAAGATATTATCTTAATTTTAGATATTAGATTTTAAATTAATTAGGATTAGTTATAAAAAGGGGAGACTTTTCTTCTATTGAGGAGGTTTCATCAGGTAGATTCCATTAGAAAATTCTATACAAATTTACATTCCACATTCCATGAGCAACTAATCATCCATTGTTAAGGTTAGGAGCTCTGTCTATTTGTATGGATTGATTCATGTGCTCTTTCTAATTTAATTCATGTTTTGATTTATATTTCAATAATTGTTTTCGTTTTTTATTTTATGAATTTGGGTGGAATGGAAGTATGACTCATGTTCTAATTGAGTTATTGTATAACTTGGAAAAGCTCTTTACTTGAACAACAGTTTAAAAACATATTATCCTGAATTTCTAATTGTTTGTATTTAACGGGATACGTGACATATAATCCCCTTATTTTTGGGTAATTAGGATTCTTGTGGTATATAAACTGGAAATTGATCATCACCTTCTAATTGGAATTAATTGACCAAGGAATTGGCAGTTAATGAATTTTAGAGGAGACTAGGAAGGTATAAGGAATTAGGGTCTAGTCACATATAGTTTGTCATGAATTAAATCTTGCATGATTAAAGTAGTTAGTAAGAAAAATCAATCCGGAAAAATAGATAACTCTGAAGTCTTAACTATTTTCTCCATATTTTATTCCCAACTTATTTATTTGTCTATCCTTTTGATATTCTGAGTTCGAATTTAAACCTTTTGAATATCTCAAAATCTTTTTCTGCTTGCCTAACTAAGCCAATCAATCAATCATTGTTTCTTGATCCATCAATTCTCGTGGGATCGACCCTTATTCACGTAAGGTATTACTTGGTACGACCCGGTACACTTGCCGGTTAGTCTGTGGTGTTAAATCACCGCATCAAGTTTTTGGCGCTGTTGCCGGGGATTGATAGTGATTAACAACTATTAGTTGTTTGATTGCTTATATTAGGCATTTTATTTTTATTTTTCATATTTTATTTTAAATTTGTTTTAAATATTTAAAAATTTTCAAAAATAAATTTAATAAATAAATAGCATCAATATTTTTCTTAATTTTTGAAATTAAGTTTGGTGTTTCTTAGTTAGTTTTATTTTAATTTTTCTTATTTTAATTTTTAGAATTATGTTCTGTCTTCTTTGCTTTCTTATTTACCACATGGTGCGTTTAATTCTGTTTGGTGTGTTGTGCTAAGGAAAAATAATGGAGAGAGATCACATGGGTTACTACTCCCACCCAAGTAGTAATTCATATGATTGTGTTTGGAGGAACTACCCGAATTTTGGTTGGCAAAGTCAAAACCAAAGAAACTTCAACGCTCCATGTTCCAACTATCAAGAACCACCATATCCATATTCATATCAAGAACCACCATCTTCATATCCATACCAAGAACCACCACCTCTCTATCCATATCAAGAACCATCATCCTTCTACCCATATCAAGAGCCACCATCTCCATATTCATACCAAGAACCACCACCTCTCTATCCATATCAAAAATCGTCATCTTTCTACCCATACCAAGAGACATCATCTCTTTATTCATCTCAAATACCATAAGATCTTTAGCTTCTCATGAAAGAATTCCTACATGATATAAAGACGAGTGTCAAAAATGTAGAGAAATATGTGCAGTCGCTAATTAAGAACCAGGAAGAGGAACAACAAACAAATTCCTTCCCAAAAGATACAATGCAAGATCCAATGAAAGAAAGTGAGAAAACCAATTAAAGGAGTTTATACTCCAGTGAATTAGAGAACTTTCCACCCTCACATATGGAAGAAGAGGAAGATGCACAACCTCTCATGCCCTTGGTAAGCAATGAAAAAGAGATTGAATTAGAAGAAAGCTACCAAGAGGAAGAGGTTGAAATTAAGAAAGCTTGCAAAGAGGTAGAAGAATTCAAAGAAGAACACAAGGGAGCGGAGCTTGTAAGACCTCTTCCAAAGCCATCACCATCCAATACAACATTCAAGTGGGTAAAATTCCTATCCTTAACCTTTACTTTCCCACTTGAATATGGGCTAATGGAGACGGATGGTCAACTTAGAGCTCTTTATGGCATGAAGAGTAAGAGGAAGATGGTTAGTGGCAAGAGTTGTCAAGCAAAGTTTAATATGGTTGCATGCTCCAAATTGAAGTATAAGGATTGGTGTAGAGCTCAATTAAATGGGTCTAGAAGATTGTTTGGATGTCTCTGTGAGAATTCAGATTGCTTGCCACCCGGTGGGAACAATGGTGATCCACAAGAAGACGGATGTAAAAGCAAGGTTTGAGACCCTGGAATTCATTCCCACAATCAACACTCTTGGGGCCTTGTCACTTGCTTCAACTTGCTCAAAGGCGTTATGTGCCTAGTTTGGGATCCCGGTAGCCATTGGAATTACAAACATTGGTGGAGATTCCTGGATCAGTACAAGTATAAGCCACCATGACAAGGAGCTCACCACATGTCCAACTTAAGGACTTTAACTAAAAGTGCTTGGTGGGAGACAGTCCATCGTGGTATGAGCGTTCCTTTTCATTCTTTGTTATTTTTCGTAGTAGTAGTTTTCTTACTTATTTGATTTTTATTGAGTTCTTACTAATTTTCTGATCATGCAACTATTTTAGAACAGGAACCGGATAAAAAAAACGAGCACACGACGCGCAAGCGTCGCTGACGCGTACGCGTCATATGTGTGTGCGTGAAAAATAAAAGTGAACAGAGAGTTACGCGGGAGTGGTGAAGGAAATGTGCCCTGCGCACAAATTGGATCACGCGTACGCATCCATGACGCGTGCGCGTCAATTGCACTTTTGACACTCTATGCGTACGCGTCAAGCACGTGCACGCATGGATAAGTAAAATCGGCGTAAAAGGTGTTTGGCCAGAAAGTTGTGCTGGTTTGGGGCTGAAAGTGTGTTAGACGCAAAAAATTGACCACGCGTATGCGTCACTGACGCATGCACGTCATCTGCACAAATGGCCATCCACGCGTGCGCGTGCACGACGCACACGCGTCGTATGAAAATATTGGTTCCCAAGCCACGCGAACAGAGAGTTGTGCGTGCGCGTGGCTGGCTTCGCGCGAATTGCGCAAAACCCAGGGCACGCGGATGCGTGCCTGACACTGACGCGTCATTAAGAAAATTTGCGCCCCACGCGTACGCATGCTGCATGCGTACGCGTCGCGTGCACCGCACAACTACACTAGTTCGCCGCCCAGTTTTAATTTTCTTTCCCCCTCTCTCAATCCTAATTCTCTCTTGTTCTTTTATCCTTTTCTTTTTCTTTGATCATAATATTTGTTTCTTTCTATTTTCAGTTCTTCTTTGCTTGAGGACAAGCAAACCTTTAAGTTTGGTATTGACGCTTCGCTTAAGGGTTTTCTGTTTATTCCTATGGCACCAAAAGGGAGGTGAATCATCTTCACTGAGGAGCACAACCTGAAAAATAAAATGACCGCTAGGATAACTAAGGTGGTTAAGTTCCTTTCATTTTTTTTATTCTTTCCCTCTTTTTCTATGTTATGTTCTGATTTTCTGCTATTTTACTTTGTTTGTTGCATGATCCTTCATTAGTAAGAATCCTAGGTCTAGTTTAGTTTTCCCTTAAATGCTTTAATTCTGAAAAAATGTCTCATGTATTATTAATTGAGCTTGAATCCAAATAAAAAAATACAGGAGTGATATATTGCATGAGAAAGTGGGTCTATATTGAAGAATAGTCTTATTTACTTAAATGTGGTGGTATTTTCTGTGATTCTGAATGCATGACATGAACAGTGCATATTTTTTTATAGTGAAGTTTATGAATGTTAAAATTGTTGGCTCTTGAAAGAATGATGAAAAAAGAGAAATGTTATTGATAATCTGAAAAATCATAAAATTGATTCTTGAAGCAAGAAAAAGCAGTGAAAAACACAAAGCTTGCGAAAAAAAAGGATACGAGGCTTTGAGCATTAATAGATAGGAGGGCCCAAAGGAATAAAACCCTGGCCTAAGCGGCTAAATTAAGCTGTCCTTAACCATGTGCTTGTGGCGTGAAGGTGTCAAGTGAAAAGCTTGAGACTGAGCGGTTAAAGTCGTGATCCAAAGCAAAAAGAGTGTGCTTAAGAACTCTGGGCACCTCTAACTGGGGACTCTAGCAAAGCTGAGTCACAATCTGAAAAGGTTCACCCAGTTATGTGTCTGTGGCATTTATGTATCCGGTGGTAATATTGGAAAACAAAATGCTTAGGGTCACGGCCAAGACTCATAAAGTAGTTATGTTTAAGAATCAACATACTGAACTAGGAGAATCAATAACACTATCTGAATTCTGAGTTCCTATGGATTACAATCATTCTGAACTTCAAAGGATAAAGTGAAATGCCAAAACTATTCAGGATTGCAGTTGTAAACCCTACTATAAGAAGAGACATGAGCTTAATCAAACTCTCATTCTCATGCAAATTCACATTCGAAGCTTATATTAGTTTTGGTTGCATAAGGACAAGCAACAGTTTAAGTTTGGTGTTGTGATGCGTGAGCATCTTTTCTATCTTTTCCTAGTGAATTTGCATCTAATTTGTTGAGTTTAATAAAGAATTAATTATCTTTTAGCCAATATGGATGCTACTTTGAGTCTTTTGAAATTTTGTTTATTTTAGGTAGCATTCGATGGAATTTGATGGAGTTTCTGCAGCACAAGAATCAAGGGAGATGGCAGCAAGGAGCGACGTGTACGCGTGACTGACGCGTGCATATGATTTGGGCTTTCCATGGCGAAGCGTGTGCGTGACTGACGCGTACGCGTGATTGGAAGAATTTCACAGCGACGCGTGCGCGTGACCGACGCATCCGCGTGACTTACGAAAAAGACCATCAACGCGTACGCGTGACTAACGCATACGCGTGACATGAGCCACGTGCAGAAAACGCAGAAAACACTGGGGGTGATTTCTGAGCCCCATTTTAGCACCCAAGTTAGGCGCAGATCTAGTGAAGCTAAGTGGTCCCCACGTTACAAGACGCAGAATAGTTGGTTAATTCTGATTTAAATTCAAATTTGATTTTAAAATAGGAAAATATATTATATTAGTTTTAGATATTAGATTTTAAATTAATTTGGATTAGTTATAAAAAGGGGAGACTTCTCTTCTATTGAGGAGGTTCCATCAGGAGGATTCCATTAGGGAATTCTATACAAATTTACATTCCACATTCCATGAGCAACTAATCCTCCATTGTTAAGGTTAGGAGCTCTGTCTATTTGTATGGATTGATTCATTTGCTCTTTCTAATTTAATTCATGTTTTGATTTATATTTCAATAATTATTTTCGTTCTTTATTTTATGAATTTGGGTGGAACGGAAGTATCACCCATGTTCTAATTGAGTTCTTGTATAACTTGGAAAAGCTCTTTACTTGAACAACAGTTTGAAAATATATTATCCTGAATTTCTAATTGTTTATATTTAACGGGATACGTGACATATAATCCCCTTATTTTTGGATAATTAAGATTCTTGTGGCATATAAACTAGAAATTGATAATCACCTTCTAATTGGAATTAATTGACCAAGGAATTGGCAGTTAATGAATTTTAGAGGAGACTAGGAAGGTCTAAGGAATTAGGGTCTAGTCACATATAGTTTGCTATGAATTAAATCTTGCATGATTAAAATAGTTAGTAAGAAAAATCAATCCGGAAAAATAGATAACTCTGAAGTCTTAACTGTTTTCTCTATATTTTATTCCCAACTTATTTATTTGTCTATCCTTTTGAACTTAAACCTTTTGTATATCTCAAAACCCTTTTCTGCTTGCCTAACTAAGCCAATCAATCAATCATTGTTGCTTGATCCATCAATTCTCGTGGGATCGACCCTTACTCACGTAAGGTATTACTTGGTACGACCCGGTACACTTGCCGGTTAGTCTGTGATGTTAAATCACCGCATCAGTACTGCTAAACAATTTGTGTATTCTGCATGCTCTTCTTTTTTATATTTTCTTATTTTGTTCTATTTTAACATGTTGCTATTTGTTTGAAATTAGTGTCTTTAACTATCTGAAGAGATTTGTTTATTTTAAATATACAATACATAGACAATTCAATACTTAAGGAGGGTAATAATTCAAATTACTGAATTCTCATATCTCCTAGTTATAATTAACAAAAAATATGTATGCACATTTTTTCGGTGTATTTCGAATAGTTTTTGGTCTATTCGTAAAGAAATTCGACATATTAGACAATTTAATCTTGTTTTCTGGATATTTTTGAACCTGGATTCATTCAGATTAACAGCATTTTAATACCACACACATAGCTTCATAGAAGTTTATTTTTGCAAAATTTTTTTATAAAATGTTTGGTTTAAATATTCATAAAAATAGAAAGTATGTGTTCAAATAGACAATTTAATAGACAGTTTTTAACTATCTACAATATTCAGACTATTTACTGTCGATATCTTCTGAATGTAATTCACAATAAGGACTAAATAATGCCGTAGATGGCTTAGACAATCTGATGGCTTCACATTCTTGAATGGCTTTATCTCTGAGTCGATTGATTTCATAAAATAGAATCAGTAAAGTATATTCAACTCTGAAATAATCTACTTCTTCCTACAGTTTAAAGAAATTATTTTTATAAACTTCGTTAATTTAGTAATATAGAGTTATCTATTTTTAAAAATAGTTACCTGTGTCCAATTCTCTCATACATATTTACCCTTTTTGATGTTTTCTGGTTCAATTATCTCGAACCATTTCATCACATAAATTGCACGATCAAAGCTAAAAACAAAAATAAATTAGCAAAATAAAATAGTAAGAGAAAATACAAAATTTCTCAAATAGAAATATTTATACTGAGTATGTTGCCTGGCGACGTTAACGTATGGTGCACCTCAATTTCATTATCCTTGTCCGTCAGAGGTTGTCCTCCGAAAAATACCCTCATTCTTAAAATCATGTAGCCCTAAAAACTAAAAAAAGCAAAATATAAGAAAGACTATACTTAATACAAAATTACACCGAAATGAACCAATAGTCCACCTTATTTCAAACAGAAATACACTGAATTTTTATATTACTAATAATAGACAGAAATAAGAAAATTTATAGAGAAAACATAAGTAACTTACAACAAATTTATTAAGTGTTGTTCTTTCTTTTGAAGGAGATTTTTTGTGAAATGGGTCAAGGACATGAAATTTCTTCTTTTTAACATCCGCCATTCATATCCACCAATGTTCTGCATAGCAAACTGTGATAAATATCTAAAGTTTGGCCAGAGAGAATAATTTTTTAGTTTAATTGGCACCTAATGAAAGGATTGTTTAAGAAGTTTTATAAACAAAAACTTACAAATGGATGGAATGCAAATTTTTTCTCATCTAAATATGGGATGAAGTCCTTATAGTCTTGAATATCGAAGGCTTGTTAGTTTGTGGTTGCTTAAACTTTTTCTGATGATTCCCCAAGCCAAATTTGCAGAATTTGTATAACACTGAAAGAAATAGTTATAATAAATAATACATTTTAAAAATACACCGAAATTTAAATGTACTATACCTTATCACAATATTAGGAGAAGACAATATTTTTCAAATCTTTTAATTCTTTTTTTTTGTTTAGAACATGACACATTACAGAGACAATCTAGAAAAACAAAAAGCCCAAAGTTATTACATATATGACACAACAACTCTTAAAAAAACATTAATGTTATTCTAAGATTACCAGATTTTTGACATATGTATTGGCTTTTGAAGATGCAAAGTTTCCGCTGGTTATTTCCAGCGGATATTCATGGTTCAGGATGAATATTGTATCCCACTCAATAGTGGTTGTATCGTCATAGGTCTTGACAGTTGTGGCCCAGAGAAATCATTTTTTCTTAAGGTCGCCTGTTATTTTGCTTCGCCTCATAGGAATTTTGAACTTGTCAACAAAGCTTATGGTAGGCTGCACCTTTTGGCATGGGGACTTTTATTCTCATCAAAATTTAATGCTACTGCAATCCCAATATTTATGACTTGCTCTACCAACTCTTCTAATTGTTCAACTAATACCGGGCTCTATTGAGATTTTCCCTTTTCAACTGTTGGTTGACCTTCCTGAGTAAGTGTATCTTCCTGACTCGATTCAAAGAAGCCAAGGCTGAATAATGGTGCAGGAATGTCATGCTTTAGGAATAATGCTGCGTTGGTAACCATAATTAATCCAGCATTAGCTTGAGAGGGTGGATGATTGCATGGTGACATATAAAATAGTATGAGAATATACAGAAAATATTGAAAGAGAATTATATTGTGTAGAACTTACTCTTTAGAAGGAGCTACTGGCTCTGTTGGTGTGTTTTCAGCAGGTTCATGAGATTGTGAAGTACTGCAGGATTATAGGAGAGGAATTAAACTAAAAAAACAAAGCAATTGCACCTTAATTCACACGAAACACACCGAAATAAGAACCAAATACACCGCTATTTAAAAAGACATGTAAATCATTAAATCATGCATAAATACACCCAAAGACAAATCAGATACACCGAAAGTATTATTCCTTACGCATTAATAGTTTCTTCTCTATATTTCTCGCTGGGAGACTATGCAGCAGTTGGTTATTTTGCAGAGGGCTTGAGGCTGTTGTTTCTGATAGAGGTGCACATATTTGAAGTGGAAGTCTAATGAAGACAAAAATAAAAAGTTACTATTAAGTAAACATTCAGGTGGAAATGATTAACTCAAAGAATAGAAGCTTAAAAGTAAGTTGAAAAACTCACATGTGAAAACTTCGTTTAAAAGTAATGCAGAAAATCAGATTTCATAATTTAAATTTAAAAATTCCTAACTAATTCTTCAATTAATATGAAACTTTCAAAATTGAATCTTAATAACTATACTTGTTGTAGTTCGTTTAGCTTTTAATCTCATATCATTCGAATCACTATTAAGTTACTAGTTCACTTTCAAAGTTGCTGTTTAACTTCAAAACTCAGATTTTCAACAAACATTTCAATATTTCAAGATTCAATCCTTCAAATGTTCTCTAAACCCAAGTCCAATCAATCACCAACTAAGTTCACCACTGTTACAATAATCAAATAACCAGCTCCATAGCAACAAAATCAATATAAACAATCAAAATTCAGAATTCACAACAATCTCTCATCAAATAATTTCATAATCCACACATAATCAATCAATATTATAGAATCCACAAATTCAATTAATTCACAGCCACAATTCAACATCCATATATAACCAATCAATTACTCACAACAATTAAACCTATTTGTAATTATTCAATAAACTCTGTGGGCATTCTTAAATTAAAACTGTTTAAAATAAACCCCATACCTCGATGTCGAAATTAAGAAAAATCGAACTGAAGGCGGAGTTGCAGTGTGAACACTTGCTAAACCGCAACCAACAACACAACAGCTTTATTCCTTCGAACAGAACCAACGGTAGCTCTGGCAGCTACCTCCAGTGGTGGTGACAGCGAAGTAAGTCCAAGCAACAGCTTCAGTTAACATAAACACTTTAACAATAACCCTCACAGCAACAATGGGATAACTTAGGCGAGCAAAGAGAAATTAGAAACAGGGTAAAGCTCGCCAGGACAGTGGCGAGTTGCAGCAGAAACAGAGCGGCGATCATGGTGGCAGCTTCAATGGTAGAAAACCCAAAACAGAAACAGGACAAACCTTATGGAATAGAGGTGAAGTTGAAGGAGTAGCAGTGACACTGGTGACATAGAGCGGCAAGGACGCAGCGCCGGCTCACCTCCAGCGACGGTGGCGGCAGTAGGACACGGTGACACCTTCTTCCTTCCCCTCGTCGATCGTGTCTTCTCTCTCGCGTGCCTCTGGTACTCGCAGCATCATTCTCTCTCTGTCTCTGTTTTCTGCGACGGCAACGATGGCAGTGACACCCACCATTGCTGCCTCCTTCTTTTCCACTCTCCTCTCCGTTTCGTTCTCCCTCCTTGGTTCCTTTTTTCTCCGATTCCTTTCTTCTCTGATTTTCCATTTTCCCCCTCTTTGTTCCCCGAATGAGTCTCTTTCTAAAGAACAATCATTTTTTTTAGGATTACTACCTATTATTGCTTCTAGAATAGGAGCTGCTTCATTTAATAATTCATCTTGTTCCTTCAACTTGAAATACACCAAAATCATTCATCAATACATCTCAAGCATTCCATATAAACACAACTTCTGTTTTTTGAGAACTTAAATAGTTGCAATTTTTTCTTTTTTTTCTTACCTTTTTTTTCTTGAGTAAAATCTTAAAGGGGTTTTTTTTCTTAAAAAAATATATATATGAAATCAAAAGCAGAATATGGTACCAGAAAAATTAAATAAATGATAAGAGAAATAGAAAATATATGTTATCACTTGGTTGATTTACACTACTGTGAAGGCTTGTCTGTGTTTGGAATACATCATCATTTTCACTTGCCAAATTTACAGCTGGTATTCTATGGACAAAATAAATATTATTCAGTAAAACTAAGTAATTAATTACATCAAGTTTTAGAAAATTTTAGCAAAGAAAGAATTTTACGTATTGAATCTTATATTTCTGAAGGATCATAGTGAGCTTCGGTGGAGTGAAGCCCAATTTCTGAAAGATTAGTGAATTTTTCTTGCATCCTGAGAAAGCAAATAATCATCAAGCAATAAAAACACAGTAAAATTGCTAAAATACACCGAAAAGTAAAACATACTTTTGTGCAGACTTATCATTTGTTTTCTTCTTTTTTTATATTCTCTTATTTGTTGTATTTATTCAGTTCTGACAGTACATGCAAAAGATTATGTTAACAAAAAAAATTTTGATAAAAAGAAAACATAGCGTTACAATGTATCTTACTCATCATCAGATTCAGTTTCTTTTTCAGAAGATAAATCCTCAATAATATGCTTTCTTTTTTTGGATTACATCTTGGAACGCAAACAATCATCAGTCAACAAAAACACAGTAAAATTGCCCAAATACACCAAAAATTGACAAGCATAAATTAGAATGATAGGTTCTCAATCATACTCATTATCAAAATCAGTTTCTTTGTGAGAAGATGAGTCCTCAACCTCCTGATTCTTTTTTCTGGATTCAATTCTAAAAAAGTAAACAATCCTCAGGCAAATGTGCACAATAAAATTTATTAAATAAAGGAATAACTACTCTTTTTTTGCGGGCTTTTGATTTTTTTCTTCAATTTTTTTCTTATTTTTTCGCTTTCTTCACTTTTGACAATACATGCAAAAAGTTTTGTTAAGAAAATAAAGATAGCAATACAATAAAAATTTTGGAATCTTACTCGTTCTCAGATTCAGTTTCTTTTTTGGAAGATTCGGTTTCTTTTTTAGAAGATGAATCCTCAATAAATTGTTTCCTTTTTTTTGGATTGCATCCTGAAAAAGCAAAAAATTATTAGACAAATAAACATAATAAATTGGTCAGCTTGTGAATTTTTTTCTTCAATCTTTGTTTTCTTATTTGCTCACTTTCTTCTCTTCTGACAATACATTCAAACAATTCTGTTAATAAATAAAATTTTGACGAAAAACCAAGACATAGTTTCTGAATCTTACGCATTATTAGATTCACTTTCTTTTTTGGAAGATGAATCCCTAGAAATGTGCTTTCTTTACTTGGACTCTATCTTGGAAAAAGAGTCAATCATCAGGCAAAATACAAAATAAAACTATAAAAAATACACCAAAAAAGATTACTTTTTCTGTGCTGTTCTTCTAGGTTATTTTCTTGTTTTTGGTGCGTCCTCCGAGTCATTTTTAGAATCATACTCGGATTCATCAAAAATAACACTCCTCTTTAGTTATTTTAGTTGTTTTGTGACCTGTGCTCTTTTCGTAATTTCCTAAAACAGAAAAAACATGTATTTACACAATATATCTATAAGAAATACACCAAAATTGAAGAAGAAATTCTGTCCAGTTACCATGTCTTACTTGATCTCAGCTTGTATTCTTTTAATTAGAAATTGCCTGGTCCAATATTGGACCCATAATTGTCCAAAAATTTCATCTGTCAGTTTATTTTTGTGTGTTGATTTATGAAAATATACAATTCCTAGAGTAAACAGACAGCCATTAATAGTATATTTCTTTTTGAATATGTGCTGTCTGATGCCCTTTATAAGGAAGTTGGGCACATGACCACCCTAATTATGTTCAAGTATTTCGTCCAAGCAACAATCGGCGGCAAGTGAACTGGAGAAACTTTGTTTACCGTTATCAGTAACAAGAAGGACATCTGAATATAGAGGATGAATAACCTCTTGAATCTTAGCCGATTTTTCTCCCATCAATACTCATCTCCATCATAAGCTTTGATAATTAGGTCAAAATTTTGCCTTGGAAGCTTCTCACAACTTCCTTGTCCTCCTTACTAAGTTCTTGAAAGTTAATTTTTTTTGATACAATAGACCTGCAAAAGCAGCAAAAAAATCTCAAAAAGACAGAACAAGTTGAAAATACACCGAAATTTGATTTTTACAATATATTACAAAATGGTTTTTTACCTGATGCAGTCAAGCCTAGTGCAACTGCTATATTTTTTGGGGTGATCTTGATTATACCATACCGTATGTCCACTGTGTTATGAGACAGATCAAAAGAATATGCCAACTCTTTCAAAAGCTTATGTTGCACATTCATAGGAGGAATATGCATAAAACCACCAAATCCCAGTTCTTAAACAATGACTTTCTTCTCATCGCTCATGTTCTAGAAATTTTTGTGAATCAATCTGGTCGAGCATTTCAAATCATAATCATGTAAATAAACTACATTTATTCAATATAAATCAAGTTGTTCAAACATATATATGCTTACATTATATTTGGTGCTTCCTTTTTTGCCATTTTTTCTGTAACAAATAAAAAAAAGGTTAATAAGTGACAAGAGCAGTAAATGCACTTCAATTCATACTAAATACACTGGAATTATATCACAATGTGAGTTCAAAATGACATATAATTCAATGAAACAGTGTATAAAATGGACAAAAATAGTTACTAATCACTCAAATATGTACAGAAATAATATCAGAAGCAGAATAACGATATTCTTTTCTCTAGTTACAACATAAAACAGACAACAGATATAGTACACCTCAATTCACATGAAATACAACTAAAAAACTTCCAAATACACTGAAACAGCAATAGAATACAAACAAAGCATTTTCCAGAAGTTCTTAGACCAATGCAGTTTGAAATATGCAAACACTCAAAATGCACAAAAATAAGTTTAAATGCTTCAAACACATGCAGATATTGGTTAAACTATACGACAAAAACTATGTAACATTTTTACGCCGATCTAATAATTTTACTTCGAAATGAAGCATATAATCAGAACAGCAAGAACACGATATAATTGTACTGAATAAAGAGATTTATGAGTATGTAGGGTTTTGCGATTGGAATGAGAGAGAGAAAAGTGAGAAAACTGCAAAATTAATGAACATTACCTTCAATAATCTTTCGTGTTTTCTTTCTGTCTTTGTTGTTGAAAATTTCAAATTCAGCTTTGGAATTTTCTTGACTTTTCCTTGACGATTTTAAGAGATTTTTTAGAGATTTTAATCCTTATTCAAATTTTGAGCGTTGCAATTTTGCTTGAGAGAGAAGAACCATTTATTATAATAGTTTTTGTGCTATTTAAGAGTTGGAAGAAGTGCGTATTTACACGCTATCAAAACTGACAGTTATTTTTATTGAATTTAGGCCAATTTATATTAATTTATATGTCAAAAAAAATTTATATGTGCAATAAATCTATAATTTTTAATGAATATTTAACATGTGTAATTATATAAATCCCGTGAGAACACGTTAATTTTAAGTAACACTTTTTCTCCAAATGAAGGAAAATATGATACTGCAAGCTTTAGTCTAACAATACACACGCTATGACAAACTAATACATTGCAAGTTTTCTTAGCTTCTCCCAAAATAAATAGAAAAAAAAAACAAAAATATAATACACTCTATCATATACTACTATAGATTATCATTTATTGGCAGGGGAGGGGGAGGAGTCAAATATGTTTTATGAATTTTTTTTATGATATTATGAATTTTATTATTATTATTGATCTTATGTTTTTGTTTATGATTTCTATTTTGTTTTTTGATTTTTGGTTTTGCATGACAGCTTATTATGTCAAAGGGATGCATGTCAAAGGTCGTCATTATAGATGCAGACCAGTGTTGAATAACTAAATGGTAAAATGGGGAAGGAAAGAATTTCAATTGGGCCAAAATGATGGACGTTGGAAAAAAAAGCTTTGGCCCAAAAAGCAGCTCAGACTTGGTGAATGACAAATACTAAATAGGAATTCTTAAAGTATTGTGTAGGTAAGTGTATAGTGTGAGTATGTTATTATGATGTTGTAATATTTATAATTGAGGTCTATTCATTTTATTTGAACAAAAAAAAAAACACATCTAAATTTAGAATGAGGTATAAGAACTTCATAATGTGGGTGAGTAGTGTAATGTGGAGCTCAGTACCGTGGCGGATTAGTCCTTAGCCTGCCGGGCTGGGGGATACCGTGGGAAACCAAAAAAAATAATGTGGGTGAGTAGTGTAATGACAAAAAAAAACTGACAAAAAAAAAAAGCCATAACCCAAACATGTGATTGTGAGTGTGAGTGTGAGTGTATAATATAGATAAATTTATGATGTTATAATGTTTAAATTAAAAGTTGTCCAATCAATTTAAAAAATTTTGATTGACTCTAAAAAGAAAAGAAAAATAAATTCTTTTAAAATAAGGGAGTTTATAAAACATAAAAAAATTATTAATCAATTTTGAATCAAGTTATTGAAACTTAATATACTGTGAACATTACAAATTTTATTATGTTAAAAAATATTTTACTAAAAAAAACAATGTGATGACAAAAAATAAGCAAAATATCATTTTGAGGGATTAGTTATTATTCATATTTTGACCTACAACTTAGTCAGGCTTAAAAAGAATAAAGCTCAATCAATATTTTACAGATAAAACTCAGCTCTACCCGACCTCATAGAGGTTGGATGCGGCGATATGGGTCTAGCCCTATTTGTCTAAATAAGTAACCAACTTCTGTAATCTCTCATACTCATTTAGAAAGGAGATATAAACAGCTTTCATAACTAAAGGGAGTAACAAATCTACTATCCAAAATGGAACTACTTCAAAGGTAGTTATTGATCCTATATCTATACTTATAAATACCCTGACACCCTCAGGTATATTTTGAACTCCAATCTACTAAAAATCTAGCAAATCCTTTGCTAACTTAAGAATCGGAGTCTCTTGCAGATACTACTCCCACCATTGCTTACAAAGAACTCGGACAACTTCACCTTGCCAGAAAAGACGTCGGACCAATCCCTATAAGAATCTGGACCTCACGTTCAGGCCAAAATTCATCCGTTTCAGGTAACTCTCGAAACATTGGCGTTGTTGCTGGAGACCTGATAATTAACATCGTACGATGGCAGACGAAATTCTAGAAGATGAATACATAGCTTCTGATTCGAAAGACCAAGAAGAATAGCACTACAATGATGACTGATCGTTAGTTATACATTCCCAACCTGATAAAGAAAAAGGTGTTGCAAGAGACACACATCAATTAAACCTAGAAGGATATAGAATAAGTTTAGAAATCCACCAATCTAGAGGATCAGGCGCAGAAGATCCTACAGAAATTATGGAGCTCGTCCATGGGTATCAAGGTTGACTGGAATAACTTGAGCAGGAGTTAGAATGACAATGCAAATTTGAAAGAGCTATGAGAAAAGAGGTATGACGACGTAGGGAATTAGAAGAAAAACTCGAAAAGCTGGAGTTCGACCTCAGGGGTGGGAGACCCCGCATTGATCGTGAAGAAATACCTTTAATAGGTGAAGATCCATTCATAGAAAAAATCATGTGGACCAGAATCCCTAGACTCTTTAAAAGCTGGGACATGGACCTCTTATACTTTTCTATGTTTTTATTTTATGCCTTCCAAGTATTTGATGAAATACTTGAGTGGATTTTAATTTAGATTTTTATGTTCTTGACCTGGATTGATTAATTAGAGACTCTTGAGTTATCAAATGTCATTTGTTGATTGGTGATTGAAGATTGCCGGTTAGCTTGAACTTCACCAAAGCTAGTCTCTCACTACGAGTTGACTAGGACTTGTGAACTCAAGTTGATTGTATGGACTTAACCTTCCTCCATTTATTAGAGTTAACTAAGTGAAGGCAATCTACATTTACCATTACAATTGATGATGATAATTAGGATAGAACTTCTAATTCTCTTTCCTTGCTAAGAGCTTACTTAGTTATTAGTTTATTTTCTTAGCTTGTCATTTACATTCCTTGTTCAACATTACAAAACCCAAAAATATATTTTTCCATAACCAATTATAAGTACACTTTCCTGTAATTCCTTGAGAGACGACCCGAGATTTCAATACTTCGGTTAATTTTATTGGGTTTGTATTTGTGACAAACAATTTAAATATTGATTGAGGTTTAATTGTCATTTTAGAACTATACTTGCAATGCGATATTTTTGTAAAAATGTTTACCGACATTTTTCTCCGTCAAAGTAGTTCGACAATCTACCACCTAGGTCAGTCACCTGCTTCGACGACTTGGTAAGAAATTTTCTTACCCGATTCTCTATTCAGAACGACAAGACCAAGCATGTCCTGAGCCTCTTTGGAGTAAAACAAGAGGTCGGAGAATCTTTACAAGCCTATATGAAAAAGATTCAACAAAGTGTGCTTGGAGATCCAAAACCTATCTACAGAAATGGTCATTACGAGGCTAGTTAACGACCTCAAAAAGGCTCGTTCTCTCAATCCATATCAAAGAGATATCCAATATCTTTGTATAAGGTTCAAGAGAGGGCGTAGAAATATATCAACATGGAGGAGACGACAAAACTAAGAGAACCCATCTTAGGACAGAACAATCAATATCAGACTCAAAGCAAAAGAAAAAGAGTCAGAGAAAAAAAAGAAGAATACAGCTCGGAATAACCTCGAAGATATCACAATTATATCCCATTGCGAGTTTTTCTTGTCGATGTCTATAGAAAGATTTGCCACAAAGAAAATATTCCACCTTCCAGACCAATTAAAAACAAAAAAGGTAAAAGTCGGCTATAATACTGCAAATACCACAATAATTACTGCCATTGTACCAATGATTTCTATGATTTGAAAAATGTGATCGAAAAATGGCTACAGAAGGTCAATTAGACATATATCTAGCAGAAAGATTGGAGGACCAAGGAAAAAGAAAAAAGAGATAAAGAAGATAAGAATAGACAAGATCGGCCACAACGAATCCATGAAAGATGATGAGCGGATATTTCATACGCTTTTTGGCATCATTTTCATATAGTTTATTATGTTTTGTTTGAGTTTTATTATATTTTCATAGGTTTTAGTGCAAAATTCTTATTTTTGGATTATACTTTGAGTTTGTGTGTTTTATGATGATTTCAGGTATTTTTTAGCTGAAATTGAGGAATTTTGGCAAAGTCGAGAAAGGACTGCAGATGTTGTTAGGATCTGACCTCCATGCACTTGAAGGAACTTTTCTGGAGCTACAGAAGTCCAAATGGCGCGCTCTCAATAGCTTTGGAAAGCTAACATCTAGGGCTTTCTAGAAATATATAATACTTCATACTTTGCTTTGGAAATGAAGGCCCAAAACTGGCATTCAACGCCAGCCACCAGCCCCATTTCTTGTGTCCAGTGCCCAAAGGGGAGTAGCTGGCGTCCAACGCCTATTCAGGAGTCTAAAGCTGGCGTTGGACGCCCAAAATTGAGCACTAGCTCATGGCTTCACTCAAGCTCAGCCCAAATACTCACCAAGTGGGTCCGGAAAGTGGATTTTTGCACTACTAGACTAGTTTATCTTATTTGCTGTAATTCTTAGTTGCTAGGCTAGTATATATAGAACAAAGATCACCCTTGTTAGAGATCTTTGCCCATTTGAATCTTTCACTATTATTTTTTGTATAGTATAAGTCACTAACCTCCTAAGGTTAAGCTTAGGAGCTCTGCTGATTCTTATGGATTAATAATGTCACTATTCTATTTCAGTCTATGCTTGATTCTATTCTAAAATGTATCTTCGTTCTTCATCCTAATGGATTGGGAGTATAACTTGACCGTCATCCCTATTCACATGGGTTCTTTGGAGTCCTTGATGGGATAGTACTGAACCACAAGCTTGATTATACATCTCCTAGACGGCTAACCCACGGCTTCGCTGGAGACTTCTCGAGACATCAGTTCAGTTGAGGTGCAGGGTGATTAGGGTCTTTGTGGTATAGGCTAGAACCAAAGGAGCAGTATTCTCTGATTCGGAAGATCCGACCTTGTCTGTGGCATTTTAAGTAAGATCATCGAAGGAATGGACTGCTAGAGCTTCACCCATATTCAGATTGGATGACTGCTAACCCGGCGTTAATCATATACAGCTTGCCAGGGAATAAATCAATCAAAAGTTGGAGTAGATGGTGAGAAAAGTTGATCCAAAAGGAAGAAGCATCTCCAAAGCCTCAACCGTTCTCATACCATTGATTTCACACCTATCTAGTAACGTTTTATTTATTTATCTGTTTTATGCATTTTCTCGTGACTACTATATTTTCTATCCGCCTGACTAAGATTTGCAAGGTAACCATTGCTTGCTCAAACCAACAATCCTTGTGGGATCGACCCTCACTCACCTGAGGTATTACTTGAACGACCTGGTATACTTGCCAGTCTATCTGTGCAAAACGTGCGGAGCTAGTTTCGTGCACCAAGTTTTTAGTGCCATTGTCGGGGATTGTTCAGATTTGACAAACTACCGGATTATCTTGTTGCTTAATTAGGTACATTTTTCTTTTCTTTGAGTCTTTTGTTTTCTTTTTCAAAAACTTTTTCAAAAATCCATCTTTTATTTGTCTTTTGTTTGAGTCTAGTGTCAGTTATTAAGTTGGTGTCCTTTGTGTGTTCTTTATTTTCTTTAATTTTTGAAAACTGTTCTTTAGTGTTCTTCTTGGTATTCAAGTTGTTCTTCTTTCTTTTCTTGTTTTGATCTTAAAATTTGTTAGTTTGGTGTCTTTTGGTATTTTTCTTTTCAATTTTCGAAAAACAAGTGTCTTTGATCTAAAAATTTTAAGTTTGGTATCTTTTGATTGTTTTTCTCTTTATTCATTAATTTAAAAAAGATAAAAAACAATATCTTTCTTATCTTTATTCAAAAATTTTCAAAATTTTTACCTTTTTTATTTTGATTTGAAAATTTTAAAGTTTAGTGTTTTTTTGTTAGTAAAGTCAAATTTCAAATCTTTATCTTATCTTTTTAACTTTCTTTAAATTTCAAATCATTATCTTAATTTTAAATTTCAAAATAAAATCTTTTCAAAAATTAAACCTTTTTCAAATCTTTTCAATTCTTATCTTATCTTGTTGACTTTTTCCTTTCCAATTTTAAATTTCAAAATTTTAAAATCAAATCTTTTTTAAATCTCCTATCTTATCTTATTTTCAAATCTTTTTTAATTAGTTAGTTGTTTTCTCTTACCTCTTTTTCAAAACTTCCTAACTAATTCATCTCTCTTCTATTTTTGAAAACTTCTTACCTATTTCTCTTTCTTCTTTTTCAAAATTTACCTATTTAATTTTCAAATCTTTTTAATCAATTTGTTATCTTAGTTTTTAATTTTCTTCTTCTTTTCGAATTTGATTAATAAATAAAAATAAATAAAAATATTTTAATTCTAATTTTCGTTTTTACTTCTTAATATCCAAATTCTTCTACCTTTCTTCACCATGAACCCAAATGGGAATGAATAGTTCAGAAGAACTTTAAGATCCTATATGGCCCCCACTCCTGACTTCTATAGGAGAAGTATCAATATACCCCCCATTGGAGCAGGTAATTTTGAGCTAAATCTTCAGCTCATTATTCTGGTGCAACAAAACTGCCTGTACTCTGAACTTCCACAGGAAGAGCCTACTAAGTTTCTGGTAAACTTTTTACAAATTGCTGACATAGTACACACTGAGGGAGTAAATCAGGATATCTACAGACTGCTACTCTTTCCCTTTTTTGTAAGAGATCAAGCAAAGAGGTGGTTAGATAACCAACCCAAATCTAGCTTGAAAACATGGAAGCAGCTAGTAGAAAAGTTTCTAAATCAATACTTTTCCCCATGGAAGTTGACCTAGTTAAGGCTGGACATCCAAGGCTTCAAGCAAGAGACTAATGAATCTCTTCATGATGCATGGGGGAGTGATGAACAAATTTTGTATGTGTGATTTAGACTTTCATAAATGAAATCTCGTTGTAAGCATTATTCTAAACCAACAAACAATTCCTTCAATAAAAAAATTGGTTGTCACTAAATCAAACCCCAATGAAAATAACCGAAGTATTCAAACCTCGGTTCGTTCTCCCTAGAAATTGCAATAAAGTGTTATTGTTATTGGTTAGGAGTATGTTGTGGGGGTTTTCGAATTAAGAGACAAGGAATGTAAATGGCAAAGGAAATAAACAACAACTAAGAAAGCTCTTGGCAAGGTATGAGAATTGGAAGTTCTATCCTTATTATCATCATCAATTGTGATGAGAATTGTCCATTGCTCCACTTAGTTAACCTCTAACTATGAAGGAAAGTCAAGTGGATATAATCAACTTGAGTCCACAAGTCCTAGTCAAATCACAATGAAAGTCTAGCTTTAGTGGCATTCAAGTCAATTAGCAACTTCTAATTATCAATCAACAAAAGAGTTTGATAAGTCAAGAGTCACCAATTACTCAACCAAAGCCAAGAGGAGAAAGATCTAGCTCATAACTAAAAGAAGCATTTCATCAAACACATAGAAAGCAATAAAGGTAAACAACATGAATTGCAAGAATTAAAGAGAGATCTAACTACAAAGACAAGAGATCAATAATAGAAAACCAAAGCAAACATGAAAAGACATGGAAATCATAAATTGCCTTGAAAGGGAAATAGAGATCTACAAAAGAATTCATAAACTACAACTAACAATACAAAGGAATTACAAGAGAAGTAGAATAATACAACTACAAGAGAAAAACTACAAAAGAACAATTAAAGATGAAAAAGGAAAATTAAAGCAAAAGAGGAGAAGTAGATCTAGATCTAACTAAAAACCCTAATCTAGAGAGAAAAGAGAGTTTCTCTCTCTAGAAACTAACTAAAGCATAATAAAACTAAACTATAACTCCCTAACTAACTAATTGGTTCATCCATCTTCAATCCTTGGGTTAAATAGCATTAGAAATGAGTTGGATTAGGCCCAAAATGCTCCAGAAATCGCTGGCCACGAGTTGCCTTTAGTGAGTCACATGCGAGCATCGACGCGTACGCATGGATCATTCGTACGCATCCCCAAACGCTAAGCAACTATGGTAAAATTTATATTATTTTGAAGCCTCAGATGTTATCTTTCCAACGCAATTGGAACCGCATCATTTTGATCTCTGTAGCTCAAGTTATGATCGATTAAGTGCGAAGAGATCAGGATTGACAGCTTTGTGTTTCCTTCATTTCTTCATGAGTTCTCCATTTTTACATGCTTTTCCTTCGTTTCTCCTTAATCCAATCTTTGCCTTCTAAATCTGAAATCACTTAACAAACATGTCAAGGTATCGAATGGAATTAAAGTGAAATAAAATTAGTGATTTAAAGGCCTAAAAAGTATGTTTTCACTCTTAAGCACAATTTAAAGAGAATTTGCAAAACCATGCTATTTTAGTGAATAAATGTGGAAGAAAGTGATAAAATCCCCCAAATTAAGTACAAGATAAACCACAAAATTGGGATTTATCAGGGAGGTATAGAAGAATGCTACAAAAATGCCCCACTGAAATATTTTCAGAATAGGTGCAATTAGACATCTTCTATTATGGCCTCACAGACATGACTAGAATGTCTCTAGACCACTCTGCTGGTGGTTCTATACATATGAGGAAAACAATTGAAGAGACTCATGAAGTTATTGAGACAGTTGTCATGAACCAGCATTTGTACTCAGTTGATGAGACTTCCATAAAAGGAGAGGTTAAGGCAATATCTACTAAATCTAACCCTCCAGAACAAGATGGCCTATTGACTCAGCAACTACACACCCTTCCACAGTATTTGCAGGAATTGCAAGAGGCTTTGCGATAAACTCAAACTTCTAACAGGAATGTAGAAACACAACTGAGTCAGACTAGGCAGCAATTATCTAAGCAGATAAAAGATGAATGTCAGGCGATCTAACGGAGGAGTGGAAAAATATTGAACACCCGATCTCAGAACAACAGAAGACCAGGGGAAGAAAAGCTGACAAAGGATAACCAGACTACTGTCCAAGACACCCCTAAGGACGCTGCACGCCCAAAGAGGGATGTCATTGTCGTTCAACGCTAAGAAGGGGTGCTTACTCTTGGCGTTGAACGCCCAAAGGGAGGCAGCACTCTTGGCGTTCAACGCCAAGAAGGGATACCCACCCTTGGCGTTGAATGCCCAAAAGGGGGCAGTTCTCCTGGTGTTGAACGCCAGGAAGTGGGTAGCAAGGGTGTTGAACACCCAACTAAGGATAGTCAGACACATACAAGTGCTGATAAGACCCTTCCTAAGCAAGCTACTGACCCCCTTCCAATTCTGTAGGCATTCAACCTACATCAACTAAGGTTGATGAGTACAAGGCTAAGATGCCATATCCTCAGAAGCTTCACCAAGCGAAAAAGATAAACAGTTTGCCCGCTTTGCAGATTATCTCAAGACACTTGAGATCAAGATCCCTTTTGCAGAGGCTCTTGAGCAGATACCTTCTTATGGCTCTTGAGCAGATACCTTCTTATGCTAAGTTCATGAAAGATATCTTAAGTCATAGAAGGATTGGAGAGAGGCAGAAACAGTCTTCCTTACGGAAGAATGCAATGCAGTAATCCAAAAGAGTTTACTAGAGAAACTCAAAGATCTTGGAAGCTTTATGATACCCTGCACCTTAGGGGATGCCTGCACAAAGACAACCCTATGTGATCTCGGAGAAAGTATTAACCTAATACCTACATCAATGATAAAAAGACTTTGTTTAACTCACGAAGTTAAACCTACCCGCATATGTCTTCAACTTGATGATGGTTCTGTTAAGCTTCCATCAAGCGTGATTGAAGACATGATTGTCAAGGTTGGACCCTTTGCTTTTCCCACAAACTTTGTGGTACTGGAAATGGACGAGCATAAAAGTGCAACCCTCATTGACGTTCAGAAAGGGGAAGTAACCTTGAGAGTCAATGAGGTTGAGTTCGTACTAAATGCTGTCAAAGACATGCAACATCCAGACACTCCAGAGGAGTGCATGAGTATTGATATCATTGATTCCCTGGTAGAAGAACTGAATATGGATGAGAGACTCGAAGAAGAGTTGAACGACATCTTTTATGATGCTCAACCTGAGTTAGAGGAGCCAGAGGAAATAAAGGAGCCTCTGAAAACTCATAAGGAGGAGGACAAGCCTCCTAAATTTGAGCTCAAGCCATTATCATCCTCGTTGAAATATGTATTTCTTGGGGATGGGGATACTTATCCTATGATTATAAGCTCTGCCTTAGAACCACAGGAAGAAAAAGCACTAATCCAAATGCTAAAGACGCACAAGACATTTCTTGGGCGGACAATAAGTGACATTAAGGGCATTAGCCCAACTCGATGCATGCACAAGATCCTGCTAAAAGATTACGCCAAACCAGTGGTTCAACTACAAAGGCAACTGAACCCATCCATGAAGAAAGTGGTGCAAAAGAAAGTCACAAAATTATGGGAGGCTGGGATTATTTATCCCATCTCTGACAGCCCTTGAGTGAGTCCTGTCCAAGTTGTTCCCAAGAAGGGAGGCATGACAGTGGTTTATAATGAAAAGAATGAACTAATTCCCATAAGAACAGTTACAGGGTGGCGTATGTGCATTGACTAAAGGAGGCTCAATAACGCCACCAAAAAGGATCATTTTCCTTTACCATTTATAGACCAAATGCTAGAGAGACTAGCAGGTCGTGCATTCTACTGATTTTTGGATGGCTATTCAGGCTATAATCAAATTATGGTAGATCCTCAGGACCAAGAAAAGACAGCATTTACATGCCCATATGGCGTGTTTGCTTATAGGCGGATGCCATTTGGCCTGTGCAATGCACCTGCCACCTTTCAGAGGTGTATGCTCTCCATCTTCTCTGATATGGTGGAGAAGTTTCTTGAAGTGTTCATGGATGACTTCTCTATCTTTGGAGACTCATTTGACTCCTGCTTGACCATCTGGCCCTAGTTCTCAAACGATGCCAAGAGACAAACCTGGTTTTAAATTGGAAAAAATGCCACTTCATGGTGACTGGAGGGATTGTTCTTAGGCATCAGATTTCCAACAAAGGAATAGAAGTGGATCAAGCTAAGGTGGAGGTAATTGAGCGATTACCACCTCCCACTAATATCAAAAGAATCAGAAGTTTCCTAGGACATGCAGGATTCTACATGAGGTTAATAAAGGATTTTCTAAAATCGCAAAACCTCTGTGCAACTTACTAACTACCGACACTCTATTTGTCTTTGACCAAGAGTGTCTGCAGGCCTTTGAGACTCTGAAAGCTAAGTTTATCACTGCGCCTGTCATCTCTGCACCCAACTTGGACTTACCATTTGAACTGATGTGTGACACCAGTGACCATTCCATTGGCGCAGTTCTGGGGAAGAGGTATAACAAGCTTCTGCATGTCATTTATTATGCCAGTCGTGTTCTAAATGACGCGCAGAAGAACTGTACTACCACATAGAAGAAATTACTTGCAGTGGTTTATGTCATTGACAAGTTCAGATCCTATCTCATAGGATCTAAGGTCATTATTTACACTGACCATGCTACTCTCAAATATCTACTCACAAAGCAGGAATCTAAGCCCAGGCTAATAAGATGGGTATTACTCCTGCAATAGTTTGATATAGAAATCAGAGACAGAAAAGGGTCAGAAAATCAAGTGGCTGACTACTTGTCTCAGATTGAACCAGTAGAAGGGACATCCCTCCTTCTACTGAGGTGTCTGAAACCTTCCTGGATGAGCAACTCTTTGTCATCCGGATGACACCTGGGTTCGCAGACATTGCGAATTACAAGACTATAAGATTCATCCCTAAGGAATACAGTAGGCAGCAAGCCCGAAAACTCATTCATGATGCTACATGCTACTTGTGGGATGAACCATATCTCTTTAAGAGATGCTCGGATGGGATAATCCGCCACTGTGTGTCTGGTGAAGAGGCACATAAAATCCTATGGCACTGCCATGGCTCTGATTATGGAGGACACTTTGGGGAGAGCGAACAGCCAATAAAGTCCTCCAAAGTGGTTTTTACTGGCCCACACTCTTTAAGGATTCCTGAGAATTTGTTCGTCACTGTGACAGCTGCCAAAGGGCTGGCAATCTCCCTCATGGTCACGACATGCCCCAACAAGGAATCCTAGTGTTCATACCCTGACCGAGCTCCCCCAACTCGGAAGTTCATAGAAGGTCCGACCTCGTCCCAAGGCCCACGCCTGAGGTCGGACCTCGGACAAATAAGCTAAGAAGGCCCATCAGAAGGAACGAAGCCCAAAACCTAAAGGCCGAAAAGGCCTAAAGAAAGGCGGTTCCACAAAGATAGGGATAAAGCTCCCAAAAGATAAGATAAGATAAGAATATCTTATCCAGGGAAGATCACGACCAACTACTATAAATACACTGGAGCACCCAGGTATAACTCATACTCTAATTCTACTCAATATCTGCTTGGACCCATGCTAACTTAAGCATCGGAGTGTCATTGCAGGTACAACCACCAGCCGCTCGGCACATCAAGCTCGGGTCGCAGAACCCTCACCTCGGGTCTTGCCAGACGGCCGAGCTACACGTTTCAGGTAACCCTCGGAACATTGGCGCCGTTGCCGGGGACCCTGGAAGTCATCCCTCTACCATGGCGGACGATCCTCCAACAATAACCACGCTACATCAGAACAAGAGGAGGAAGTTGACACCGGAGAACGACCGGACAGCCCTCTATCACCGCGCACTCCAGGAGGAAACAAACAGAATCACCCAAAGACATCACTCCCAAACAAAAATCCACAAAATCCCGAAAAGAAAAGAGCTCAGAAATTCTAGAAGCAGTTCGGGCACAGCAAAACCGGCTGAAACAACTCGAAGAGGACATAAAGAAGCAGAAAGAAACTGAACAAGATTTGAGAAGGGAGGCTCGCAAGCGCAGAGAATTAGAAGAAAAACTCCGGAAAATAGAGGCCAACCTGAAAGATCGGACGGACCGCGGTCCCACCCCCGAAGGCAACCATGATCCCTTCACGCAAGAGATCATGAAGGAGAAGGTATCGCGGAACTTTAAGCCACCCGATATGGATCTATACGACGGCACCACCGATCCAAGTCACCACCTCAGCAACTTTAGAAGCAGAATGTACCTAGTCGACGCCTCCGACGCGATTCGGTGCAAAGCCTTCCCCACCACTCTCACCAAGTCAGCCATGAAATGGTTCGACAACCTGCCACCAAGATCAATCACCAGCTTCGAAGACCTAACCAAAAAATTCCTAACAAGGTTCTCCGTTCAAAAGGACAAGGCAAAACATGCCCCCAGTCTACTCGGGATCAAACAAGGCAACCAGGAAACTCTCCGAGAGTACATGGAGCGATTCAACAAAGCCTGCCTGGACATACAACACTTGCCCACAGAAGCGGCCATCATGGGGCTAGCAAACGGCCTAAAAGAAGGACCATTTAGCCAATCCCTATCCAAACGATACCCGACCTCCCTATACGAGGTGCAGGAGCGAGCAGAAAAATATATCAACATGGAGGAAGCCTCCCAGCTAAGAGACTCTTCTAGGAAGGAACCAACCTACCCACTCCGAGATCGAGATCGGGAACAGAAAAAGAAAGAAGAATCCAACTCGGACAAGCCGCGGAAGTACCACAGCTACACCCCCCTCCGAGTCTCCCTGGTAGACGTCTACAGAGAAGTATGCCACACCGAAAAGATCCCACCACCCCGACCTCTAAAACACAAAAGAGCGGGAAGAGATCGGTCCGAATACTGTGAATATCACAAACTCTACGGTCACTCTACCAACGACTGCCACGACCTAAAGAACGTTATAGAAAAGCTGGCCAGAGAAGGAAAACTCGACAGATACATAGCAGAGAAAGGAGAAGAGACCAGGAAGAGAAGGCGGGGAGATAACGAAGATCAGGCCGAACAAACCCCGCGAACCCCGGAAAGGCACATACACATGATAAACGGAGGTTTCGCAGGCGGAGGAACGTCCAGATCCTCACGAAAAAGACACCTCAAAGAAGTCTACCATGTCCGAGAAGAAAGTCCCCTGCCCGAGTTACCTACTATCTCATTTACCCGAGAAGATGCTCAAGGAATAATACCCGGGCACGACGATCCAATGGTGATCACCATCATCCTAGCAAACGCCAACTTACATCGGACCCTGATTGACCAGGGAAGCTCAGCAGACATCCTGTTCAAAACGGCCTTCGACAAACTCGGACTTGAAGAAAAAGAACTAAAGGCCTATCCCACCGACCTATTTGGACTAGGAGATACCCCGATCCATCCCTTAGGATACATCCCGTTACACACTACCTTCGGAAAAGGCGAGCAAACTAAAACATTAAACATCGACTACATTGTAGTCGACGTCACTTCAGCATACAATGCCCTCATTGGACGACCAACCCTAAACAGACTGGCAGCTATAGTCTCGACCCCACACCTCTGTATGAAGTTCCCTACCGCAAAGGGAATCGCTACCCTAAAAGGCGACCAAAAACTAGCACAGCGATGCTACAACGAAAGTATGAGCCTAAAGGGGAAAGAGGTCAACACAATAGAACTCGGGCGAGTTCAAGCCGAGAAGATCTTCGGCCACAACCAGAGGGAGAAACCGAAAAGATCCAAATCGGGAACACACCTGAAAAGATAACAAACATAGGAGCAAACCTCGAAACAGGCCTAAAGGAGGAACTCATAACCCTCTTAAGGGAGAATTCCGACCTCTTCGCCTGGAAAGCCTCCGACATGCCAGGCATAAGCCCGACCTAATGTGCCATAAGCTATCAGTGTACCCGGGATCCCGACCTGTCCAACAGCGACGCAGGAAGCTCGGGCCCGAACGCATGCAAGCAATAGAAGAACAAGTACAAGCACTACTAGATGCAGGGTTCATTAGGGAAGTAAAATACCCCCTATGGCTCGCAAACGTGGTCCTGGTAAAAAAGCCCAATGGAAAATGGAGATGTGCATCGACTACACGGATCTCAACAAAGCCTGCCCCAAAGACCCATATCCACTACCAAACATCGACGCCTTAGTCGACGCAGCCTCAGGCTACAGATATCTCTCCTTCATGGATGCATACTCGGGATATAACCAAATCCCGATGTACGGACCCGACCAAGAAAAACCTCGTTCATAACCCCAAGGGCAAACTACTGCTACGTAGTAATGCCCTTCGGGCTGAAGAACGCAGGGGCAACCTACCAGAGGCTAATGAATAAAGTGTTCTCAGAGCACATCGGACTACAGCTAGAGGTGTATGTCGACGACGTGCTGGTAAAACACGAGAAGACAGAAACTTGGTGGCCGACCTCACCAGTGTCTTCGACACCCTCAGGAAACACAACATGAGACTTAACCCGACAAAGTGCACCTTCGCCGCAGAAGCCGGAAAGTTCCTAGGCTTCATGCTGACTCAAAGAGGCATCGAAGCAAACCCGGATAAATGCCAAGCAATACTCAATATGAAGAGCCCGACGTGTGTCAAAGAAGTACAACAACTGAATGGAAGGCTAGCCGCCCTATCAAGATTCTTGGCAGGATCAGCGATAAAATCACTACCTCTCTACTCACTCCTAAAGAAAGGGAAACCCTTCGCGTGGACCCCGGAGTGCGAAAAAGCCTTCCAAAATTCAAGGAATTCCTCGGGCAGCCACCAATCCTAACCCGACCTTTAAAAGGGGAAGAGCTCGTACTATACCTCTCGGTCGGACATCGAGCAGTCGCTTCAGCATTAATACGAGAAAATGACCAAGGACAACACCCCATATACTTTGTAAGCAAGGCACTACAAGGGGCCGAGTTAAACTATCAGAAAATAGAAAAATTCGCCTACGCCCTAGTGTTCACAGCCCGGAGGCTCCGTCCCTACTTTCAAGCCCACACCATCAAGGTCCGGACAAATCAACCCATGAGACACATCCTACAAAAAGCAGACATGGCAGGACGAATCCTACAATGGGCGGTGGAGCTGTCCGAGTTCGACCTTCACTATGAAGCTCGGACTGCCATAAAATCCCAGTATCTAGCCGACTTCATCGCAGAATACACTGAGACCCCTGGAACCCCACTCTCATGGAACCTGTATGTCGACGGGTCCTCAAACAAAACAGGAAG